>NC_057793.1:1274882-2474882 GCF_014905175.1 Aphidius gifuensis
ATTTTTATTTTTTTTTCCCAAATTCGAATCCAACGAGATTAAAAAATAAAATAACTAATAAACAAATTACGTAACGAAATAAGTAAATAAATATGAATATTTTTTTATTTCATTGCCACGTAAACAATAAATAAAAGAAAATGAATTTCCGCCCCTTTGAAGAAAAATCTCCCCACCATGAAGACGGTAGACTAAGACCCTTAGATGCGGTATGTGATCTCTATCATTCACAGTTCACACGATGGCGGTTTGGTGAATAGACATTTTGTCGTCAATCCATCATATTATTAAACAATTTTTGTAGTTTCAAAAAAAAATAAGTAATTAATAATTATTACATTGTGTTTGTTAATAAATAGCATTATTTTAACTAAAAAAAATTTTTTTTAAAAATTGGATGATCGTGAAAAACACAGGCAGAATAAAAAAATAAAAAAGGTAACGCAAAAATATTAATTAGTCAGTAGAAAAATCTAGGTTACACAGAAAATTTACAATATATTTTAAAGTCACGTGATAGTTGTTTAATTTGATAGAAATAAAATAAAAATTCAAAAAAATAACGTTTGACATTGAACAAAATAGAACACGTCGAATTTTTCTTTGTTATTACTTTTTTGTATTTACGATAAATAGATTCCGAATAACACTTTCCATTAAATATATATCTTTTTAATAATACAAAATTGTATGAAAATTAAATTAATTTTACAGCTTCTTGGTAATGAGGCATTTTAAAACTTAGTTGTGAATATATGGAATTACATTTTAAAATGACGAAAAAATAATGAAAAAGATTCCAAGCAATAAAAAGAATTAAAAAGTGAAAAAAAAGTAAATAAAAAAAAAAAAAAAAAAAGCCAACAAACCCCCTTCCAAGAAAGGCATGCGGACTTCAGGTATACACCCTTGACACGGTGGTGACTTGGTGAAAAGACATGTTTTTGTCAGTTTATTTTAAAGCAATTTTTACATTTGTTTAAAAAAAAAAAAAAAAAAAAAAAAATTGAATAATAAGCTTTATTTATATTTTTATAAATTTTTCTCTTTCAAGTAAGAAATTTGAAATAACAAGTTGAATAAAATAAACAATCAAGATTATAATTATAATAATTATCTGCTGCAAATACTGCAAATAATAGCATGTCGAATAAAACATTAGAAAATGTACGTACAATCTTTTATCATATAATATAACTTTTTATAATACTATACTTCAAACTTTGAAATAATTTATCATAAAAATTTTGTCATTCTTATTAACAATATTTTATCTATGTATTACATACCTAAGATTTTTTTCTAAATACACAAAAATTTTTTTTATATCTGGTTATTACACTATTTTGTCTTCTCCATAGTATAAATTCTCTTCGTTGTCATTGATTAATTTTTTTTACATTCAATTTTTATTTTTTGCTACTGAATCAAACTTAATTTTTGTCCTATAATTTTTTTGCACCTACATGGTGTTTAAAGTTTTGTTTAAATTATTTTCTGTTCAATAAATATAAATGCAGCACATTTTAAAATGAAAAAAAAAAAAAAAATAATAACTTGCAAGAAAAAGAAAGTAGCAAGAAAATAGCGGTACATCTTTCGAAATAAAAAAAAAATAAAAAAGGTCTTGAAAGAAAAAGATAATAAAAAAAAAAAAAAAAAAAAAAGAAGCGGTCAGAAATTTAGTCGCATAGTTCATCAACAAACGAAAAAAAAATATGTGTTTAGAAAATTTCCAATAAATAGATAAATAATAGTTTTTTTTCAATTTACTGACACAAAAAAATATAAATTACTAGTAAAAATATCCAGAGAATTGTTTAATTTTTGAAAATATAGAATTATGAACACTTTAAAGTTTAAAACAATTTTTCTATACAATTATTATTACCTGCTTAATTTTTTTTTACATGAAATTTTTATTTTTCGCTATTTTATTGATTAAAATAATGTATTACACGTTTTTAAAATATAAAAATTAAAAAAAATGACTTACAAGGATAAGGAATTAAAAGAAAAATGTCAAAAATTTACTTGTAGTGATTATTATTATTATTATTATCATTATTATTATTATTTACAACAATTTCCGTCCTACTGTATTTGTTTTTTATTTTTTTCAATGCAGTTATACATATTTTTTCTATCATTTTGATACATCGTTTTAATCCATCCCTCTTTACATTGAGGTGTATAATAATTATTTTTAAATGTTTTTTTTTTATTTCTGTTGAAGTTTCTTTTTTTTAGTCGTTTTTTCTACTGATTTGAATAAGTCTATTGCATGCAAAAAATGAAATCAAATCAATTAAAAAAAAAAAAAGCTGATTTCCTCTTATGATAAAGTTTAAAAACGATAATATTGTAAATATTATAACAACTATATAACAATATGTAAACATACTAACATAAACCATGTAAACATTTAGTGATACATACTCAATAATACAGATAAGCGGACCATGCACCGCCTCCCCCCACTCTCCCGCGACGCGCAAGCTTAAATAATCAAACAAATAAATTAAACTTTTTCGTTCTTGAAATGACAATTATAGTTTGTTTGTGGTTTTTGTCACGAAACTGAAGTTTTACAATTAGACAAAAATAAAAAAAAAACACTTAGTCAATAATAATAGAAAAGCAAAAAAAAAAGTATTATATAAGACTGTGGGCACAAATATCTTTGTGATGCTTTCAGTAAAATAAATATTCATATTTGTGTGCACATTTTAGTAATAAATATATTTGTGTGAGGTACGAGATTGCACTCCGCAGAAAAAAAAGTCATATACATAACGTAAATAAATAATTAAAACAAGCAGGACTTCGATGATTCGTGAGATGACTTTACAAAACAAACTCTACAATAATTGATCCCATTTATTTGTTATACTGATTTATACTCTAGTAATTTTAGTTTTAGTATATATCTCTTTAATTGAAAATAGAATAAAAATAAAAAAAATTATACTAAATTTTTAACAATAAAAAATAGTTTTTACTTTTTATAATGCAATGAGATGAAGTGATTTAGAAAAAAATAAATATTTAATTTAATTTAATTATTGGGAAAAAAACGAAAATGGTTTATTCTTTCAACTGCATTAACCAATTTGAAACGCAGTCATACACAAAAGTTTTTATATTTTATAATGTCAAATAAATAATTACTAGCTATACGACCAGTAAGAGCTTAATGTGTTTTTCATATGATAAATTAAATCATATAAATTAACCAATTATTTTGTTTATTTTTTCCTGTTAAATTGACACGATATAAAGAAAAAGTATATTTCTATTGTAATTAATTATTGTAATAATAATTATTATTTTTATTATGTAACTAACAAAATCCTGTTAAATGTGGACAAAAAAATCATATACTTTATTGCTGTAATATGTATATGTCAAAAAAAGGGAAATGAAGGAATTAATAATGATAAATTGAATTCATTTATTCAATTTTTTTCTATTATTTTTTAGATGGAAAAATTAAATATAAATATATCGACTCATTTTTTTTTAAATAAACAATGTTTTTTATAGAAGAATAAACATATATTTTTCAAAATGTTATTGATCTTTTTTAAATTCTCCAAAACAATATTCTACATTTTCATAATTGAGATACTTAAATTTATAAAGGATTAAACCTCGGTCGCATCTGGATAGTCGTTTTTTAGTTTTCTTTTTTTATTTTCATATGATTACCATCACCTTCTGCATTGACTCTATCATTTGTCTTCTTGTATTTAAATCTGCAATAATTTTATTTTTATATTTAAAACATATATTAATTCTCTAAATATTTTATTAAATAAAAAAACAATATATATTATTAATTTATGAGTTACAAGTATAACAATGTTCTCAATCAGTAAGTGGTACATTCCAATTAAAGCATAAAAATGCTTGTTCGTTTTTATAATTTTTATGACGTAATTTTGTACCTTGACCGTAATCGCCCCAATGAGTTTTTGTACAAGCTTTTATTTATCAAAGAAATAAAATTTGATAACCAAAATTATTTCAACAATACATAATATATATCAACAAATTAATTGTTAGATATTAAATTAAACTGTTATAGATATTAAATATTACTATCAAATTATTTTTTTCATCAAATAGGCTACAATATCGTCAGAGTTGATGACAATAATTAATATTTTTTATTTTATTTATAATTCATCAATTAAAAATTTATATCACCTGGAAATTGTCACATAAAAAGTTCATTCAAAAATTGACTTAATTATTATTTAAAGAAACTACCACAATTTCGACAAAGAAAAAAGAAATCTAAAGAGTTAAAATATTTTATTTATACTAATAAAAAAATAATATATAAATTTATAAACAAATTAGTTAATTATCACGTATTTATTTTTATTTTTTTAACAATTATTTAAACAAACGAAAAAAATAAAATAAAATTTTTTTTTATACGCGACGCGTATTTATGGGAGGGAGGGTGTCTAATCCGAAAATGATATATTGAAAAGCTCTCAATGTAACGAAAATTATGATATTATTTTTTTTTTATTATAATTTGAAAAAAATTTATCAATTATTTATCCCGGAGAAATTTTACTGCCGCGTATCGGTTTTGGGAGGAAAGGGAGGGCTCTAATCGCGAAAATGATAGATATGAAATAAAAGGCTCCCGATGTAAGGAAAAGAGTAATTAATAATTTATAATTTAACGATTCGTTCATTTTACTTTGCAGAATAATTAATTTATTTTTTTCTAATTTATGAGTTATAACTATAATAAATTATTTTATTTAATTTTTTGTTACTGTATAGCCCGTATTTTTTTTTGAATAATTGTTGCAAAAAAAAAAAAAAATAATATCAAAATTTTTCTTACATCGGGAGCTTTTTTTTCATATCTATCATTTTCGCGATTAGAGCCCCCCCTTTCCTCCCAAAACCGATACGCGTCGCGAGAATTTAAAAAAAAAAAAAAAAATTTCTCCGGGATAAATAATTGATAACTTTTTTTCAAATTAGAATAAAAAAAGAGTAATAATATCATAATTTTCGTTACATTGGGAGCTTTCTTTTTCATGTCTATCATTTTCGCGATTAGAGCCCCCCCTTTCCTCCCAAAACCGATACGCGTCGCGAGAATTTAAAAAAAAAAAAAAAAATTTCTCCGGGATAAATAATTGATAAACTTTTTTCAAATTAAAATAAAAAAAAAATAATAATATCATAATTTTCGTTACATTGGGAGCTTTCTTTTTCATGTCTATCATTTTCGCGATTAGAGCCACCCTTTCCCTCCTATAGCCGATACGCGTCGCGAGAATTAAAAAAAAAAAACAAATTTCCTCCGGGATAAATAATTGATAAATTTTTTTCAAATTATAACAAAAAAAAATAATAATATCATAATTTTCGTTACATCGAGAGCTTTCTTTTTCATGTCTATCATTTTTGCGATTAGAGCCACCCTTTCCCTCCTATAGCCGATACGCGTCGCGAGAATTAAAAAAAAAAAACAAATTTCCTCCGGGATAAATAATTGATAACTTTTTTTCAAATTAAAATAAAAAAAAAATAATAATATCATAATTTTCGTTACATCGGGAGCTTTCTTTTTCATGTCTATCATTTTCGCGATTAGAGCCCCCCCTTTCCTCCCAAAACCGATACGCGTCGCGAGAATTTAAAAAAAAAAAAAAAAAATTTCTCCGGGATAAATAATTGATAACTTTTTTTCAAATTAGAATAAAAAAAGAGTAATAATATTATAATTTTCGTTACATTGGGAGCTTTCTTTTTCATGTCTATCATTTTCGCGATAAGACCCCCCCCCGTTCCCTTCTTTAGCCGATACGCGTCGCGAGAATTAAAAAAAAAGAACAACTTTTCTCCGGGATAAATAATTGATAACTTTTTTTCAAATTAAAATAAAAAAAAAATAAAAATATCAGTATTTTTGTTACATCTTTCTTCATGTCTATCATTTTCGCGATTAGACCCCCCCCTTTCCTCCCAAAACCGATACGCGTCGCGAGAATTTTAAAAAAAAAAAAAAAAATTTCTCCGGGACAAATAATTGATAAATTTTTTTCAAATTAAAATAAAAAAAAAAAATAATATCATAATTTTCGTTACATCGGGAGCTTTCTTTTTCATGTATATCATTTTCGCGATTAGAGCCACCCTTTCCCTCCTTTAGCCGATACCCGTCGCGAGAATTAAAAAAAGAAACAAATTTCCTCCGGGATAAATAATTGATAACTTTTTTTCAAATTAAAATAAAAAAAAAATAATAATATCATAATTTTCGTTACATCGGGAGCTTTCTTTTTCATGTCTATCATTTTCGCGATTAGACCCCCTCCTTTTCTCCCAAAACCGATACGCGTCGCGAGAATTTTAAAAAAAAAAAAAAAAAATTCTCCGGGATAAATAATTGATAAATTTTTTTCAAATTAAAATAAAAAAAAAAAATAATATCATAATTTTCGTTACATCGGGAGCTTTCTTTTTCATGTATATCATTTTCGCGATTAGAGCCACCCCTTTCTCTCCCATAACCGATCCGCGTCGCGAGAATTGAAAATAAAAAAAAAAATTTCTCCGGGATTAATAATTAATAACTTTCTTTTAAATTAATATTAAAAAAAAAAAATAATATCAAAATTTTCCTTACATCAGGTGCCTTTTTTTTTACGTCTATCATTTTCGCGATTAGAGCCACCCCTTTCCCTCCCATAACCGATACGCGTCGCGAGAATAAAAAAAAAAAAAAAATTTGTTTTATATGTTCTCCCTACGAATGGACCGATGAAAGAGAGAATATTCAATGTATGTTTATAAATTTTTCGGGTAATTGCAATGTTTTTTTAGTTTTAGAAATTGAGAAGCGTAAGAGTGGAAGCTTGCTAACATAACTTGGGTCGTTGACATTTTTTATTGTCACTATGTCCGGGCTAATAACATTGGTTTGTTTTTTAGTTTTTATTTTACTACATTGCCAATTAAGAGTTCTTATAATAAATCGTTTTTTAGGCTGATAACGCGATTATTCCGTTGGATGGAAAATTCCAAAAAACCAAACGTTATTTTTGCCAAAATTATATATATCATCAAGGAAAAGATAACCGCTTTAATTCTGAGACTTACATCTGCTCATATAAGAGGCACCAACTTTTTCACTGTAAAGTCAAAATAAAACGACTCCATGGAAAGCTGATACTTGATATGTCGAAGGGCACGCACAGACATGGTCCATATCCTCATGAAATTGAGCTTGAAAAAATGAAAAAAGCACTGAAAGAAGCTGCAAAATACCCCGGGACTCCTGAAACGATTTATGACCGCGTTGCCCCAAGGTTAGTATATCAACAAAGAAAGGGTAGTAAAAATGTTCTTATATAATTTTATTTTCACAGTCACGAAAAAGCTGCATTATTGATGAAGCCAAAACAAGTTCAAAATATAATTTATGCTGCCAAAAAAAATTATCATATCAGTGCCAAAGAAAGTTTAGAGCAACAAGCTGAAACTATAAAACAACATCCTAAATTTAATGAGTATTTCAGAATATGTATGCACCCTGAAAATCAACAGGAAGGAACAATTTTATTTTTTGCCCATAAATCGGCATTAAACCGGTTGAATAATGCAAAAGAGCTTTTTTTTGATGGAAATTTTAAGGTATTATTATTATTATTATTATTATTATTATTATTATTATTATTATTATTATTATTATTATTATTTCCGTGTAGATTGTACCGACTCATCCACAGTCAATGCAAACATGGAATATATTAATGCGAGAGCATGGAGCTGAAAATACAGAGGTAAATTGTATATTTTAGTTATAATACTGATATTTCTTTAGACTAAATATATTTTCATTATATTCTAGACATCTCTAGTTGGTTTTGCGTGGTGCACAAATGCCAATCACGGTACTTATTGCAGAATTTTAAATTACTTAAAAGAACAGGCACCGAGATTGGAGAGTAATTTAGAAACCATACACACAGATTTTGAACAGGCCGCAATTCTTGCTTTTCATTATGTATTTCCTTATGTCAGAATCATTGGCTGTTGGTTTCATTTTTCCCAGGTTCGTATAAGACTTTCTTAAAAATAATACAGACATGCCTTATTTAACAGTTTTCAAATTCATTTCACAGGCAATAACTAATCATTGGGACGACTGTGAATTAATCGAAAAGCTAACAAAAGAACAGATCGAGCTTGAAATTGTTCCAAAACGAGCTCCAAGAGAGATCCTTTATCTGTGTAGAAATATTCCTCTTTTGCCACCTGAAAAAATTGAAATTGGTCTAAAAATTCTCTCTAATCTCATTGACAAATATATAGTATCATGGCCAGCTTTAGGTAGCTTTCGGGACTATGTGATACATCAATGGGCTGGTAAAGCCCATCTATTGTCTTGTTTTGGGAATTCAACGCGAACAAACAATAACTCGGAGACTTTCAACCGTTCGTTATTAAGAAGGATTGGAGGAAAAAATCCAATACTTATGAATTTTTCTCATTAGAAAAAATTTTGAATAATATCTGAACTTTAATTAAATGTTTTTGAAAAATTTCTAGATAATCTCCACAATATTATAACAGTAGAAGCCCAAAATATGGATAAAAAGATTAAAATTCGAAGGGAATCAGAAAAAATAAAAAATCATGAAAAAAATCAACTCATTTCCGATTCTCAGAGAGATTTATTGTTAGAAAAGTAAGTATACATACAAATATTGATAAAATTAAAAAAAATAATAGTAATCATTGAATAAAAATTTATGATAATTGGTATTTAATTCAATTATAATAAAGTACTTGATTTTTCGCAGGATGGGAGTAGAGGATTTCTTGTATCAAGTAATGTCAGTCAAAACCCAAGAATCAATAATGAAAACCCGATATCGAGAAATGGAGAATGAAGAAAAATCAGAAGCAAACTGCGATAAGGAAAACAAAACAAATATCAATGAGGAAGACTCATTGAAGAAATTAATTCATACACCCGAAGTGTTACAACCGGATTATGGAAGTATGTATAAAGCTTTACTTGGTGTACAATACCCGTTTATTTAATTCCCTACATATAATTGCATTAATATAATTACAGGTGTGAAACGAAAAAAAAAAGACACAACAACATTTCCAGAAGTAGAAGACACAACAGCAGTTCCAAAAAAAAAAAAAACAACAGCTGTTCCAAAAAAAAAAGCTCAAAAAACAAGTGCTACACTTGACGATGTCATTGAAGAAGTGATCAAAACGTATTCCTCATAAAACTTTTGAATGCAATATTTGTTTCGTCGGTATATCTTCATCAATATTATCTTCCATCATTAATTATAATTAAAAAAAAAATAATTATAATTATATTGATTTTTTACTTATCATTTTGTATTTTGTTTATTATTAATTTTTTTTATCATATTTTTTATTCACTCAATATTATAATAATAAAATTTAAATTAAATATAATATATAATTTACATTATTTGTTTCGCAAGTATCTTCATCATTATCATCTTCCGTTATTGAAAAAAAATAATGAGTAACAAAAAAATTATATTGAAAAAAAAGAAAATAAATAATTAAAATCATATATTGATTTTTTGTTCATCATTTTGTATTTTTTTCTATTATTAATTCTTTTTTTTTACATCATATTTCCACTCTTAGTATTATTAATGAAATTTAAATTAAATAATTTATCTGGATATTGTTTGTATTATTTAGATTTCATAAAAAAAAAATACAATTATATTGATATTAAATCATTAATTTTCATCATTAACTTATACTATTAAAAAATAAAGAAAATGGATACGTAATAGACATCTATGTAATATTATATTAACTAAATACATACCTTCTTTACCGACCTAATACATGAAATGTAAGCAATCGGTCATTATCGGAATACACTGGGTAAAGTTTTTTTAAATACAGTTTAAATGAGCATAATTTTTTATGTGTACAGTTTAGGTGAGTACAATTTTTTTTGTGTAGAGTTCACTAGAGGAGAATTCCACAGTGTATGGTATATTATGTGTAGAATTTTTTTCGTCCAAAAAAGAACACCCCCTGTTTCTTGTAGTGGCAGTACTGGCACATGACATTATTTTTTTTGGCTTCCAATTATTAGATGAATAACCGTTCAATGTTTATATCAAACTGAAATAAATAGAAAATTGACTTGTTGTGATTGTTTGTTATTGTCACATAGCTCGTACCACACATTATCGTAAACTGTAAAGCCTGGAATATTGCATAGAGAAATTTATCACTTTTGTCGTTGTTTCTGTTTCTAGTTTTTAGTCGGTATTACAGGGCGAAATCGCAAAAAAAAAAAAAATTTTTTATTAAAGGAATGCACCCCGGAACTGAGCCGAGACGACCCATCGAACACAGCTATTATGAGTCAAGTAGAAATTGGAAAATTACGGAAGCCCGGTCCGGCCATTATAAAATATTATACATGGACAAGGGCAGTGTTGGGTAAATGGTCGATTTTTGGGTTTAATACCGGTATGAAAGTATGAAAGTATGAAACTCAGGAACGCCCCCTATGGCATCAAAATTGTCTACCATACCAGCATAAAACTCTCGACTGACAAATTTTTTGTTGATATATTAATAGATGTATTACAGAATAAACAAATAATATGAACAATATTTGATTATAAAAACAACGACAGTAATGTATTTCAATTTATTTGAACAGATAATAAGCTATTGACAAATGGCTAAGAAATGGATGTAGCTTCGCTGTTAATTTTTAAAGAATTAATTCAGCCAAAGTAATTATAACATCCTTTCCTATTAGCTACCATTTTTCCTATAGCTTTTTATTAATTTAAATAAATAAAAAGCTATGGGAAAAATATTAGCTAAGGAAAGGATGTTGCCACATGTTAATTTTTACAGAATTCATTTAGCCAAAGAAATTAACATATAAGCAACCTCTTTTCCTTAGCTAATATTTTTCCCATAGCTTTTTATTTATTTGAATAAATAAATGGTCATAGGAAAAATGGTAGCTAAGGAAAGGAAGTTGTCACATGTTAATTTATACGAAATTAATTTTGCCAGAGAAATTAACATGTAGGCAACATTGGTATATTCTCAGTCTTATTTTTTAAGAAAAATTACAATAAAATTAAGTAATTAGTTTTGTGGCTCAGTATAGTATATAATCAATGGTCAAATTTTTACTAAATTTTAGAGTAAAAATTTTTTATCAATACAAGAATAACGCCAGAAACTTTTAAAATCACAGTTTTAACTATTTGTTTTATAATTCTTAATTAAAATTTCTCGCAGTGTATGTCAACTTACAAAAATAATAATAATTCATCTTTGTTTTATTTTTTAAGTTTTCAAATACCGCCGTCATATCAGGTGATCACCGCATTATCTCTATCAACAATAAGTTTCTATTGAATATCAAAGAGACACATTGACATTATTTCAAGTGAGTAGATGCATTTATTATTTCTTCGAAATAACATTAAAACCACTAATTAGTACTGACATCATACGTATATGACTTCGACAATCAGCATCTACTTATTGATCAGTATAATAATTTTCTGTTATTAAAACTCAAATATATAAAGTTTTCACATTATATTTATTCATGTTTCAGTTATGGATACAAATATTTCAACTTCAACTATTGAAAGCCATAATAAATACTTTTGTAACCAAGAGTCACCTTATTGAGTTGCTGTGTAATAATGCTGAAAAGTCACCTTACTATGATCCAGAAATTTATGAGTTGCCATGTAATAATGCTAAAAAATGTGAACTAAACATTTCTTTCGAAGCATTAACATTTCTTCCACGAGATTTATTCCATGGCCTCGAAAACCTTCAAGTTAAGAAATTAAATATTAGCTGTAACAAGCTGACTACACTACCAAAAGATATCTTCAAACCTCTTGATGATCTTCATGAGTTACAAATAAGGTCCAACAAACTAAAATATCTAGACTTGAGTATTTTCTATGACTTATTACAACTCAAAAAACTTGATCTCAGCAAAAACAAACTGAAAGCATTATCAAAATATATTTGGATTCAAACAAACTACAAAATCTCGAGTCAGGGTGCTTCTATGGTTTATCAGGACTTAAAAAACTTGATATCAGCAAGAACAGTCTGACAACATTATCCAAAGGTGTATTTGATTGGCTTAAAAATCTTCGCTTACTAGATTTGAATTCAAACAATCTGCAGAATCTCGAGTCAGGCTGGTTCGATGGTTTATCAGAAGTTAAAGAACTTTATATCGGCAACAACAGTCTGACAACATTATCCAAAGGTGTATTTAATGGTTTCATAGAACTTAAGGTACTATATTTGCACTTTAACAAACTACAACATCTCAGGTCAGGGTGCTTTAATGGTTTATCACGGCTTAAAAATTTTGATATCAGCAACAACAGTTTGACAACATTATCCAAAAGTGTGTTGGATGGTCTTCAAAATCTTGAGATACTGTATTCGGATTAACACAAACTATGATATGTCGAGTCAAGTTGTTTCAATATTCTATCACAATTTAAGTTGCTCATTAGTATCAAAAACAACAGTCTGACATTTTTATCCAAAGGTGCAGGTTTCAGAAGATACAAAACGATATGGTACTTGTAACCTTGTTTTTTTTTTTTTCTTTCTGAGTTTAATTTTACAAAGCTCAATATGATTTAAAATAATAATATATTATCACTTTTGATACTTTCACATTTCAAGTGTTCAAAATCATGTTTACAAAAAATAAATAAATTATGAGTCATAAAATATAACTCAAAAACCTTCTAATAAATTTGTTTTTTTTTTTTTAATAATTTTAAATTGAATGACACAACAAAATATTGTCATAAATTTGTATTCAAAAAATGTATTAAATATTTGCAATAAAATAAAAAAAATAAATTACTTTTTTTTTTTATTACTATAAATTTTAATCATATCGATAACTTGAATATTTTTGGTCAGATTATATAATGATCTGTATCTTGGTTGATAAAAAAATTAGATATGTATCAAATTGATTAACAATTATGACAATAATATTTTTAATTTTCAATTTAAGTTGTTTTATGAAAAAAAAATTATAATTTTAACTCTGTGTCATTTCGTAGTAAAGAACAAAATAGCTGCGAAATTAGTATACTCATAATTGTTGACGATTTCGAATACTTGACGCTCTTTTTGTCCTATTATAAAAAGAACACTTGACCCTTATTTTTATTTGTGATGTGATTGGTCGAATTTTTTAGCATCTGTTTATAACTATAGTTATAAACAGATGCTAAAAAATATTATAATATTTTATTATTTTCTTTCTCATACTAACACGTTACTTATAATATTATTACTATAATATTATAATATTTTATTATTTTCTTTCTCATACTAACACGTTGCTACGTGTTATTGTATGGTTACTACGTTTGTTTATTTTCGGCAATTAATTTAAATATTTGAGTTGTGTTGTTCCTAGATCAAAAGTCATATTACAGCTTTTCATTAAGTTCTATATGTATTCATATTTAATAAAAAAAAGTTAGGGTGGTTACTACGTTATGATTACTACGTTTATCAAAAACTTGTAATAACAAAATCAAAACCTTTCAGTATGAAGTTAGCTGAAATAAAGTAATTTTTTTAAATAGGAAAATATGATAATAGTTAAAATAATAACTACATTAATTTATATTGATCAGTAAAAATTAAATTTATATTTGTAAAGTTTTATTATTTCATATATTCGTTCATTTTTTTTTTTTAGTATATTAATTAATTATTACATGTAAATATTATATACATTTATGTATTAGTATAGATCTAGAATAATCAAAGGTGTATGGAAGAAATGATTCATGTAAATTCGACAGATTACTAAACTATTTATAAATTATAATAATTATTATTAATTTTTATCTTTTTCTTCTTCTTAAAATACATGTTAATTTTCATTATATTTTATTCGTTTATATTAATATATATTTATATAATTTTTTTAAATTTATAAAATGCGTTTTTTTTTTTGTATCATAGATAATGGATTATATTTTCTAATCTTCGGTCTCATATTCTCTGTTTTTTAATTATTTTTTCTTTCAGTCAACGAATGCCACGATATGCCATACTCGATTGTGATATGTTCATTCGATTTATGCACCGCATTCCACACTCCACTGTATATTCAAAAAAAAAACAAACTTTAATTCACTTTATATTGAACAATTTATTATTCATCAGGTACCGATCTTAACCATTAATTCATTGGCTGATCGTTAACTTGGCATCTTGATATCATTTATCACCCACGTCAATCGAAAAAAAAATCTAATTACAATTGCATTTAATTTAATTCATGAAATTTTGTCAATTGTCCCATTAATAACAATTAATTTATCATTTTTTTATAATTTATAATTTAATAATTTATTTATTCCAATTGTTTATCATTATTTTTATATATTAAATTTGCAGTCTTACAAATTAACGTTAAATTTTATAAACTAAATTTTTTAATTAATTTGATTTTTCATTTTTCATAAAGAAGAAGAAAAAGATAAAAAATTTGGTTCATTTATATTTTTTCGACGTGAGCTAATTGATTTTGGTACATAGCTATGAATTGTTTTTTTTTTTAATTTCATTTATCATTTAAAAATGAAAAAAAATCAATTTTTTTCGATTTTTTTTTTTACATAATATTTCGATTTTTTTATTTTCGTTTTATATAAATATCGCGGCTATTTTAAAAATTTTTACGACTTTTTTTAATCATGATTTTAACGTAAAAAATACATGTCTCATTTAAATAATATTATAGTACAATTCCTTCTAATTGCTCTGGATTTTTAAACTTTCCTTAGTTTTTTTTTGTTTTTTTTTTTACAAATCTTAAATACATAATTTATTTTTAACATGCTATTTTTTTTTTTGTTATTTATATATTAATAGAAATTTAATTTTATTATTTCAATTGTGATATACAAAATATAAGGCCATTAATACACTGACTAGACCAGTTTCATTGACGCTTTCAAACACGATTTTTAATACTTAAAAAAAAGCTAGGATTCTATTTTCATTTCGATAACAATAATAATAATTTTTTCATAGTTTATTTTGTAAACAAAAATAAACCATACTGGTATTTAAATAAAGCAAAAAATTTAATAATCTTCATCATCATTATCATCATCACGTTATGAAAGCTCCAGTTTTCAATAAAAAAAAAATGAAAAAATAAATGGAAGAGGACGGAGGCTGGCGGACAATTTCGTAATTACATTGTTTGTTTGTTTTTTTTTCCTTTGAAATACATCACAGATGGTTAATATTATTATATTAATTATAAATGAAAAAAATCTCAAATTGATGATTTTTTCAAGTGTAAAACGAAAGAGCAATCATAATTAATTAATTGATGATTTTTATAATTTTTTAGATGACAAATGAAGATATTTTTTTTTTAAAAGAAATAATATCAAAAGAAAATATGTAGGTATATTATTTACGAATTTTGAAAGCGTCGAACAAGTCACTTTTTATCAAAAAGTGGTAGTTTACTTTTAACAGCACCCTCACAAACAACAAGTCTTTGTGCTGCTGATATATTACACATTGGTACATTACCATCAATACTAGCTCGTAATAAACTAATTCTACTTGGTATTGCTTGATATTTATGCTCATGACCAATTCTAATACCCTCTTGTTTTCTTTCAAAATAATCAACAATTTTTGATATTGTTTTACTTGATGAACTTATACCATTAAAACGTTCATCCCAACATACTGAATCACCACCACCAATACTTGCAATATCCTCTGATGAATCAGTATATATTGAACTTGTACGATGATCATCAAGTAAAAATAAACTACTTGCTGCTGAACTACTTAATGTTGATGCATGACGACGATGTGGTGGTTCTGGACTTAAATCTTCACCAACACAACTCCAAAAACCAGATTCACAACTTAAACGACGACGTGGTTGTTCCCAACCTTCACGAAATAAAGGATGGGCAAATAAATTTACTGCACCTACTTTTGTTGTAACCTGTAATTTAAATATTAGTTTTTAATTATTTATTTTTTTCTCTCTAAATTTAATCTTAATTTAAACAATTTAATTACCTTTTTTTCCCATTTCTTACGTGCTGTTGGACTACTTGGTTCTGAACTTGGTTTTTTTCTATCTAATATTTTAGTAATACAATCATTTTTAATATTTTTAAATTTACCACAATCATTAACACCACTTTGTCTAACATCTTCAAGTGATGGTAATTCTAAACAACTTGAAAATAAATCACCAATAATTTTTTTAACACCATCAAATGCATGAAATGGATTTTCAGTTGTTGGACGATAATGTGGATCTCTACGACTAGCTATTTCAGCAACACGTCTTGTTGAATGACAACGTGCTTTATCTGATGGTGTTGTTGTTGTTATATCACAATCACAACCACGTCCATCTGCTGATAAACTACGTAGCCTTGATGTACGTCTTTTAATACCTCTTGATTCTCTCATAATTAATTCATCAATATTTGTTATTAATTCATTATCATCTGTATCATGTTTACTTGTAATATTTCTTTCTTCAAATTCAATTATTAAATTATCAAGTGTTGATACTATTTCAGGAAATAATGGACGTGATCTTGGTTCATACTGCAATAATAAATAAAAATATAAATATGAAAATAATAATAACTACGTTATTAATTGTTACTCACTGTACAACAATTGAATGCAAGTTGTAAAAATGCAGGTGGTGGATCAGCTGATGCACATAGCTCAGCAACAGCAAGATAATCAAGACCAAAATTATCAGAACGTGGTAATACATCTGGATCAGCTGGTACACGTCCAATAAGTTCACAAACAACAATACCAAATGAAAATACATCTGATCTTTGATCATACCATTGTCCTTTTAAACATTCTGGTGACATCCAATATGGACTACCAACTGTACTCAATCTATAACCAGAACTTGGATCTGGTATTTTAGCAGCAAGACCAAAATCACCAACAACAGCTGTTAATTCATTATTTATATCATTATTTTTTTTAATTAATACATTTTTTGAGGTCAAATCACGATGAAATATTCCACGACTGTGTAAATATTCCATGCCCTTGGCAACATCTCGAGCAAGGTTCATTCTTGTCAGGTGACTTAGGGGCGTATGTCTTGACATAATCAGTTGTTCCAAACTTCCACCATTTATGTATTCAGTCAGTGCATGAAGTTGACCCTCATGTACAATAACACCCATGAATCTTTTTTTATTTTGAAACAAACAAAAACAGAAAAAACAATTTTTTTTTATTAATATATTTCATTTATTAATAACAAATAGCCTAATATATATAGTAAATAATTTTTTAAACATTGTAATTGAAATAATTAAAGTTAAAAATATGACAAGTGTATGTTTTTTTTTAAACACTCAACAGGTTCATTTCCGTATAAAGTCACTTGATGACCTTGACGTGTCTATGTAGGATCAAGAATCGAAGGTTTCTGACCCACTTGGCCACCACATTAAACTCTTGCACAATCATACAAAAAAAATAAATAAATAAATAAACAAACATACTTTTTTTTTGTTTATTTAATTTTGTTTTTCAATCATGAAAATATTTTTGTTATTCTCAAGTTATTACTGTCAAAGAAATAAATTATTTCTATGGGTTTTTTTTTTTTGTTTGACTCATATAAGTCAAATGAAATTTATTGATTATTTTCAGTCAAAATTGATTGATTGATTAGCAAATTAATTTACTTCAACGAAACGAAACGTTTATAAATTCTTTTTGCCAGAAAAAAAAAAAAAAAATGGAAAAATCCAAAATGAAACTTATTCGTTCTGATTTCTACCCAGCAAAAATCTTTACACGGTAAATCAACTTTACGATTTCATTAAATTTAGTTGTATATTTATTCTAAAATGAAAATTTATATTTTTTAATTAAAAGTGTTTCACGTCAATTTGTGAAATCATGTAAAATATTGTATTTGACATGAGACAAATAAAAGGGGAAAAAAATATTTTTTTTTTATTATAAATAATATGCAATAGTTAATATTTAAAATAAAACGGAAAGTTGAGTGTTTATTTAAATGAGGACAAACAAGTAATTTTTCATTTTTGATAAGACATTTCCAATTATCAATATTTATTTATTTTTTACCTCAAAAAAAAGAAGAAGAAATATAATAAAAATAAATTCATCTCGCAAATAGAATTTTAAGTGGGCCAAATATTTTATTGATAAAAAAAATAACAAGATAAATTTACGAGCAATATGACTTTTGTTTACAAGATGTTAAAAATAATCTCACAATGATGTGAATAAATTTTTTATAATCTGGGGCATAGAAGGACCGTGATCCCTGTTCCACAACATGAATCGAAAGTTAATAGTCTAGATAAGCAAAAAAAAAAAATACATAATACATACAATTACACACATATGTAATGAGTAAAAATGCAGAAAAAAAAATAAAGATAACGATAAAAGAAAAACGTTAGTAAAAAAAAATAAAAACGTTATTGTTGAGTTTTTAAAAAATAATTTAAAAATATTTTCTAGACATGGTACAGACACTGAGTGACCTCCAAATGCCAGTTTCGAATGATAAAGATAATAAAGGTGTGATAAATAACAATAAAAACAAAAACAACAACAGCATGATTAATATCATTTGTAATAAATAAATCAATAATAACATATTTTCTTTAATAATTTATTCACCTGAGTATGTTAGGATGACTTAGTTTATTCATCAATTGTACTTCTTTCAGCATATTTGGCCTATTTGCAGGTAGCTGATTCATCTTTAGCACCATAACTTGTCCCGTTACTTTATGTGTTACCTGAAAAAATAGAAAATTCATTATTAAATATAATATACAGCTTTATAAATTATGTTTAATTAAAATTTCCATATAAATTGTTTTAATTTATAAAGTTTTTATCATTGATTAATTTGATGATTTGAATTTTTTTTTTTAAAGTTATATAGATTGCCAGATATACTGCACCCACTTTCAGTTCCTATTACAGAAAAATAATTGATCATCAGAAAGAATAAAAAAAAAAAACATTCCAATCAACAGAGCGATACATTAATGGTAATAAAAAAAATTGAAAATATTTTTTTTTTGTTTCAAACAACAATTGTTTATTGATGATAAAAATTAATTTGTTTTATTATGGAGAAATTTGGTTAATAGGTTTGTGAAATTTTTTTTGGATTAACATGTTATTAATGTGACTTTCATTCATCATTGGAATGTGAATAAGTCAATGAATTTATTGGCAATTTTTTTTTACTCTGATTTTCTGTGTGTATTAATATTATCACACGGTTGGAGAAAGTCGATGAGATTTTATAAAATTTTTATCATTATTTTTACATAGTATATATTGTTGGTAATTTAAATTTTATTTATAAATTTTTTTTTAAATATTGACAGTTTAGTAGATGGAAGAAAATTATTTATTAATTT
The DNA here is from genome assembly GCF_014905175.1 of Aphidius gifuensis. NCBI lineage: Eukaryota > Metazoa > Arthropoda > Insecta > Hymenoptera > Braconidae > Aphidius > Aphidius gifuensis. Next base: position 1,294,460 of record NC_057793.1, read on the forward strand.
TTTATTTTAAGTTGAGATTGATGACCTCTTTGTATAAATTAATATTTATAAATTTAAATTTTTAAAATTTGTAAATTTTTATATTCAATGATGAAATATCTTGATGCTTAATTCAATAAAAAATATATTGATTGACGTAATTTTAGAACATAATAATCAATAAAATAAAATAATAAAATGAAAAAAAAAAAAATCATTAAATTATAATAATTGATAATTATAAATAGTTATAAAAAAAAGAAAATAAAAATTTATCATTTATTTTTTACGATTTGTCTAATTTAAATTTATGAATTTTAATTATTATTACAAATTGAAATTTATAATTAATTTTAAATAGATGCTTTAATAATAAATATCATTATTAATTTAAGTTTAAATTATTTAATGGATAAATGAATTCCTGTCTTTAATAATGATTTGAAATTTTTTTTTTAAAGCTGTGTTTTGTTTATCTTGAAAATTACAAGTTTTGAAAATACAAAAGTGCGAAAAATCATGAGAGTGCAGCAAAGAATCTTGGCGTTATTTAAAAGACTATATCCAGCCAAGATTCCTTGGCAGTTACTGACTTAGTTGGAAGTCATCCAAACGATGACGAATCCACAACGACGACCGGCAATCACACTTGCATGCGGTCTCATTCTGGTAAACACATTTCAAATGTCAAAAAAAAAAAAAAAAAAAAATACAATAAATACACAATATTAAAGAACAAATAAAAAACTGCATTTTAAATATAAAAATAATTTTTTTTCATTGATCAATAATACATTAACGTGTCAATTAATCAAAAAAAAAAATTTTTTTTTAAATTAATTTTCTACAAACAAATTAATTATGATTTCTAAAATAAATAAAATAAATAAATTCAATAAAATTAATAAAATATAAATAATAATCAATATAAAATTTCACAATTTTATAAAAAATATTAAAATATTTTTAATCATCTTGTACTTTCACCTTTCATAATTAATAAATTAAATTTTTTCATTAATTTATAACAAAATATTTGTGTACTTGTAAAATTTGTAAAAGTTATTCGATTAAAAAAAAAAAAAAAAACAAATTAGTTAAATAATAATAATAATTGAAAAAAAAAAAAAAATATATAATTTATAATCAGTAAAATGCGTGCAGCCAAGAAGATGCATGATCATCTTGAAAGATATCATGAACACGAAAAATAAATAAAATAAAATAACAAACTTTCATATGATTTCTAAAATTCAACAACTTCCGATGCATTTATAATTTAAACCGGAAGTATAATATATACATATGTATTATTTAAATATATTTTTAAATTATCAACACTTGTAATATCTCGAGGATAAATTACCATTGACTTCAAGGTCATCAATATGACCCTGAGTAATTTAATTTTAAATCAAACAATTTAATTTTTTTTTAATTTAATTGAGATGTTGACGATTTTATTTACCACCAATTGATCAATTTTTTTTTTTTATTTTGACCTTTTTTTTCTGACTCATCAACCGATTAATCTATTCTGTAATTAATTTGCAAACCTTAACTTTTTAACAACTCAATTTGTACAAATTAAATTGAAAAAAAAAAATAATTAATTAATTATCATTATTTTTATAAAAGAAAGAAAGCTCGTTAAAGCTCCAAATTTCATGATCTTGCAAAATAATTAAATAAGCATAAATTATTATAAAATTATCATCAAAAAAAAAAAAATTTTTTTTTCTTAAATGATGCTACACAGAAAGGTGTACAAGTGTAAGTCTCATTAGAGAGTGTTCGTACTTCATGAGCACCAAGGCGTGACCGGCTTTCACGTCTCTCTTTAAAATTCTTAAATAATTTTTTATTTTATCATTACACCCTCGGGAAAATACCAGAGAGTCAGAGACTGTGTGTGTATTTTAGTTGTGTTATAAAAGAAAAATGTTAATGAAAAATAAAACAACAATAAAAAATAAATATAAAAAATAAAAAATAGCAAGACGAGTTACTCTAGCTTATTGGAATAATAACCAAGGTCGTTTCTAGCAAACGAGTTACGTCTTCGTTGAATTACTTGTTGGTAATAAAATTTAATATTGATCAATCGATCAATGGAATCGTAATACCTCTCTTTTTTCATTTTTTTATTTACCGCAAGTGCTATTTGTTTTTTATTTCCCCATAAATGTATATGTATTTTTTTTCAGCGATAGAAATGGAAAAGATTGTAGAAATAAATAAAAAAAAAGATATGCTTAGATTTTTTTAGGAAACGGAAAAGGCGATCCATACGGGTCAATTGGCTTGTTCTCAGTCGAAGTAACTCGAAACGCTCGGGTAACAATATGCTCGAGGATGCGGCAATTATTATTTTATTTTATTTATTTATAATTATTGTAATATAATTTTTTTTATTTCATACGGAAGTATTGCTAATTTTATTTAATGATATTTTTTAAATTACATTGTATCATCTTCATTTAATTATTATTTTTTATTTATTTCGTTTTAAAATAAGATGTATGAATTTTAATTGAATTATTTATGTTGTGTAATATTTTGACATTGAATTATGCAATCGAAAATTCCACAAAAATTTAGACGCCAAAAAAAATTAAATAAAAAATTATATACATTATTTAAAAACAAATCAGGAATTTTTTTTTTTTTATTGTTTTATTTTTACAAAAATAAATTATTATGAAATTTTAAATAAAAGATTTTATACCTTTCACTCGTTTTTTTTTTTATTTTGTTTTTTATAAAATTTTAACATTATTTAACTGTTTTTTTTTTTTGAAAATTATGTTATTGAATTAGGACATTATTTTTGGCGAAATGACGTTGCCAAAATGTATTTATTTACTTGAATTTTTAGTATGTTGTTGATGAAATAAAAGAAATAATGTGAAAATAAATTATTGTGGTTTTTGTTGGAAAAAAAACATAGCTAGATGATGATGATGATAATATGGTTGGTTAGGTGTTGGTAGTTTTGAAAATAGATTGCGTGGGTAAATGTCTTTTCTTTTTATATTTTTTCATCTTTGCATATTATTTTTTATTTTCTCATTTAGACAGATGCAACTCGACAAAATTATTCCAAAGCGAATAGTCATTTTATTTTTACTTCAAATCAAATTTACAACGGTTCGTCAAGCTGATCATTCTTCCAGATCAATAGGCACTATGAAAAATCGATTTATAATTTTTTTTTAATTTGATAAATTAGCATTGATATTATAAAAATAATTGTCATCAACTTCCTCAACGTAATGATTATTACCTGATCGAATTATCAAATAACAAATTCAGCCTAAACAAAATACTATCTATTCATCTCAATTGTTAACTAAAAAAAAAAAACAGCAACTAAAATAGAATAAAAATAAACATTATAACAATGTCAATAATTTTTTTTTTCATTTGTTCACCTCGATGTGTCAGTGACTCTGTTGACCAAGCAACTTTGAACTGTGTTCAAGGCTTTTTCATATATATTTTTTAATTCACAAAAAAAAATGACTAATTAACAATAAAAAATTATTTAAATAATTTATTGTTTGTCTTTATTTATTTTCAAGGAAATTCTATTTATTTTTTTTTATTGGCATAATATTTAATGCATGTAGCAGAATTATTATCAATGTCATCAAAATACATTGTTTAAATAATTAATCAATCAACAGCCTAAAAATATTAATCACGTAGGAATTAAATAATCATCAAGGTTCAAAAATCCATCATGATTGCTGATAAAATATTTAAGATTCATCAAAAATTGATATTATCAATGAAAAAAAAATTTCATATCATGATAAAAATTTAATTAAACAATGTAAGATGATATTTATAAAAAAAATTATTTAAAAAATGTAAAAAAGTAAAAAAAAAAAAATGTTAACATGTTGATAAAAGATGATATTACACGGTTTAGTCAGAGTGTTGATTAAACATTGCAGAAATATGTCGTCTTATCATAATTCCACTGATAACAGTGACGGTATTTAAGAATAATTTTTAAAATAAAATTCTGTTTAATCATGCATTAAATAAAAAAGATAATAAATACTGATAAAAAATTATAAAAAACATACCTTGAAAACTTCAGAAAAAAATCCAGAACCAATTTTTTCCATATAGAAATCATCAAGACGATTTAATGATGCAACAGCGTGTCTTAATGCTTGACATGATGCACCAGTTCTTCTTTTGGATGATGATGTTGATGAGGATGATGATACAGTTGATGGTGTTGATGTTGCTGGTGTTGTCATTGTTAAATTAACATCATCCGAATGATATTTATCAAATAAATATCCAGAATTACCAGAACCTTCAAGTTCAGTTGGTCTCCATAAATCTTTAGTTTTTTCACGATCTTTATAACATGTTGGTGATGATTGAAATTCAGTTGGTAAATCTTGAGGTAAATAACTATTTATTGAATTTTGTATATTATCATTACAACGTTTTTCTTCATCTCTTTCAGCAGTTTTATCATCTCGATTATTATTACAATTATTTGATTTTAATTTTGTTAATTTTTTTGTATGATTTGATGGTGTTGATGTTGATGATGTTGTTGATGATGGTGTTGATGAGCATGATAATTGACGATTATAATTTTTACGTCTATTATCAATTGTTTTAAACATATTTATTGATTCATAAATATTATTTGCTGATGATTTTTTATAATCATTATTAGCACCATCAATTTTTATAATTTTATTATCATTTTTAATTATATTTGGCACAATATTATTACTATTGTTATTTAATTTTTTTTTAAACATTATTAAGGTATCATTTATTGGCTCATTTAGAAATTTTATATTATCAATTTTATTATTATTTATCATCATGGAAGCACTACAATGATTATTTAATTTATTTATATTATTTAATTCTGTAAAATTTGGATTTGATTGACATTTATGAATTGTTGATATTACTATTGGTTTTGTTGATGTAGATGAAGATGAAGATGAAGATGATGCTGGTGTTGTTGATGTTAATTTTGGATAGCTTATATTTTGATTATCTTTTGGTGTATTTTTTCCAATGTCAGATACAATTGTTGTTTTATTATTTTTAACACGCCATGCTTTCATGTGTTCATCATTATTTATTAATATATTTTTATCATCACTATTAAAACATGATAAACATGTTGTTGTTGTTGTTGTATTTTCAATTGTATTTTTATTTAAATTTTGTGGTACAGATGAATTTGACAATGCTGATACGTTACCCAACATTTTTATTTTTTTTATTTATATATTTAATATTATTGTACAAGACTTGTCAAGTCGTTATGTCTGTTATTAAATGGCTGCATTGCACCAAAGGTAATTATTGTCCCTCAGTTTAATTCACTCACACACAAACCAACAATGAGCACAGACAAATTAATCAGATAAAATACTGAATTAAATTACAAGGAAAAAATATATCCATCAAACTGGTTACGTTGATGGATAAAAATCAAACTCCATTATTATTAAAAAATAAAGAAAATTAATTTTTTTTTTCACTCAAAATGTCACATTTGTATGTTTATTATTTTTTGACATTTAAAACGTCAAATTTTTAAATTTATTTTTATTCAATTTTATCAACAACAAAATAATAAATAAAAAAATTTAGATTATTATTAGATTGATAATTATTGTTTATTTTTAATAATTAATTTTTCATAATTAACTTGATTTACATGAGAAAAAATATTAATTAATTAGGAAGACATTTCAACACTTGCCAAAACACACACCACTCACAAAATAATAATCCATATTAGCTGTCAAAAAAAATATATTATCAATAAATATATTCGGCACAATTATTTATTATTATTTGAATATTTAAATAATTAAAAATATCAACAAATAATATAAACAACAAGATGTAATTGTCAAAAAAAAAATTATTTAAATTATATTATTAAAATAAACAATCAACACTTTAATTTTAGGGCTTTGTTGTTAATATTGTTGTTGTTGTTGTTTTTTTTTTTTTTTTCTTTTTTGGAGTAAACGATGACTTTGTGTATTTGTGTGATTTTTGATTGCAACGAGTTCATCGACAACGCTTGACGGCAGCCATTACAGTAATGCGATGCCCAGAATTTTTAGGACCGCGACGTCTAGCGGCAGTATTCGAACTTTAAATATTTTTTTTTTTTTTTTAATTTATTTATAATTTTATCTCACTTTTATAAATGTATATTGTTGATTTTTTTTCTCACTCACATTACCCCCTACTATTTAATGAATTTAATTTTTTTATTATTATTTTTCTTAGTCATATTTTGTGGCCTTCTTTTTCTGTTGCATTTGGATTTATCATCTCTCTTTCCTCTCCTGGCTCGTTTTTTTTTTTTCTATATATATTTTTGTTTATTTAAATAACATACATGCATGAGATAATGTTAAATATATAATGTATATTGTAGAAAAAAATTGCAGGTAGTTGCTATATGTAATGATTTGAAAGAAATAATTAAATAGTCGAGTCACGTGTGTCTTTGATATTTATTCCAATAACAATTTGGCCCATTGAAGCCTCTGATTGTCAAAGAAACCCCTCGATATACCAATTTTGTCAACAAATTTAATAATAAAAAAATAAATAGTTAAGTTGATGTTGAAAGAATAATAAAATTTATAAAATAAAAGAATTTTTTATTTTTGAAAATTCAATTAATTTTATTCATTTATTATTAACAATGTAATAAATTAATTTTTACATTGTTTTTTCGAATTTATAATTGCTTTATAAATCTATTTATATTATTGTTTAAAAAAAAAATTATTATTGATATTGTTTATACAAAGAATAAACAAATGATTTTAAAATTTCGAATTTTTTTTTTTTTTTTATTTCGATAATTTTTTTTTCTAATTTTAATAAATTATATATTGTTATTGTTAATAATTAATAATTTTTTTTTTTTTTTTATTGTTAATAATTTTATTAAGTTGTTAGTATTATTATTTTAAAAAAATTATTATTAATATTATTACAACAAAGAATAAACAAATGACTTTAAATTTTCGAAATTCTGTTTTTTTATTTCGATTATTTTTTTTTCTAATTTTAATAAATTATATATTGTTACTGTTAATAATTAATAATTAATTTTTTTTTTTTTATTGTTAATAATTTTATAAAGTTGTTAATATTATTATTTTTTAAAAATTATTAATATTATTATTATAAAAAAAATATAAATAAATGATTTCAAAAATTTCGAAATTTTTTTTCATTTCGATGATTTATTTATTACGACTTTCTATATCAATTTATTTACAAAAAAAAAAAACATTTATTTTTTAAAAAAAATATGTCAATTTAAAAATTATCATGTCAAATTAATTTTTATGATTATTGATTTTCTTAATATATTTTTTTTTAATTAAAAAAATGTTATAATTGGATGACTATTAAAAAAAAAAATAATTAAAATATTTCGATACATTTTTTTTTTCCAAATTTCATTAATAATTTCTTAATAAATTTCATTAATTATTTTTTAATAAAATTAATATGTATATTGTTTATAAATAACCATCACTTTCTCACGTGTGAAATTATTTAAAAAATTTTTTCAACTTAAAAACCAAATAAACGAAAGTCATTTGGCTCCCATAGACATAATTATTTTCCATCCTGTCTTTATATTTTCGACCTTGCAAAAAATAGTATAACGTCACATTTTAGTATCTAATTTTTTAATTATTTTTTTTATTCAACAGGAATGAAAGTGTGAGAAATAATTCATGTACACAATTAAGAAAAGAAAATTGTTGCAAAAAAAAAAAAAGATCATGTAAATTGAGAAAGTATTTTTATTTGATTAATATATTTGTATAACATATTAATATAAATATTAATTAAATTAATTATACTAATGATACATGATTCGATGAAGAAAATAAAAAGAGAAAAAAAAAAAACCACGCATTTATTTATGACATTTAAAAAGCCATATAGATTATACTGTGAAAATTAATTTGAAAGTTTTTTGGATCTACGAAATAACGATTAAGGTCGTGTAATAAATTTCGATGATAATATATTTAAATGTAGCACCATGATGTAGCCAACACATGTTGATGATGTTGATGATTGAAGTAGAAAGGTTATTTTTCTGCATAATCATTTAATCATCAAATTTTTCTGCATCCATTTCTCGTTAATATCAGCGAGATCTCATTAAAATCAATGAAACTTTTATCCTTACAATATTCCCATCTGTTTAGAAATATAAACGACATTGATTATTTGAATTTACAATTTATTAACTTCTTCAATTGAATACCTATTTCCTTGACGATCTTCTAGTGTTAATTTGTTAAAATATAAATTCAATGAACGTGGTCTTTTTGTTGTAACATCATCCTCATTATCAAATTTCGATTGGTACCAAATTTTTCCTTCAATTTCATTTATTTTATCATCAAGAGATCCATAATTAACTGCTGATATGTCATGCAATATTGACTGAGCATCATTTCTATCATTTAAACTTGAAATAAAAAATTCAATAATTTATTTCTTATTAGCTCCAATATAATACTAAACTTACTTGCAAATAATTTTAAATAAAGTCGTTGAATTTCTAATATTTATTTGTAAAAACAATGTACCAATTGTTCTCAAAGGATTATTTGATGTGACAACAGAAGCTCTTACTGGATCACCTTAAATTAAAAATATAAATTACAATATTTAAAATATAAGAAATATATTTTTTTCTTGTATTTACCACAATATGGTGACTGATGTGTTGTAGCAAGATAATAAATTCCACGTGATCCACGACTTGCTGAAATACCCATTTCTTGACTTGGCTTATTATCATCAACATGTGGAAAACAATTACCATCAAAAAAATCAGCAACACCTTGATTACATGACCACGCTGTAAATTTACATTTACCAAATTGACTTTTTAAACTTTCAACAAATAATTCCCATGATCTTGAATGACTGCATGCTATTTTATTGTCCAGAACATCCTCTGATAAAAATAAACAAACAAACATTTACCATAAACAAAAACTTTCAATTTTAATTTCTATTCATTTACCATGAAAGTGACCATATACAACTGAATTTTTAACATCAGTACATCCTGGTTGTTCTCTTCCTCCTGTTGAATAACAAATAAAAAATTAATTAATTAAAAAAAAACGATAATTTCCATGATAGATATTAACCATTTGGAAAAAAATCAACATGTCCAATTGGACGTAGAAGACCAAAACCATCAGTAAATATTTCCGATCCATCAGTATGAATAACATCAACAAATTCAGCATCAGATGAATCTAATTTTCTTGATTTTTCACGTAATATATGATGACGAAAAAATGGTGATGCTGGATCAAGTCCCGTTATACGTCCCAACAGTAAATTTTTTTTTTTCAACACTTCAGATGCACAACCAGCAACATGTGCACCAAGACTAAAACCAATGATGTGGATTTTATTTGGTGATGTTCCCATATTTATTGCATCTAATAAAATTAATGACAATTGACGACCAACAAGTTCTGTATTAGCAACAGCTGCTTGATAACTTGTTCCAGCTCCTTTTGTCCAATCTAAAATAATTACATTTGCATCTTCCTGTAGAAATAATTAAATATAGCACACATACACAATTAACACATAATTTTTTTGATTGTTTAAATGATTATTTTACCAAATCAAGCAATGAATTAACACCATTCAATGCTCCATTTGATCCACTTCCTTTAAAACCATGGATTATAATTTTTAATGATTTACTTGAATTAAATTTTGAATTTATCATTGATCTTTGATCATCGTAGTATACCAATTCATGTGGTACATCATTATTATCACGTGTTTTTCTGGTGTATAATAAAAATTTCGTTTGAATTACACTTGGATCTTCTGGTCTACGTTTCAGGGTCAAATGAGCTGGTGGATCAGCAAAACAGCCAACTAAATCTACAACAATTGATCAACACTTTCAGCAATTATTTAACATAAATAAATACCACTTGATGGAAAAATTTAAACACAGTATTATAATAGATGTAGATTTAATTTTTAATCAACTTACCGAAACATATTTTTGGCTTCAGCTCATCTCGAACACGACGTCCTATCATTCGATTACGTCTCGCTAATGAATGTACTATAAAAATTAATTTACAAAATAAATAAATAATAAAATTATTAATTTTTTTTTAAATATACTTAACTGCTTTGTTGAATACCAGATATTAAATTAATTTCCAACAATATTATCATAATAATATTGTAAAAATTAAACTTTCTCATCTTGATAAATTTTTTTTTTATTTTCTTTGATCAATCTAAATGGTTGTTTCAAATTAACTTGTAATGCTTGACCTTTATTAAGTAGTATTATGTTTTATCCAAATTGAATTGTTTTTTAAATTTTCTATCAACAATGAGACACAAGTTAGAAGTTGTTTCTAGCAGAGTTGCAATGTTTCTATACGTACCGTTACAAAATTTACCTCATCCACGTCACGCAGTTGAATTTCATTACGTAAAATCAGTGTGTCAAAACAAAAATCCACTTGAAATAAATATTAACAATTATTAAAATCCTATAAATATATTGCCATAAATAAAATATATAATATCGATATAATTATAATTTTTTTTGAAAGTTTCTTCCTTTTTTTTTCTATCATCGTAATCATCTGCTACTTAAGTATGATTGATAGGTATGTTTTTTATTTATTTATATTTTAAATTATTTAAAATTGATGCGTGTGATTGATGCATAACACTTTCTCCACCTGTCGTTATGTTTATGATGTAATTTTTTTTTGAGAAGATAATTTAAAAGATTACTTTGTCAGTCACCTTTCACTGTGTGTCATAAAAACGGCTATTCTTTATTTTTTTTAAATTCTAATTTTTCATATTTAAATTTAATTGTTAAGAAGGAGAATGAAAAAATTGAGCTACAGGAAATGTTGAAAAATTATAATAACTATTAATTTTATTTTTTGAGTAACTTACCAGGATGTTACAAGAAAATATTGCACTTTAGGTTGATGCAGTTTGTGTGAAACTGCAGTCGATGCTAGTTGCATGTCTGCTCTACAAAAAAAAAGAAAAACAAACCAGTTTCAAGATCTACTTGCTGGATCAATTGAAACACTTGGATCTTCTTAATAATAATAAGCAAAAATTCGATTAAAAAAATTATAATTAGACAATTGTTATAACATATTCATTTTATTTTTTTTTTCATTTTTTTAATATATATTTATACTCCTTATCATAGACATAAATTTATATGTATGGCAGCATATTATTATGACATTTTTATTTGTTTATAATAAGTGAAGAGTGAAATGATAGAATGACTCTTTCTTTCATCATACATTTTAAACTTTTTTATTTTTAATTTTACCGAATATATTTTTTTATATATGACTCATTGTTTGATTCGCACATTTATACGTTTATACTTTTGTCTGTTTTATTTTAAATATTTTTAGTGGTTTTATTTTTTTTTTTTCAAACCACATTTGGATGATGTCGTTTTTGGTTTTATTATTTTTATATCGAGATTTAATTTATTTTTATTTTCAAGTCCATTTTTTTTATATGGTCTTGGTGATTCATATATATATTTTTATTTTTTCATTTTAAATTCTGTTTTCGATTAATTGCACAATCCACACGCATGAAAATTTATCCACCGAGTATTCTGTATTTTTTTTTTTTTTTTTTAATATATATTTTATATATATTTTGTATTTTTTTTTATATTTTTTTTTTCTAATTAAAATATTTATTATTTTCAAATAATTTTTATTATCTAATAACGATTAATGCAACTTTTTATTAATTTTATTTTGAAAATTAGAAAAATACTCGTATTGGGAGCCCCATCCGTTATCGCATCTTGTAACGAGTCTTTTTTTAAATTCAATTTTTTTTTTTTTTTTTTTTATTTTATCCACCATATAGTTGACGGAATTACGGGGCTTTAAATTAATTGGAATCCATAGAATATATATTTATTTAGGTCATGAATTATAATAATTTATTTTAAATTTTTTTTAAATATAAATTTAATTCAACACAGTTAGAGAAAAATCTAGAGGAAAAAAAAAATATTTTTTTTTTTTGTTTCTATACAATAAAATGATCTAACAATTTAAATATTTAATTTGAAAAAATTGACTACAGATTTTGTCGTTATAATTTATCTAAAATTATCTAATTATTTTTCTAATTTTGGATATCGAGTTTTTTAATTTTTCAATTGACCGAATTTTTATTTTTTAAATATAATATTTCTTATGAGAAATAGTCAAACTCAATAATTCGTATATTCAATTGTTTATAATTATTTTTATTTTTTATTAATTATTAATTATAATAGCACCGTTTCCAAAAATTCCTATTACGCGCAATAATTTACTCCTTTTCATGCGACAATTTATTCTCAACAAATTAATTAAAAATAAAAAAATATTAATTAATAAATTAATGTGAAAAAATTATCATTAAATGCGCCAATTATATTCTACAATACGTGGAGACGGTTTTTTCATAAAATTTTTTTAAAAAACAATCAACAAAAAAACCAACAATTTATTTTTAAAAAAATTTTTCAAAATTATCTTTTGCGCTTTGCTATTTTACTACACATATTAGTAATTATTAATTAATTATTTTCATTTATTTATTTAATTATTTATTCATCTATTTATTTATTTATTCATTTATTTATTCATTTATTTTTTTTATTTATTTTAATCGATTAATTGTAAGAGCACTCATAGTCGTCTCTACCTACACATCTCAATTATTTTTTTTTTTTCATTTTACTCAATCAATCAATCTTAACTATCTGATTAAATTTTTTTCTATATATAATATATTATTTATTTATCTTGAATATTAAGCATGACACTTTTGCATGCCTTGCATTTATTTAATTATAAATTTCGTCGCGACAGAACTCTCGGTGGATGAATTTTTTTTTTTTTTTCGTTTCAGATTAATCATTTTCACAATATTACATTAATTAGCATTTCATATTAATATTTATATTTAATTTACATAATTTTCATGTAAATACTGATAAATGTAATGACGTTTTGAAAAAAAAAAAAAAAAACAAATTATACTATTATTATAATTAAATATTTTTTCTTCAATTCTCGTTGGTGAAAGACAGTTACGATGATTAACAATTTATGCGTAAATAAATTTTCGATAATTTATTTATTACAATGACTTGATGATGATTTAATTTATGATTATTTATTTTTTTTTTTAAATTTATTAATCATCGATCATTATGACGCGTAAATTATTTATAATATTTATTACTTTTTTATTTATTTTTCTTGACAAAGTTTAACATTGTTGATGATATTTTTTTATTTTTTTTTTCTCTTTTTATTAATTTGTTATTTTAAAACATTTTGCGGGGTCACTTGTCACATATTTTATTGGCCCTTTAATTGATACGATACATGACAAGAGGAAGAGGCCAATTTTTTATTATTTATTTTTTTAAATTAACTATTCTTTGTTGTTGATTTTACATTTATTTTTTTTTCCAATATGGAGCACACTCTTTCACTCGTATTAATTATGATAATGATGATGATGATGATGATTATGACGACAATGATAATGATCAATGATATATATTTATAAAAAAAAAAAAAATGATTATTGTGATATTTATTGCAAATTCACGACGACAAATAAATTGCCTACTTTTTTTTATTTTATTTTATTATTTTTCCTCATTATTTAAATAATTTTTTTTAATTATTATTTTTCTTTCATTCTCGTTCATTTTATTTCAGTCAATTTATCAATTAAAACATACGAAATTTCAGTCCAATAAATTAATTTATTATTAGGCCATTATTTTCATCGCCAATTTTACATTTTTAAATTATTTTTTTCTCTTTGCGTTGATGATTTTCATGTAACAATAATTAACGAACAAATTAATCATGAAATTTTTTTTTTGTATAAATTATTGTCGTTATAACAGTATAAATAATAGCTAATTATAAAAAATAAAATTGACAATATATTGAGTGTTAAAAAATGAAGAAAAAAAATATTTAAAAAAGAAAATTGAGAGCTTTATTTGGCGGTTAATTTATTTCGTAAAAAAAAAAACGAAAAAGTTAAATAAATTATTATTATTATTCGTTATGTGTCATCGAGACAATTATTTTTTTTTGTTAATTTTTTCATTCGGTAATTGTTATCGTCATCAATTATCACAAAAAATTTATTCGCAATAGGCCCACGTTAATGCCGTTATATTTTAATAAATTACATTTTTTATTGTTTTTTTTTTCATTTATTTTTTAAAAAACTTGCCCGTCATCAGTGATATGTGGGATCATCTTAATTAAGGTATCAACTTCTTATTTAATTTGAAAAAAAAACAAAAACACAATTATATTTATTTGCTAATATTTTTTTTGTTTATCAAATATTCTATCATCATCATTCATTATACTCAATTTTTTTCGAATTCAATTATTTTTATTTTTTCTTTTCATCGATATGCGACATTCATTAATTTTTTTTAAATAACAATTCAATCATTTTTAATTTGATAAATTAGCTCTTTATATTAATTACGAGACTGCGGTATTATTTAATTTTTTTTTGTTATTGTTTTTTGATAAAATACACTGGATAAAACGTAGGCAGATATGTATTAGAGTAAATTTTTATAGGGAAAAAGGAGGCACGTATAAAAGCTGAATATTATATATGGATTTTTAAATTGTTTTTTTTTTTTGCCAAATTTAGCTTTTTATATTTGTATATAATATATAGGTTTTTTAATTAATTTATTCATTACACAATTCATATAGCCTGAAAGAATTTTTAGCGTACGACACTGATAACTTTTTATTTTTTAAAATTTAATTCAATTATCTGCAAGCGAATATTCAATGAAAAACATATATCAATTGTTACCTTGTTTTTTAAACTTTTCAATGTCTTATTTATTTTTATTATAAACAATTCAGTATGACAAACGTGGTCCATCGTATATCAATTATATAAATATACGTTAAAAAATACTACGAATTAACTGCAATAATTTATCGAAAAAAATTCATTTCAATTTTTTTTTTTTTTATTCCATTTATCGATATACATTATTTTTATTCGTATCGATTAATATTATTCATTTTTGTTTTTTTAATAATTTTAAATCGATCTGCCACGTAACTTTCTCATTATTTATTATTTTTTTTTTTTCAATAATTTATTTATCAATTGCATATTAAATGGCATTAAGGTCATAAAAAATTATATTTATGTTTTCTTTTGCGTAATATTTTTAGCTGAACTTGTAATTTATTTATTTATTTTTTTAATTGCTCATTTGTTCATTCATTAATTAATCATTTATTTTTTTTATTATTAAATGTCTATCTTTATTATTAATTCGAATTAATGTTTAATTTTCAAGTGACAAAACAAATTATTTACTTGCTTTTTTTTTCATTATATTCAAACAATTTTTTTAATTATTATTTTTATTATTTTTTTATTATTATTATTCAGTTCAACATAATGGGGATTTGGCTTATAAAGAATTATCAATTCGGACCACATGATTTTGGGTAAATTGAAAATGTGCGCTCTCAATGTAGACTTACTTATATTTAAAATAAAAAAATTTGTTTTATCAAAAGATTATTCATTGACCCAATAAAAAAGAGGAGAAACAAATAATTAAAAAATTACGGCAGTGTGCATTCTCGTATTATTTCATTCAGTAAATTTTTTTTTTTTTTTTTTCAATTTTAAATTCTTTAAAATTCGCTCTTTATTCATTCATGTATCATTATTATTATTAACGTATTGTTTATAAATTTATTTAAATATTTTTGTTTTTCAATTAAGACAGTCACAGTATATTGAATTAAAATTCAATGAAAATATATTATAATAAAAATAAAAGAAAAATTATTTAAAGTAAAATAAAGTAATAATTATAATAATTTTTTATAAATAATAGTAATTATTAACAAAAACCCGCACAGATAATATTTAAGGAAATAAAACATTTACAACTTTGAATAATTATCTAAAAAAATTTTTCTACACAATTTAATTAACATTCAAGTACTATACAACAATAACAGTTTTGTTTAAATTTTTTTTTTTTTAATTTATATAATTATTAATAATAATTAAATCTAACTGTGCGGATTTAATTTACAATAATTGGAATATTTTAAAATACATTCCATTTCATACATCAAAACTGTCAATTCATTATTTTTTTATTTTTAATTTATAATAATACTGGCTATTATTGGTTAATTGTTATAGCATTTTTTTTTTTTTCTTATTTATTTTCTATTGTTATTATAGTCGTAATAATATGGCAATTATTATTTCTCGGTGATTTTACACACAGCATGTCTAACACACAAGAACAGTGAATTTAATTATTTTATTTATTTACTCTTTGTTTTAAATCTATTTGTTATTATTTTTTTATTTCGTTTTTTTTTTTTACTCAATCAGTTCATATTCTAGTCATATATAATATTTTTTTTTTATATACATTTTTATATATGTATATTAATTGTTATTTTCCATCAAGAAAATTTATTTTCATTCAATTTTTAAACTAACATAACAAAACCAGCTGCTAAATATTTTTTTTTTCATTATTTTCTATAAGCCCTTTATTATTTTTTCTATGTATATTTTCGAAAAGTGCTTGTACCGATTGATACAGAAAAAAAATTAGCCCAGTGTGTTGTTTTTTTTTCTTTCTGTCAATCATCGTTGAGTACTTTTTTTTTTTTTTTAAATTAATCAACTGGTTTTGGTTCGTTGGATCATCTAGAATCGTCAATAAATTTTTTATTTTATTTTTTTTTCATTAGTCTGTGTATCTATCAATATTTTCATTTGAAATTTTATTTTCTTTTTTTAAAATTTTTGTCAATCAAAAATTGTAATTATTGGCAATTTTATTATTTAAATAATATTTGTTTTTTTTTTTTTACGTTGTACTTGTAGCCAGAGTTGAAAAAAAATTTTTTTTTAAATTATCAGGGTGATTAAAATATACAGAAAATATTTATCAGAAGAATTTCAAGTATGAAAATTGTAAAGGTATTTAAAAAAGTGAACAAATTGGTATAAATATTAATATACATATTTTTTTTTTCATGTAGTTTTGTATATAGAAGACGTCATTTCATCAAATATATTTATATAAATTGAAAAAAGTATTTAAAAATGTGTCAATAGTTTATCAATGAATGATTTTATAAACAATAAATAGTAAAAATAAAATTATTCAAAAAAATGATTAGTGGTCGATAGCTGTGTAATGCGATGTAATTAAAAGCGTTTTTGTTTTCTTATTACCTCAATAATTATCTTTTAAAAAAAATTATCTTTGATGGTAATTAACGTGTTTATAATTACACCAATTATAATTACTTTTATAATGATAATTTTACTATTTATACGAACCATCAATTTTATATTAACAATAAATTTCTATCTGTTAATTTTTTTTTTTCCATCGAGTTTTAATTTTGTTTAAATTGTATATTAATTTTCAAATTATTGTTATTATCGTACTTACATTAAACGTATGTCCCATCGTTGTTTAATTAATCTTTTAAATATAAATATAATTATGAATTATTTCTTTTTGATATGAGATCATCATCACTTGCTTCAATATCAGCATCACCACCTCTTTCACGTTCATCAAGTTGTTGATGATTATTTCCTTCTTCGGTATCAACACTACTTGTTGGTGTTATTTGTTCAATATTATGAGAATTTGTCATTGTTGTTGGTGTTGTTGATGATGTTGTTATTGGCATTTTTCCATTGGTCGTTGTTGGTTTTTTCATAATACCACCATTTGTATAATTAACACCAATACGATTTGATTTATTAATTGGCTCTGGTGAAACTGACTCTTCACTGCTCGGAGAACCTGGTGATGATACTATTACCTATAATTAAAAACAAATACATCAATAAATAAAATATATATTTTTTATTAATTTAATAAACCTACATTTTTTTATTTACCAGTTTCATTTTAAATTACATTTATTTTATTGTGTTGTTATTTTCATGTGAAGAAGAAAAAAGTTTTGTGTTTTGTGTATTGCATAACATGCTAAAATAAAAATAATAATAAAAAACACAATGAAGTTAGTAGTACCTGTGCAAGAAGCGTCGTCTCTGTGCTGTCAGCGATTTGGTAGAGTTGGCAATTTTCGTTTGCTCTGAATAATTTGCCAAAGAAAAAAAGAAAAAACGAAAATCAAAAATAACAAATATGTATTTTATTTTTCAAAAAAATTGTCAATAAATGTCTGTGTCTGTAAAACTCGATGTGTTGGAAAAAAAAATCTAAATATTAACTAGTTTAAAAAAAATAATTCAATAAAAATTAAAAAATAAAAATTCAAAGCGTGTAATATTAATAAAGACAAACAAAAAAAAAGAAATATAAAAATAGCAAGTGTTGCATGCAAAAAGTAGTGATTGTGTTTCGATTTAGGATTGAAAAAAAAAAATACAATAATAATTTAAAGATAGTGAATAGATGTGAAAATTAAAAATTGAATAAATACCTGTCGTGGTTTGATTGGTGGTGGTGGTGGCCGAATTGATGGACCGAATGTTCCTTGTGTTGTAACGGGGGGTTGATTGTGATGAAGTGAGGGTGGCTGCTGCCAAGGCAGCCCTGTTCGTGTTAATGTGCCCTGATGCATTGGTAATTGATGAGATTGTTGCTGGGAGTTGGGAATATGCTGTTGCTGTTGTTGTTGCTGATGATGTTGTTGCTGTTGTTGCTGTTGTGATTGATGATGATTGTTGGTAAGACCTACTTGTTGCGTAACTCGTGGAAGTGTTGAAACGACTGTAGAAATCTTCCGAACTGTCTGTGAAATAACCAGTTGATTACTAAATTCCAACTAGATTTTAAAACGAAATTTTACAAATATTTAAACGAAAACATTACCTGACTTTACTGGCCAAATTTCAAGAAGATATTTTAGCACAGCAATTGGCTGTTGGAAATCTAAATTTGGTGAATTATCTTCAGCATGAAGCATCAATACTGGACCAAAACAAACAGCTAAACTTGCTGGTGACATTTTATTACATTGTGATACAACCATTGCCAAATGATCCAATAAATATATCAAAGTACACTGTAGAAAAAAATAATTAATTAAATAAATATTATGAAAATAATATTTCGCTTTAAAAAAAAAAATACTTACTCTATTAACTTTTGGCAAACAATCAAGAATACTAAACATTAATTTAGCATTTCCTTGTGGATCATCTGGTAAACATACAGCCAATGCATCAACCATCATTTGATAGAGGCACTTTGTAAATAATGGCTCTGGTAATTCTCTCAAATAATCTTTAAGTACACCAGTTATAACATTAATATCAGGAACATTATCTGGTGATAAATCAACAGATCTAGCATTACGTTCAAATGCCTCACGTAAAATACGTTTTTTAGTTGCTGAACCACAAAGTCTATATAAACCAATAATATCAAGACCACGTCTTTCAACTTCTTCAATACAACGCCATACAATAATTGGTACACTTTGAGAATTTGATATTGTTAATGCTGTTGATACACCACCAGGTACACCACCAGTTCTACATTCACGACTAACAACTGTATCAAGATCAACACCAAATAATGGTGCAACACGTGTTGCTAATGATACAACTGGTAAACCACGTCGTTTAAATGTTTGATGTGCATCTGTATATTTTAATACTAAATAAAGTGTACCACGTGGTTCAACTTTGAGTGCAAGTTTATGTTCTGGACATTCACGTAATAGAGTTGCAAGATGTACTGAACCTTTATAGCATAATTTATGTCTGTGTTGTGGATCCCATGAATAAACAAGTAAATCAAGTTGACGATTACCAACAAGATCAAGCTCAAATGTCTCATCCCAATCAAACATTAAATCACCAGTACGTACAACTGTACGTGCTTTGTGTACTCTATCACATTCAAGTACACAATATAAATCTCTCAAACCACAGCTTCCTAAAATTATTATTATTTATCAATCAATTTTCTTAATTCTATTTGATGATTAATTTATTTCTTTACCTAAACTTGGTTGACCAGATGGTGTTGATGGTGTTGTTGCAGCTGATGATGATGTTGTTGAACGTAAACCACGACCAGCCAATAAATGTACCCATAATAATCCACTAACACCACTTGAAAAATCACTACCTCCATTATCAGCAAGTGAACTTAACAATGAACTCGTTGAACTTGGTGTTCCAACAGTTGGTGGTTTTTCAATTTTATACTTTAAAAAATCTGAAGCACACCAAGCTTCTCAAAATAATGCTTAATATTATCAATAATAATATAAAAATAAAAAAAAATAAAAAATTATAAATACCTGCTGGATTAATATCTAATAATCTTGAGTCTTGATTTCTCGTTGGTGTTGGAGTTGGAATACTTCTATTTTGTTCCATTTCTAATAAATTACGTATTCTTCTAACAGATGTTGCACGTTGATTTGCAGCAGCATTTAATGATACTTTTTGATTTGTTAATGATGTTGTTCTATTATTGGAAGCTACACTTGATGGCCTTTGTCCAGGTGATGTACGATTACATGATGAACTTATTGCCGTGGAAGCACGTAAATTTGCTAAATTAACTTGTTGTGCTGATGCTGATCTTGTTGATAATCTACCAAGTGTACTTGATAATGGTCTATATGTACCATAACTACTATAATCAGCCTAGGTAAAAAATATCAATTAATAATTGTTAAAGCTATGTATTAAATATTAAATTTAATTAAATATTATTTACTTGTTTAACAGCAGCATGTATATTTTCTGCACTATATGTATATCTTGGTGGTCTATTTGTTGTTGCTCTTATTTGTTCATAAAGTGCACTAGTACTTGGAGTACGACTTAGCCATGCTCGATACTCATCAGATGTAAATATACTAGGTGATGATGGTAATCTTCCTAAAAATTCAACATAAATATAAATATTTCTATTAAAAAATTTAAATTTCATTAATTTACCTCTGTCACGTCTTATTGATGGTAATTCTGGTGCTGAATGTCCACCATCACTGTCTTCTTGATCAATTAAACCAGATGCAACTGTACTTAAACCACTTCTAAGTGCACCTGGTTGTTGTGGTAATGTTCTACCACTTCTTGGTAATGAATTTGATCTGAGACCAGTTGGTGTTTGTGATATTTGTGATCTTGATAATGTTGCTAAATGTGATACAGCATTATTTTGTGATTGTTCTCTCATATTTTGTCTGTATGAATAATAGGCTGAACGTGGTGAACTTGAACATGTTGCTTCGGTATCAGATGCATAATCAAGTGATGGACGATTTCTTCTTGTTAATGTACCAAATTGACTTTGTCCACGTTGACCAGTTGATGTATCTGTTTGAGTTGAATAACGTGAGTTGTATCTCAATGCTGATGAACCTATTTTTTATAATTATAAGATGTTATTATTTATTTGATTGTTTGTTTGTTGGCAATTAAAAATACATACCTGATTTTAAACTTGATCTTAATAGTGTATGTCTTGCTGGTGTTGTTATACTTGTATAATCAACACGTGGTAAATGCTGATCAGATCCACTTCTTGGCATTATTCTACCATTACTTGCATGTTGTGAATAACCATATCCACTTTGTGATTGACCAGTTAGCCTTGATCCAACTGATTGCATACCAGTACCAGTTGACATTCTACGATTTCCATTTGTTTGCATAACTGGTCCAGTATAAAATGAATGTACCTATTTGTTATTTTTTGAAAAAAACATTTATATTATCATCAATTATTTAGGTTTTTACTATTAGCAATATTTTTAATTTTCATTCCATTTATGTTTTTTTTTTTAAATTTAAATTATTCATCTAAAAAGCTCACAAGTATCATTGATGTTTTTAATTTTTTTTACAATTAAATTTTATATTCAATCAAAAAATAAAACATGTCTTGACGTCAATGCTACTTGTGTTTAAAAGAAAAAATGCAAAAGATTTTTATACAAATTAAAAGAAATTAGACAAATGAAATGAGAAAAAATAACAATTAGAATACGTATAGAAATTAAAAAAATATAGTGATTAGATAGGTGAGCTCTAGAAAGTTAGCACACCACAATAGGCACAAACTAAAATAGTTGGAACTTAAATTTTATGCTTTTTTTGTGCTTTTACATATTTTTTTTATGCAATGTTTTGCCACCTTAATATTAAGCTAACACAACTTCTTTAATAATTAACTTATTCTAATGAACTCTTGACCAAAATTATGTGCTTTTTATGTGTTTTTATTCTACATTTAAATTAATTTTTTTCTTCAATTACTTTTTATTTAAATAATTTTTTTTCTAACAATGTTGTGTTAGCTTAATATTGAGTCAACACAACTTTTTTAATAATTAATTTATTTCAATAAATTTTCAACCAAAATTATGTGCTTTTTATGTGTTTTCATTATACGTTTGAATTAATTTTTTTTTTTAATTACTTTTTGTTCAAATAATTTTTTTAGCATAACATTTTTAGAAAAAAAAAAAAAATTATTTAAATAAAAATTAATTCGAAAAAAAAATTAACTCAAATGTAGAATGAAAACACAAAAAAAGCACATAATTTTGGTCAAGAGTTCATTGAAATAAACTAATTATTAAAAAAGTTGTGTTGACTCAATATTAAGCTAACACAACATTTTTGGAAAAAAAATTATTTAAATAAAAAGTAATTGAAAAAAAAAATTAATTTAAATGTAGAATAAAAACACATAAAAAGCACATAATTTTGGTCAAGATTTCATTAGAATAAGTTAATTATTAAAGAAGTTGTGTTAGCTTAATATTGCACAAAATTGCTAGAAAAAAAAAGCACAAAAAATCGCGAGTTCCACACAAAAATAGCACAAAAAAAAGCATAAAATTTTATTTCTAACTATATTAGTTTGTGCCCATTGTGCCGTGCTAACTTTCTATAGAGGTAGATAAATAAATAATTAAAAATATAAATAGAAAAATAATTTATATAAAATTAAATATATCAAGCTTCAATAATGGGCTTATATAAAAAACAAGGTGACACGCCACACAAGGTATTTCAGTATCTTGATTTTGTTAATTGTCTTTAAAAATAATATATAATTTTTTAATGAAATCTAAATTTTTTTTTAAATCAAGCAAATTTTATTTATCATTATTGTTTACCTTTGTAAAATCCTGGATAATAATAATGTAGCATTCATTGATATGAGAACCGAAATTAGTTATTGTACAACGTTAAAAAAAAAAATATATATAAAAAAAAGAATAAAACCCGCAAAAAGTAAACGAGTATTTTTTAATTAAAAAAAAAAAAATTTTGAAAAAAAATTTCACTTGAATAATAATGAGTGAAATATATTTAAATGAATGAATGAATTATTCACTCGAATAAATATACCAAGTGATTTTTTAATAATCAATTTTGACACACTGGCATTGATGGGAATTTAATAATTTTAATTATATAATTTTCATTTGATTAAAATTGACTGGGTGTCACCAGTGAATAAATATTTACAAACAAGTGTATATATCAAACTGTGCAGACAGATGTAAAGAGTGCTTTTTATCAACATCGTCTATGACATCTAGTTCAAGCCAATTTAACAATCAATGCAACGTCAAAAAATATAAAATATTATTTCGATTTATCAACAGAGATAAACAACAAAAATTTAAAAAAAAAAAAACACCCACACATACACAATTTGATGTTGCATTGATTGATAAAAAAAGTGCAATCTTATTATTTATTATTATCATTTATATTTCATTAAATTTTGAATGGAAAAAAAAATTGGAAAAAAAAAAAATTTGTTATTTATTTTAAATTTAATAAAAAAGTTTGAATGATATGAGAAACATACTTTTTCAGCTAAACTTTCAAGTGTTTTTGGATAGCCACGTTCATAAGGTTGAAAATGTTGAGTTGTTGATGGTTTTGGCTGATGTGTTATGACCGGTGGTGGTGGTGGTTGATAAGACCAGTGTCCTTCAGATCGTGAATTATAATAAAGATCACCATTACTTGAGCCAAGATCTTGGCTTGATCCCAAACCAGTAAGACCAAGTCGTGATCGTGATGGTAGCATTTCTCTTCCATCACCTCTTCGTCTATTACTATCCCTAAAATTTAAATTAAAACTAATTTAAATTATTTTTCTTTTTGATTTTATATTTAAAAATTTACCTAATGTGATTATTTGTTGCATGATCACTTTCATCTTCATTTAGTTCTCGTTTAATCACCACAACTGGTGGTGGTTTATGTTCATTTTGACGTGAATGTGATACTGGCTGTGGTGGACCATGTCTTGTTGCAAGTACTAATCTTCTTGGTATTGACATTATTATCACAACATCATCAAGACTCATGTGTGTTACATCAACCAAATTAACAGCTAATATTTCATCACCAACCTTTGAAAATTAATTATTTATTAAATACATAAATAACATCAACAATAACAAGTATTTAAAATATTATTATTACTTTTAAACATCCACTATTAAAAACAGCTGATTCAACAGCTATTCTTGATATAAAAACACCATCAGTTCTTTCATGTCCATTACCCTCACGAATGTAAAGACCTAGTGTTTGTCCAGGTCTTTTTATTATTTCCACAAAATATATTGGATGTTTTGGATCCTAAAAATTATTATTAAAACATTAGCTCGTTGTTGGACTAGATTGTAAGATGAAATTTACCTGTGAAAGCATAAATCTTTTTGCTGTTTCAGATGCTTGTCGTCCCATTTGACGTGGTTCAATGATACGAACAACCATTTCACCACGTCTTTCAACAGATTCAAGTGCTGCTGCTGTTGATGCATCATGATCATTTTCAACAGTTTCTATCTGTTTGAATATTTCTGTACTTATACCGCTTACCTGTGGATATTTCTAAATTTTAGTTGTGATGATATGTCATGTTTAATTATTATTACAGCCTTAATATTAATTAATATATATTAATTTTTTTTTAAAAACGATTATCATTGGTAATATTAATTATTATACTTTTCGAAAATCGCCTTGTATGACCATAGGTGGTGGCTCTTTCGGACGTAATTGATTTGCAGGTGCCTGTCTTCCAGGACTTGCACTTATATCTGTCACATCTCCCCGACCCTCCTGTAAATAATAAACAAAATAAATAAAATAAATAAATAATTAACAAATTAATTATTATTTAATTCAAGTCAATTAATTTCAATAATTATTTTCAAGTAAATCATTTTACATTTTAAATAAATAAATAAATAAAAACAATAGAAAATTTCATTAATTTATTTTAAAAAATATTATAAGTTACTTGTTTTCGTTTGAATAATAACACGTAAAATATTTTAATAATTATTTTTAATATTTTAAGAGTTAATATACATATAGAACAATCGATTAATGTCCTAATATACCAAGATAATCAATGTCGTATATATGTTTAACATCAACATACATATATCGTGTAAAATAGTTGTTGGAATGATGATGGCATGCAAGCCATTCAAATACCCAGAATCCATATATACATTATACATACACATATCCCATACTAGCTCTAAAATATACCCAACATATTCCCCCTTAAATTACTAACCCAATTTCCATTGGTGTCCTCAACATCAAAGTCAATTTTCTATTAAAAAAAAAAAAACAAAAATAAGCAAAATAACAAAAAAAAAAACCATGTACAGTTAAGCAAAAATAACTAATAATTTTTTTTCACAACAATATGATAGTATACAATTAATAAACGAAAAAAAAAAAATTAATCAATTACCTTTTTTGAAAAAAAACAGCCTGATATTTCTGGATCACACATTCCGCTAACTACCCCCATGTTTAATACGGCGGGAAGCCTACTACTATACAACTATAAGAAAGAACAACTCCAAAAGAAAAATAATAATAACAATAAATAAATAAAGAGAAGAAAAAAAGCCCTTACAAAGTATTACAGAAAATAAAAAAAAAAAAAATTGGAATAAACTGGATAAATGTGTAGACGCCTGCGCATATGATTGAATAATATTCTGTTATAGTATATATACTTATTCGTTTATTAGTTTGTCTTTTTTAACAGTGTGTTTGTGTGTGGGTAGGTGGGTGGGTAGGTGGTAGAAAGAGATAAGGGTAGATTGAGGCGGTGGTTGTGGAGTTTGTTTGGGAGGGATACTCACTATCGACCAGTTCATGACGTCATCCTCACACTCGTGAAAATCATCCTACAAACGATATTGTATGTACCCCACAACGACCCCAGCTAAAATTTATCTATCTTTCTTATTCACTCGATGTATTTATATTTCCTTTCTCTGTCAATTTTTTTTTTTTTATTTTTGAATACACCACAAACAAACCAACCCTACTCTCTCTCTTTCTCTCTATGATCGTAAACTCACCATCGATTACATTAATAACATCCACACGGGTCAGTAATTTTCAAAATATTCATACGACAAATTTATTTATTTATTATTTTTATATAAAAATTATTTAATACTAAATTATTATTAATATAATTTTATGCTATAAAAAATTGTATGCTCATTAAAAAAAATAAAACAAAAATCACATTCATAAAAATTAAATAATATAAAAAAGATGAATAAAAATTTTTTTTTTTAAATAAAAATTTATTTTAATTATAGATGTTAATAAAAATAAAAATTGTTTATAAAAATAAACAATTTTTAATTCAAGTTAACTGT
The DNA here is from genome assembly GCF_014905175.1 of Aphidius gifuensis. NCBI lineage: Eukaryota > Metazoa > Arthropoda > Insecta > Hymenoptera > Braconidae > Aphidius > Aphidius gifuensis. The sequence goes on from NC_057793.1 coordinate 1,321,336, forward strand.
AGTAAAAAAATAATAAGAAAAAAAATTTAAAAAAATTAATTTAATAGAAATTTTTTGAGGTATAAATATTAAGTTTGATGATGAATGTAGCAAGATGAGGATAATGTTGATGGTGGTGGTGGTAATAGTAACAATAACACCAGTAAAATTATCCAGTAGTAGTAGTAGTATTAGTAGTAAACGTAGTAGTAGTGAGCGTAGTAGTAGTAATGGTAAATGTTGTGTCAGACATTTTTTTGTTGATAGTAGTTTTGTAAATGTGTAGTGTACACGCAATTGTACGCATGTCAATTGAAGTTTGCGCAGTGAAATAGTTGGCTGGAATATGTATGTGTGTTGATAAAATTATATATATATATATATTTATTGAGGGGGGTGAAAGAGGGTGAATAACTGAGAAGAAAAATAAAAAAAGCTTTTATGAATTTCAGCAAGGGGCATTGCGCATGGGCAGTTTATATTTTATGTACAGTCAGAAAAAGAGGGTTGAAAAGAGAGATTTTGTGTCTTGTAGGTCGAAGGATAAAAAAAGAATATGTCGAAAACAGTTTATTGTAAATGAGGCTTGTTGAAAAATATATATATAATACAAAAGAATTTTTATTTATTTCATATTCAAGAACACTCGATTGCACTGAATTTCAGGGACATATTATTGTCATATATTTTCTTTTATGTTTTTCATATATTATATAAAAAAAAAAAAAAGAAAAAAAGCTCTTTATGTATTTATTGTATTATTTTTATTATTGTTTTGTTACTATTTATTTTTTTTTTTTACTATTTATCATTGATCTACTTTTTTTTTTGTAGATAAAATTTATTTTTTTGGAATTTTCGAGGTTTAAATTGTTAATGATTAAATACAGAATGGAATATTTTTTTGAGCTTTTTTTTGCATGTTTCTGGGTTACCCTAACCTACATCAAAACCATCAAACTTCATGAGCTTTTTGTGTAATCTTTGTGGTTTTTTTTTTGGTAAATTTTTCCTATTTTCTTTTTGGTATATTGTTATTTTTATTTTATTTTATATATTTTCGTGTATAGAGAAATTTCATGTATAAAATTATCGATTATTTTTGAGTTTTATTTTTGTTTTTAAACAATTGTTTGAGAGACAAATATGTTGGGACAAATTGTTGTGTATTATTGGAGATTGCTTGGTATTGTCGTTCAACTAATATCCTCAAGTATCGTTGTTTGTAGTTATTGTGAAAATAGATATTACCACTGTTCTCAATTTCAAGCGTGATTTGTTGAAATTGTATGTGTGAGAGAGACAACCAACTAGAGAGAGTGAAAAAGATACTAAAGGATAAACCACAGTAATATATATTATCTTGGTCGTATACTTGAAAATTAGATTTTCGTAATTATTTTAGCCTGGGAGAGCTTTTTACTCGGCTCGTAAGTAGATATATACGTATATATATAATGCAACAATATTCTCACCCCATTATAACTTTAATAAATTAATTATACACCAAGAGAGACAAAATACATTTTAGATATATAAAATTTTCATAATAATTATTTATATAAACACATTAACTTGTTTCAAATTTATTTTTCACGATAATTTTTTTCTCTTTTTAATTAGTAAATATAATTTATATTTTTTATATATGAAAACTAAATTGTAAATATTTTTTTTCTATTTAAATACAAATTTAAAATTGATGAAAAAAGAAATCATTTAATGACACAGATTTCTCTTATATTTAAAAAATTAAAAAAAAATAATTTTCATTTAAAAATTTGCAGTAGTTCAAGTCAAGTACTGTCAGACATGTTTTTTTCTGTGTTTTCTGTTTTTTTTTTTTTTTCATTTTTATTAATAAATTTACTTGTAAAAAATTCAAGAATATTTAGCATAAAATTAAAGTAGTACAAGTCAGCCAGTGTCAGACCCAAAAATACTTTAAATTTATAAAAATTTCACTTGTTTAAAATTTAAATATATAAATAGTTTTAAAAAATGATACACACTTTATGTTAAATGATAAATTAATTTTACAACTCATTAACATAAAACACTATTATTTAAAGTAAAAATTCCATTTATAAATTTTAAAATAACGTATAATAAACACGCTTTTATAAAACGATTATAATTTTTCATTTTTTTTTTTAATATCTCAATTATGCTGAATATTGAAATTGAAAAAAATAACAAAACTGTATATATGATTATAGATTTTTATCAAGTTTGAAGTAGGTATCAAAATGTTAAACACCATATTCAACAAAACTTGTCACGAGGCCCACAAATTATTCTCAAATTACAAGCTAGTCACGGATATATATTTTTTTTTTCTATTTTTTGTTATTTTGTTCATCCATTAAATTTTTTATTTTGCTGATAAATTTATATGGAGGTAAAATTGGCAGGTTTGAAACGATCAGCTTGCGTGTTTTGAAATTGTGATATATATTCGTCGAAAAACCATCAAACAATACAACATGCCAATGCAGCTTTTGTGTTTAAATATATAATGATAATAATACAAGTACTTTTCGTTGAAGTACTGATGGAAATGAGGACAAATCAAGTTAAAAAAAAAATAATGTAAAATTAAATAATAATTGTGAACATGTGAATGTATGTAGAAAAATATTTCGTTGGTTTTTAAAAATTTTCAACTGCTGTTTGTCATTTTAAATTGCATCGTTAGGAGAAAGTTTAAATAAACTCGTCTCGACTTTAACAATCCTCTTATGAATCCCTAAAAGTCCGCATGTATTTTATATTTAAAAAAAAAAATATTAAATATACAGAATATCGGCTGTTTTTATTTATTTTTTTTTTCAAACTAATCGGCTTCTCACAGCCAGGCAGTTGAACACAATTTCATTGAACGATTTCCGGTTATTTATTTTCTTTTTTTTATATATTTTTCAACTCCATCATTTTTACAAACAAGAAAATAAGAGTGTTTGTATTTTAAAATTTTTTTTTTCTATTTATTTTATTGTACATGGAAGATATTGGTTTTTTTGTTGAATTTTTTTTGATTTTTCAACTGGAAATAATAGCTCACACGCCGGGAATAAAATACAAACTCGAATTAATATATCAAATGTTATATAAAATCTTGTTGCGATACTCTGGCTCAATTCAATTTGTATTTTTTAACTCGACAAATAATATTGACTTTTTTTGGATGAGCTTATCTTGCAAAAAAAACATTTTACATGAAAAATCTTTTAATGGTATTCCATTGGAGGATAAAAAATAAAATATGATATAAAAAAAATAAAATTTATAACATTGGCGTGTGAAAAAAAAAAATGGTTTGAAAAAAAAAGTTTTAAACTCAGGGGAGAGACACATCTTTATGAGTCTCACAACTTTCCAAGAAATTTTTTTTTCTATTTTATAATTTTAATAAAAAATTGTGTGACTGTAATTTTACATTTAAAATACAAAAATTAAATGAAAATATTAACAAAAATTAGGGAAAGAATTAATTCAACTAGCCTGTGTTGATTTCAATAATTGAAAATTATTTTCAACTGAATTTATTTGCGAGAAAAAAAAAAGAAAAATAGATAAATCTTTGATAAAAAATTAATTTTCATTTTTTATATTTTACATAGTATTTATCTTGGTTTATTCGGCACAATTGAGATAAAATTTGATTTATTATCATGTACAGAGAAAGGTCAAGTGCGGGTGTATAAAAATATTTCAACAAAATGACTCAATCGATTACGATAAAAATAGTTAAATTTAAAAAATTTAAAAAAAAAACAAAGCACTTTAATTTAATGAATATTAAATCAATTTTAAAAATCTATTAGAATGTCAATATTCAATTTTCATTCTATAAATTATTTTAATAAATGTATAAAAAATTTTATATACATTAACTTTTTTATCAGTAAATGGTGTAATGGATAAAAAAAAATTTAGCCATCAAGATGTAATTTTCTTTTGCCTTATATATATCAAATAGTTTATCAAGTTTTTTTTTTTTATACTATAAAAGTGGCTATTCATCACGAGGGATTGATTTTGTATTTTTTCTTTTATTTTTTCTTCATGAGGGGTCATCAAATGGACCATCATAATGTCCCCCAAAAAATAGTGATGATTTGGTAAATTGAAGAGAATAATCTGAGGGAGATGTTAGAATAAAATTGACAATTTAATTTTGTGCTTGTGTAAATTCATTTGAGTAATCAACGGTTTTATCAAAAATAAATTGATGAAAAATATTTGTCTTAATTGTTTCAATTGTCTATTAAATTATTTAATAAAAAATATTGGGTCCAACATTAACGACACTTGGCTTATATTCTATTTATTTTTTTATTTATTATTTTTATTATAAATTAGGAAAAACATAGTGTCGAAATTTCAAGGAGATTGTCTAGTTAAAAACTTGTGATAATTAAAAATTACCACAAACTTTGCTCAAGTTAAAAAAATAAAAATACTTTAAATTGCTTGAAAAAATACTTAAAAAATTAAAAATAAAACTAAATAAATAATTTTACATTGACTTGTTTTGTATTGTTATAAAAAAAAAATATTCGAATGATTAATTTATATTTTTTTCTGTTAAAATTGACAATTATATTGTTGAAAATAAAAAATAAATCTTAGCGAAAAATATGAATAAATTATAGAAATATAAATTTGTAATTAAAAATATAAAAAAAGGCATTATTCATTAAAATAAATATATTTTTTTTTGATATTTATAATGTTTAATTTAAAAAAATAAATAATCATTGTTCATAATTTATTATTGATTCGAAATACTTAACAAAAATTTATTAATTAAGTTGAAATTAAATTAATGCATATGTAGAAATTATAATTTCAATTTACCATAATACTGGAAAGTAATCATAAAAATTTTTAAAATTTAAGAAAACTGTTATTACTTGAAATTGTTAATTAATTGCATCAAAATTATACGTATAATTAACGAGTTGAAAAAATTTATATTTATATTTGAAAATTCAAATGTTATTTCAAATTTATTTATAAATATTTTATTATGATAATTTATATCAGCCTTTGATAAAATATCATCTGGGTTTTTTTAAAGATTACATTCATTTTGTAATATTACAAGGAAAAAATTATATCTCCCTTCAAACAGTGTCCGGTTTATTTGGTGATTATAAAGTTTGGGGATTTCTTAATTTAACACATAATTTAATGATATTTTCAAATTAAGAAAATATAATTTTAAAATTTATTTGACAATTAAATTAAAAATAAAAAAAAAAAACAATTAATAAAAATTTTTCCTGTCAAACTTTTTTGATAATTTTTTTTTTTTGACAATTTGCCATTCATCTTTAAATACCAATGCTATTTAATTATATTTTTTCATTAAAAAAAATGAAAACCAAATTAAATAGCTGAATAAAGTAAATCTTCATGAAAAAAGATGATTTTTTTTTGTTTTTTTTCATGATGACATTATTGATTTGCCGACTGTTCAGATAAATAAAATATAAATAACATAAACTTACTTTTCTTCGACCACAGCAAAGCATAATTGTCGGGCTTTCGGCACGACGTTGAGGCTGATGACAGACGTAGCTCAATCGTCCGCCCCTTTCCCCCTGCAATTGCACAACGCGCACCTGCAGCTGGCCCTGCTCTTGTTGTCCTTGACCGACACCAACTCGACCACCGTACTTGATGCGCACGTGTTTTCGCCACTGCATTAGTTCGGCCCGTCATGCCCACTGTCTAATTATACATTATTTCAATTAAAATAATTAACAAATTTACCAATCAATAATAATCAATTAACAATCAATCAATAACTCTTGAATTTTATATTTCTATCATCATAATGAGACACCGAGAGCGAGCGTCTCATTAAAATTAATATTTTAAATACCCTCTAAATATTACCCATTTTATTTTTATTTTTAAATATCCGGTTTTTAAATATCGATTTATTTTTTTCACAATTGTCTATTGAAAATTTTTTTTATTTTAATTTCTTTTTTTTTTTTTAATTGTCTAATTTTTTTTTTTCGTCATATTCAGCTCGAGGCAATTTATTCTCTTGCTGAAAACATTAAAAAAAATTTCAACAAAGCCAACATTTTCATTATGAGCAACCCAAGAAATATTTTTGCCAAAATAAAAAAATAAAATTGTGGAAAATGTGGCAAACGATGTGCAATGCTTTTCCTCGCTACCACCCTCTTACTTCACCCCCTTGCTCTCCTCTAGTAAATCTCTGTTTTAAAAATATATATATATATAAAATAAACAAAGTAGTTGTATTCACTTTATTTATATAAAATGTGTAAATATATATTTTTTCTTTTAAATGTTAAAAAATGTTTTTTTAAAATTACCTTCTAAAAATCATAGTTTGTGGGAAGGGCCGACGGCTCTCCGTTAGCTATGCTCATACCATTTTCCTCCATCACCAAAGCAATTTCAAGTATGCTCTACTTTTCTGAAAATCAAAGGTAAAAAAAGGAATTTTTTTTTTATTTTTTCTTTCAGTATGTAAAATTTTTTAATATATTTTTTTTTTAAATGCATATAGAAAAAATTCACTGACAATTATTTAGCTAACGAAAAAAAAAAAAGTAGAATATATATTTTAAAGTTAATAAAAACAATTAAAAAAAAAGCTAAAAATAATTTAAATAAAAAAAGAATAGGTAAGTTTAAATAAACAGCAAAACTAGAGGCACCAAAAGAGCCTTCTACGATTTTGTGATGGCGTGCCAGCCGATGTCCCGGACCAGCGGGTGGATCGATAGGTATACCCTTTTTTTTTTTTTTTATTATTTTTTCCTTCCTTCCTTCCTCTATTATTATTATTACAATTATTATTATATTTTTTTTACTATTTATTTCTATGACTATTTTCAAGGATCAAAAAAAAAAAAAAGTCAAAAATAAATTATTAAAAATCACACCCAGTAATACACATGAGTCTGTATGAATTTTTATCAATAAATATGACTTTTTGATATATTTATCTGTCAAATAAAATAAATTATATATAATAAAATTTTGTAGGCGTGAATGAGCAGAGAGAAAAAGAGCTTGCAAAAATCGTGTGTTGTAGAAAAAAAAAAAAAAGTCAAGGAGGCAAAAGATGAAGGAAAAACAGTGAGGAATAAAAGTGAGGATAAAAAAAAAATATGTTACATAAAGAAAGATAAATAATACTCTATGTGCGAATTGTACATCCGCAGGATATGGACGAGAATGATGGTTAAAAAAGGGTGAGAAAAATTTATGGGGGGGTGTATTTTATGATAGCTAAAAAGAGACTAAAAATTAAAGAGAAAAAAAAAAGAAAAAAAGAGTAATATGAGAAGAAGAAAAAGAAGAAAAAGAGGAAAAAAAAAAAGAGAGGTTTGAGGGTTGACTGGTGTATATGAACGACTATGAGGAAGTAGAGTAGACGGCGTCGAAAGACAAGAGGGCCTCAAGTGCTCCTCAAACCACCCTTCTTCTGGACTCCAATGAATTTTCATGCTTTTAAATATCTACTCACTAAAAATTATCATTCGTTTAATAAAAAAAAAATTATATTAATTATAAAGAATATTATAAATTATAATAATTTTATTGTTGAATAAATATTGCTCAATTATTTATCAATGAAATGTTTTTTTTTTTTTTTAATTTACCTCAGTGAAAATGTCAGTATTTGGTCAGACGTTGATTTTTTTTTTCAATGATTTTTTATTTTACAATCTCTCCCTCTCTCTCTCTCTATTTTCCTTGCTCGTTTTTATTCTCTTTCTCTGTCTTGTTCATGCACCTTTTGTATGTATATATATTTCTTCTGGCAACTCGATCGATTAAATTGACTTTATAATAACTCTTCTATTCCATATTTAACACTAGCCACAATTATTTATTATTATTTTCAAAATAGAAAAAAAAATAATCTATAAATACAAGTAAAAAACAATAAAAAAAATTTTAAAAAACACAAATTCACAAATTAATTTATACTGTTGTATTTTTTTTTTATTATTAAATTAAATTTTTTTTTTTTTTTAATTCACAAATTTATATATCACAACAAGTTGATTTTAATAAAAGGCAGTTTGTGTTTTTCGTTTTTTAATTTTTTAATATCGAAATAGAGTAATAATTAAATTTTAAAATTTTTATTTATTAAATTTTTTAAATTACTTTTTTTAGTTTTTTTAATTATTTGTATTTTATTTTGCGGTTTTTCACTATATTTTACCGCGAGTTTGGCGTTAGAGAGCGATGGCGCGCGACGTTCATCCCTCAACTAACTTTGATAATCGAGGGCGGACATGTTTGATAGTGGGTAAAAGCGCAGACGCAATAATAATGTTCAAGGAGACGACGCCGTTTTTATTTTTGTTTCATTTGGTCTTATCAGATATGTGTGTAATACTCTCTTTCTTTCTCTCTCTGTCTCTCGACATATACGAATATAAATTGTGCGCTTGCGTTATCAACCCTCTTTGGTTAACTCTGTTTGATTTTTTTTCTCTTTCTCTCTTGCCCCCTTGACCGAAGCACTGCACTGGTTCTCGGTTTTTCAACCCCCCCTAAACTCCCACTGACTCACCCAACTACTCACCCGTACACCCTTCAACTCACTCGCTCACGTTTCTTATTCAACTTTTTTTTTTTTTTTATTTTTAAATTCTCTTATTTTTTTTTTTTTTTTTTCATTTCAATATCCGTTTTTTTTTTTTTATTATTTTCTTCCAATATAAATGCTCTCAAAGGTGGCGGGAATTGATTCCGAAAGATCTCTCTTTTTTTTTTTTTTTTTTTTTCTCATCTTTTCTCATCTTTAATGTAAGTTTTACTATCATTTTATTTTTATGGAGTTTTTTTATTTAAAAAAAAAACATCTATGCATTTGTTGTTAATAATAATTTTTGAGAAAAAAATTTAAAATTTGTTTTATTTTTTTTTTGTTGAATTAATCTCGTCTACTTTAATTTTAATTATTATTTTTAATAATAAATGTATTGAAAAATTATTTTAATCTGACCTAGTTTTTTTTTTTTATTTTTTTTAAATGGAACAAATAAGTATGTGGAATTGTGGTGATAATAATTGACCTCCGGTGAATTCAAGTCTTGCGCGATGCATCGTTTATTTTTATTTTTTTTTTTGTATAGAGTGGACATGATTGAACGACATTTGAATGAAGCTCATTCGACAATCACAGTTTTTTTTTTTTATTTGGTCTATTTAAATTCTCATCGTATTATTTTCTTTTTTTTAAAAAAAATTTTTTTTTTGCTATTTGTGGTCTTTTACATGACCAATTGTAAATTGAAAAAAGCACCCCTTTATCCACCCTCTTTTTGAACTTTAGAGGTGACTCGATCGGTATTTTTAGGGTTGTTAAATATCGTCGATATACTCAATGTCTATATTAATATCAATCGAATTTTATAAATATATATTTAAACAAAAAAAAAATACAATCAATGCTAATTTTGTTTTTAAATTTTACTACGGTGATTAATCATAATAAATTTTCTTCTTAATAAAATAATTATCGATAAAAAAAAGAAAAAATAAACATTATTCATATCTAATTAATGGATTAAAAATAATTAACAGATATTTATAAATTAATTTGAAATAAATTTAATGTAGAGAAAAAATTATAATTTCAATTTACCTCAGGCTTGAAAATAATTATAGAAAAATTCTGAAATAACAAAATCAATTGGCCGAAAGAAAATGTAACACAATCTTATCACTTGAAATTGATAAACTGATAATTAATTGCATCAAAATTATATGTTTAATGAACAAGTTTAAAATACATTTAAGAATTAGTTATTTTTTACATATTTCTTTTTCCATAATCTTGAAATTTTTTCCATCTAATGTTGTAAATAATTTATTTCCATCTTCATCAAGAACATTACAATATGGTCGATCCATTTTAACAATAAATTCACAACGAGCTGCAGCTTTCTGTGCAATTTCACTTGTAAAAATTGTCGATGTGTATTGAATATTATATTTTTCTCCAATAGCATCACTATACTCAAATGCGTATCAATAAATAAACAAATTATTAATTTTATAAAAATATAAATGTCATTTAAATTTACCGTGCTTTTAAAATAGTACTTCCAAGACCAAGTCGACGATAATTTGGATCGACACTCAGGCCAAATGCACCAAGATATCCATCAACACCATGAGTGTAACGAGGATCAACTTCATGACACACTCCCAATACAAAAGTAAATAATTTTTTTAAATTACCTTCATACTGAAAATTAAAAATACAGTACAATCAAGATTAAGATTATTAATTTTTAATCATATATTTTTTTTTTTTTAATTAGATTGACCTCAATTGCAGTAAGTGCTTCTTCAAATTTATCATTTCCAAAAAATAGCATATTAACACCAGCGAGAATTGGCTTTTCTGGATTTTCAGTAATGTCATATGCTGCAATCGAAATACCTTGTTGAACAATAAAATTCCAAGTTTTATACATTGCTGATAATGCTACTGGATCTTCAGCTATTTCTAAATGAAAAAATAAAAACAATTATTCATTAATTCATTTAATATTTACAAAATTTAATAATCCATTTGAAAAATAAATTTTATATTTTTTAAATTATAAATAATACTTACTAAAGCATGATAAAATTGTTTCATCTCGTAAAAAAATAGTGCACATATGATCAACAGCCTCGTCGTATTTTTCTTCTGGAATTTCTTGAATAACAAATTTACGATTTATTTTATTTGTGTCAGTTATTTCAATATTGTTCCATACACGTGGTGGACCTGATGGTCTTGACCAAGCCATTTTTTAAACAATTTAAAAATTAATTAAAATAGTAGAATATTTTTTTTTCTATTTGTAATAATAATTAATAAATATTGAATTATGATGTCGGCAAGTAACTGACGACTGGTTTATTCGCGATCACTGACGTTCATAAATCTAATAATATGAATGCAAAAGAAAAAAAAAAAAAACCTTGATGAGATAATGATGCAGTAAGTCAATATGATAAGAGTACTTACATGATGATAACTTGTCATTATTTAAGTACTTTTATAAGCATGTAATTTTTTATAAGCATTCAATTTTCTCAATAAATCATAGACTTGTGTAAAATTAATTTTTCATAATTTTATTTAATTTTTTGACTCTATTGATGTATTTTAATTTGTAAAATAAATTTTTATATAATTTATTAAATTTATTTCATGTTTTATTAGTTCTTAAAAATTTAAATAAACTTGATTTTTTATTTTTTTTTATTTTATTAAATTAGAAAAAATTATTTTTCTAGAAAATAAAATTATTATTAAATAAAATTCATCGAAAATTATTAAATAAGAAAAAAAATATTAGAAATATTATTAATAATTATAATTTAATCAATTTTTTTATCCATTAATTTGCAATTTTTACCTGATAATTTTGGAAATAATTTTTTACCATTTTTATCAATAGCATTGTCGAATTTTTGATCAAGTTTTACTGTAAATCCAGCATGTGTTGCTGCTTTTTGAGCAAATGAACTTGTAAAAAATGTTGATGTGTATTTAATATTGTACTCACGACAAATATCATCTCTTGAAAATTAAATAAAATAAATTTATCAATTTATAAATTAATTATTTTTATTAATAATCATTGGTACCTTGTTTCAAGTAGAATTTTTCCAAGACCAAGTTGTCGATAATTTAGATCTACACTCAACCCAAATGCACCAAGATATTCATCAACACCATACAATTCATGGGGATCTAATTTTTCATAACATTTATTTTGAAAGTCAAATAATATTTTTGAGCTTTCACCTTGAAACTGGACAAAAACATCATCATTAATTTAACAAACAAAATAAAACAAAAAACAATCGAAATTTTGTTATTTATCACCTGGAATTTTTTCATATATTTTTCAAATTCATTGTCACTTTTATAGAGAATATTAACACCAGCTAAAATTGATGTTTTTGATTCATCAATTGTTTCATAAGCTGCAATTGAAATTCCCTGTTGTAACATCACATTCCAAATGTCTTGAAAATCTTTTAATGATTTTTCATCTTCAGCTAAATCTGTCATAATTATAATGATTCATTGAGTATTATTTTTATGTTATTATGTTGGATTAAAAAATACTTACTGTAGCAAGATGTCATGGGTTCATATCGAGTGTAAATATTAGACATGTGATTGACAACTTCTTCATATTGATCACTTGAAATTTCTTGAATTGTAAATTTACGTTCAACATTATTTGTGTCATGAATGTTAATTTTTTTCCATATGTGAACTGGACCAGATGGACGTTTCCAAGTCATTTTGTTTTATAAATTAAGACTCAATTTTACTGGACACTTGAAGAGTGCAACGGACACAATGAAACCTTGAAACGTTGAGAGAGTCAAGCTTAAATGCATTGATAAGTTAAAATGATGATAAAGCCACTTGTTGATGCTCCACTTTTTTACTATTGGTTGATGAATTAATCTATCGTAATTATCACTCACATAGTCATGAAAAATTTATTTAAATAACAAGACTTTCTTGACAAAAAGAAAGTTGAAAAAAAAAAAATTGTCATTTGATAAATTTGAGATAATAAAAATTCAATTTAATAATATTCAAATGTCAATGAAATATTTATTTAAATAAATAATTATCTATCGAAAAAAAATGTTAATTAATTTTTTAAAAATAATAGAAATATCAATGAAAATAATTTTTTTTTTTTAAATGACATAATAAAATTTTATTAAATCGAAAAGATTAATTATTTTTATAATTACGTACATGAAAACATATTTATATTTACTAATGAAAAATTATGTTGACTTATTTTTACGTGCAAGTTCTTTTTTTTGTTTCTTGAACTGCAATTTATTCATTTTATTTATTTTTTGATTTCCCTCAATTTCAAACAATGGGTCGACTTTTTTCTTTCTTTGTGCTGGTTTTGATTTATTTTTTTTTTCTTGTTTTTCATTTATTTGTTTAAGTTTAAATGTCTGTTGGATAAATAAAATAATTATTAGTAAAAAAAAAAGACACAAAACAAATGAAATAATAAATAAATTTTTTTTAAATTGTTACCTTTTTCTTGGCCATTTCCGTTGCAACAATTGACTCAACTGGTCCAGTACTGTCAACAACAAGTGGATCAACTATTGATTGAGCATTTTCTGATTCTTCAACAATATTATCCAACATCATTTGTTCCTCAGCAGTGAATTTTTCAATATCAAATTCTTCAATATCTTTCATGACAATTGCTGATGAAATTTGTGTATCAGCAACTTCTGGTGGTACAGTATAATATCTACATGAAAAAAAAATAAAAATATTACAAAAATTGTATAAAAATAAATTTAAAAAGTATTTAAAATAAATCAATAGATTACCTAATTTTACCAGAATTCCAATCATTAAGAACACCACGTGCAGCTGCCATACTATCTGGTACACCACCTTTTCTAAACATTCCCATTCTTGCTGCTTTTTTAGCAAAGAATTCATCAGGTGTTGAAAAATCCAATATGTCATAAAGTTGCATTATTTGTTGTTTTGGTATTCTTCTTAATACAGCAGTTGCTGGTGTAAATGGATCTTTAAGAGCTTGTATTTTAACAGCATTTTTTAATGCAACTGATGTTTCATTTGTCTCATTGCTATCAGCAAATACAATACCAGGTGAATCAAGTAGTTTAACTTTTGTATCTAATTGTACAACTTGCATTGCTTTGGTAACACCAGGTGTACTACCAACATTACATGCTTTACTTCTTTTTAAAGAATTAATTATACTTGATTTACCAACATTTGGCAAACCAACAATACCAACACGTATACTACTTTTAGCACCAGGTCCATTACGACAATAATTACCAAGTAATGATAGTAATAATTCAGCACCAAAACACGTACCACTTTGTATCATTTTTTCATTTTTTAAACCTAATTTTTTACGTCCAAGTTTTTTAGATTGATCTTGAGTTGATGCTTTAAATGCAACTGCTGGTAAACTTGCACGTAAATAACGTAACCATTGATCAAGATTATCACGTGGTACAAGATCAGCTTTATTTAACACAAGAACTAATTTTTTATTTCCTTTTGCTGATCTAACAGCTTCTTCAACATGTTTACAACGTGTACCAAGTGGATCACGTGCATCAACAACTTCAAGTATAACATCAGCTGAATCCAAAACTTTTTTAAACTCTTTATAATATGCTTTTAATGAATTTTCTTCTCTTCTTTCAGTTGGAAGCTCTGTTTTTTTATTTTCAAACGATGATACTTCATGTATCATCTGTTTATTGTTAGCTGATGATACAAGACCCTCAAGACCACCAGATAACTTAGATTTTTTAATTTCGCGTGCTTCCTCACGCCGTTTCTGTTTTTCCTCCTCATTCTGTCTCCTCATCTCTTCAACTTCCTTCAGAATATCTTCTTTGAAGGGACAGATGTTTGGAATTGTCAATGGTTTTGACGTTTTTTTTGGATTTTTCTTCGCAATTTTGCGAAGTTTCCTATTGTGTTCTCGCACTTTTTTTTCCACCTTGTACCTTTGACGAGCCTGGATCCTTTTACTTGGTTTTTCTAGAAAATAATTAAATTACATTTAGTATTTTATTTATTATTATTAAAACTAACAAAACTATATTTTTTTAACTTACTTAAACAAAGCTTTGCCATTGTTGATAATTAATTAAAATTTTGGAGTAATTATAACCTCAACTATTGTTGCACGTGTTAAAAAATTATCAAAGAATTGCAAAGAAATAATTTTTATATAAAAAAAAAATATTGTGACATTGTGTGTGTGATCTATTTTTTATTTAGGATTTTAACAGAAAGATGGCCCTGTTCAGTCAGCCATTTTGTTTCCATTTCTAACGCGCCAAAGTCTTCATGAATTTTATTCTTCAAAGTTAATATTCAATTTAAATTATTTATTAATGATAATTATTCATAAAAATATTTTTAATCAATAGAGAATTTAATGCTCTATATTTTCAAGTAAACAGTTTATTTTTTAATTGTTTTTTAAAGTTTGGAAATAAAAAAAAATAATCAAATGATTTTAGTGTCATGAGAGCCGTATGAGGCGCTGGGAGAGACAACGGTAGCCATATTTAATTCATGAAAAAGCAAAATAAACATTATTATTATTATAAACAATCTGTCAAAAATATATTTACAAAAAATTTGTAAATAAACAATGGATTTATCAAAAATGACTAATGAAAAAAAATTATATCTTTGTCGATGGTATTTTCGAAGTACGTAAAACAAATAAATAATTATAAATAATACCATTAATTAATAATTAATTATTGAATTAAAATTTTCAGCTGGATTTGCATTATTACCATTTCTCTGGGCAGTTAATTCAGTTTGGTTTTTCAAAGAAGCATTTGTTGTTCCAGCATATGAAGAACAAAAAGAAATTAAAAAATGTAAACAATTATTTATCAAAATCATATTGTTAATTAACTATTTTAATCAAATATTTTATTATATTGCAGATGTTGTAAAATCAGCAATTGGAGCAATTTTATGTTTTTCAATATTATTTGCATGGGTAGTAATATTTCAAACCCAAAGAGCAGCCTGGGGTGAATTTGGTGACTCTTTGAGTTACATTATACCAGAAGGAATACCATAATAAATGCCATCAAATATTAGACAAAAATATTTATTATACAAGAAGCACATCATTTTTTATCTATTATCATTTAAATAAATTTACATAAAAATAATTTGTATATTAGTTAAAAATTATTGTTAAAAAGATAAACAATAAAGCTGTTTAAAATTAAATTATCTAAATGTGTTATCTACTTGTTGTTGATATTTAAACAGCTAGACGTCTTTGTCGATACATTTTAAGATCTCTATAAACAAGTCTTGATAAAAATAATAAAGCAAATAAATCAGACACCATAAGCATGTAAAAAACACTGTGCCAACCCATCCAACGTGACATGAAACCAGCAAGAAGTGGTCCAACAGCAGCACCAATACTTCCAGTACCATCAATAATTGCTGTAACAGTTGCAAGTGCTTTTGAATTATCACCAAGACTTGGATGTGTACCAAGCTCAGCAGATACAGCTGTTGTTATCAATGCATATGGTCCATTAACAAATACACCAACAATTATCAGTAGTATCACATTGCCCATGAAATAAATGCTTCCAAATGTCACATAAATAAATAACTGTAATTTAAAATACAACAATTATCAACAACTAATTTCAGCTAAATGCTTTTTTTTTAATTTATAAAATGCTACCATTGGAATTGCAGCAATCAGCATTGTTGCACATGTCACAGCACTCATTCCACTATAATCAGACAATAATCCAGCTGCGATTGCACCAATTATACCACCAACATCAAATAGCGTTGATAAATCAGCACTCAATGCTGCATTATAAGTTGCTAAAAATAGAAAAATTTTATTGCTTCATTAATCTCTTGAATTTTTAAAAAATAATTATAGAAAAATTCAATGTTTTTTTAAAATTTAATTTACTAACTTGCAGATGTTATGTAAAGTGGTAGCCAGTATAAAAATGTATAACTAACTAATTTTGCAAAAAAAAGTGACAATGAATATTCCATAACTCCTGGAATTTTAATTGCTCCAATAAAACCAATTGCCTGTTCATCTGATGAATCCTGACAACGTCGATTGACTGATAACATTGGGCTTGTTTCTGATCTTGCACTTGATTCCTTTGTTAAAATAAAATGCATATTAATAAATTAATTTTACTAATAAATTATCATTTAAATATAAAATAATGATTTAGCAAACAAAGCGTGATAATTATAAATAAATAAGGAATGTTAATTCATGCACTTACAAGGTCATCATAATCATCATTATCATCATGCTGATACCATCTAGATCGATGTGTGATATTCTGTGATAAAGTATTAAAATAATAATCAAAAAATAAATTGCCAAATAATTATTAAAAAATAATAAAAAGCAATAAAATGTTTCTATAAAAAAAATGTAATAATAATTTGTAATTAATTTTGTGAAATATTTAAAAAGCACAAGTCTAATTATTGATTAATTATTCCAACATATAAATGAATGTTTATTGATATTTTTAAAGATTAAATTTACCTCAATTTCATTGTCAATTTGTTGTGTTTCATTGTCATCCTCAGAACTTCCCTCAACATAAATTTTTCTAACAATTTTTTTACCTGGTATTGAACATCCAACAATTTTTGGATTTGGTGAAAGAAATAGAAAAATAATAAAACCAGCAATACCAATTAATATACCAGGTACAATAAAACTATTACTCCAATCTGTTTCAACATATCCACCAGCAATTAAACTTCCAAGAATGTTACCCAATGATGTATGAGAATTCCATATGCCAAATATTAAACCACGTTTTCCTTTTCCAAACCAATTACCAACAACAGTTACAACACCTGGCCAGCCAGAAGTTTGAAAAACACCACCAGCAGCCTAAGGAAAAAAACAACAACAACAATTTACAAATAGAAAATTCAAGAAATAATAATTTTATCTAAGTTATTAATCAACTTACTTGGATAAAAAAAAAATACCATGGACTGTGAATATTTAAAACTTTAGCTAATCCAAATGCATAACATGATATACCAGAAAAAAGCATTCCCAATGATAAAAAATATCTCAAATCAACTCTTTCAGCAACAAAGCCACTATATTAAATAAAAAAAAAAGAGCAAAAGTATTAATAAAACATTGTTAAAATGATTTTAGAAATAAAGCTTACATGAAATTGTCACCTGAGGAACATAGCTGCTGCATATGCAAATAAAAATGCTGAGTCCATTGTTCCAAGAAGTGTTGGAGCATCAGGAGTATCTTAAATTAAATTATCATTTATTAATTTATTATTAAAAATAAATCATCAAGTAATTTTTTTCAAGTTAATGTTGGAAATGAAATTATGAAATTTACCAAATGGTGCCCAATCACACCAAGTATCACGATTATTATCGTCAATTGGAATATCTGGTGGTGGTGATAAACCACTGCAATTTTGATAAAGTACTGTCTTGACAACTGATATTGGTTTTCTTGACATGTGATAACATGTGTATGCTAAATATGTCAATGCAAGTACTCCACCTCTGTGCCAAGCTAATTTGTTCATTCTTCTATGGGGCCACCATTTCATACCAATCCAATTTAACAAACTTATTCCCCAAGGTACACTACCATCTGGTACAGCCATGATTATTTATTTATTATTTTTCAACTTTTATCTAATTTATTAATTATATTATTTATTTATTAACTTGTCCAGACAGTGATAATTTTAGATAATTATTCATTTATACATTTTTATGAGAAAATTTTATCAACGTTATCTTGACATTTGAACGAGCCACGTTGAATAATATAGGTCTGCAAAAAAATTTTTTAAAATAATATAAAATACAAGAAAAAATGATAAATTAAAATTCTAGTAAATTGATATAAATTTTTTTCTAATTTTCTTTGTTAAATTATTGCTATTTTTCAGTTACCTTATTTGTAATTTTTGAATCAGAGTCCTTGGCCTGCATCAACTTGTTGAAATATATTTATGAAAAAATACAACACACTGGATAATAATACAGTTTATAAAAAAAAATAATTACTTTTTAAGTATGATTATTTTTTTTTTTATCAATTGGAGTATTATAATTTGCTGATATTATTATACACGTATAACATCATGTTGTTTGTCAATATTTACAAATTACTTATTCATAAGCTGATATTGGCATTGTCAAGAATAATACAAAGTATATAAATATAATAAAAATAATTATTCAAAATTCATTATATTAATGAATATATGAATACATAGACAGAAAAAAATGGGAAAATAAAATAAAAATAAAAAAAGAAAGGGAAAGTGTAAACAATTAATGACACTCTATCTTACCGACACAATTACGAGAGGAGCGAAAAAGAGAGATATAAAATTAAAAAGAGAAAAAGCTATAATGCCAGTACAGGAAAGATTATATTGGAGTTTGGACATCTAGCTCGTATTTATCTACGACATGTTCCACTCCAAAAACAAGTAGCAAAATAAAAAATAAAAAACAAATAAAAAAAAGGAGTAACTAATAATTATTGTAAAAGCCATTTTTTTTTTTGGCCACATATTTTGCAAAATGGCTGACCACAGAGATCGTGATTCTTATTATCGTGATTCACAAACAGATCCACGTTCTAAAAATGATGATCCACCAAATTCACGTTTATTTGTCATCTGTCACAAAAGTCTTGAGGAAGATGAATTACGAAAATCATTTGAAAAATTTGGTAAAATTGAAGATATATGGGTTGTCAAAGATCGCAATACTGGTGAAAATAAAGGTAATCATTAAATCAATAATAACAATAACAATAATAATTATTATTATCAATAAATAATGTAAATTAATTTGTTTGTTTTTATTAAAATTAATAGGTGTGACATATATTAAATTTTCGAAAACATCAGAAGCAGCATTTGCATTGGAAGAAATGAATGGAAAAACACTTGGTACAATTGGTCGTCCAATAAAAGTTATGATTGCATCAAAGTAAGTACATTGGCAATAATAAAATTTTAATTGTTTTGTTTTTTTTTTTTTTTTATATATATTATTATAAATTATATAAAATATACACAGTCGTGATCAAGGCTCTGTACGTGAAACAAATGAAGAAGAAAGATGGGTACGTTTATTTTGTGTGTTACCAAAATCAATGACTGACAATGAATTACAACAGGAATTTACAAAATATGGTACAATTGAATATGTAACTGTTGTTAAAGATAGAAATACAAATGAATCAAAAGGTTTTGGCTATGTTAAATTTAAAAAAGTATCAAGTGCAGCAATTGCATTTGAAGAATGTGATAGAAAATATAAAGCTGTATTTGCTGAGCCTAAAAAACGTAAACCAGAACATAATGATAATTTAAAATATAATAATGGTGGTTTAACAATGCCATATGATAATTTAACAAATAGTTATGGTAATACAAATTTTAATAAAAATACAATTAGTCATGAAATAATAACAAATTATCAAAATCCAGATGGTTATACACGTTTACAAGTTATTGCACATCCACATCTTAATCAGGATCAATTATGGAAGCTATTTGACATTGTACCTGGTTTAGATTATTGTTGTTTAAAAACAGATGTTAGATATAGAATGCCACGTGGACATGCAACTGTTGTTTATTCACATCCAAATGCTGCTGCTTATGCTAGAGAAAAATTTCATGGTTTTGAATATCCACCAGGTCATCGTATGATTGTTAAACCAGATATGATTGGTGGTAATGGTGGTGGTGGAGGTGGTGGTGGTGGTTTACCATCAACAAAACCAATTATTAATAAATCATCAACACAAAATTTAGGTGGTATTAATACTAGAAATGATCTTGCTCATCTTGCTGAAACAATTGCACAAGCAACATCATTAATACAAGCTGCTGGTCTTGCTGCACCAAGTTAGTTTATTTTATTTTAATTGAATTTATAACTTGAAGACTTGAAGATTGATATTTAATTTTAATTTTTATTTTTATAGGCTTGGAACATTCAATTTCTTTGAAGCTACCACCAATACAACCAATGGCAAGCATTGATGCTGATGTTGAAAAAAGATGTTTCATTGTTTGTGGACCACCAATACCACCAATCTATGCTATGAAAGATGCATTTTGTAGATTTGGTAATTTAATTGACGTTTACATGCTGCCTGGTAAAAATTGTGGATATGCTAAATATGCTAGTGTTGAGAGTGCAAACAAAGCTATTGAGGTAAATTCGAAATAATTAATGTTAAATATTTATTATACTGTTTTTATTTTTTCTTTAATATTGCAGACATTACATGGACAAGAAATATTTGGATCACGACTTAAAGTTTTAGAAGCTGAAGAACGTAATGTTGGTGATGATCGACGAAAACGTCTTCGTATGGATGAAGATGAAAATTAATCATTCCTCCTCTATTAATTTGCACGTCACGTAAGTACCAACTCAAAAATTATTATCATAAACATTACTATTATTTTTTAACTAAAAAAATAAAATAAATTACTAATGACATTTATATTTAATTGACAATTAAAAAAATTAAAAAAAAAAAATGAATAAATAAAAAAAAACCAACAGCAAACAAAGAAGAAGAAAATTTATACATAATTTTATTTTGTCTTCACAGACTGACTGGTTAAACACAAGCTGGACGCACGCATAATGAGACAAAAAAAAAAGATAATAAAAATAATTTTTTTTTTATTAATAATCATAGAAGAAAAAAAAAACAAAAAACAAAAAATTAAGACTCACTTTGACTACGTCGGGCCTGGAGCCGAGGATAAAACCACATTCAACAATAATAATTTACCTACGCATGAAAACAACAACAGTTTTTTTAACAATATATTATTGTGACATCATAAATAATATTAATTAATATTATTTAAACAATTTTTAATTATTTTTCAATATTTTAAATTAACGTAATTATTACACATATACATCACAATTATCATTTAAATGATATATAATAGGCCTGTGCGAAGACTGATATTATTTATACTTAAAAGAAACCCCTTTTTTTTGTTTCTAACTATCGAAATATTGCTCATCACAATACCGGTTGTGCTTTCAATGAAAAAAATAACAAAATCAATTAAAACGAAAATAAAAAAAACCAAATGGAAAACGTCCATATATTTTTCTACAAAGCGAAAGAACAAAGCGATTAATAATTATTTCGGTCCTACTAGATTTTATCAAATAATAATCATTAATTTAAAAAATAATAATCATGAAAATATATATGCTTTATATCTAATTGTAAATTAAATTATTCGCACAGGCTAAATTTACAATTATTTATTAATTTTAACTCGATGTTTTATTTAGCTTATATACAAAAAAATAATTAACGAAAAAAAAAAAAAAAAACCGCGTTGCCTTTAGATCGCATAGAGTTCAGAAATTAACTTTGGGTTTTTTTGTTTTTTTTTTTTTTCAATCAAATATGTAGCTACAGTTTTGTAGAAAAAAATAATATTATAGTACGGTTATTTAAAAAGGGATATTTTGGTTTAGTTCATTGTCAAAGATATAAAATAATTTATGATTTTATTATTGTTTTTAATATTAATTTAAAGAATATTTAAAAAAAAAAAAAATTACATAGTGTTAAATTGACAGCAAGCTTTTGTACTTAGTACAAAAACTAATTATTATTTTCTTTTTATCAAATTTTATTTATTTTTTTTCATTATTTACCGTCAAACGGATAATAATATTAATTAAAAAAAATTAATTATATAACTATAAATTCAATGTTTTAAAAAAAAAAAAATTTATACTTTAATTAATATGTAATTCGTTTAAATACATAAATATACTTGAAAAAAAAAAATTCTATGAACAAATAAAAGTATTAAATTTCATGGCATCACAAGCAATATTATTGATATATAAAATAAAAAATTTATAATTATATTTATAATATTTAAAAGTCAACAAACATAAATAAAAAAAAGCTTTACTAATGTACAATTGACATAAAACATTTTGACCTTAAACAAACACCAAGTCATCAGACAGAAAAATAAAAAAAGAAAAACATTTTCTTTTTTTTGTTGAAAGAAAAATGAAAATTATTTTTATGAATTGTTTGAATTTCAGGATGCAGTGGTTAAGACAATTTCAAGTACCTGATGAAACACCTGTGATATAACATGAAGAAAAAATTTCTTATTGATAAAAATATATTTAACTTAAGCTTGATAAAGAAAATAAAATATATTTATATAAAAAATTATGAAATAATTTACAGTAAGTATAAATATGATAGAAAAAATATATTTAGATAATTATTACTCAAGTTATTCTCAACCCTAATTATGAAAATTTTATTCAAGTTTATAATTGAATAAGAATGGTTAAATATACAATCGAATTTACTCATCAATCTTTTGTAATAAATTTATAAGTAGATTGTATTCATACTGTATTTTAATTATTCTGATTTATTATTATAAAAGACCTTCATAATTTTATTTGCTTGTAGTGGGAAAATATATATTTCTGGTACAGAGTTTGCGCAATATTAATTATCACCAGCACCAGTATCAGCCTGCCAATTATTTTTAATCATTCAAGTAACAAACCTTCATCTGAATGGTCATAAAAAATAAATACTCTCATTTGAAATAATTAATTATTTGAATTATTAATAATAAAATAAACATCAGTGTTTATAAATTTTATAAATTTATTTAATTATTTTTTAAAATTTAAACACAATGTTTTTTTGGGAATAAAAAAAAAAAAAAATAATCGAAATTTTAAAATTCGAAAAACAACAAGTTAACAGTTTTAATTATTTATTTATTTTTTCGAATAATTAATAATGTCGTCGACTGATAATGTCAAGATATCAGATTCTGGCTATACACGTGAAAATGGTCAATCACAAGAAAGGTCAGTTTAATAAATAAATATTTTCTTAAAATAATTTAAAACGTCATAATAAAATTTAACAATATAAAATTAATAAATTATAAATTTTTTTAAAATAAATAATTTTTTATTAATTTAATTTTCAATTTTAAATAGAAAATAAATTTTTGTTTTTTTTTTTTTTTCGAAATTTTTAATAATTTTTAATTATTATAATGTATTTAATTTAATTTTTTAATTCATAATATATTTTTTAATAATAATTAATAAATATATGATTTCAATGCAGCAGTGGAAATTCACTGTCAAAGACTGATAATAAAAATCAATCTGAAAGTAGTGGTTATTGTGGGGGTCAACCATCGGCACTTGGTTCCAGGTAAATTAAATACAAAATATATTTTTTTTTTTTTCCATAAATATACAATATTTATCTTTTATGTTTTATTATTATTTTTATTTTCTTTGCCTGAATAATATTTTTTTTTTTAAATGTATATTTTTAATAGGTTGCTTAATAAAATAATACGTTGTTTTATAAAAACGTGAATGTAGGTTTATATAAGTAACGAGTCATTGATAAAAACACGTGTATCTCCACGTTTTGAACTTTGATATAGTATTACTATATATAGATATATTTTTTTAAATGTAATTCAAATCCACAATAATACATCTAAAATATCATCAATGATAATTTTCATGTCATTACTCATTAGAAGCCTTTAATAGCATTGAAACTAAAAAAAAAAAAAAAAATAATTTTTAATTGTTTTAATCTCTAGTTTAAATAGATAATGAAAAATTTTCAAATAATAATAGAATATTGTTTTTTTAAAAAATATCAAAATCGAAAAATTTTTTAAATTTTTATTTTTTTTCTTTTGTTTAATTTTGTTTAATTATTTTTACATTTATTTAAATATTTTTTACACAATTTTATAAACCATATTTATATTTTTTTTTTTTAATTTATTTATTATTTCTTAATTGACGTCATGTATGTTAAATTATATAATCTGAAATCTATATTAGTTAAATTGATTTTTGAGTATTTTTAATTATTTAAGATTTCTTTGATAATAAATATGAATTATTAATTTTATGAAAAATAAAAAACAATTAATAGTCATGATGCTGGACAACAACTAAACAATGAGGAAATTAATGATTCCAAGATAAATCAATTGAAGAGTAATTTGATGGAAAATAGTGAAGTGGATCATACAAAAAAACAATCAGGTTATTATTTAAACAAAAAAAAAACCATTGAATTATTAATGACCAAGGCACTGCTGACAGATAATACACTATTTTAATTATTTTAAAAAAAAAAAATCTATTTTTACAACAAAGATATAATGATAAAATTAATTTTCTAAAAATAAAATTCAAGCTCTTTTTTTATCGAAACCCTTTTACGTAATAAATTTATTTTATAGATTTACGTTATTTAAAATTACATCAATTTCCACATTATTTTTTAAATTTTAATATAAAATTTATTTCTATAGATTAAGTTTTGAAAAAAAAAAAATCTAAATTTAAATTAATAATTATTTTTGTCAGCATTTAGTGAGCCTTAAAGTTGTTAATTAAAATTGAAAGAAAAAAAAAAAAAATTATAACAAAAATATTATGTGTTTTGATATAATTATATCATTGAAAAAAAAAAAAAAAAAAAAAAAAAATAGAAACGAAAGAATTGATGGATGTCAGAGATCAAAATGGTCATTCAACTGTATTAGAACATAAACGTGTATCAAAATCAAATTTATCTGCTAATGTTAGTATATAAATATATAAAAAAAAAAATTAATAAATTAAATATATAAAAATTGGTAAATAAATAATTGACATTTCAGGGTTTCTATACAATTATTTCATTGAGTGATGGAATAGTTTTACATTCAACAGTATCATCAGAAAAATCATTGGGTTATTTAGAAGATTCATGGATTGGAAAATCATTTATTGACTATGTTGATCCACAAGATCGAACTTATTTTGCTGAAAAAGTTATCAACAATATTACCGTACCATTTGATGAACTCGAAAAAGGTAAATATACAATTTTAACATTACCAAAAACTATCATCATAATCGATTTAAAAAAAAATACTAGGTGGGGCGCTTCGCGCCTGTCCCACCTCCGTAAAAATTTAAAAAATCTATTAAAATAATGTAAAATAATCTGCAATTTATTTTTATTTATGTATATAAATATAATTTGTATATTTTAATAAAATTAAATTCAAAAATAATTCAAGTATCTTAATAATAACTTGAAAAGTAATATTTAATTTAATTTTACATAACGCTAACAATGAAACTAAAATCTATAGAAATGATAAAAATAAATCAATTGAATTGAACAAGACAATGGTAGCTGTATAACTAAGCAATTTTATGATTATAAATAGATTTAAATGGACAAACAATAAACTTCTACTGCAGACTTCGAACAAATAAAAATTTAATTGACATTAAAAATATTGATGGATCAAATGACATAAAAGATATTAATAAAAATAAAATATCAATATATATACCATTTTATTTTAATGTTGGTTTTAAATATTTTGGTGAAAGTCAGAGTAATAATAATCCACTTATGATGTTTGTAACAATTGTTGCATGGCCAGTATTATCATTTTACAAAGGTAACTATTGTTATTAATAGTAATAAAAAATAATAAATATATATGAAAAATATAAATTAAATATTTAAATTATATTTTAGCACCTGAAGAAACAATAATGTCAACAGTATTTTCAACTCGTCATACAGCATCATGCCATTTATCATATATTGATGATGATGCTGTACAATATTTTGGATATTTACCACAAGATATAATTGGACGTTCATTATTTGATTTTTATCATCCAGATGATTTATTATTTATCAAAGAAGTATATGAAACTGTAAGTTGTTAATTTAAATAAATTAAATGTTTATTAAATATTTATATATATTATTTTTTATTTAGGTTGTTAGATTACAAGTTGGTACATCATTCAGATCGAAACCATACAGATTTCTATCACAAAATGGTGATTATGTTATGATTGAAACAAAATGGTCGTCATTTATAAATCCATGGACTGATAAAATTGAATTTATAACTGGACATCATCGTGTATTACGTGGACCAATTAATCAAAATGTATTTGATTTATCAACAAGTGATCATCATTATAGTCCTCTTGTTAATATTGGTGATGAAATATGCAAACAATTACAAAGTATTGAAAATGATATACAAACTCTACTAAATAAGGTAATTTTTGTTTATTTATTATAATATTATTGATATCTAATACCAAATTAAATTTTTTTTTATTTTCAAATTAAATTATTTGATAATAATAACAGGAAAATTAATTATTATTACTATTATTACTATTATTAATAATATATTTCATTGTTATAGGTACATTTGTAAATTTAATAATTGTTTATTTTATACGAGTATGTATTTTTTTTTCCTTTTTTCTCTATTTTTTTTTTATAATAATATGTACAAGCAGAGAGTTGAAAAAATAAAGATGATTGAAAACAAGAAAAGTTATCATCTTGCTAAATTGATGGATACTATTGGACAAGAAATTCAACGTTCGTGTATTTCACCAAATAATGAAGACAAGAATTTTTTGGTGACTATTAAATTACATTTTAGTATGAAATAATAAATCATTTCATTAATATATTTTTTAAAAAATATTTTATTTATTTTTTCGAAATAAAATACAAATCATTTAGCTGAATTAAAAAAAAAAAAAAATTAAAATCATATTTTGTTTCGAATTCATTCGTAAGTAAGGTATGAAAGTTAAAATTAAAAAACACTTGTTAAAAAAATATAATTTAATTTGATAAATTTATTTTCATAAAATTAATGTATTTAACAATTTTTTTTAAAATGTAATTTTAAAGGTACAGAAAAATGCTTCGTATCAGGAAAATAACAGTGTGGTACATCGTAATTACTGTGACAGTAAAATATCAGATAGAACACCAAGTTATGATCAGCTTAATTACAATGAAAAAATTAAAAAATTTTTCAGCGATGATTTACAAATTTTTAAAGATTTTAGAACTAGTTTGGATACTGTTAATTCAAATGGACCAAATTTTGATAATAAAACAAGTCCATCTTATCATAATTGTAAGTTTTATGATTTTTTTTTAAATTAAAAATATTAATCTCTAATTTATAATATTTGTTTTTTATTTAAAAATAACAATTTATAATATTAATTTTAAAGCATCAAAAAATAATAACAGCAGTGGTAGTGGTGAAAAATTAAGCAATGGATCAAATGATAATAGAAATTTTAATTCATCATCACAAAATAATTTCAAGTTACCAGTATTAACTGAAGCATTATTACATAAACATAATCAAGAGATGGAAAAACAATTGATCCAACAGTACACAGAAAAATGTTCAACAATTAAAAATGAAAAATTTAATAAAGTTAATAATGAAGTTAATGAAATTAATGATACTGATGATAAATCAACTCGTCAAAAAAATTTAAAAAATCAAAAAAATGGTAAAAAACGTCATCATTCAAGCAGCATAAATAAATCACTCATTAAAGTAAATAAAATTTTATATTATTCATCAAAAATGATAATTAATTTTTTAATTTAAAATAATTAAATAATTAAAATACTTATTTTTGTGTTTTTTATTTGTTTTTTTTTCTTTAGGTTTCTAAGAAAAATGATGAATCGAAAACTGTTGAAAATAAAAATGATGATACAGTTGAATTAAATAAATCAAATAAAAATATAAAATTTAATATCAGTGAAAATTACACTACCAAAAAGTAATAATAATTTTTTTATTTTCTAGTATGTCAATAGTTTGAAGTATTAATATTGATTGGTTTTTTTTTTTATTTAATTCTTTTAGTAAGCCACTGAAAGAAACCGAATGTTCTGGTGATCCCAGCAGTTTACCAATTTCTAAAAAATTACGAAAAACAAGCGTACAAGAAAATAATATGATGTTGATTACACCAGAGCAGAAAATTAATAGTCAACTTCCATCAACAAGTAAAATAAATCAACTGAATTTAAATGGTATTTATTATTAATTAAATATAAAATTTTTAGTTAAATTTATAGAAAATAATTTATCTATAATATTTATTTATCAATTAATTTATTTTCATAAGCCCAAGTATATTTGGTAAAAATTATTAAATTGTATTTTGATATTTACATATTATTTTAAAAAACAATATAAAATATTTTATTAAATTTTTTAATTTACAAAAAAAGTTACAGTTTCATATTCTGAATTGGAAGAAAAAATAATTTATCCACAAGTTATTGAAACATTAAAAAATACACCATCAATTGTCATCAACATGCCAATAAATAATATACAAGCTGAAAGTCAAGCAACAAGTATAGAAGTACAACCAAGTAGTGCAGCATTATCTGAATCATCCAAAAAAGTATTGTTTTCATATTCAAAAAATAATTTAGCTATTAATTTTATAAAAAAATCTAATAAATAATTAAATATTCTATTAGATTTCTTCAATTGGTAAACATGTTAAAACAAGTGAAATTGCTGAAGAATCAGCAATAAATACCATGGATCTAAGTATGCATGATTCAACTGATTCAAGTTTTTATGGAAGTTTTCTATCTTCAAGTAGTTCAAATAGCAGCAAAGAAAGGGTAAATATATTAAATAATATTATTAAATTCTTTAACTACTAATTTAATTTTTTTTTTAAATAAATAGAACAAAGAAATATTAAAAAAACGTCTTGATGATATGAAAAATAAAAGTCAACGTCATTTTTCAATGATAAATGATATGAAAGCTAATTTTAAAAAACAACAAAAAAAAATTCGCAATGATTTATCAAAAGAAAAAAAAAAACGTAATGATTTATTGAAAAAAAAAAAATGTCTTGTTGCTAAAAATAAAATTAAAAATACACAAGAAAAATTAATTAAAATGACACCATCATGGTTGGAGGGTGTTAAAGTAACACCTGATCTTACATATCGTTATCAACTTGTTCCAAAATCACTTGATGATATTCTTCAAGCTGATATGATTACATTAAACAACACAAATCAGCCACAACTTGTTAATGAACAATTTAGACAACTTTGTATTGATTTCGAAATTAATCAATTGAGTAATCTTTTTATCAACAACAGTGGTGGATCAAATAATTCATCTAATCAACAATAAAATGATGTTATTAATAATCAGGATTATTATCATCACAAGCTATTAATTAATCGTAAAAAAAAAAATTTTTTATTATTTAAAAAATCAATTGAATCATTAATATTATTTTTTATAATTTAATTGAAGCAATATACCTTTTTTTTTTTTTATACATAAACTTTCAATAGATTTTTTGTTTTGCGTAATTTTTTGCGTGCATTTATCATGCTTTTTTTATTGCAAATAATATTTATTTAATTATAATAATTATTTATTTTTAATTAAATAATAATTGTTATTATATGTAATGGACAAAAAAAAAAAGAAAAGAAAATTAATTGATGTCATTATAAGATGTATTATTTATTTAAATGTACAAGAAACTATAGACTTTTATGTCTAACAAAAAAAAATGATTGATTGTTAGACGATAGTGAATATTATATTTAGATCATTAGTCAGTGTGATCGTCAATGATAAGTTTAACACTAATTTTTTTGTAATCAATTATTTTAAAATCTCGGTAATTTTGATTGATAAATTCAGCCAAGTTAATGATGAAAGTTTGTTTGTTTGTTGAAAGTTGAAAAGAAAAAAAAAATCATATTATTCATCAACTGTACTTTGAGATGATAAAGTAATTGATGATTATTATTATTTCTTTTTTTAAATTAATATTAAGAATATTTGTGTGATGATTTAAGTTAAATGTTCACTGTGCCTCGTGTCTTTACCGAAGATATTTAAAAAACACACACCATTTAAATGCCAAAGAAATAGATAATTATAAATAGTAATATTCAGAGAAACAATCGATAGACAGTCAATTAAAAATCACACAAAAATTATATGAATTAGTATAAATAAGTACTTGTTTAATTTTAATAAGCTTGGATATATTTTTACAAATTTATATTAGTATTTATAAATTTATTCGATGACGAAAAATGGTATTGTTGTGTGCCTCATGTCATTACCAGAGATATTACAAAAACCAAAATATCAATACAGTGAAGAAAAATATATTTAAATAACAATAAAAATAGTTATCAGAAATTATTCATTTGATAAACAATCAATTGAAAATAAAAAAACAAATAGTTTTTTTCAATTCAACGAAATAGAAGTTTTTTTTTCTACCAAAAATTTTGATAAAAAATTTATTATTTCAATATTATATATATATTTTTATAAAACAGTAATTTTTATGTTTTTATAAGATTTTTTTTTTTTTTTTTTTCATGTATAATGTTAAAGGAAAAATATCCACGTTCTTCTGTTATTTAAAAAAGAAAATATTAAATAATGATTACGAAAAAGAGATTGAAGAAAATTAAAAAATAGTTGCATCAATCAAATGATATTAAATGTTAACATTATGATATGATTAGGCTGCCTTGAGTATTCATTTATGTATAACAGTGATTATAAAAAATTATGTCAACGTGTAATAAAAAAATACAAAAAAAAAATAATAATAAATTGTATAATTGATAATTATTAATTACCTTTAAATGGCTACATAAAAAAATAAATAACGACAAAATAAATTTAAAGAAAATAAAACAAATTTTCAATTATTATATATAAAAATTATTTTGTCGTTATTTATTTTTTAATCTATTTTGTTGAAATTTATTTCGATAAATTTTTTTCTCAGTTTTATCTGGCTCTAAAGAACTCATGAATAATAAATAAATTTTTTTTTTTAACATGATAAATTATATTCTAAATTTTCTAAAATTAAAATTTCAATAGTTAAATTAATATTTTAATTTTTTAAATAATAAAATTTAATTAAAGTTTATTATTTGAATTATTGCTCATTTTTTCTAAATTTATAAGTTAATTTTTTCCAATAATACAAGTTAAAAAACTTGATGATAAATTTTTAATATTATTATCTAGGTAACAAAATCATTGAGAGATACAATTAATACAATTCAACAAAATATTGGAAAACGTATGTACGAGCATTGTTTATCAGGTCGGCTACCTGACACCCAAGAGATGATACAAAAAGATGAAATAATTAAAATAAAAAGGTAACAAAAAACAAAATGACATAAATAACCCTGTAAATAAATAAATATAATTTAATTAACTTTCAAGATGTTTATATGCATTACCAGTCAAAAATCTTTGATGATAAATTTTTAATATTATTTTTCAGGTACCAAAATCATTGACAAATACTTTAAAATTAAATTTTCTTTTTTTTTTATTAATGTTTCGACGATACACATAAAAAAAAGAAGAAATTATTTATTGTTTTTTAATATTCAATAATATAAATTGTTTGAAAGTAATTGTTGTAAATAAATGTTGTTAATTAACCTTCATAAAATTTAGGTAAATCTTTGTTGACAGTGACTCTACGTTCAACACCTTTTTCAGTGATGATACCAACACGAATAACACCACCACTGCTACCATCACGACTCATTGCCAATGCCAATGCTATAAAATTAAAAAGCCAATTAATTTAAATTGTTGTTAATAAATATACCAATTTTTCTAAATAATATATTATTTACAATTTTGAACAAGTTCAACAGTTTGTTCCTTGGTCATTCCTGGTTTGTAATTAGCATCAACAAAACCATAAATATATGATGATCCAGAACCACCAATTGATATTGGCTGACGAACACACATACCACCAATTGGAATACTATAAACTTGACCACCTTTACGTTTATCCCAACCAGCAACTAATATACCAGCCATCAATGAATCACGATAATTATAACACATTTCACGAAATACATTTGCTGCTGTTTCAACTAATGGCTGAGTGCCCAATTCCATTCTAAAAATTAATTAACATTACAAATTTATCAAAGCATTGTTTACCATTCAACTATTTGTTATTTCTTACTGATGAAATCCTAGATGATAGCCAACAATGTCAGCAATTGCTTGAGTATCAGCAGCAGATCCAGAACGACAACAATAAATATTGTCTGTTATTTTTGTAAGCTTGTCAGTTACTCGGTTACTAATATAAGCTCTGAAAAATCATATGATAAAAATAATTCATTAATACACACTTTAAATAATTATTAAATAATAATTTTTTATAATTTTTTTAATTATACCCTGATGTTGTTCTTGAGTCAGCTCCAATAACTACTCCACCATCAAATTCAACAGCCATAATTGACGTCTAAATAACAAAAACAAGCAAAAAAATTAATATTTAGGTAATTAATTATTCAATTTAAATAAAATAGACAATTGTTATTAATTAATTAATCAATTATTATAAAGATTGCACTGTCATTCCATAACCTTAAATTTTATAAAACAATTACAAATAAACTTACTCCTGTACTGTGTTCACATTGCATCCAATCTGGAGCACCAATATTTGCTTGATAATCCATTATAAATAGTCAATAAATTTATGAAAAATATATTTCAATAATTGACTTAAAAATGACACAATTTTTAAATATAAAATATAATCAAAAACACTCGGATCATCAAATTTGACGCAGTCGAAATCGTCGAAATATTTTTTTTTTTTTCCGGCAGAGACTCAGAGAGAGAGAGACGGAGAGATATAACCTGCTGCCACCTAGTGTAAGCGGTTTTTTTTTTTTTTTTTTTTGAAATTTTTTATGTAAATCAATGAGACTATTTTATTAATAGAATTTATTGGAAGGTATCAAATTGATAAGATAATAATCAAAACGAATATAAAAAATAAAAATTTAATCGAATTTATTTTATTTCTTTCTCTCTCTAGTAATAATGATGCGCCCTCTGATGAATTTATTACAAAATTAATTTGATATATATGTATAATATAAATAAATAATATAAGAGTAGCACATAATTCATTTAATTTATTTTTTAAGTTTCAATGTGAATAGTTTATCGAACGTATAATTAGTTAATTGAATGAAATCATTTTAAAAAATTTTATAATGAAAAAAATAATAAACAAAATTTATAGCGAGAATTAAACAAATATAAAAATTTAAGTTGAATTTTTTTTATTTCGTTTCTTCTTGTTTAATGATGAGTATTAATTTTTTTCTTTAAAAATAATTTAAATTGATGAAAAATATATAAGAATGACTACTATTTGGTAATACATTCGTTTAAATAATTTTTAAAAAAAATTTATTAATTTATATTGATTTTTTTTTGTTTATTTTTTAAATTAAAAAATTAGTATTAGTATTTTTTGTTATATTTACATTTGAATTAAAATTCTATGGATGAATGAAGTGGCCTAATATTTGTTATCTAAAAAATACTTTTTGATATTGATGTGCTGGAATAAAAAAAATTAGAAAAAAAAATTGTCTTTTTGAATTATAATGTGAGTTATTATTTTACATAAATTTTCATATTTTTTAAAAATATTATAACTTTAATATTATTATTGTTATTGGTATATTTTTTTTCTCATTTGTAGGAACTTAAAATATCGATAACTAATCGAAGTTATATAGATGCTCCTATATTAATTTTACTTGCTCAATAACGATGGATGAATTACGTACAGAAAAAGTATTATATCATTACAAAAAATTTGATGACGTTGTTATTAAAATGGTTAATTTAAAAAAAAAAAAAAAACGACAGAAATTGGCCGTTGTTAATGATCATTTTATTAATTTTGAGGGAATAATAATTTACACAGTAGACGAATTTGAAGCGTAATTTACACAAATTTTACAAATTTTTACTAATTAATATTTTTACTAATTAATATTTTTACTAATTAATATTAAGAAAAAGATTATTAAAATAAATAAAAAACCAGAGTAGTTAAAGTTTTTTCTTATCGACTTGAAGAGTGAATGCTCCGACAAGGATTCAAACTAATATTGCCAATTAGACCCAAAGTACCCCAAAGGCATCCCAGATTTCCATTTTCCAGTTCATCCCCATTTGAGAGTCTCGTCTACCATCGTCTACCATTCTACTGCATTCTACCAAACAAGTGTTGGTTACTAAACCCGTGTTGTCAAACAAAAAAAAAATATATCTTGAAATTATTATTCAATATTATTGTATTTATTTTATTGTAGAAAATAATTTGTAATCAAAATGAATTTAATATTCACAATCGTGTGTTTTTCTCTATTGATATTACAAGGAAGTTCTAGTGAGTATAATTTTTTTTACAAAATGTCAAATTGGAAATGATAAAATTGTTATAAATTTCATACAATGTAAAGATAATTTAAATAATAATAATACACTGTTTTTCTTAAATTTTTATTCAAAGTTCTATCAATTATAGATAATAAAAATTTACAAACTATAAATTATAAATAATATAATTTACAAATTATAAAAAATATATAAAATCGTGCAAATAACATGGTTCATTACCACGTTAACCTGGCATCACCTGTGAGTGCTTGGATCAGGTTGCATCAGGTTGCATTGTTTATATATCAACAGCAACTTATCTGTGAGGACAAGTTCACGTGGTGATTAACTTGTATTCTAATAAATTAATTTTTTTTTTTTTTTCATTAAACAATAATATTATTTTTATCATGCTAACATTTTTACAACCACTATTAGCTCAGATATTCGACTATGATATTATAGTAATAATATATAATAAAAAAAAAAATATAAAGAATAATAATGAATGTTCTATTTCAAAAATATTTACAGAATTGATTTTCGAGTGTACAGGGACGAGAAGTGGGGACACAGCTGTCATAAATGAAAATGATGAACTTCTATGTTCATGTTCAGATAATCATCGTCTACACAGTCCTCTTTCATTTAAAATAGATTATGTTATAGTAAATCATGCTTATGTAAGCCATTTTCCAATTAATAATTATTGAAACAAAAAAAAAAAACAAAAATCAACTTGTTATTGTCTTGATAGCCTGATATTTGTTTTTTTTAGTTTTACATTTTTTAATTAATAATATATATTTATAGTTGAAGTTTTATTTATAGTTGTTTTTTTTTTTTTTTTTTTTTCTCTATCAAGGAACCATCACGATATGATAATGGTACGATTCATGAGAGATCAGGCTTCAATAGAGTAATAACTTTTGAAAAAAAAAAAGTATCTTACGGAGATGCAGGATTGTATACATGTATTAATAACGAATATGGTCATGAAACTAGTATATATATATGGGTTCAAAGTGAGTTTTTAAAAATAATTATTATATCAAATGAAAAATTATTATTTTATAATATTTTTTTTTTTTAATTTTTAGCAAAAAAACGTTCTTTTGTGACGAGAGCACCTAATGAATCATATGGAATTCTCTTTCGTTCCCATATAAATATTCCCTGTGTACCAACTTCACCATGCTTCGATGTAAAATTATTTGAAGGCTCACAGGTAGTTGATAAATTAATGAAATATAATTTTAGAAATGTTACATTCTTCAAGGAAATTATAACTTCAATATTATTATTAATTTTGTTATATTTTTGTTTTTATCTGTAGGAAGTTACAATTAATGAGACAAATGGTATTAAATTTGATCCTCGAGAAGGTTTCCTAATAACAAATCCAAGTTATATACATGTTCCTATTGATTTTACTTGTTCAGTTACAGTAGAGAGTTTAGGACGTACAGACACTGTAAAATATCATTACACGAAATTTAACGATGAGTAAGTTATTTTAGTCATGTTTTTCTTCTCGTTAAAGCTATTAGTAATTTACAGTTGAGTCCTTCTTGGATTTTGTTTCTAAATTTAATAAAAATTAAATAAATTGGTGACACAATAAAAATTGATTCCTGTATTTGTTTTATTTTCGACTTTTAATAAATAATTGTTCATTGTCTTACAGTATAATTTATCAGAAAGAAAAAAGAATAGGATTGTTAAGTTTAGCTTGATAATAAATAAAATTAAAAAATTAAAAATTAACGAAAACATAAATAAAAATTGCCCAGTATTGCCAACTATTATTGCCAATTGACCCAATGTTGCCCATCCCAATTCCCAGCATCCCAGATTCTCATTTGTCAGTACATCCCAATTCCCAGTGCATCCTACAGTCTCAGCTACTAAACACCTGTTGGAAAAAAAAAATATATATATATCTTGAAATTATTACTCAATATATTATTGTGTTATTTTTATTGCAGAAAATAATTACTAATCAAAATGAATTTAATATTTAAAATTTTAAGTTTTTCTCTATTGTTATTGCAAGGAAATTGTAGTAAGTATATAATTTATTTTCTAAATTAGGTTACAAACATTGCAAATTACAAATAAATAAATAATAAAATTGTTAACTCAGCATCCCCTGTAACTTGTAAGTTGCTTGAAACAGCTGACATCAGGTTGCATAGTCTGGATAGTGTGGATAAGTTCACGTGTCGATTAACTAGTATTCTAATAAATTGATTATTATTATTATTTTAAAGTTATTATGGTATTAGTGTTAATATACAAAAAAAAATACAAATAATAATAATAAATACATCATCATATATATCATACATCACAGGTTGCATTGTCTATATATATATCAACTGCAACTCACCTGTGACGTCAAGTCACCTAATAATAAACTCGTATTTTCGTCAATTTATTATTATTATTATTATTATTATTATTTTAATGTTTTTATGATATTAGTGTTGATATAAAAAAAATGTTTTAATTAAAAAATATTTTCAGACTTGATTTTCAAGTGTACGGGGATGGTAAGCGGGGACTCAGTTGTATTAAATGAAAATGACGAACTTGTATGTTCATGTTCAGATAATGTTAATCAACACAGTCGTCTTTCATTTACAATAAATTATTATCGAATACGTCCTACTTATGTAAGCTATTTTTGAATTAATGATTATTGGAGAAAAAAATAAATAAAACAAAAATCAACTTGTTGTCTTGAAAGCCTAATATTTGTTTTTTTTTTGTTGTATCAAGGAACCATGGAGGGATGATAACGATATAATTTATGAGAAATCATACGACAATAAAACGATAACTTTAAAAAAAAATAAGTTATATTATAAAGATCAAGGATGGTATACATGTACGAACGAGGAATATCATTATGATACTGATATTTATATATGGGTTAAAAGTAAGTTTTTAAAAATTATTTTTATTTCAAAATAAAATTATTTTTTTAACTTTTAGCAAAAGAACATTTCTTCACGACACATGAAGTATTAAGAACAACTATTTTTCGTTCCTTCAAACAAATATTCGTTCCTTGTGTACCAACTTCACCATGCTACGATGTAAAATTATTTAAAGGCTCAGAGGTAATTAATCAATTAATACAAAAAAAAAAAAAAAAAAATGTTATATTTTTCAAAAATATTATAACTTTAATATTATTATTAATTTTGTTATATTTTTTTTCTTTTTTGTAGGAACTTAAAATCAACAATACAAACGGTGTTAAATTTGATCCTCGAGAAGGTTTCACGATAAGAAATCCAAGTTACATTTATGCTCCCATCAATTTAACTTGTTCAATAACAATGTATGGACGTACCGAAAGTATATTATACCCTTTCACGAAATTTGACGATGAGTGAGTTATTTAAATGTTAATTTCAACAGTATATAATAAATGTCTGACAAATTAATATTATGTAAGAAAGAATTATTTTTTCCACCTGTTGAGGCTAAGTTATTATTCACAGTCAAGTCCTTCTTGACTTTTGTTTTCAAATAAAATTTTTGGCTCATCAGTCATTCGTTTAACAAGTACCTGCTGCAATTATGAATGGTAAAAATTTTATAAATGAAAAACACAATAAAAATTTATTACTATATTTATAATTTATTTTTCAAATTTTAATACATAAACAACTAGTTTCAAAATTAGCAGCCATAAAAATACAACTGTACTTTAGATATTATTATTTTTTTTTTATCCACTCAATGCTTTTAAGTCATTATTATTATCATTATACTTCTTAAAAATTTTATTTAAAAAAAAAAAAAAATTTATTCACATTCATTATCATACCTGGCCGTTTATTCGTGGTATACTATCACCCCCCACATAATTTTGATTACGAGCCCAAATTAATTGATGTTTTCTTTTTCCATTTATCATTGATTATTATTATTATTTTCAGGGTAAATTAATGAAATATTTGTGATATTATTGTCGTCACTTAAACATGAAAATGTGAGTTGTTCTTTTTCATTTATTTCAGCCCTTTCTTTATTTTTTATTCCCAAATGATCCAATTGTAATTCTGGAAAAAAAATTTAATATTTATTATTATTATCCTTGGCTTTCTTTTTTTTGTTTTCTTTTGTTCTTATTTTTCTGTAAAAAATTAAATCAAAAATGATATATAGATAAATATACTTCAGCTATTTTTAATTTTTTTTTTATCTATTCATTTGATTAAATAAAGTTCTAAGAAAAAATTATGTTTTCTTCCTCATTAACACAAAATATATTAAAAATAGTGGTTGTAAAATTACTATTTTTTTTTTTTTTTTATTATTATTAATTTTTAACTTTGTTATAAATTATTGAAGTTACCGAAAAAACTTATGAAATTATATTAATTAATAATAAAAAAACTTTGAGAAAATCAATTAAACTTACCATGACTTATTGTTAAAATAAATAAGAAAAACAACAAACTTTTAAATTTAAAATGCATTTTATAATTAATATAAATATCAATTAAATATTAGACTTTAATTAAAGCACGTTTTTTATTGACACACCTTTTTGTGTTAATGACTTTCCACTCAGGCTTAGTGTTAGACACTGTCAAAAAAAAATAAATTTATAAAAAATTAAAAATAAATTATATTGTTAATGATTCATCAGCTAACATTCATTTTTCCATTCTACCTCTAATCGTTTTGTTATCTCTAAACTAATGAACATTTTTAGAAATAT
Source organism: Aphidius gifuensis (assembly GCF_014905175.1). NCBI lineage: Eukaryota > Metazoa > Arthropoda > Insecta > Hymenoptera > Braconidae > Aphidius > Aphidius gifuensis. Next base: position 1,360,937 of record NC_057793.1, read on the forward strand.
TAACTAATCAAAACTTATTTTTTTCTATTGAAACAAATTTCAACTAAATAAAAAAATAAACATTAATTATTTTTTTATTGCAAAATAATTATATCTTTTTTTTTTAAATTATTAAACTCTACGCTAATTTTCTCATTTTAATTTTTGCCAATTTAAAAAATATATGAAAAAGTGTCGATAATTTACCGACAAACAATTACCTTTCGAAAAATAAAAATGGCGTATTTTCATCTGAGGAGGTAAAGTAGACCTCCATGGATGAGATACATATATATTATTTATATATATAGCATAGATAGTATATATATATTTATAATAAAAAATATTTTTAAATCCGCATACTCACGAAAGAAGACGACTTATATTTCGGTTTTTTCGTCTCACAAATTTGACCTCTCCTGATGACCTTCAATGTTCAAGACTCCCTGAGATTCACAACTTCATTATCGTCAGTACAGCGTGAATCGTTCAGTAAAAATAAATTAAATAATTTTTTTTTAATTCATCATAAAACAATGTGAGAAATTATCTTTATCTTTATTTTTTTTTTTTCATTACAAATTATTGTTGTATCGCCACGTGTGTCAGTTGATAAATAATCAATTTTATAAATTACAATTTTACAAATTATATTATAAAAAAATAAATACTCCATAAATTAATATAGTGATTTTTTTTTTTATACATCAATTTTAAATTGCAAAAATTAATTGAAGTGAAATTTTTAAACTTTGTATATAATTGGCGAGCTTTCAAACAGCCGTCAATGTCATGATCGAGTTAAAAATATGTGCTTTTTCTATTGCCTAACAACACTGTCAATTATCAAAATTTTGAAATTTTTTTTTTTTTTAAATATCACATTATATAAACAATAATAATATAATAATATTTTTTTTTTTGTTTTTCAACAATCTAATCTTCACAGGGGCTAAAGGCTACTGTGTCACACAAATTGGCATGATAATAAAATAAAATTTATGATAAACATGTTTTTGAATAACGATTAAATAATTTACAGATTTTTAAAATAACTAAAAACCAACAACAGCATAAACAACAACAACAAAATGTTTAAAGAACGTTCATCGAGAAGATTTTATAGAATGGACAGTTGTCATGACCTTTCAGTTTATATGGATCGAGGACAAACAGCTGAACAGGAAAATCGTTGGAATTTTGAATGTGCCTGGGAAGTTGCCAATAAAGGTAAAAAACAAAAAGGAAAAAAAAAATTAATAATTAATATAATATTAATACAACTTGTTTAAAAAAATTTTAAAAAAAATTTTTCTAGTTGGTGGTATTTATACGGTTATTAGATCAAAAGCATATGTATCAGTTGAAGAAATGGGTGAACAATATTGCATGATTGGTCCCTATAAAGAAGAATGTGCTCGTACAGAAGTTGAAGAAGCTGAATTTCCAATAGATAATCCACTACGTATTGCTGTCCAAGTAATGCGTGATCATGGTTTTAAAGTTGTAACTGGTACATGGCTTGTTGATGGAAATCCACAAATAATATTATTCGACATTGGTAGTGCAGCATGGAAACTTGATGAATATAAACAAGAATTATGGAACACATGTAATCTTGGTATACCACATCTTGATGTTGAAGCTAATGATGCTGTTATACTTGGCTATCTTGTTTGTAATTTTATATCTGAATTTAAAAATGCTGCTGAAAAATATTCAAGTTCACCAGCAAGAGTATTATTACATTGTCATGAATGGCAAGCTGGTGTTAGTATAATTGCATTACGTACAAGACATGTTGATATTGCAACTGTATTTACAACACATGCTACATTACTTGGAAGATATTTATGTGCTGGAAAAACTGATTTTTATAATAATTTAGATAAGGTAATTAATTAATTTTATTATAATTATTAATTGCTGTTTATTGATTCAATTTTATTTTAGTTTAATGTTGATGAAGAAGCTGGAAAAAGACAAATTTATCATAGATATTGTATGGAACGTGCAGCAACACATTTATGTCATGTATTTACAACTGTCTCTGATATAACTGGTATTGAAGCTGAACATTTATTGAAACGTAAAGCTGATGTTATCACACCAAATGGTTTAAATGTTAAAAAATTTTCTGCATTACATGAATTTCAAAATTTACATGCTGTTAGTAAAGAAAAAATTCATGAATTTGTTAGAGGTCATTTTTATGGGTAAAAAAATTGATAATATGTTTTATTTTTTAATTTGTTTGGGTTATTTTTGTTTTTGTTAATTTTTATAATATTACAGACATTTTGATTTTGATTTGGATAAAACTTTGTATTTTTTTACTGCTGGTCGTTATGAATTTGGTAACAAGGGAGCTGATATATTTATTGAAGCACTTGCTAGGTTGAATCATTATCTTAAACAATCAAAACCTGATACAACTGTTGTTGCATTCATGATATTTCCAGCTCGTACTAATAATTTTAATGTTGAATCACTTCGTGGACATGCTGTAAGTATTTTATTAAAATTTATATTTTATTATTTAATTTTTAAAATAATAAAAAAAAAATAAGATTATGATATTTATCATTGAAAATTAATTATCATTTAAAATAATAATAAATTTTATAATTACATTTAAATAGTTACATGAAAAAATAAATAACGACAAAATAAATTTAAAGAAAATAAAACAAATTTTCAATTATTATATATAAAAATTATTTTGTCGTTATTTATTTTTTATTAATTTATTTTGTTGAAATTTATTTCGATAAATTTATTTCTCAGTTTTATCTGGCTCTAAAGAACTCATGAATAATAAATAAATTTTTTTTTTAAACATGATAAATTATATTTTAAATTTTCTAAAATTAAAATTTCAATAGTTAAATTAATATTTTAATTTTTTAAATAATAAAATTTAATTAAAGTTTATTATTTAAATTATTGCTCATTTTTTCTAAATTTATAAGTTAATTTTTTCCATAATACAAGTTAAAAAACTTGATGATAAATTTTTAATATTATCATCTAGGTAACAAAATCATTGAGAGATACAATTAATACAATTCAACAAAATATTGGAAAACGTATGTACGAGCATTGTTTATCAGGTCGACTACCTGACACCCAAGAGATGATACAAAAAGATGAAATAATTAAAATAAAAAGGTAACAAAAAACAAAATAACATAAATAACCCTGTAAATAAATAAATATAATTTAATTAATTTTCAAGATGTTTATATGCATTGCAACGTAATGGTCTACCTCCAATAACAACTCACAATGTTATTGATGACTGGAACGATCCAATTCTTGCAGCAGTTCGTAGATGTAATTTATTCAACACTGTCCACGATCGAGTCAAAGTAATTCACCATATTATTATAAAAAAAAAAAAAAAATAATATCTAAATTTATAAATATTAAATTACAAATGTAACAAAATAATATAACTGTATGTAATATATTTTTTTTTTCATATAAAACAGATTGTTTTTCATCCAGAGTTCCTGTCTTCAACAAATCCATTGTTTGGACTAGACTATGAAGAATTTGTAAGAGGATGCCACTTGGGTGTATTTCCATCTTATTATGAACCATGGGGTTATACACCAGCTGAATGTACTGTTATGGGTATACCAAGTATAACAACAAATTTATCTGGTTTTGGTTGTTTTATGCAAGAACACATTGCTGATCCAATGAGTTATGGTATTTATATTGTTGATAGACGTTTTATTGATGTTGAAGGAAGTGTACAACAATTAGCACAATATATGTATGATTTTGCAAGATTAAGTAGAAGACAAAGAATTATTCAACGTAATAGAACTGAACGTTTAAGTGATTTACTTGATTGGAGAAATCTTGGTATTGTAAGTTGTTTTGTTTTTATTATTTTTATTTTAAAAAATTAATAATTGTTTATTTTTTTTGTTTCAAGTATTATCGTCAAGCTAGAATAAAAGCATTGACTAAAGTTTATCCAGAATTTGCATCTGAACTTGATGATGCTGGTGTTGGTAAATTTAATTATCCAAGACCATTGAGTGAACCACCATCACCATCATCATCACGTATCACAACACCAGCTGCATCTGTTCCTGGCTCTGATGATGAAGACGAAGATGAAGTTGATGAAGAAAAAGAACTTGAGGAACTCAGAAGCTAAGATAAGCTAACAAAAAATTTTCGTTATTTTGATTTTTTTTTTTTGTTAGAATCTAATTATTCTGACATATTTAGAAAATTATTTTATCATTTTTTTTTCACTCAAATTCTAGACATATTTATTGCACACTTAAAATGCGATTTTAAATATTTTATTATTATTTTTTTTAAATGTGAGAATCTTTTTATTTTAATATTAAATTTTAAAGGATTTTATGAAATTTATAAAAATGTTGCTATTGAAATTATATATTATTTTTATGGGACTTATATTTATACCTATAATTTTACTATAAAAAAAAACAAATAGAAAAAATACTTTATGTTTTTTTTTTTTCGTAATTTTAATTAGTTTATTAATCAAGGTTTTATTTAAAATTTAATTAATTTTTTTTGTTTCTGTAAATGATTATTACATCAGCAATTGAATCAAAATTTTTTTAATTATTATTTTAAGTTTTTGTTACACATACAATATTTGTTTTTCACGTAAACAATAACTTTCTTAATTAAAAAAAAAAAAAAACAATTTTTGCTAGTTAAATTAAAAATGTACATTTTTTTTCGTTTTTTTTTTTTTTCTAACAAACGCAATATATACAATATACAGTAGAAATAAAAAAAAATTATTATTATTAAATAATTGATAATAATTTGTTTATCTTTATTCGGTCAAAACATATAACTCTGTTAAATTATAATTAGCAAAAAAAAAAAAAAAAAAAATTATGAAACTCCAATACCGAGGACGGTTTTGTAAATTCATGGACTTTGAGATTCTGTATTTTTTTTTTTGTTTAAAAATTATTTATCTCTTTAATATTTAAACGAGTTAACTATGTTTTTAATCTACGATAATATTCCAAATTATTATAATAAAATATCAATTTTAATATGTAATAAATCACTGACAATTTTATGACATTTTATTTCTTTCAAATCTTCGTAAATCACAATATAAATGTGTATTATTAAATAAAAAAAAAATAATAATATAAAGCAATAAAAATTCTGATAGTATTTTACGTTTTCCTGCATTAAATTATTTTGTCAGACTCAATAAATTTATCTCAATTTGAGAATAAATTTATTTGTAAACAAAAATAAAAAAAAAATAATAATTTTTAAGCTATAAAGAGATAGTAATGGCACGTGTAACATTAATATAAATTAATGAAGTTAAATAATATAACTGTACAAAGTTATTCACTAATAAAAACGTAAATAATACACATTTTTTAAATTTTTTATTTAACCTCATGTTAAAATACTACGAATTCATTGTTTTTGAATTTTTAAATTATGTTTGTTGCTTGATAATTGAGCACAACGTTAATATTAATTCTAAACAACTTATGATAATTTTATCTAAACAAAAAATGTTCTAATTAATATTATTATTTAAATTCCATCATATTTTTTTCAATTTATTTCATCATCAATTCACATGCTCTAATTTAAAAATCTCATTTTTATTAATATTATTATTTATTACTTTGTTTTTTATTTTTTTATTAATTAATTATTATTTAGAAATTTGAAAAAATATCTCAATTTGCATCAATTATTAATTATCAAGTGATAAAAATATAACCATCGAAAATACAGTTGTTTTAATCTATTGCAAGGAATTCTTTATCATGATAAAATTACATGCGGTTTCATATTTTTGGTCATAAAAAAATTCAACCAGTTGTTTATTTATTTTTAAATTTTTCTTTTATCCATCTATATTGGCTGATAGGTACTTAACATAAACACTTTTAAATATCATCAAAATTATTTTCTTCTCATCAAATTTTTGTGTCATCAATTCCTCATTTTAAATCTACCAATTTGTCAGTTGTTTTATTTTTTCTTTCGACAATTCATTGATTATTATTTGGAATATTTAATTGTAATATTTTTTTTTCTAAATAAGAGTTTATATACTGACAAATACCGAAGGTACAAACAGCCTTTGGTTACACAAAATAAAAACAAAACAAAAAAAAAAATACTAATATCGTTAATACACACAAATAATTTATTGTGTTTTAAAGTTAAAATCTAGTCTAAGAGTCTTTAGTAATTGGCATTTTGTTGGCATATGGCCCGAAGGTATTATAAACAATTTAATTACTATTTTTTTTTTGTAAATCAATAAATAATTATTGCAGCATAAATTAACACCAGACATATCTTGGCTTTATTTATTATCTTATATTATTTTTTGGCTTTCACTTTGTTATTTTGTTCACAAGTGAAAGTATATCATCGTAAAACACCTGTTTTTATATTTTTGATTGTGATAAGAATTACTTTTTTCCTTTCTTTTACTAACAGACAAATAAAAAAAATATATAAATAAATAAATAAATAATGGAAAAAAAATAATAAAAAAAAAAAAAATTGTTGATTGATGACGACAGGTGAAAATTATAATAAACAATTAAGTTATTTAAATAAAAAAAAAATTCACGATGCATTATTTAAGTAGTGACTTGTAAGACGTTAAATTGCTTTCGCTTATATGGCCCGTTTTAATTATCCTACCTTATCCGATCAATAATTAAAAAACAAAAAATTCTACTTGTATTAATTCCTTATTAATCGACAAAAATATTGATATCTTATGTTAAATTTGTCTTTTTATTTTCCTCTTAATATTAAATTAATACGCCGGACGGATTAGGCGACCACGTAACATTGTCTCTCTATCAATTGTTTCACCACTTGTATTACCACTTTGATCCATCGTTAATCTTTTATACAACTGTACAACATTATCAGCTGTTCTTGTTAATTCATCCGCAATAGTATTGCATAATTGTGGAGATACTGTAAACATTATTATCATTTAATTATAATTTATTTATCATTATTAATTTTTCATTTCATTCACTTATTTTAAATCATGCATATTTTAAAAACATGCTAATTTTTTTTGTAAAAATATTGTCCGAGATCATGCTTAATAATTATTTAATAAATATAAAATCTAAACTATATAATTTTTATTTTTTTTTTTAATGAAAAAATATTAATTATGAGTGACTATATAATTTAATGAATAATCTAATTAATTTTTCTATTTTATAATGAATGATTTGACTAATTTAATATAACGAAATTGAAACAATTTTTTTTAAATCAGCATGATCACTTACAAATTTTATAGATTAATAAATGTTTTTTAAATTTTTATATATTTTTATTTTTTTTTAGGACGACATTTGATTACCTAATCGTCTATCCGTGTCTACTGTAGAAATAAATTATGATTAACATGTAAATTAGTTGATTAGTATTATTATCATGATGAATAACAGTGAATGATAATTATGATAATGTTATTTGAGTTGATAAAGAATAAAATAGTGATAAAAATACTTACACTCAGCACCTGCAACATCAATTGTACGATCGGTATCTTTGACAGGAAGTTCTTGAGGACTTGGATCAAGTTGATTTCGACTAGATAACCTTGGACTTCCAATGGTACTCATTGGTCGACCATTTGTTATTGTTGTGTTTGAAGCTGATCTTCTTATTATTGGTACAACAGAATTTAAACTATTTTTTTAAAAAAAGAAAAATAATAAATTAATTTGTTAAATTTTATATAATAATATTTTTGATACTCCAAGTTGATAATTAATTATACCTGTTATTTGATGGATCAATATTGATGCTTCTTGGTCTTGGTGGTAAAGCTGGTTTTCCATTTCCATTGCCATTTGATGATGTGTCTTCGGAACTTGAATCTTCTTGATTACCAACTTGACTCAAATTAACTATAAGGTAAATAATTAACTCAATAAGTGTCTGACAAATTAAAAAAGAAACTATCAATGCGTTTTGTCTATTAAAAATACTAACCACTTGAATATGCACTTTGCATACCACGTCTTCTAAGTACCATTGGAAGATTACTATTTGAATTTTGTTTTGTTTGATGATTAATTTTATTTTGTGAACTTATTGTTGGTCTCATCAATGCACTTATTCTATTATTTGGTGCTTGATTTATCCAACTTTTACCTGCCATACTAGCATCAGACTCTGAATCACTTTGCTATAAACAAATAAATTATTAATTAAAAATAATAAAAGCCATTATTATTATAATATATTACCTGATTTAGCATTCCAACACTGCTACTACGTGTCATATGACTCGAGTGATTTTTACTGGAACCATATCTCGAAGGTAAACCAGTATTATTAACACTCGAATTATTTCTCACTGATTGATTTAAATTTTTACTAGAAAGTTTTCCTGAAACTTTAAATGAATAATTAATAAAAATATACAAAAAATTAACTAATAATTAAGCAAATTAATTAATTTATTGGTGAATAAAATTTAAAAAAAATTTCGCAAGCAAAAATACCTTGTTTTGGTCCATTTAGTAACCTGTTGGATGGGCCAACCGAGAGATCACTCAATGAACAAGCACGTCTCATACCACCATCATCTTTATCATCCTCATTTCCACTGACCTTGGTTGTATTATTATTGTATCGTCCACTTGCTCCAACTGTCACCAACGAAGCAACAACAAAATAAAAAAAAAATACATGCACTATATTCAAACTACACTCATATTTAAATTATACAATATTATTAACATCAAAATATTTAAGCAATAACAAAAATAATTCAAAAATATATGGAGCAAAAAGAAAACAAGATGAATGTCAAACTCATGCCAGACATAAATTATAATAATAATAATAAAATTCTGCTATTTATATAATAATAAATGATATAAATCAAGTATTTGCATGATAATAATAATCATTGATGATTTATATTGATAAATTGACGTGCAGTCTATGTACAACAATGACAATGTAAACACATCAAACATAAATATACAGGTATGTCATAAATATAATGACAATTTTTTATAAAAATGATACCTGAAAAATGATGTTTTGATGGTAGTATATTTTGACTAATTGTTGGTAATGTTTTTGTCCATTTAAGTTGACATCTCGAGGCTGGTGGCCATACACGTTTTGGTGAATTTGTACAACTTGAACCAGGTGTTGATGAGCTTGATTCCATTAATGATTTATCAATTGTATAATCACTATCATCACCAATTGATAAACGACGATTATCAATTTTTAATAATGTATATTTATCAGCCTCGAGTTTTTTTAGTAATGGATTTTTAATTGTATAATAATTTTTTTCACGTCTAACTAAATTTTCAAATTCTTTTGATAATAATTTAACTGTTCCTTCAATTGCACGTGTTATACGTATGTCAACATTATTATTATTATCATTGTCATTGTTATTATTATTATTATATTTATTTGAATCATGAGTTTGTGAATCAGATGTTGATGATACATCAGCTGATGATGCACCATTATTTGGCTCAAGTGAATCATATGTTTCGAAATTATTATTATCTTTTGTTGGTATTTGATTTTCAAAACCAGAATCACCATCGTATTCACAATTTTTTAAATATTTATCATTGTTAATTGTTATTTTATCAGTAAAATTATTAGTTTTTTCACAATCACGATTTGGCACGTTTGGAATAACAATTGCAACATTTGATGCTGTTATTGTGGTTAATTGTTGTGGCAGTGATGTTAAGGTTTTATCATTATTATCCAATGACAATTGTTGTTGTTGTTCATGTTGTTGTTGATAAATATCATCATCATCTGTATTTTTATTATTAAAATCAGTTGATTTTGATAATGTTATATTTGTTATATTTTTATTCCATGTTGGTCTACTACGATTTCTCATACTTTGTGTACGTGAAAATGTTCTTTTTGGTTTTGGTGGTTTATGTGGTACAAAATCATCAAGTATTAATAATGATGATTTTTTTTCTTTTGTTATTTTTAAACTATTACTTCTTGTTACATCTGAACGACATGATGTACGTATTTTTGAATTAAAATTATTATCATTATTATCAATATTAAATTCATAATAAATACATGTTTTATTTGGATGAAAATTTTCTTCAGTATAATTTATTGCTGCTTTAGCTGTGCTTAATCTTGTATCTTGTAGTGATTTCGATCGAAATACTGAACGATTTATAATTTTTAAATTGGTATTTTCATTGCTTGGATTTGAAATATATGTATCAGAATTTTGACGTTTACGTTTATAATGTGAATCAAATAACATTTCAAGTGGTGCTGATTTAGCAAGTGAATCTGAATCATCACTTAATATACTTTCAGTACTTTTATGATCATCATCATTATCATCATTTGGATATACTTGATAATCATCAGTAATATCAGTTAGGATACTCTCTTGACTTTGTGTTTTTTGTCCTTTTTTTTTTGACAAAAAAAAACTAGCACTTGAGTGTCGGTCATTGTCATATTGTGTACAATCAAATACTTCAATTGATCCATCAGATATTATGCTTTCTTGTGATTCACAAAAATTTTTTTTCATAAAATCAATATGTTTTTTAGTCTCAATTTGTATATTACTATTTGAATTTATTTGATATTCACTTATACAACGACGTGGTGGATTTTTATAATCACTTTCAAGTGAATCATCACTAAAATTTTCATCATCATTATCATCAGATAAATCAGACACTGGTTTTTTAATTTTCATTGGTAAAATTTCATATGATTTTGTAATATAATCATTTTTTTCTTCATCTTTTTCTACGTAATTTTCTTCTTCTTCATCTTGTTCTTTATCTTTTTCATCATTTAAACCAATAAAATAACTGCATGATCTACGTTTTTGAGCAAATTTTGTAAAACCATTAATACTTTTTTTACATTTTTCTTTAAATAATTTAAGTTCTTCACATACTGGTGATTCTGGTAATGATTGATAATTTTTTTTATCAACAGATAATTTATATTTATCATTTTTTTTTAATGACAATGTTAATGGACGTTTTGTTATACAAGAAATTTTATTATTTTTCGATATTATATTATTATCATAATTTATATTATCTTCCAATTTGTTAGTATTAGTAGATGATTGGGATATTTTTTTGTTAGTTGGTATTGCATAACGAACCAATTGAGTTGAATTATTATTACCTGATCCAATTCGGTTTTGACGATGATGACGATCAGGAATATGACTGCTTAAATCTGATATACTTTGACTGGATTTTAATGATGATCGATAGCCCACCTGAAATTTATTTCAAGTATTATTATTAAATCTTGCAAAATTAAATGATTTAACATGTTAAATTTAATTTATTTAATTACACTTTGAAGTTTTCTTCGTGTCTCTTCAATTCTTCGTTGTAATTCTTCTCTATTTTTAGTAACTTCAGATTCTTTTGGAGCTTTTGGTGCAGCTAATGTTGGTGTTATTCTCATTTTATTTCCCTGATTTTCTCCTCCACTCAATCTTTTAATTTAAAAAATAAAAAATTTATTTAAATACATTAATTTATTTGATGTTGTTATTATTTATTTACCTTCCATGAAATTGTGAGCTAATACTAGATTTTCTATTGGTTGGTTCATCAGCTCCACTCAATGATTCAAATGCATTTTTAAGATATTTTTCACGTTGATTTTGATTAGCAACTAAATCAAAACCTTCTGAACTTGCTTCAGATAACATTGACAATGGATTACGTTCAGCACTTGGAGTTGATGCACCACCTTCAGAATCTGAATCATCTTGACTACCTGATGCTGTTGTTAATTCACTGCTACGATTTGTTTCACCAATACGAATTTTTTTACCTCGTCTCTGTGAACGTCGCAGCTCTTCAACATCCATTGCATTAACTTTAAATTGATTTGATACAATGTCTTCAGGTGCTGGATAATACATCAATCTGTGATGTGATTTTTCCGAGCCAGTTGTGCCATTTTCACCCTCTGAATAATCCTCAACATCACCATCATGTTCACCATCTTGATCCTATTCAAAAGTAATTATATTTTTTGTGTCACAAAAAAATTTTAATTTATATTAAATTTAAATATTTAGCACAAGCATATGTTAAAATATGAAAAAATGATAATTTAAGCATAAAATAAATTTTGTAATGTAATAAATAATCAAGCCTTGAAATAAATGTAAATTTTTCAGTTGAAATATTTTTAATTTCAACAAAAATCAACTTTGGGAAGTTGAAAAAAAAAAAAAAAAAAAAAAAATTATACCTCAATTTTGCTGTCATCAATGAAATATCGTGTTGTCAAATGCCAAATCATTTCGTCTTCATTACTACCTCTAGTTAATGTTACATTGCCACCAGCCGCCTAGTGACCATTCACATTTTTAAAAGCATAAAAAAAGATTAAAAAAAAGTAACATTTGTATTGTGTATTTGACATTTAATAAATAACATAATGACAAGTAAAGAAAAAAAAATAAATAATACAATAAAATATATATTATTAAACAGTAAATATTAAAAAGAAAAGAAAAAAAAAAAAAAAAAACTGTACATGAGTTTGCAAGAAGAGGTCATTGACACTAGAGTTAACACATGGTAAATTAAAGTTAGTACCTTCTTTGAGTCATCAGTCAATTCTTGGTAACTATCGGGACATGGTTTAAATGAATTTTCATCTTCCTACAAAAATGTGCCCCATTAAGTGTGTTAAATAAGCTCTACATAATTTAAAGTGCAATGATAATAATACTAATTGCAAAAGCATCAATAGTTATTAAATTAAAATTAGAAAAAATTACTTACTCTTTTGATGCTTATTGTATCTCTTCTATAATCACTACTAGATTTTGTTTCAGTGCCACTGTCAATTGAGCTATCTTTAGATCCACCAACTACACCATCTAAATCAACTAGCCCACTACGTGGTACAGGAAATGGTATAATTTCATCACTATCATAAATTGATTTGACTGTTATTGAATCAGTTTGTTGTACTCTTTGTGCCCATCTACCTTTTGGCATATCAATACCAAGTGATCTAACACCAGATGAAACATTATTAACATCATTAACAGTATCAATTGATGTTGCTGTTGTTGTTGCTGATGCTGCTGCTGCTGTTGTTGTTAATGTTGATGAAGCTGATAATGATGATGATGATGATAATGTAGTTGTTGTTGTTGAATTTGTATTTGTATTTATTTGTTTTTTAGCCCAATGTGGTAATTGACCAACGCTAAAACGATAATCATCAACAATTGATTGTGCTGTTGCTGTTGTTTCTGTATTTGTTATTGTATTTTGTTCAAAAAAATCAGGTGTTGGTGGACCAAATGTATTGTTATCATATTGTAAATCATTTGCTGTTGTTGTTGTATTAATTTTTTTACCAGCACGTATAGCTTGTTGTGATAATCTTGCTTGCATTGTAACAACCATATCATGTGGTATTTTCCATATAAATATACAACCATCACCACTTGCTGATACTAAATAACGACAATCATAACTAAATCTTAAACCAGTAACTAGCTCAGAATGTCCAAGCATTGTTGCCATACATTCACCACTATAATAATCATAAACACATAATGTTTTATCAGTACATGATGTTGCAACATAAATACCAGATGGATCAAGTACAACTTTAATTAATGAACCATCCTCACCAACAGAACCTTTAAATGTTTTACTATGTTTACCAGTTGTAACATTATATACTCTAATATTTCTATCTTGACATGCTGTTAATACATGTTTTTGACCAGAATCAATTTCCATATCGTATAAAGTTGTTTTACCAGCAGCATTATGATCACGTATAAATTGTGGTAAACCACCAGGTGTTGTTTGTAATTGACGAAATATAATACTTTTATCAGCACCACATGATACCATTTGTACTTTATCAGTTTGATTTGTTTGATTAAAAAATCTAACAGCTGTTATTGATGAACTATGATCATCAAGTGTTTGAAGAAAATTATAACCTTCATCAACATTAAATACATGTATTAAACGATCACGTGATGCACTTGCTAATAATTTTGGTGAATCAATTGTTAATTTTGTATATTTTGAATATTCTAATGATAGTACTTCAGCATCATGTGCCTCAATTAAACATTGTTCATCAAGTGTATTAATATCATGTATTCTAATATTACCAGAACGATCACCTGATGCAAGATTTTTACCATCTGGACTAACTCTTATTGATCTAACACCATTTCTACCGTCATATGATGCATCATTTTTTTCATTTGATCCAGCAGCTGATAAATCAAGATCTTTTAAATATGTTAACTCTTGATCAATGTATAAAATTTTCAATAGCTCATTTGAATATATATTACGATTATATATTATATTATCGGTTTTTAAATTATCATCAATATTCCATACACGTATTGTATCATCACTTGAGCATGTTATAAAACTTCCATTTGGCATTGAATTTGTTGATTCATTACCAGTTGGATACATTTCAACTCCCCATATACATGCTGAATGATATAAAAATGAATGTGATTTACCAACTCTTCTGATATCACGTATATCCCATACATAAATACTATGATCATTATAAACACATGTTAATTTATTATTATTTTCATCAAATGCAAGTGCAATTGTATCTGGATATTTTGCTGCTTTTGGATGTTGTGACATGTGATTTATTGTTAAACCTTGTGATACATCAACACCTAAATAATGTGTACGTGGTAATGTTGTTATAAATTGTAATGTTTTTGGACTAAAACAACGTACAATACCTTCAGCACAACCAATAAATATATATTTTTCACCAATAGCCATACAATTTGCACTTGTTGTACGTAATTCAACCCATTTATCAAGTAAACGACGATTATTAAATTCACATAATAAACCAGTTTTTGTTATTGCATAGGTTGAATCAGCCATATCACCACGACCACATGTTACATCAACAAAATCATTATTACGTTGTTCACCAAGTATTGCTGAACGTCCCATTAATGGTACTGGTTCTTTGTATTTAGCATTACGTGAATATTCTAAATACCAAAATTTTACATGTCTATTACCAACTGTAACAAAATAATTTCCATTTTCAGCAAATGACACAGCCTTGACTTTGCTTGATACTTTATTTGATGCAACTTTTATATTATTACGCCAGTCCCATACATTTACAATCATGTCATGTTGTGAACCCACTGAAACTACATATTTGTTGCTCGGTGAAAATGCCTGAGAAATAAAAAAAAAAAAATTCAATTATTAAATTATATATACTTTTTTATTTTTATCAACTAGCTATTTTTATTTTTTTCTTTATTTAAATAATAAGTTGTTATTTTTAATTATGGGACAATCGCCCAATCGAAATAATTTTTATCTTTCTTTTATTTTTATTTATAATTAACTTTTTTTTAATTTTAATTTTATTTTTATCTCAAAAAGTAAACGGATATAGAAACGTGTTGTTATTTTAATTTTACTGTTTTATTATTATCTTTTTTTTTTTTTTTGTTCTCATGAGTCATGATTTTTTCTAATAATAATGTCAGATGTCAAATTTAAATTACTATAATTATTTATTATTATATTTTAGTGTATTATTAAAAATACAAAATTTAAAAATAATAATTAATTAATTAATAGAGCATAAGAAAGTAATCAAGTGAAAGATAAAAATAAAAAATACCTATATGAAAAAATTAATTAAAGTAAAATTTTTAGAAAATAAAAAATCAAGTAATCGAGTTATTTATCATCATCATGTCTTGTTTTACTATATTGGGATAAATAAATCTACAAATTTTCCTAGAAAAGAATGATAATCTTGCTCAACGACAAAAGTTGCTCGTCAAAGTTTCCATAAATGGTATTTATCAATTGATTTTTATTTAAAAAAAATAAACTTACGACACAATTTATTCCATATTTGTGACTTGGAAATTCAGCAATTTGAATGGCATTTTGAGGATCAGATATATCCCAAACACGTACATTTGGCATGTGTCCACATTCGCCAGTAACTAGGAGTCTACCATCACCAGCAAGTGCAAGTGATGTCACTGTTTTTCTACATCCATTAAGTACATGTGTCTGTGTATTACTACGTGGATTAAAAAGTACAATTGTACATCTGCAAAAAAAAATAAATAACAACATAATATCATCATCAAGATTACGCTCAACAGTCATATAAAAATTAAAATCTAATGAATATTTAAAAACACAACAAAAGTGAAAAAAAGGAAAAGACTCTATTCTTTAATAGGGAATGCACAATCTATCAAGAGTGCAAAAAACATTTGTGGTATAATTCAAATTCAAAGCCAGCTTTCTCCATGATACCGGCAATCTTGTCACGCTTAATGAACACGAAATAAAAATTCAATACTCTGGTATAACTCGTCTATGACAATTTTCACATTCTAATAAAAATTACTAAATGACTAAACATCAATAAAAAAAATCAGTATACCAATGATGATAACTTTCTTTCATGGTAAAATAATATTAAAGTTATCAAATAATTTCGTGAGGATGAAATTGAATGTTAAGAAATAAAAAAAAACATATTAACATCATATGTTGATGATAAACTAGGTCAATAAGGAAGGGAAAAAATAGCAGGAGCTTTTCGCACGACCTGAGATACAACCTAGAGCCTTTCAACTTAACACATGAAAGTTGCTGTTGTTGTTTTGTTGATCTTTATAATTTATTATATTTATTTACCGTTTTTGTTTTGTTATTTTATTTTTTTTTTCTAGATAAAAATATAATTAATGATTTAATGATCCAGGTAGAATTTAAACAATTGAAATTTATAAATTAATTTGATGACATGATAATATTATCCTAGAGTTTTTTTTTTCTATTTAACATTGAGTTCATTGACTTTATTTTATGTTTATTATTAATAAATAAATTCAAGAAATTGATGGAGTTATCTCTCAACGCAATCCAGCTGTTGTTGTTTAGATTTTTTCAAACATAAAAAAGGTAAAGTGGCATGAGTCAAGGTAAAAGAAGACGGAAATGTCTGAGTGTTTAAAAAAAAATATTATTCCTCAACTTACCCTGCAGGATATGCAACCAACTCACTAACAGTGTCGCAATCTAATGCTGCATTACTCGACACAGTCACGCCCAGCACACGTTCCAATTTAATCTGTAACAAATATATTTTATTATTATTATATTTAATATTTAATATATTTTATTATATGAGTTATCAAAACAAACAAGTACTTGTTTTTAAACAGCATCAATATTGTGAAAACATGAAAATAATTTGTGTAATATATTTATTCAAAAAAAAAATAAATAACAATAATTGAATTAAGAAAAAAATAATGCATGTTTATATATATGAAAGAATTCATAACGTGTGGCCCCTGTGACACAGTGTTCAAAAGCGTAGGTTTACGTGTCACATTCGATACGCTGATATGTTAAAACGTGGGTTTCATGTGTTAGCGTAGGCGAATAAACTTGATCCACCGACAGGTAGTTTGTTGCTTGGAAGCAAAATAAGTGATATTAAATAAATAAAAAAAAAAACAACAACGTAATATCATAAAAAAATAATACAAGTAACAATGAAAAGATATTAAATTGTTAATAATAATTATGTTTATGAATTGTGGCACCTGTGTGCAGTCGCACATTCTTGTATTTTTTATTTATTTAAATTTAACACATCAAACAGGAATCTAATCACGCATTACGTGACTGTCTACATAATTACTTATGGTAAATATTTAAAGTAACAATAATAGTTACAGTGTTGAAAAAAAATAAAAGGCTATTTTTTAAGTGACAATCTTGAATGACCTTGATAAAATGAGGCTAGCTGGCATCATCATTTTATCTGAAGACAAATATTATAGATTTTTTAAACGAAAAAACCTCTTTTCTATTTTTTTTCTCATTTATTTTTTGTATTTTTGCAAAGTCAGCTGTTGTTTTTTATTATTTAAAGCATCTCTTTTATGTTTCTTTTTTTTTTGTTGTAACACACCTGAATGTATATATTACCAGTTTCGAACAAGTCACGTAAAAGTGCTGGAGGAAATTTAATGTTTGATGCATAAAATTGTAGCTGTGTAGGACATGAAGTAGTGACGCAAGCAAACTGCTAGGCCGAGTAAGAAGCAAGGTCCTAGGAATTATATTGCGTAACTGTATAAAATGTATAAAATTTATTTACAATATTACTTGAATAAGACCTACATCATCATCATCAACATCATCATCCTCCAACATTTTAAATAAACGTTTAAACTAATAAATATAAATCAATATTTATTATGAATAATTAAAAAAAATATTATTAAATTTAATGCTTATTTTTATTTATATTTTTTTAAATGATAATTTATTTGAAAATTGCATGATGAGTTTTAATATGATGACATGATTTTAACAGAGCAAAGGAGTGGAATTGACGAGGCAATTTGTGGTCCCACGCGATAAACTAATTTACGCAAATATAGCTTATACATAATATAAAAAAATAAAAAAAATATAAACTATCTAAAAGAGGGTTTGAGTATTCGAGGTAAGCCACACCCGTGTGTACTAACAACTCAGTCATTCGTTAACATCAAATTGAATATTGTGTTACATTGGTGCAATGACCCACCAATATAAATTACATTTTTAAATAAATAAAATTGCATTTTATAATAGTCTAGTTTCGAAACTATAAAAAGCCATATTTTTAAAATTTTTTAATCCTCACTAGTGCAGCCCTTCAGGGTCTCGGAGGGTCGCTTGACATGAAAATCTTATTTGTTGTTTATATATTTTTGTGTCATTGACGAGACCGCGCTAAAGAATATTATTATAATGAAAAAAATTGTTATTAAATTAGGCCTCAATACTGCCTACGGTCTTTGGCATGGGAATAATAACCTTTCTCCTTGGATTATTTGGTCCGGCTTCAAATCCGCGTAGGATATAGTTACAATTTTTTTTTTTATATATAATTTTTTTTTATGTTTATTATATCTATTTATCATGAGTTTTTTTTTTTTAAATTTATTATTTCTTTCTTTCTAGTAGTTTAATTTGTAATTTTTATCAACTCTTATTATTATTTTTATTAAATAATCATATGTCTATTTGCAAATAATAACATTCAAGGTTTTTTAATTTTTTTTTTTTTTTTTATATTACGTACGTCGTAGGCTGGTTTGTTTTCCTTGTCTCGTGTCAATTGATTGTTGATATTTTTAGTATTAATCAGAGACATTTTTTAATCACTTTAATGTACACAATTTTTTTATCGATTAATTTTCATGATCTTGACCCTCGAATAAGCTTCTATTATCTGACAATAACTGTACATTATTATTGTTATTTTATTATGTATTAGATTTCTTTTTTTTTTTTTTTTGATATTTTATTTCATCACTTGGATCACTTGGAGGTCTTCACTTGAACATTTTCCACTGCGGTTAATTCCTTTTTTTTTTTTTACTTTTTTTATGATGTAAATTGTTGGTTGTTTTTTTTTTGTAATGAATGAGATTATGTATTTTTTTTTTAACAAATTCACAGGGCACCGAGTGTCAGCTGCGACTGCGAGCTCTATACTGAGACTGCTCATGATTTCTTTCACGTTTGTTGCTGTATGTAGTGTTTTTTTTTTATTTATTTATTTTTTTATTCTTTCTTTCCCCACTTTTATAGTAGTTTATTTTATTTTTTACTTATAAATGTTTTTTATTTATTTTTTGTAAAGGTATATCAATCGGTAAACTCGGTGGATTGTCATATACGACGACTCACCTTTGCATACCAATTCATTATGCAAAAATCATTTTTAAAAAAAATATAAATAATCATTTTTTTTTTCTTCTTTTATTATGTTGTTTTTTTAAATTATAAATAAAAAAAAATTGTTCCAATGACATTGTCCTGATATTTAAATGACTATTTTACATTTTATCTTGTTAATTTTTTTTTTTTTTTTAAACAGAGAAAGTCATTTGTAATTTTGTTTAAAAAAAAATTATTCATAATAAATGAGTAAATTATATATTTATGCAATTTACATTTAATTTCATAGTATTTTTTGTTACTCAATATTTGATGATATGTATCGACAAGATAAAATAACATAATAATATTTCGAAATTTTCTTTTCAAGGTTAAAAATCTCAACAACTATTAAAACATTTCGATTCATAATTTTGGTCATTCATAAATGTAACCAGCACACAAAAATTTGAGTAAAAAAAAAAAATTAAATAAATAAACCACCCACACAAAGGTGGGTTAATTTAAATGAAATTAATATTATTTTTTTTATTTGACTGACACGAAATACGTGGGTCGTCAATACTTAGCAATATTTGCAATCGAAACTTGAATTGATAAACTTTTACTTTTTTTTATTTCTATTTTTCTCTTTCAATCATTAATGTTGTTATTTTTTTTTTTGCAGTATATTTTCAATTACTTTCGTCTTGGTTTAATGTGTTTTTTTTGCATTGATATTTCAATATAGAAATACCGGATAAAAACAACTCGTGATTTTTTTTTTTTCGATGCAAGTTTTCTCTGGAGTAAACGATTAAAGTTAGTGAAGGCCAAAACAGCAGTATTGTTACAATCGATAGATCGTACCGTTACTCAGTATGGTACAGGAAATCACATTGACACGTGTACTAGAAACGCAGTTGATAAACATTTTTTTTTTTTTAACTATTTTTAAATTCTATTACAATACCGAATAAAGTAAGTATCCTCGTTTTATCTTTACCATATTTAAAGGATCATTTCATTGAACACGTGTGACCTTGATTTACAATTATTTCAAACATTTATCTTTTGATTTGATATATTTTTTTTCTTCCTTCCTGTTTTTTTAATATTCCAAATTTGTATTATTATTTATAAATTATAAATTATATACTTTTATATTAACAAATTAATCATTTGAATTTATTTTTAACCTTCAATTAATTTTTCATTATTTTTTTATATTTTATATTAATTTTAAAATTTATTTTAGTTTTATTTTCTAAATAAACTTGTTTAAAGTTAATAATAATCTTTCTTTTTTTTTTTTTTTTGTAATTATTTTGTTTTCTTGATGATTTTATAATTATATTGATTATTTATTTTTTTTTCTATTCGTATTTATTTTCAGTCTTAAATGAATTTTATTTTAATTTTTTTTCATGATTATTTTGATTATATTTATTTCAACTTTAATTTTTTGATCTCAATGTATAATAAATTGTTTTAAAAAATTATTTTTACTAGCTATTTTTTGAACAATTTAAATCCTAATTTTTATTGATTTTATTTTTTGATAATTTTATAATTATACTGATGATTTTTCCGTTGGTATTTATCAATTTATTTTCATGCTAAAAAAATCCAACGACGATTTGAGTTGAACGATCGAAAGAGCCGAGTTAAAAGTCACAAGAGGTCGCTATCAACTTGTCGGCATGTATCTTCTGAAAGGTTTATTTAAAAAAAAAAAAAAAAAAAAATACAAAAACACAAAGATTCACCGATTAATCAACATAGCTGTACTCACTCTATCCTGTATCCTGACGTTCTCCTGACCCCGTTTGAGACTGGGTGCCCTAAGGACCTTGCTGGTCAACGGTGGATCCATTTTCAATCAATTCCAATAATTTAACAATAATTATTAAACACCAATAGGCAATCACTATCGTCACGTATTCATCATCAAGCCCTCAATTCACATCTGTAAAAAAAAAAATCAATAAATTCATTATAGTAATTTTAATATACTCAAGTACATCATTGACTAGATTTTTTTTCTTTAAATTAAAACGAAGGTTTAAAAACAACAACTCAATAATTATTTATTTTTAAATAATTAAAAAATTAATAACATAATTAACAACAAGTGTCTGTAATGTATCAAACCCACGCAAGTAATAAAAACATTTAGAAAAAAATTTATACGGACACAATCCACACCTTAAAAAAATGTTAATTTAATAACATATCAATAATTTGATACAATGCTAGTTAATAATAATAACAACAAATGGTATTTGCCATCGTTGACAAATGGTGCATTACCAAATGATTTATTCTATTTTTAATTTTAAAACCCACTAAGTAGCCAAAGAATTATTCCCCACCTTCATGCCTATGATTGTTCTTTTTTTCTATTTTTAATATTTTCATTACTTTTTCTCTCCCTGTCTCTCCCTGTCTCTCCTTTTATTATTTATTTTTTTTCTACATTCATTCGATTCACCAGTCCAAATAATGAACGTCTTGATCGTCATAGCATTAATTTAAATCTATACGCATCAACGAAATGCATTGAATCCGACCAACCATCCTAAATCATCATCATCATCATCGAAACGATCGAAAGTTTTATTCCTAATTTATTCAAATATATTCTCCTACTGTAAATAATATATCCATCATTTAAATACGTTATTCATTATTATATCTATTGTTTTTTTATTTTTTTTTTTTTATGTTTAAATAAATATTAACACAAAAAAACAGCTAAGCTGTGTGGTGGTTACATGATTATTTTCAGAGGTAACCAAGAGAAAAGCGGTATCGAGAGCGTGAGAATCTCAATGACCTGACATCCAGGTATTTTTTTTTATTCTTCCTTAGTTGTTGTTCTATTACTACACGTTTACTATTACTATTTTTTTTTTTATATTAAAAACAAAGTAACCAATTTTATCGAGACACAAAAGTCTCTTCCTGAATGTGATTTGTTTTACATTCCCATATTAAACACCATCAATGTATAATACACAAACAATAACAAATACTACAATAAGGCGTTGGGAATAAGTGCGAACAATTTGTCTTTGATTTTAAAATTTTAAATATAATTTTACTGTTTTATATTTGCAGAAAATAGAGTTAACTTTTTAAGGTATTCTTGAATATTTTACTTGGACTTGTTTTATATATTTTTTTTTTCAATTTTTATTTTCTATATTTATCATTTGATAAGTATGGAGTGTAACTTCACTTAAGGCACGTAGAAAATACGTGTACTGACTTTATGTTTTTTTTATTTTTTGTAACATACGAGTAAATGTTGTTATTATTTTTTTTTTTTTTTTAGTAAGTATATTGTGTGACACGTCTGGACCGACGACGACGACGACAAGCAGTGTCAAGGCTTGTCTTTTATTTCAGAAAGTGAATGACCGACTAGCAAAAAGAAAAAATAGAAAATAAAATGTGTATGAGATTTAATGGAGAAATAAAAAAGTTAATCAATGAGAATGTAATAAAATGAAGTGCAAGAGATCATCAAATAAATTGTTGATCAATGTCTTCGTTCTCAATTCAATTGGAATCCAAACCAGGCTTTCAACATGAGCCAGGTACTATTTCCGAGACATCTATTTCCATTTGAATACCATTGTCGTATTCGAGGAATTATTTTGGTTTGACAAAAGCATCGAGATAAATTATTTTAACAATTATTGTTATCTGTATGAAAAAAAAAAATTAATGAAAAAAGGACATTTGAATATTTTATTATGAATTATTTGAAAAATTAATTGAATATCCAAATGAATTTATAAACAATCAAATAGTTGAATAAATTTTAATATTTTTACAACAATAAATGATTGTTTAAATAATTAAATTATTTGTTTAAAAAAAAAAATTATTTGAAAAAAAAATTGATTTAATCTATTTTGGGATAAATTATTATTAAAGAATTAATAAAAATAAATAAATAAAAAAATATAAATTAAATAAATAAACGAATATATTAATAAATAAATGAATTTGAAAATTTTTACAACAATAAATAATTGTTTAAATAATAAACTTATTTGTTCAAAGAAAAATAAAAAAATTAATTTTATAATTTTGAGATAAATTCCTAAAAAAATTAATTAAATAATTTAATTATTAAATAAATTTATTAATAAACAAATAAACTAATTAATTACACAATTTATATATTTTTTTGTTAATAAATTATTGTTTAAATAATAAATTTAATTGTTAAAAAAGGATGATTTGAAAAAAAAATTAATTTAATTATTTTGGGATAAATTGTTAAAGAATTAATTAAATAAATAAATAATTAAATGATAAATTTAATAAATAAATAGAAAAACAAATAAATGAATAAATAATTTAAATATTTATATAGCAAATAATTGTTTAAATAATAAATTAACTTCCTAAAAAGAAAAATGATTTGAAAAAAATTTGATTTTATTATTTTAGGATAAGTTATTAAAAAATTAATTAAACAAATAAATAAATAGATAAATAAATAAATAAATAAATCAAAATATCTATAAAACAATAAACAATAAAATATCAATACTAAAAATAATATAAAAAAAAATAATAATAAAATATTATAAAATATAATAGACAATGTGTAATTTAATTATCATTATAATCTTAAACTTGAACGGTAGTACTTAACCCTATAATAACGATAATAATCAATAATAATAACAGTGCGTTAGTTGGTCATTAACTTGATAAATTTATCTCAATAACAAATCACCGATTATAATATTTTTTTAACAACAAAACAATGAAGAATAATAAACCACCAACACATCCGTTATAAATGTCAAAAAAATAAAATAAAAATAATAAAAACAATATAAAAAAACAAATTGACCTAATAACTGTATAATATTTTGATACCCTGTTCTTAATTTTTATTATCCTATTTTTATTATTATAAACAATCTTACATAAATATAAAAACCCACTTGTCAATAATAAACTTTTCCATCTAAAAATTCTACAACTTTGCTAGTGCAAAACTATACACTAAATTTAATTTTTTTCTTTTCTATTTTACAATTTAATTTTCACACACAATGTTGTTAATAATAATAAACAATTTTTTAAATATAAAATGTAGATCTAGTGAATTGTTGAGAGTGTTCACACTCACCGCACATTCAGCTGGACAAACACTGGAATGCCATCAATGAAAAAACAATAAAAATAATGATAAGAGATAAAAAAAAAAAAAAAAAAGTCAAATCAATATTATTTTATTATTTATTAAAATTGATTTTCTTGATATATGATTATGACAAATAAAATCGTTTTGTATTTTGTCGTGTGACGTATCTTTGGAGCAACAAAATAATTGTAAAAATTTATCACGACCCGCGCGAGTCATCAAACAAACTGAGGTATTATTATTAATATATATTAAAAAATATAAATTATATATTTAATCCAAGGCACACACACACACACACACTTTACTCCACACCACTTTTTTATTTATTAAATATATAAAAAAATATATCTTTTTTTTATTATCATTGTGTATGAATATATATTGTTTATCTTTGTTACACTTTAATACACTTGCAGTTATGACTCGTTTTTTTTTTTTTCTACTGGCTGCTGCTAAGAGACACCACACACAAGCACTCAAGTCTCAACACAGGTGAGTCCTCCAAGTCCTCCTCCAAAAATCCAAACACACAAACACACGTACACATAAATAAAGCACTCGGTAATGTTCGTTTATGTTCGGTTTTTTTTTCAACTGGTTATTAAGTATTGCCAATTTATTAAATTAACAAAAAATATTTCTAGGGAAGTTGTGGGGGATTTTCTGCATTATTTGCTGATGATAGTTCTACTTTATCGACTGTTAATACTTTATATTTTTATGGTTTGAACTTTGAACTATCTCCACCACCGCTGTGGGGATCTCAATCGGTAAATAATTGAACACAATATTTAATTAATTTAATAATAACATTGATATAATTAAAATTGAAAAATTATTTTATTTGCCTTGAAAAAGAAGTAACTGAATTTACAATGTTAGAAACGGAATTATTTGATTGTCCAAAAAAAAAAAAAAAGTGTTACGTCAATTGTTCATAATAATAGTTAGTAAAGTTAGAGAAAGGTTGGAGAAATTTTTCCGCCGCATTTCTCCGACCATGGATCATTTTTGGAAAAAGATGGAGAAAAAGCAGAGAAAGGTGAACGAAAGGCGGAGAAAAATTTCCACCAGGGCACCTAACGTTGTAATTGCTTCTATACCTTTATCAGTTTTTTTTTACCAATGATACGATTCTTTGGCATGTATCGAAAAATTTATTAATGGTTCATCAATTGTGCCTGTTGCAATGTTGCAACTCAATTTCTCCATGGTTTTTTATTTTTCCTATGTCATCCAAATTAACATCATGCTCATATAAACGTAAAGACGATATTCTTAAACATATATCATTATTCTAATATAAATTACGTTTTTGTTTTGCTATCTCATTGTACTTTTTTATATACAGAATGTTATAAATGAGTCTTATTTTATAAAATATTTTTCGTAATAACTTAATTTATCGTAATTGATAATAACGTTTTGGTCAAGCGGGCAGGAATTACCCGTTTATCGCCTCGAATTTGTGGCGTAAAGTATGTGATTGTCGCCCAACAAATTCTTGCCAACAAACGGGTGTTTCCCGCCCGCTCAACCAAAAAACAGTACATGTGTGTTACGTGGGCACCATGTGAATGATTCTCTCTTAATATTGAATATTAAATATTATTTATTTATTTTTGGTAACAGTTATATATTATTATTTTTTTTTTAATTCATTTAAGTGTATGCCAAACTGTAACAAGTTTTCGAGGATTTTGAAGTACTGAAAACCAATGTAATCTTTCGGTTGAACCACGTACACCTTTACCAAGTGCAACTTTTCCAAGACAAATATCTGATGATTTATTAAATGAATTTGTAGATTCTTCACTATCACTTGGATTTTCAGTCATTGATATTGGTACGTCATCAATAACAATCTAGAAAAATAAATTTATAAATTGTTTATTTATTTTTATCGTTTTTAAATTGTTTTTTTTTTTGCGAATCTTTTTTTTTTAATTTGTTTACCTTGTTGCATAAAATAACGATAAATTGAACAGTATCAAGTTGATGAAATGATAAATCAAATGTCAATGTTTCATTAAATTCCAACAACTGATTTGACGATGAAAGTACATGAGTTTTTCTTTTTCGTAATTTTCTTCCAGTTTTTGAATTGAGCATCAATATTCTTACATACGGATCTAAAAATTGAAAATTATTTTTCTCTTTATTATAATCGTGTATATTTTATCAAGACTTTATGCAAAAATTAATTTAATCTAATTTATTTAGCTTTTAGTAATTATTTATCAACAAAAATGATATAAAAAATTTTATTAAAAAAGAAAAAATCTTAGATTTCTAGAAAAAAAATGAAAATAATTAAAATTAAATTTTAAAACTTTTAGAATAGTTATATTGACGTGTTGTCTAAATACGAGAAGCATAATTCTATGAAATTTTTGCTTAGAAATATTTTTTTCAGCAATGATAATTTTTGACAAAAATTGCCAATTTTATGAAAAAATTAAAATTTAAAAAAATAATAAAAATAAATGTAATTAAATCTTGTAAATTTCAGGACAATTATATTCATTTGTCCTTTAAATATTAAAAGCATAAAATCGTGAAATTTGTCTTTGAAAAAATAAATATCTTAATATGCCCGACAAATTTAATAAAAAAAAATAAAAATAATTAAAATTGAATTTTAAAAATTTTTCAAATTATTATATTGTCTCGTTGTTTAATTATTATTATACAATAATTTTATGAAATTTAAATTCATAAATCTCGTTGAATAAACAAACAGACTAAAATAAATTTTAAATCTAATTTTTTCTGTTTATTAAATTACAGAATAATTAACACAAAAAAAAATAATTGAATTAAAATGTTAAATTCAACATTTAAAAAAGTTTAATTTTCCATTTTTAACTGTCGATATAAAATTATAATAAAAATAATTTTTATTAATTCATTAATCATTATACTTTATAACAATTACCAATTAATTTTATAATAATTTTACAAGTACTTACGAAAATTAATAGGTTTAATATTTTGAGGATATTTAACAGCACGTAATTTCATAACGTTAATTGTCAAACGTTGGGCAGTTGGCAGGTAGCTTATTCCCAGTAAAATACCTCCAAACTCCTCCAATAAAATAATTAATTTTTCAATTTAAACAACAATAAAAAAATCAACTCAACATAGTATTATCAAATTATCAGAAAAATATTTACCTGGGATGATATTTTCATTTTATAATTAAACAAATGAATTTCCGGACTCGTAAAAATATTTTTTACATCTTTAAATGAAATTCTTGTTGAACACAATTCTGTGTGATTTGCATAACGATCATGATCAAAAGCAACAATGTTTAATGTCCATTCCTTGTAAAAATTAAAACAAAAAAAAAAATTATTTTTTTTTCAATTATATTTCATTGTTATATAATGTAAATTAAATTCATGACGAAATATTATTTTTTTAAAATTACCTTTGCTTCATTTGAATCAACATCAGCAATAACAAAAGTTTCTCTAAATATTGGATTAGCTGTATGTCTAATACTTCGTGTTCTAAAAAAATGTAGCACATCTTTTTTTCTATGTGTCCATGAATATTTGACAATTTCAACAGTAACATAAGGCTCAAGTGTACAATTGTATTGCTTCGGTGGTAAACCTGATAAAGACTAAAATAATTATCTATTAATACATCAACCATATAATTATATTTTTTTTCATATATATATTATCATAACAATTAAAAAAATGTTCATTACCTCGACACCAATCACGAGCTTTCCACGATTGCCTCTTGTCTCTTCACAAGTTGGCAAATATTGCAAACTCAATTTAATTTCTGTTGGAAAGTCCTTGATTTTTTTATCATTTTTTTGTTTACCTGAGTCTACAAGATTCTGATGAAAAAATTTAATTTAAAAGACAATAAAAAATACTGTAATTGATGCATGAAAAAAATTAATAATTAAAAATTAATTGACTTTTGATTTTAATTGAAAAAAATTAAATAATAAAAATTTTTTCATTTGAAAAATAATGATAATTAAATTACCAGTGTTGATGATACACCAGGATCATTAAAAACATGATGCGCATTTGAACCGTATGAATTTCTCGGTGATGATTCGGAATTTTCACAAATACTTCCATTATCGTATAAGCTACCAATACGCCAAGATCGGTAGCTTACATCACTCAATTTAATATTTCCACATTGTTGGTCCGTTGACCTTGTTGTTGATGTCATCGTCATCGTCGTTGTTGTTTCTGCCTTCTCCCGCCTCTTTTCTAATCACAAAGAAATATAAAATAAAAATATATACATTGTTATTTGACTGAAATGACATAACACCTGTTCATACAAATGACAAATAAATATTCAAGTATACAAATAATATATATGAATAAAAATATAATTAAATAATTATCTTACTTTGTATTTTTAGACATTTGTGACCTAGGCATCCTGGTGTCAAACAACAAACAATCGACAAGGCTATTAAAAAAATAACAATTGCACAAATTCCCGCCAGCAACAAACGTCCATGAGTTTGAAATATTATTTCGTTAAACATTCACTAAAACAAAAAAAAAAAAATATTAAAAATAGCTAAATTAATCTTTTATCTAAATAAAAATATAAATTTTATAAAAATTTAATTATAATTACTTTATATTTTAATTAAAACTAATTTTAATAATTTTACAAAAAAAAAAAATTTTTTAAATTTTATTTTTTTGTAAATATAATTTTTTAACAATAAATAATTCAATTTAAATTTTTTTTTTCTATTTTTTAAACTACTCGTCTATTTTATAATAAAAAGAGTTTTTTTTTTTTTTTTTTGTTGATAAAAATTAATAGTGTATACGTCTGATAAAAAAAAAATGAAAAAAAACTAAAACGATTAACTGAAACTCGTCATCACACCGCGAC
This sequence comes from Aphidius gifuensis, assembly GCF_014905175.1. Taxonomy (NCBI): domain Eukaryota; kingdom Metazoa; phylum Arthropoda; class Insecta; order Hymenoptera; family Braconidae; genus Aphidius; species Aphidius gifuensis. The sequence continues at coordinate 1,390,829 of NC_057793.1, forward strand.
GTATACACTAATATTAAAAAAAAAATATATTTAATAATAATAACAACAATTGGAATAAAACTATATTGGTCGTTGCAAAAACACTTGTGCGAGTGTATATACAAAAAAATATATAAAACAACTCTGGTCTACCACATCGACAATCGCAATAATATTCAGCTCGTTATCACTTCCGTTACCTCACACAAAAAAATATATACTCTACCAACAATGCTAATTTAAAAAATAAAAATTCAATAGATAAATAAACTTGTAAATATTTAATTAACATTAATTTAAATTTTACTCACTCGACCTGGATCATATCCCTTTGCATCGACAAAAATCCATCAAACTTTTCGATAACAAAATAAACTTGTATTTTTTTATCAACATAAATTAATGATTATTTTTTAAAATTAATTTTTAAAACTGACAAGATGACAATATATACAATGACAAAGAATCGAGCTCAGTGACGCGTTTAAATAGTGAATCCTTGAATTTTTTTTTAAAAAACAATTTCCGCAATGAAGCGATAATGAAAAATTGGTTTTTTAAAAAATACGTCGTTGCAATTCAAAGCACTGCGCTTGACTATTTTGAAAAAAAAATATAGAGTCAATAAACACAGTGGACGATCATACTCTTGTTGAAGCGTTGATGTATGCATGTACATTGTCGATTGCACAGAGACAAATTGTGCGGGCGAGCCCACACTGTTACACCTTCTTATCGTTATATATAATAATTAAAAAAAAAAAAAAAAAAATTAAAATCATTCAAATGCCGGCTGTGTATATTTGTTATTCATTTGTCAGTCTATTAATTTATATGTAAATTTTTTTCCCCATTAAAATTATTATCAAATATTTCAAAATCAATAATTTTTTTTTTTTAAATAATTTTAACACGTGTTGTGCTGAAGTGATCTGTTTGACAAATGATGATAAATCAAGATGAAGAATTTTTTTTCTATTTTAAAAAAAAATATAGTAGGGATAGGTGAGAGTCCAATGTACCTGATCAATGTGACCTCGATCCCTCCACATTTTTTATTTAGCTCCTTTCACTTAAATTATTCTTCCCGCCATAGAAATTTTATTTACACATCGACCAGAGTACCAAAGTAACAACGTACTGTAAAACATCGCTTGTAACGCTTCAACACTTTTCATTTCTTCCTGGAATTAATTGTAATTTAATTGTACTCTTTTATCATACAAATTATATTTTTTGGTATTTCTATTTATCAATCAACACAATGAATTACATTTTTATATCATTCAAAATATATTAAATATTTCATGGTTTTTTTTACCAAGTTATTTGTGATTGTTGGCTAATTTCGTTTTCTTATTTATTTTTAATTTGTTTTTTTTTTTTTGTGTGTGAACATAATGAAGATTTTTAACTTGCTATTTATATTTGGATTTATTTTAAATAACTGTAAGTAAATTTATTTGTAATATTTTTATTTTGTCCTTCACCTGGTTAGTAAATGAACCATTATATATTGCAACATTGTCATTTAATATTAATATGAAATTTACATTAATTTTAATAAATTTATTTATTTGTTATTTATTGGTTTTTTAGATATAAATTGTTTAATTATTCCTGAGGAAGTACCGACAATATTATCACTTATTTATTCAAATATACCACCGATAAAAAAAGGTATTATTTTATTTGATTTTCATATTTAATTTTGCATAAGTTTACGTCAGAGAAAATGTCAAACTTTCACTCTGGTTATTTAAAAATAAAAAAATATAAAATATACATTTTATATTTGATGTCTTCCTGTATAATTTTTTGTATTTATTTATGTATTACTGAATACATGATTGAACAAAATAATGTAATGAAAAATTTAATTAAATTTAGGAACGGATTCGAGAGTTGGTGTTGGATTTAGACTTGGTGAACATGCTGATTTTCAAGTTATGCTTGAACTTGGTCCACAAAAAGAAACTGAAAAATTTGGTAATACAGATAGTAATAAAAGAAGAAGACAAATAATGCTTGATTCAGCAATGAAAGGTGAACTTGGTACTCTGGCTAAAAATATTGCAAAATATAATATTTATAAAATGAAACAAACACAGGTTAAAAGTCAAGATAAACATCATCAAATTAACGATGAAAAAGTATGTTATATTAATCATTAAATTTATCATTAATATCATCATCATTTTATAAATATTTTTTTTTAGGACACATCAAATAATTGGCTGATAAAATGGAGCAAAGAAATGTCGAGCAAAAATGATGATCAAATTTCGGAAACTCCCGAGATTCAAAAAATTCGTATGGCCTCAAAACCTGAATAAAAAAAAAAATTTTTATCATTAATTAAACGGGTCAAGTGCAATAAATAATTGGGTGTAATTTTTTTTTTTTTTTTTCGCTTTTTAATTGCTGGTTGTCGAGCTGGATCTCCAATTGATATATTCAGTATCTATATGTCGTGTTAAAATTAATTTATAATATATGCAACACTGCCATAATAAATAATTATTTAAAAAAAAAAAATATCAGTTATTAATTAATAATTAGTGTATTTTTTTTTTCATTTTTTTATTGCCTTACATGGATTATATCACGAATGAATTGGTAAATTTGGTATCATCCTTCTTTGTGTTTATCTTGTCATCAAATAAAATCACATTTTGTAATAATTAATTATAATTTTGACGAAATTTTACAACCATTTTATTTTTCAACGTCAAAATTACTAATTATAAATTATTGAAATAGTTTTTTTTTTTTTTAATTTAATACATCAATTTCTAATTACAATATATTACATTTTGTTTTTTTTTTTTTTTTAATATTTTTCTGTTATTTTTTTATTTTTAAATATTATTATTATTTATCACTCGTACACATAAACATTCTTTTTATTTTTTTTTACGCACTCGATTAATTAAATACGTAAATGACCTTCAAATTATCTCTCAAGTAGTATTTAAATTTTTTTTTTCAATAAATATTTAATTTTTTATTTTTTTTTAATTTTTTGTTAGTACGATTATTTTTTTAAAAAAAAAGAACTTGTTAATTTTTCCATCACGTTACATTAATTTCTTCATTTTCTTCATTATCGGATGTTATTTCTTGTATTTTTAATGGACTTGATGGTGGACTAAATTCAATGATATCACCACGTCTGTCAAGATCCGTGTCACTTAAATCCGGATTTGGATTATTTTTATTTGGTAATGTCTGCTCGCGGCTTCCCCCATTAGCCATCAATTCACGTTCTTTAGTATTTCGCCATTTCATTCGACGATTTTGAAACCATATTTTAACCTTGAACAAAAAAACCACCACAAAAATTAATTATTATAATGAAATAAACACAAATTAAATTTAAAATTAAATCATCATGTAAATCATCATATTTTACAAGTTAAATAACAGAGAAAGAAAATCAAGTATAAATCAAAATATATAAATAAGATGAAGGGAAAAATATTGTGAATTGAATCTGTGCCTTGAGGGGGTAATCTACCCTTATACATTTATAAAACATATTTTCGACCCTTGGTGCTAGCCGTTTACTTATAGACAGCGCCCTTATTTCCGGGATTAAAGAGTATATGCATTATCGAACCGGCAAATGTCAAAAGCACGATTCGTGTTTTTATTTATTTTTTTATATATTTTTTATAAACCCCCTTGTTAGCTTTCTTTTGCACCCTCACAATCATGACAAATTACAATTTAAACTATATTTTATATTATTTTTTTTTTCTTATGAATTTTATTTTTTTTTTCAACATGATACAAAATATATTATGAATAATTATTAAATTCAAATTGAATTTTTTTTTTTTGGTTTTTTTTTTAATAAATATTATTATTTTTTTGTTATTAAATTAAAATTATTTATTTATTTTTTAATTGCAATTTACGTTATACATTTGTATGATTTTAAATGGAAAAAAAATAAATAAAAATTGTTTATTATTATTCAAAAACTACTTAAACGAATTTTCATTCAGAGGGGTTCAAAAGTGTAGTGCAAATGACACCTCGGTGACGGTGGGTTTTACGAAGGTAAATACACTGCGAGGCCTCTGACACGTAACCCAATGTTCCCTGTCGCCAGTGGGCTGATTTCCAATCGAAATGTCCCACCGACAATGAAAAAAAAAAAAAAATACACAATTAAATTTAAACTGAAAAAAATAAAATGAAATTGTACTTGATATTATTTTGATTGAAAAAATAAAAAAACTATTTGATAAAAAAAAATTTAAATTGTAATTTAAAATGGAATTTAATGGATAAATGTATTTTGTCTTGAAAGTTTATTTCGATATAATATACTATGGAAAAAAAAAAATATAATTAAGTTTCGAAAATTGAGTGTTGCGAATTGGTGCAAAACTATTTTTAGCATTTTTCTTTTATGTCAATAGATTTATATTATTTCATTTTTTTCTTCTGGCTTTTGTGTATAAATGGTTAGACGAAAAGAAAAAAATATAAAGATAGTGTACCAATGTCTGTGATTGATTGTCCTGTCCAAAGCAGTTTTTGAAAATAACAAAAGTAACGAAGAGTCAGCATCGTTTTGTTCGCATACAAACGTTAAATATATCCATCATAAAAATCAAGCAAAAAATATACTCTAAACTTGCTTGTAAATTTTTTTTTTTTCAACACAATTATTATTCTTAATAAATAAAATTAAAAAAAAAAAAATGAATTAAAGAAGATAGTGTAAATTAAATTAATTAAATTTTTTTTTATAAAAAAAAAAAATTAAAAATTAATTACAAAAATAAAACAAAAAAAATTAAATTAAATTTTCAAATAAAAACTATAAAAATATATAATTTAAAAAAAAAAAAAAAAAAACAATTCATTGAATCTTGTGTAAATTATGTTTGAAACAATGAACATTTTTGATTTATCGAATTTGAAGGATATTTAGAGGTAGATCGGGTGGATTAGTAATAATGACATTTGAAACGCGTTATAGAGTGGAAGGTGAGAGAGTGGGTAATCGTTAAATGATTGGCTGTAGCCTCAGCACCCTCTCGGCTCTCACCAAGCAAAATTTACCCTCTCTTTAAACCCCTTGTCTCTCTTTATTTTAATTCCCCTCATTGACGGTCGACGGACTAAACTCTCTTTCTCGTTTGTCGGTTACCGCCACCGCTACCGTCGCTATATACTGCCACCGCTTGCCGTCACCTTCAGATATTACCAAACCATTTAACTGTGCTTGCACAAGCTCACACAAAATATACATCTATCTATGTATATATATTTTATTTTTTTTCTCTATTTAACTACCCTTATTTCAACAATGACAGAGCCAACTTATGAACCACGCGCGCGACTCTTCTCGTGTGCCACCCTTTTTTTTGCTTTTTTTTTTTTACCCAACAACCCTCTCACGACGTCGACGTCGACGAGTACTATTGTACGCCATCTGGTGCTGTTTAATAAAAGACGATCGATTATGACGTCGGCTTCGAAATGATGAAACGACGGAGAGCCGGAGAGCCGGAGACGACAACGGAGAATATGTATTCAAGGGATGAATACTTTCGTAGAAATATATTTCGTTTTTTTTTCTTTTTCTATGTATAAAATAAAATACAGATATATAGATGTATATATATAGTCAAATCGTGATTTCAAGATATGTAAAAATATAAAGATCAAATGTGGAGAAAAAAAAATTACCCTTCAACATTTATGTATGGATTTTCACAAGTCACAAAAAGGCAAACGAAATATATATTTATTTTTCTGTGTTAATATCTCAAAATTTCCGTGAGAGAAATATCGAATTTTTCAGCTTTTTTTTTGGTTTTTTCTATTTAATAATTTTTTAATGATAAAAGTGGTGGATTAATTTCAAATGGAAATCAACTTTATGACTCTTAAATAATTTTTTTATATGAAAAATAAATTATATAAATAATTAATCTATTTTAATTCATTAGCGTAAAATAAATTTCTAAAGTTTTTTTATTATTGTAATTAAAAGTTTTAATGATAAATTTAAAAATATAAAATATTTATTTAAATGAATATTTTAAATAAATTAAATGAAAAATAATTTATATTATATTTATTATAATATATACTATATTAAATGTAAATTTTTATTATCATTATTTTAAAAAATATATTTTTAAATATCCAAGTTTACGTCATGACCAAAAAAAATTCAATTCTATATGCATATAGATCAGTTGGGTATTGTATATTCATGGTTTCTTAGCTCCACCACCTTTCTCCATAATACATATATATATATACAGTACATTATATAACTCTGAGCATCTTCAAACTTGAATACATAATGCATGAGATATTTGACTATGCACCGTTGTTGTTGGTCGCACGAGAAAACCATCTAGTAATATATTTTCGTGACGTTATATTCATGTTATTTTACCACCACTGAAATAATCTTTAAACGTTAAAACAAAATTGCGAAATAATTTTTTTTTTTTTATACATGTAAACGGCATTAATATATTTTATCCACATCGCGTTTTTAAATTTTTATTTGGTTATTTATTTTAATATTAAAAAAATGAGAATATTTTTTTTTTTCTTTTAGAAAGTGAAGATGTATTTTATTTATTTATATATATTAAATTGAAATATAATAGCTTTGGCTAATGGGTACAAATTGACTTGACCAATGGAATTTTTTTTTTTTGTAATTTTATACGACATTTACTTGGAGTCTAATGGTCGATCTGTCTAACGTGTGTCAGCATCAGGCAACATCTCGTGGGAATTCATGCACGCGGTTGTTCTGTATATATATTCAACGTTTATACTGTAATTGAAACTCAATTTGTTTTTAACATTTATTTTGATAATTATTTTGGTTTTAAAAAATATGTTTTTCATGTTTTTTGATCAATTAGAAGTCAACTTTTTGAAACTCAATTTATATGAATTTTTTTTTGTTAATAAATTCATTATTATTGTTGATAAATTTATTTTGATTTTGAATGTATAATTTCCAATAAGATGAGAAATTAAAAATTAATTTTTATATGAAATTTTATTCATAAATTATTTTTTAAAATTGATGAAAAAAAAACAATTTATTTCAAATATTTTTTTCAAATTATATTTCAATTATTTTGTCGAGAAATTTTTGAATTATTATGATTCATTTAAAAAATTATTACAAAAAAAAAAGCTGTTGAATTTAATAGCTATAAAAAAATTTCTGTAAATTAATTTCACTTATATTTTTAATCCAGTCTTTAAAATGAAATAATGAATTGAAAAAAATTCATAAAAATAATTAAATTGTCTTTTAAAAAAAATTTTTATCTACAATTTAAATAATATTTATTCTCCCATCATACATAATTGAAATAATAAGAAAATTAAAATACAAAAATAGTTGAATAAACACAATTTAAATACATTTCAAATTTCAAAATAATAATAATTAAAAAAGCAGCTAATGATACTTGTTGTTTTTTTTTTTTTTCATTTTGCTTCTTTTCAATGCTCCCTGAATTAATAAATTAAAAAATAAATTGTAGATGCGCGTGATTTTGACAAGCTGTCATCTGTATATATATATATTTAACAGGAAGGAAGTATAAAACTGGCATGCCGTCACTCTGAATTATAAAAGAGATAAAGAGCCTGGCGGGCCTCTTTTCTTTCCAGAATTCACTCATCTCTTAACTCTCACCATTCCATTATTTCTTTATAACAACTAATTTTCTTTTTTTTTTTTTTCTTTTTCATTTCTCATTTCTGTTCTAGACTTTTTGAGCTTTTTTATATTAAAAATTTCATTTTTATATTATCAATCCCATGACACGTCCCCTCTGTTGTTATTTTTAATTTTTAATTTACAATTTTCATAACACAAATCTCATTGGATTAAATATCAAAATTTATTATTACCAAACAAAAAAATACCCCAGTAAAAAAGAGTACTTAGTAGTCCATTTAAAACTAAACAAATGTATTTTTTAATTTTTATTATTGTTAATAATAAATAAATAAATAAAAATAATTTAAAAAATAAAAACAAGTAAATTATTTATTCTTTTTTTTTCATTACCCTATTTAGATGATAAAAAAATGAAAAATTTAAATGAAAATTGTACTCAGCAATTGCCAATAAATGATAGAAAATAATTTTTAATTTTTTTTTTAATTTAAAGACCAGTATTCTTTGAAAAAAAAATTTAAAAATTTATGATTCGATAAATTTAACGAGAAGATAAGGAAAAGATGTTTAAAAAAAAATTGTTATAAAAATATCTATCGATGGTATATTAAATCGATGAATTCAATTCAAGTATTATTTTATGTTTGAAAAAGTTAAGTTTGATAAGCGATAAAAGACACTGTATTCGCCATTGCCGCGGCGAAACCGTCGGCCCGGGCCTCGTAAAATACATATCCCCTCGATTTCGTTAGTGTGAGGAAAATCAACATGGGGACACATTTACTGAGGGTTTATATATACATTTATACACATATATATTATATAAATATATTATGTACATATAGCTATGAAAATCGAGTTGCAAAAGAGGAGGTAATGTTAACTCTCTCTTGTTCTCGACCAATGGCAGCCAAGTCATGGCGCTCGAGGTGTAAATTATACATGAGAATATTCTCTATCCACTTTTTACTTTATGTCTTCCTCTTCATATTATTCTACTACTATTATTCACTCGACATTTTCCAAATCACACTCTACATTATCTAATTTATTTTTTAATATTTCTATCGTAATTTTTTAATGACAGTTTAAAACGAAATCAAACAAAAATAATTGCTGATTTTTTATTTTATAAATTGCAGTAAATATAGGGTTAAATAAAAATATTATTTTTGTAAAAAAAATATAATACTGTGAAGAAATAATTTTGAAATAGAAGCTTTAAAAAAAAATTAATTTAAAAATGTTAAAAATATTTTTAATAATTTTTTTTGGCATTTAAAGTTCAGAAAATTTTTTGAAGACTGAAAAAAAATTCTTGCAACTATCAGGAGGAAATTGATTGAGATGATTGAGTGTTTTTATTATTTATAAATAATTTAGAAAATTAAAATTATTTTTAAAACTCACCTGTGAATCTTTGAGACCCAATTTTTCAGCTAATTTTTTTCGATCTGGTTTACTAATATATTTTTGTGCAACAAATCTTTTTTCTAAACCTCGTCTTTGTGTATCAGAAAAAACAGCTCTTCTCATCATTCCTTTTCTTGGTCTTCCACGTGATGTTTGTGCCCATGGAAAACAAGGATGATTTATACTCATACTAGCTAAATCAGTTATTCCTGGTTGCATTCCTGGTGGAAATGATCCTGAAGTTGAAATTAATTGTCCACTTCCAGTTGCTGGATTACTCACTTGAATTTTAAATGATAATATTTTTTAAAAAATAAAAACAAAATTATAATCTACATTTTAATATAAATTTATTATAAAAAATTAAATTAATTTATCCAACCTAGTTGTATTTAAAAAAAACACTTCAAACTGAAATAAAATGGATCTAATAAAATTTATTTATTGAATTGAGGAGAAAAAAAAATATAAAATAAATTAATACATGCATCGATGAATATTATTTGATAATATATTATTACGCATGCACTTGTTGCATGCACGTTATAACATATTTGTTGATGGTATGTGTGAAAATGCAAACTAAATATACTCGTGGACCAGTTTAAATGCAACACAAATGTGTACACCACGCCTCTATTTAATACACGCATTAAACGCATATATGAACATGTAGAAACACCAAAATTTATATATACATATGTATTTATAAATATATATATATTAATAATATATATATACGTATAGTTATATTGTCGTAAATATAATACAATGGTGCTTGTGAGTAAATTTGTGTGCTTTCTACTGCACTTGATATGCACTTCATGTCCCGTAATAATATACCCTCAATCCAACTACCCAATACGATATTACACACAGATATTTCTAAAACAAGATTACCGATATAATCAAGTGCTATGTAATACAGCTTAATATAACCGCAAATTATCCATGTATCATTATACATATTTACTAATTTAATATCAAATATATAATATTATTGTACAACACGGTAATTTGTAGGTGTAATTTTTGATTTTTTATTTGAATATTTTACGGCTGACCAATTGATGACCATTACTACTTGTTATTTAAGCTTTACTTATTTACGCTGGTGTAAATGAGTTTGCTTTTCTTCTATTTTTCTTCGATTTTTTCCAATTTTTCAAAGTCATTCAGAAAGAATCAGAGGGAAATGGAAGCATATCATTTGCACCAGGGTATTTATTTATTTATTGTTCAACAAGTCTACTAATATTTTTTAGTTTATTTAAATTAATAATTTTTCATGTAAAATTAATGCACAAAATAATAATAATAATAATTAATAACAAGTTCTTCAAGTAAATCATGGTTATCGAAGCAATGCTTGACTTGGCTGACCATTGATAATTTTTTTCCCTTGTAAAAATTAATATTTATTATTAATATAAACATAAATGAAGATTATTTTTTTTTTTTGGCCACGAATAAAAATCTGTTATATTAAATTTATTTATTTTGTTGAAGATTATTTTTTTCGAGTTATTAAAAATAATTAGGACATTGAAGAAAAAATTTACTTAGCAGAAATATGAAAATAAATTGAATTGATATATGATTGAGCTTATGCTGGACTTGATTACTAAATTATAAAAATTATTTATTGAATCTACTTGGGAAAAATTGGGTAATGCGAAAAATATTATGTTTTATTAAAATAAATTTTTTATATACTTGAGAAACAGCTCTTTTAATTTTCCAAGGGAAGTAAATTTTTTTTGGTCAGACATTGCTCAATCAAGTATATATTATTCACATAATTTTGTTAAAAATAAAAATAATTATTATTCATTATTATCATTGTCATTTGTTTAACATTCAACACTAAAAATATTAGCAAATTAATTAAACAATAAAAACAATTTAATTAATTTACAAAAAATAAAATGAAATTTTGTGGTTTTTTTTTTTCTCTACGTAAATTGTGATTATAGTTGAGTTAAAAAAAATTAATAATAACCAGTTATGTAGGGTCCTCGACATGCTAAAAGTTGTAACGCATGATGTGTATGGGCTGGAAAGTGATGTTGAGCTGGTGGACCAGGTGGATGACTCGGGTGTGGCGGATGATGCGGGTGATATGCCGCCGGCCTTGCAATTGGTTTTGCAAGACTTGATGGATATCCAGATTGTATAGTTGGTGAAGTTTGTAGACTGTAGCCCGTTGACATTTGCAATGCTTGTAAATTTTCTATATCAACATAATTAAAAAAAAAAAAAAAACAAAACCACATTAATCATTGAACTTCAAGAAAACAAATCATTTGCTAAATTATTTTTTTTTCTTTTTAAAAATAATCAAATCTCATGAAACAATAATTTTATTTACTTTTAAAATACATTTTATTTTCATTGAGGCTTATCTTAAATTTATGATCCGTCAAATAATGACGATGGTGACAATGGAATTATTTATATACACCTCTTGTTAACGCCCATCATACATCAAACTGGATTTGTATTTTTTTTTTTAAATAAAAATAGACACACATAAATATATAATAAAAAAAAAAAAAGAATAAAAAATAGATGATGATCGAGTTTGAGAATGTCTCTTGTAAAATACATTTGTAGATATTTATTATGAGACAATCTGGCATTGGTTTGTGTTTTTTATAAAAACAGGCGTGTCTCAAACATTTCATCCCCACGTAAATATATTTTTTGACAAGTTACAATACCATTGTATTATTTTTTGCTAACCCCATAAAATACTCATCGGGTTTTATCGTTGTTTTTGTAACCGACCAATGACTATACACGCCCCGAGGTTTTTTTTTTTTTTTATATTTTTCTTTATCATTTTTTCACTATACACTACATAAAACTTTCATACAAAAATCTTCAATGTTTAAAAAACACCCTTAATAGAAATACATGGACTTAACCGAGGTCTTTTATTCTTTCATGTTGTTACAGTTGTTACTTAAACTATTCATTAATAAAAAAAAAAATAAGGTAACAATCATAAGGAAATAATAATAAAAAAAAAAAAATAAAACGAGCATTGAATATTCTCATTGTTTTCGTGATGTTATGTTTTTCTTTTTATTTTTTTTTTTCAAAGTTATTTCAAGGGATTAAGCATCTCTTGTATATGAACTCTCAATTCAGCAGGTCCCTCTGTCTCTTTCTGATCATATTTATTTTCGGATTATCCGGCAACTTTATTTTCCGATAAATATAAAAAAAATATATATATAAAATACATTACCAAGGAAGATAATAATAATCAAGGTTAAAAAAAAATTAAGATTAACGAGATAACTATTATTCAATAAAAAAAATAATCATTTTTCTGCTTTTATATTTTATTTATGAAAAAAGTTTTAAAAAATATTTAATAAAAATTTATCATCATAAATTGAATTCAAGTAAATTTACCAGTAGGATTAATGTGAATAAGTATATTATTACATAAGGTTCAATTAACATAACTTATATGCGGTTTTTCTCAGGTGTGTTTACCGCAGAAGCAATTTGCTTTTTTGTATTTCATTATTTTCGTCAAGTTATTTTCATATACTTGTCAGTGACAATGTTGTGGAGCAGCATGTCAAGTAATTTTATACAAATTTTCAGGTATTTTTAATAATTATTTACTGAGTTATTAATTTAACAACAAACCTCTTTCGTGAATGTGTATACTGGCGAGTTTGTATATTCATATGAATATACGCGCAATTTGTTGTCAAATTAACAACTAAGTAAATAATTAATAAAAATACCTGAAAAGTATGTCTGTACGGCAAAAAATTGTACGACAATGCTATACAGCTATGTGGATACCATTTTTTTTATACCAAGATATATTGTTCAAAAATATCAACGAAGCTGCAGCTAGTCAGTTCACAGTTATCAGACTAATTGGTATAAACTTTTTAGAAGATTTCGGAAAAATAAATATCAAAGCTGTGGAACTCCTATCAAAAAGTTCTACAAGTCAGAATTCCTCCAGCCGTAGTGTTAGTATCTGGATAGTGACTGGTACAAATAATTGCAACGATTGCAAAAAATTGTTTTTAATTGATTTACCGGGTATCCCTCCTCCCTCCCAGGTAGAAACTAATATCAATTTGACCTTAATTGATGTTTCTGAAGTCTAAAATTGACATTATAGTTTCTACCTGGGCTTGGTCTAAATATTTCTCCGAATTTTTCTCAAATTAACCCATGCGGAGAAATGAATGGAAACAGATATAAAATTTTTTTCTGGATTCCTCCGCTATTACTCTGAATTTCTCTGTTTAAATATATAAAAAACAAATTGAAAAAACTTTTTTTTTTTTCTGTAACAAATTAATTCAAGTATTTCGTTAACAAATTAATTTTTTTTTTTTATATAAATGCAATTATTTTTAACTGCATCTCGACATGACATAAAAACAAATAGTGAAGTGTGAGTTGTCCACGAATGTAGTGCATGCAAAAAAAAATAAAAATGAGAGAGAAATTTAATATAGAAAAACAGAGATGAAATAGAGTTGAATTTGGTTGTTTGTATATAAATGTTGTATAAATGTTTTATATATATAATTGAATAGATAGAAGCATGTACATGGAAATGATATTGGATATTTGGATAATCAAGTGGTGATGATGGTGGGAGTCCTGGAGGAGTTATCCCGATGAATTGAGAGTATGTAACACATGCACGTGGCATACTCAATGCATTCTGCTGCATTCTACTGCACTCGACAAATCAATCTATCTTTCTCTTCTTTCCATATTCATTTATACATTAACACTATCCATCAAGCCAATACATACACTGTAATAATAACAACAAGTACATATATTGTCTAGAATATTATTTCGATAATCACATTTGTGTTTATGTATACATTGAAGGAATAAAAACAGCCGAGGGACACGCGTCATAAATACATGTACAAATCATTCATCAATGTTAAATGCAACATCTCAATATTCTCATCAACATGCATCAACTATTTTAATTATCAGCTTCATACCAATTTATAAATCTATTTTTTTTTTTTTTTTTTTTGAATTAATAAATCTCATTTTGTATATAATATTCCTGTCAATCAAATTTAAAAAACATTTAATTGAAAAATATTATTCATTTAAAATTTAGTAAAAATTAAATAAAAAAATTAAATTAAAATTTAAAATTTACTTTAAACAACATTAAATTTAGAATAAAAAAAAAAATACTTTTTTTATTTAAATATTGTTAAAAATGATAATAAATAAATAATTTATTTTTAATAAAATAATAAATAAATAAAAATTAATTTTAAGTGTATTTAATTGAGGTCTGATACGTCATTGGATTTTGTCGGTTTGTCTAATATCATAGGCACCAATAGTGAGGGCTTAATATTAGGGGTGAAGCTAAGTGGTGTAACAGCTGACGCCAGAAATGGCAATGGGGCTCCACCCCGTGCTCTCTCGCACTCTCTTTATTTCTCCAACTATATGTATATCAAGCCAGGAAAGTGACGATGAGAGGAAAAGAGAGACGTACTCTCTCTCTGTACGTAATATGATCGTGTGACTACTCTGTTCTATCGTCAGCTCCTCACAAAATATATATATATACATATCAAATTTTCCTCACTTGCACACACATATATATAATTGTTGAATTGAGAGTATGGGCTTAAAACGAATGAGTGAGTAGAGTCGCACGCACGCTGTGCAATTCTCGTCGTCTTGAGGGTGTGCGGACGACTATGAGATTTAGGGGGTGAGCGTCGGGTGTGTTAAAGTCTGGACTCGACACTGATTTGTTGCCTTAGCTTTGTTTCAAACGTGAATGCCTCGACCAAAGATTTTTTTTTTTTTTTTATTTTTTCTTTGAAAAATATATTATATTAAAAAAGTAATAAAAAAAAATTCAAGAAAAATCATTAATTATATTTTAAATATATATCATTTTATAGGTGAATTTTTATCGAAGCTTTTTTCATAAAAAAAAAAAATGAATTTGATTTTTTTTTTATATAATATTAAATAAATGTTTAATTAATATTTTTTTAAAATGATTTAATTAATTATTCAACAAGTTTATTAATGATACCAATTAACAATTAATTGTTGTTTTTTGGCTTTTATTTTTAGAAGAAATTTAAATGAATTAAAGATGAAAATTCAATTGATAAAATGAAATATTTTACCTGAATTTCTACGACGTTCATAATCATCAGCAAGTATTGCCTTAACACCAAATTTTAATTCTGGTTTTTCTTTAATTTGTATAGTTCTTGATTCCGTTTGATTTCCAGATGATGTAAATGAATGTGATGGACTTGTTTGATCTCTTTGACACTGTTCATCACAATAATTTTGTTGACTTGATGTTTCATCATTAGCCATTAATCTATCCTCTGTTTTTGATATAATATATTGTCCCTGCCAATCTCTATCAATATCATAATCAATATTTAATTTTTCATCATTGTCATTTAATTTTTTATCATCATTATTTATTATTAGCTTATCATAACGTATTCTTGATAAATTATTATCACGATAACCAGTTGTTAATTCACCATCAGTTTCAGGCTCTGTTTCTGTTTCTAAATCATTATCAATTCTCATTGGTATATTATTATCATCATCAATATTATTATCAATATCAATATTATTATTTTTATTTAATTTTTTATTTGGTAATACAACACAATTTGTCATTGCTGCTGCAACTGCTGCTTCTTTTTCACGTTGACGTGCCATTATTGTTGCTGCCCAATTTAATGTTAAACTAAATTCACCATTTGGACTTTTACTTTGTAATAAATTTTCCATTAAAAAATTTGATGCTGCACGTTGTTCAAGATTTTTCAACATTGTTGCTGGCGATGGTATCATAACGCAATAATCACTCGTCACAATTTAACATTTATTTTCACAATTAATTTTTTCAAAAAGTATTATTCAATTATTATCATAAACTTCACAAAAATATAAATTAATAAATAATTACACTAAAAAAAAAAACATTCACTAAAATTATCATTCTATAATTTTTTTTTTTTCACCAACAATAAATTAATAAAAAAACCTAAAAATAATAATTAATTTTTCCCTATTAAAATCACAAATTAATTGATAAATTTTAATTTAATTAAAATAAGCTTTTTTTAATTTTAATTTAAATTTTTTTTGTATGTTTAGTATACTATTATTATTTTTATTATTATGACTATTATTATTACGACAATAAATAATTTAATATTATTAGTTATTCTCGAAAATAGTATAGAACGTGACGCGATGACTACAGTAGCTGGAATGAATAGTTTTTCGGTCAGAAGATCTCACTCAGTATAAACCCACACACACAGAAAGAGAGAGAGATGTACATATATGAACAGGGGGATGCTTGGAGCATTAGGAGGGTAGAAAATTAAAGGGAATGAAGGGGGATAAAATTGGTGTGTATATATTCAGAGGTGTAGTATAAACTGAATCTCATTCCCTCCATTCCTTCTTTTGCTTTTTTTTTTGCTTTTCAATCTCGACTATGTTTTTTCTTTTTTCATCAAGGGTTCATGTTTGTGATTCCGAGGGCACGTACCATACAGAGAAGGGGCTAAAACGACCATAAGAGAAGGGATTTAAAAAAGGGTTTATATTTTTCTTCTCTTTTTATCTCATTTATCAAATCACAAAGTTTATTTTTTTTTTTAGTTTTCTTTTTTTATTTTTTCATCCCCCACTTTTGAAATAATTTCTCCTTCCATTGATATACATATTTACACTACTAAATTAAATCCCCTTTTATTTCTCGATTATTTATTTTTCTTTGTTTAACAATTCTTGGGTGTATTGGTATCTTTATCTTGTGAGTATAATGCTTGACTATAAAACCAAGCAATTCGAGGTTTGGCTCTTGGTAATGCCCTAATAAAATCATACTCCCATAAAATGATACTCCACACCCCCTTAAAGCTCGAATAAAATTGAGTCAAATGTTATAAAATTTTCATCTCGCATGCGCATTACATTTACATTTATTTTTCAAAAAATAAATATAATATAAAAATTGAATTTTTATATAAAAATTAATGGTTAAATTTTATAAAAAAAAATAAAAAAAAAAAAAAGCTATATAGACACATGCACGTTTAACTTGTTTAAAAAGTAAGGAGATGGTATAAAATCTATTAAAACGCAACGTCAGAAAGAGTACATACAATAAGTATAAAAAAATTTAAAAATAAATAAATACTATATGTATTACGTAAATATATATGTATAGGTAAAATTCCTTTGGTCCAGCGATTGGATTTTATTTGACGATCCCCCTGTGCGCATCCACCAATCGTCGTGAAACGGGGGTGAAAACTTTTGCCACGCCCATTATATACATTATATGTACTGTACAATCTCACCGCGAAAACTCACTTCTGCCTGCTTCTCGCACCCTCACGGTGTGCACCAAGCTTCTCACTCTATATATAAAATCAAGCTTCATTGTATGTACTTGATCTGGCGTCCGGTATGTCCCTTTTTTGTATACATATATGTTTTTCATATTTTTTTTTTTTTTTTAACTTGACTCTCTTCGTTTTGGTCTACATTCGTTGGGCCATAGAGACTTGTACTATTCGCCTTTCTACACCCTTATCAAATTTTATTATCATCGTATGACTACTTGTCATATATATTTATCTACAATTATATATACATAATATGATTTTTATTTTCAATTAAATTATTATTTCATTCATTTTTAATAATTAAAATTTACTAAAAGAAATTTTATTGATAAAGAAAAAAATGTTGTTTAATAATTGCTATTATTATTTATTTATTTTATTATTATTAATAATTTTTTTTCATTATTTTTTCATAGGTATATGAAGATTGATGAGGGATAAAATAAAACAGGCTAGTGAAGGGTTGATATTTTACGATTTAAAGAGGTTGAAGGAACGAAAAAATTGAAAAAAAAAAAAAAATAGTATGTGTGTGTGTGTTTCTTATGGGTTAGTGGTTTTTTTTTATTTTTATTCTACGAGGCCGGGCCAAAAACATGAACATGTATATAAGAAGAGCAATGAGCTGCTTTATATCTGATAGGGGGTTTTAGAGGGTGTGTGAGAGTGGCCACGCCTCCCCGCGAAAAGCGAGATATTCGATGGAAATAAAGAGGGATAAAACGGAGTAGGGTAAAAAGAGAAAACTAGATGAGGGCGTCGCGACTTATCACCCTCTGTAAAAGCTCCACTATATATAAACCGCCCGCCCGCGTACATTTTTATACCTAGATTTTTTTATATCTGTATTTTTTATATATAAAAGGAGGTATTAAAAAGAAAAAAAAAATAGAGAAGGAAATATACAGCACCGCAAGGCTTGATAGTGGAAGAAGAGAGGGCTAAAGAAGTGGAAGAAGAAGAAGGAAAATCAAGAGAGGTATTGAAGAAAAAAAAAAAAAAAAAAGTTATTGGGGAAATAAAAAATAATAAAAAAGCATATCGTAAAAATGAGGAAAAAAAATGGGAGAATTGAAAACGATGAAGGGAAGTGGAAAAATAATGAAATGAACATCGGGTGAAGGTTGAGTTGGAAATTATTATAAGACCTCTTGCATTTGGTGGTGGGGTTTTTATCGTTTATATATATGTATATAATTGAAGGCGTAGAAATGCTCTCTTTTGTCCCACAATTGTACTTACTTTTTCTACTTAAATAGTCGATTATTTTATTCGAGTCTCTTATTTAGAAATTTGATTTACCAATCATTTTTTTTTTTTTTGATTGATTTTTATTAAACGTAATTTAATTATTATAGTGTTTTTAATTGTTGATAATTGTTAATATAAAATCAAGATTTTAGATTATAAAAATAATAGAATTTTTATAATTAATTATCAATTTTTTAACTCAACTAAAATAGCAATTTACGTAGAGAAAAAAAAAAACACAAAAAAAATTTCATTTTATTTTTTGTAAATTAATTAAATTAATTTTATTGTTGAGTTAATTTGCTAATATTTTTAGTGTTGAATGTTGAACAAATGACAATGATAATAATGAATAATAATTTTTTTTATTTTTAACAAAATTATGTGAATAATATATACTTGATTGAGCAATGTCTGACCAAAGAAAATTTACTTCCCTTGGAAAATTAAAAGAGCTGTTTCTCAAGTATATAAAAAATTTATTTTAATAAAACATAATATTTTTCGCATTACCCAATTTTTCCCAAGTAGATTCAATAAATAATTTTTATAATTTAGTAATCAAGTCCAGCATAAGCTCAATCATATATCAATTCAATTTATTTTCATATTTCTGCTAAGTAAATTTTTTCTTCAATGTCCTAATTATTTTTAATAACTCGAAAAAAATAATCTTCAACAAAATAAATAAATTTAATATAACAGATTTTTATTCATGGCCAAAAAAAAAAATTATCTTCATTTATGTTTATATTAATAATAAATATTAATTTTTACAAGGGAAAAAAATTATCAATGGTCAGACAAGTCAAGCATTGCTTCGATAACCATGATTTACTTGAAGAACTTGTTATTAATTATTATTATTATTATTTTATGCATTAATTTTACATGAAAAATTACTAATTTAAATAAATTAAAAAATATTAGTAGACTTGTTGAACAATAAATAAATAAATAAAGCTCAAATAACAAGTAGTAATGGTCATCAATTGGTCAGCCATAAAATCCAGTAGTGAAAATATTATTTTTCACAACAGTGTTTATAATGTTATATATAAAACACCGTAATAAATTATATGATAAAAATAGATATTTATTTTATTTGATATGTATATATGTGATTTTGTAAATTGAGTTGAGGGGTAAATATGTGTTGGACAGAACATCGCAATAATTGAAGCCAATATTGCGTAAAATGGTTTTATGGAAAAATATAAAAAAGAAAGAGAAAAAAAAGAAAAAAGAAAAAAAAAAAAATAGAGGGTGGCAATAATAATATTATAGCAATATTCCGTTTAGAAAAAGGTGGCGAGTGGAAGGGGACAGTTATGAGCACGTGACGCCTGCCTTATATCGCCTACTTTTCTATACTAAAATCGGCAGTTGTCTACCCTTACAATGTAGCCACATATAATATGTAACACCGTGTCGAATAACGTCACAGCCAGATATCAATTTTTATTATTATTGCTATTGTTATTATTATTATTGTATTTTTTTTTTTTTGTCAAATCAATTGTTCAACTGTTGACCGTTAAATTTCATTCTCATTACATTACCGCACGTGTCCGACGATGGTCCTCATATATAATTTGTTTCGCTATTTTTATGCATTGGGATATTAATTTATTAATAATGATTATCATATTTTATAATAATAATAGTATTGAATATTTTAATGAAATATTTTGAGTACTATTTAATGAACGAAGAATAAATTAAATTAGAATTTTTTTTTTTTCGAAATGATTTTTTATATTTTTTTTCGGTTGTGAAATAAATATTTAATAATTTATTTGATAATTATATTTTAGGCTTTGTTTAATAGTATTAAAAGAAAAAAAAATAAATTGTAATTTTATAATTTTTCATTTGTAAAATAAATTAGTAAATGTTTTTTCTTTTTTTTTTTTTTGATGGATAAAAATTAATGGAGAAAATTTATCACAACAAATTACTAAATATCGGGGTTAATTAGAACACATATTATATCATTGCCATGAAAATATGGGAAAAACAATTATATATATGCCCGCAGAAAATATATATATATATTGAAATTGAAAAAAATAAAAAAAACAAGACAAAGACAAAATGATAAAACGAGGGTGGAGATTATAACGCGTTCAACTCAACATATATATTAAAACAATCTGTATATACATATATATATATTTGAGAGGGCGGTAAAGTATTAGTAGAAAAAAGGGAGGTTCAAGGGGTGAGGACCTCGACAAAGACAGGAAAACGACCAGGGAATCCTGCGCGCACTGGTGTTTTTGACAGGCCGATGAATTGAATAATCGCAAGTCGAGTTGGAGCTCAACTAAAAAGGGTGGGAATCCACAAAATCTCAGCTAACTTCGTGTGTGGCCCTTCACTAACATTTTATCATCTGTAAAAAAAATATATATTTATATATCAAAAAGAAAATAAATAAATCACATATTTTTATTTTTTTAAAATTCATAAAATAACTAAATTTAAATATGTAAAAACTAAATTAAAAAAAAAAAAATATAACATTTTTTTTTCATCACAATAAAACTTGTACATTTTCAAAAAAAAATAAATACAATTTAACAACAATAATATCAAACATCATAGGTATAAATAAAAAAAAATATAAAAATTAAAAAATTTTTATTTTTTTTTATTTTTTCATTTATTTATATTTTTTTTTTGTTTAAAAAATTTTTTTTAAATAATTTTTACATTATAACTTTAAAGCTAACAATAAGGCAGATTAAAAATTGATAAATTTTTAAGAAAGAAAATTTTTATCAGTAAAAAAAAAAAAGAAAAAAAAATATTTAATTTAATTTCTTTATAGAGTTGAAGATTATTTTTGATGTGGATATCTTTATGTATATTATATATTAAAATGGTATATTACAACGATGGTTGAACGTGCGCAACAATGCACCAAGTTATAGTATGGTTATATTATATATACTTATCCAGTGTATAGAATTGGATATATAAGAGAGCTTTGGGTAGCTCTTTCATCTTATCGTGGTATCAACGTCAAACGCACCAGCCGCGTGTACCACACACTCTTAAATACAAACACACACACATTAACAAATACATTAAAATACATTAAAATACATGTATACATATACAAGTTGGTAAAATTATACAGCATCATCAGAGATGAGAAAGTGGCTTACAAACGATACACCAAGACAGCTACATTATTTATACCATCACTTTGGATATTTCAGTGGCGACCACAATTTAACATTATCAAGCCAAAATTGTATACATTGAACGCTAATTATAATCTATATAATTATCATTTTAAAAATAATAAACAAAAAAAATTCTTTAAAATAATTTTTCATTATGATTTTAAAGCTAACAATAACGCAGATTAAAAATTGATAAAAAAAAATTTTAAGAAAGAAAGCTTTTATCAGTTAAAAAAAAATTATAATCCACATAATTATAATTTTAAAAATAATAAATAAAAAAAGTTTTATACATTTTTAATATTTATTTTAAATTTTACAATATGATTAATATATATTTTTTTTTTTAAACATAATTTTACATTAATATTTGAAATAAACAACTTGGTCATTTATGTAATAATTTATTATTAAAATATATTACTAATAAATAATTAAAATACTTTTTATTGAAATATTTATAATATAATTAAAATTTAATTTTATAATTTAATTGGCATATTTTTTTCGTTCACATGCACGTACATGTTTCCGTATTTTTTTAATACAACTATAAAATTTACGTAAATTAACTGGCTCAATTTCTAACCAATTATCAATGCATTTTTTCAATGCAACTTTTGCATTTTCTGGATAATCAAGCCATTGAAATAATCGACGTAATTTATTGTTGATAAAAGTTTGGGTATTAATAATTGATTGAATATTTTTAACAATTGGAATCCAATCGAGATTTTTTTTCGAATTTTTTTTTATAAAACTGGAAGCTCCAAATTTCCAGTCAAAAAGTCGTTCAATTTCATTGTATCTATCACCGTTGATAATAAAATGATTGTAAATTCCAAATACGTCAATTTTTTGAAAAAACAAATATCTGTGCCATGGATCAATCATAATTTTTTCAGCAACAATGTACAATAAATTGTATTCTTTATTTCGATAAAATTCAGGAGCTGAAGTTGAAAATCCGCTGATAATTTCTAGATAAATATTTAACCGTTGAATTGATTTGATATTCCAATGTTGAATTATAATTGAGATAACTCGAAGTTTACTTGATTCAACAATTGGCAATGACCAGCATGTATTTATCAATCCTTCAGTAAAATGTTCTCTATAATCAGTCCAAAATTTTTCAAGCATCCATAAACTTGTTTGTTTATAATTTCCAAAAACAGCATATTCAACATTAATTTTTTCAACTATCTCTTTCAATATATTTTCCCAATCAACATTAGCAATTGCTCCTGGATTTTTTAGACTTATTTCTAATGCTTTAAAGTATAAATATTTCCATGGCCATGAATCAATCAAATGTTCCAATGCAAAATCACGATTATTTTGTAAATAAAAATCTCTTTTTTCTTTGCTCAATTGTTGCATTAAAAATACAAAATTTTCATCTAATATTAATATAAAGTCATCAGTTGGAGGTAATAATTCATTTAAAATATAATTATCTTTATCGTTTTGATTCGGTTTAAATTGGATAAAAAAATATCTCAATCTTTCGACATTTGTTGACAAAAAAGAATCTTGATGTGTTTCAAAAATATTTCGGATTCTGTCTTGACGATGGTCAGCATCTATTGGATCGTTCAATTCTAAATGTGTCTCAATCCAGTACAATATAATTTCCTTATCAAATTCGTTCAATAATCGTAGATTACTATTATCATTTGGATTACGTATTGATAGAAAATCTTGTTTATCTGTATTTTGTAATTTTCTCCATACTTCTGTAATAATTTCTGCATGACAATATTTACAAGCTTCCAAAAATAAAAATTTTAAATCAGTTTTTTGACTGGGTTTATTTTTGATACTTGAGAAAACAGCTTTCAAGGTATTTATTCTATCAATTTTTCCAACATCTGTCCATTGAATATTGTCAACATAATCATCAAATAATTGACGTCGACTATTTGATGCTCTCAATGACTCGCGAATTTCCCACAGGAAATCAAATAATTCTATACTAATGAGTCTATTGGCATATAACAAATTATCTTTAATAGGAATTGGTAATTCGAAATGGTCAATTGTTTCATATATATTAGCTATAAGTTTTTTTGGTCCTGTTATTGGTACTTGTTGTGGCTTCAAAGAAGATTGTATATTTTTAATTCTCAATTTTACAGCTGGATCATTCCACAGAGATATTATCGTTTTGAAGGAAGATTTATGTTCAAGTGTTGGATCAAGTGCAAAGTTCGATCTGGAACTTCGGTTCACATTGAAAAATAAAATTGTATTATTTTTAAAAATCATATAAATTTAATAAAAATTGATATTGTATACTTACTCAACGTCAGGGAGATCACGTTTTTGACGATCAACTGATATTTCAGATTGATTTAATTGACTTTGTGCATTTTTAATAATTATATTTAAAAATGCAATAATAATTATTATTATATTCATTTTGTAACATGTAGTCTGTTCTTTGGAAAAAACGTTACGATGCTGAAAAAAAATAGAAAATTATCAGTAATATTGCAAGGCTAAACAAATAAAATTTGTTTTTTTCCGCATTTTTTTTATATCGACATATATTTTATTTGTTTTTGCAGTTAAAACAATATGTAAAATGAACTTGGAATTTATGTTTATTTTTTATCACTACACATTCTTCAGGCAGTAATAAAATTTATCATCATGAAAAATTCACAATTTATATAGGTACATTACAATTGTTTAAATAGCAAAAAAAAATGATAGTTTTTTAATACGAAATCATTATTGGCACCGATACGGGAAACACGGAGATATTTACGGGTTTCATACACACAACTGTGGCTATTTCACCGTAAGTTTTTCCGTAACTTTTATAAATTTCCCCGTAAATTCCTCCGTATATGGTGCCAATAGCGCTACCGTATATTATTTTCTACTTTAAAATCAGCGAAATATAATTAAAATTATCTATCAATTTTTAAAATTTTATTTATCACAAATTTAATTCTTCACAATCATGGTATTATTTTTTTTTATTAAATTATATTTTCTTTGAATATTCAAACTTAACAAATATTGATAATTTTACATGTAGCAAATTTATCGTCGTCGCTTCAAGGCAAAAATAATAAAAAACAAATTAAAAAATTTTAATGTATTCTTTAGTTTTCAAATTTTTTTAATTTAGAAAATATGGGATCAAATAATAAGAAAATTTCAATTACCATAATTATATCTTTTTTTCACACGTTTACAACAACTGTGACTTAACACATGTAATCATAGTTTTATTTACTACGAGATGATTAAGTATACAATAATAGAAAAATAGAAAAAAATAATAATAATAAATTATTTTAAAAAATAATAATATTCTATTTTTCTATTGTTGTATACTTAATCATCTTGTAGTCAATGACACTCAAAAACATCGAGAGAAATAAAATATATAAAATCAAAATAAATAAATAATCATGAAGAATGATCCTCGTGTTTGATATTGCGCCACGTGACCCACAAGTATACCCCACAGGATTATCAACTGTTGAACCGTGTAATTCTTGTGAACAAACATGGCACTAATTAATCGATAGACCATACCCTTGCCACACTCTGTATTTAATATTATACATTCAAGTAAATATTTTATTATCATCACAACTATTATTCCCCAATTATTAAATGATATATTCAAACGTTTTAAAATCATGATCTAAATCTATAAATAATTTTTTTTCATAAATTTAAATTAAAAAATTAATGAAATATTTCAAATTAATTATTGCAATTTTATTTTGTTATTAATAAATTTTTTTTTTCCTTTATTTACATATTTATTTTAATATTTCAATCAAAATAACAATTTTTTTTTTTTTTTTATTTCAATTTAATTTTATAATTGTAAATATCCATCAAACAATTTAAATTAAAAATTATTTATAACTAGAATATATTGTGTACATATGGAATATATTCCATCAGTCGTTTCAGGCAGGTTTTAGCCTTGGGCTGACTTTTGATTTCTGCAAAATAATTGAGTTCGATGTCCAAGCATTGATTGTTGTGTTTTTCAATTTATTTAAACAAAATAAAAAACAAATAATTTTTTGTATTACTATTATTATTTCAATTATTATTTTATAATGACTGATTGGATATTTATTTATGAAAATAACTTAAAATCAGACTCAAGATCATGACAAAAAATTTTTTTTTAATTTTTTTTTTTTTTCTAAATTCATTTTACTAAAGTCAGATAATTTTCATATAAAGACTTTTTCAAATCATATTAATTTTTTTTTTTTCAGTAATTTTAATGAACATTAAAATTAATTTGTAAAACTCTTTTTGGTGAAAATAATTTCTCCGAATTTTTCTCCGTCATTTCTCTGCTGGAAAAAAATATTAAGAAAAAAATTTCGAATAATTTTCGTACTTATTTCTCCAAATGGGACGATTTCTAAAATAACTCAAAGAAATTTAGATGAATATTAACACTAAGCCACATAAAAAAATCAATTGGTTTTTATAAATAATAATTTTTGTAAAATAAAATCAATTATCATGACAATAGTATTATTTATTTATCTACAAAACTAATGATAGCAATGACGATGATATTTTAGATATATCAATGGATAGAATACTTGTGTAATATGTGACATTGAATTTATTTTATTATTTTTCTTGTATGGAATCATTTGATTCAACGCATTATATGGATAAATGCGACTGCTGAGTTGGTATCTGTCTTTGAGTACAAAACGTCGCTCGACAATCAGAAACACTCGTCTCACATGTCAGTGACATGCACAAAACTTATAGATATATATACTGTTATATGTACATAATATATATATATATATAGAAAATATATGTGTACCGAGTATTATTGTAGACGAGGGGTGATATGTCGCGTGCGCCATGAATCGGCCATCGGATTTCACGACTCTCTTCATCGTTCTTTCTCCTTTTTTATTTTTTTTTATATTTATTTTCAAGATATAATCTCTAATACCCACATTATCCACACACTTTAATTTTATTTTTATTTGTTTAATAAGTTATTATATTTTTATGTATTTATCGAAATTAGAAATTTTAAAATTCAAAAATTATCAATCAATTAAATTGTCATTTTTTCATAAATAAATAAAATTATTTTTTTCTATTATTATTCATCCCTTAATTAGTAGTATTAATTAAAATAATATTAAATTATTATATTATTTTTTTAATTAAAAAAAAATTAGTATAATTCATTTTTTTTTTCACTTTTTTTATTCTAAGATTTTTATCAAATTTATTATTTTATTTTCTCGATAATTTTAATTTTTAGGTTTAATCAGTATCTATAATATTCAAGGAATTAATTGATTATTTTTAATAAATATTTTTCCAAGAATTACACGGTGTAAATTTTTTTTTACGAAAAAAAAAAGGAAACCTCTGAGTGAACGTTAGAACCAACAGTTGTACAATTTTATTTTTGTGATTAATGAAATAATAATACAGAAAAATAATTATGAACAAAATAATAAATTTACAAATTAATGATTAATGACCAGGTTCATAATAACCACAAAAAAAAAAATCCCAAATCTCTCTGTAACAAATTAAAAATAAAATAAAAAAAATAAAAAGAAATAATTGTATTAAAAAAAGGAGAATTCATTTTATTTTTTGATAATTATTATAAACATTTGTAAAATTAAATTGCATAAATAATTGTTATACATTATGCATATTATTTAAAAAAAATAATAATAATTTTATTAAAAGTTATGATACAATTATTCAGTGACCGTTGACTTTGTATTTTAAGATTTATATATCATTGTGTAAAACATTATGTACAAGCCCCCAGTTTATATTCATATTTGTCTATGGGGTACACAAAAAAAAAAAACGAAAGAGAATAACTTAATCGTTAAATCGAGTGAATCCGACAGAAAAATTATAATACAAGTACAAATAAAAAAAAAAAAAACTTAAAATACCATTAAAAAAAAATTATTATTTTTTAATTTTTTTTGAAGTATTATTTATTTGTTATAATTAATGTTAAGCACCCAAGTATAATTGCTCGTTAATATAACCCTTGTGATTGTGAGACCCATTTGAGATTGAAAAAAATAAAATTAAAAAAAAAAAAAGTTATTCACATCTGGTGTGTGTTAAAGACACACGTTAAATTAGCACAAATGAAATTATGAAATATGCAAACACCTATAAACCACCCTTATTTTAATAGTGTTAGTTTTGAGAAAATTTTATGCTGCATTATACGTCATTTAACATAATAATTCAAATAATAATATTAATTTATTATTAACTATTATAAAAATTATTAATAAAAATTAAAAATTTACAAATTTCTTAAAAAAAATTTTAATAGATTAGTTATTATTTTACACTAAAAATATACACTAAAAATATATTTTTAAATTTTTTTTCAAAATAATAATAATAATATAATAATATTATAAATTTAATATTCATTAATTATTAATAATAGAAATAACAATTGGAAAATATTAACAATAAAAAAATAAAAATTTCCATATGAAAAAAAAATAATATTTGTTTTTATAAAACTCCATATGTTTTAACAATTTTTTTTTTTAAATAAAATATTATTGTTAATAATAATAATGTCATTAAAATCAATAATAACAATAATAATAATATAATGAATTAATTAATTAATTTACAGTCTCAAAAAAATAAAATAAAATAATTTTGTTGTTTTTTTTTTCAAATTAATGATAATAAAAAAGATTATTAAATTTATTTATTAATAATAATGAAAAAACATATACATAAATTATATATATATGTACTATGTATTATGTATATATAAAAACAAAAAGTTTCAGATGAATTTAATATACAGTAATAAAATAAATACATGAATGAAAATCAGCGAATGGCTTCAATTTGTATTCTCAAAGTTACCATGTTAGCTTGTATAATAATTATATAATATCTACATCCCCTTGAGATATTTAGTTGATATTTGTATACTCACTCACATCATGTTCAATATATTTTTTTTATTTTCATTTATATAAATACATGTCCTCGAGGTTTATATATCTGAAATGATTAAGCAAGTAAATTCAACTCCATTTTACTGAATAAATAATAATAATAATAATATTTTTATATATTTATTTATGTTTTTTATATTCTTTTTATAAAAAGATCGCGTTCCATTTGAGTTCAGTGTGTGTATCGAGGTGTCAATATCAGGTGCTCGCTGAATTTCTAAAGCCCTATATCGTTTGCCCTTATCTCAACTCGTAATATTTTTTTTTTTTTTTTCATTCTACCTTTTTTTTTTTTCATGTAACTCAAAAGCCATATAAAATTTTTAGCTATAAAAAAATCATCTTTGTATTATTCTATATAACATCATATAAATATATAATTATATTTTTTTTTTTTAAACGATAAATTTCCATAACTCTTCCACTTTTTTCTCCACAAATTTTTTCTATAAAAAAATTAATTTTCATTTCTAACTAATATCTAAATTTTATATTGCATCTTTTCTAATTTTTTCCATCATTATTTTCATATAAAAAAAAACGCCATCAAAGAATAAAAAAGCTTTAAAATTATCCAACAAAAAACAATAATTTAAAAAATATATAAAATTCAATTATCAAAGTTTAAATATAATAATAATAATAACAATAATAATAAAAGCAACAACAACAATAGAGATAGGTATATAAATAACATGTGAAAATTCTTGTAAAATTAATTAAAAAATTTTTTCTTTTATTTTCTCGTATACAGCAACATAAAGTAGTAAATAAAAAAAAAAAAAAGAGCTTAATAAAGGTTTGTTGATTCGATTTATAAATACACACACACATATATATAGTAAATGAGTATAAATTTGAAGAGTGGGATGTAATGCCTTGGGGGGTTTCCCGCTGTTTTTAAGCGTCGCTAACTAATTGCTCATGTCGCGGCCAGGCGTTGAGACACACCTCTAAATTCTCTATCTCGCTTACGGCGTGTTTGTTCTTGTCTGTTGTTGTTATTGATATTGGTGAGATGCAAAATAATACGTGTGTGTTTATATTATTATTATTATCATTATTATTATATAAAAACAAGGGCAACTGAGAGTTTGTTTAGTGTGGGATATGCTATATGTTATAGGTGCAGGTTTTGCTAAAAGGGGTTGCTTCAAAGTAAACAGAAAATATTTATTTCTAATAATTTTCCATCTCTTTTTTCATACATTCATACCTTTATCATATCTACATGATATAAATATATTTATAAATATTTGTTTGATATATTTTTTTTAAAAAACAGCCAACGCGTGCCATCTCTATTTAAAATTTTTTTTTTTAATTTTCTTGTAAATTTTTATCCGCAAAAGTAGTATGAAATTTTTGTAA
This sequence comes from Aphidius gifuensis, assembly GCF_014905175.1. Taxonomy (NCBI): domain Eukaryota; kingdom Metazoa; phylum Arthropoda; class Insecta; order Hymenoptera; family Braconidae; genus Aphidius; species Aphidius gifuensis. The sequence goes on from NC_057793.1 coordinate 1,421,199, forward strand.
ATTATATTTTATTTTTTGTCTCTTATATTTTTCATATTTTAAAAATAAAATTTATTAAATTATTTTCTCACTTTTTTTTGAATATAAAATAAATAAAAATAAAAATTTAGCTCGTTTATGCGGCAAACACAAAATGTCCTCACCAAGTGCATATAAAGTTTTAAATTTACTGAAAGCGTGACTATAGTTGTAATAATAATAATATAGGTGATTTTAGTTTATATATAAATATACATATAGATGTTAGTTGCGAACACAGTAAAAGAGGAAAATGTGACTGTATAGTATGAAGCACAAATTTACCCGGGGCTTTTAAGGCGTCGGTTAACACTTGGCTGTTATATATATCTTTATATATTAATTGTAACGTGAAATTAAAAGCGACGAAGTGAAAAAAAGGGACTGACGCCTTCTTGACAACATATTTATTTATTATTATTATATTTTTTATATTCATCTTTCAATCATCTTTATAATTTTCATATTATTTCATATATTTATTATTAAAATTTATATTTTTTTTTTTAACTACATTTTTACCAGATTCAAAAAACATTACAACTCACAAAACTAGTAGCTATAGCTATACGACATAATAAATCATCAATAATAGGGCGTGTTATCCCGCGAAAAAAAAAAAGAAAAAAAAAAAAAAACCGACAATGAGAACGACCTGGAGTCTAGGTCATTTCCATCATCAGTATATTTATTTTATTGAAAGAAAAATAAATAAAAAACTGCACTAAAAAAATTAGCTAGATAAAAAAAAAATAAAAAAAAAAATATAGGGTTTAGTAATACGTGTTCGTTATTTAAAAAAAATTTATATTTTTTTCCTAATTTTGGGGTAAACGGGTATATTATTCCGCCCACTTTTTTTTTTTCAAAATTTTTGGGTAATTCAATTGATTCAAATCGATCAGTCAATTTTTGTTGAAAGCACAATTGTTAGTGACATTGATAATCGACATGGAATGATCGAAAAATGTATATTCCTATTGTGAATGAAATTTTGGGTAAACGGGTCTCCACATTTGTACATTTTTATTTCTCATTTTTTTTTTTTTTTAATGCAGGGAATTTAGTGAGGGGATTGAAGCCTGTATAATGTATATACATATTTTATATTTGTGTATGTAATGTAAGGAAGTATAAATATAATCCCGTTGCTTTTCATGTGCAGCAGGATTTTTTTTTTTTTTTTTTTCTATTTGCCTAGAAGGCAGTGCCAACAACGAAAAGGCACACTCTGATATTTGACCAAGCTGTGCAAATATAAACAGGGTAACGATTTACCTACATGTACACACGTCTATACAAATTTATATAAATTTTTTTTTTTTTTTTAAAGAATATAAAATGCATTTTGATGTATATAGAAAAAATATTTTTGTATTGAAAATGTTTGTGTATCATGGAGTATGATATGTATGCATTGATGAAGCTTCACTGTTGGCAAACATTTTAACTGGATTAAATGATACTTAGTGATGGGGATACTAATCTGGTCAAATAATGTGACCACGAGTTAACTCTGTATCCACTCGAGTTAGTTTATCTGTCGACTGTCATAAATGTTTGACAATAAATATTCATTTATCTTGCTGATCCTGTGTTACACTTGGATTTAATTTTTTTTTACTTATTTCAGCTGCTTTTTATATTTCCAGCTTATTAATTTTTTTATTTATTTATTTATCTACACAACGTTTTTTTATTTTTATAAAATGATTTTTTTGTTTAATATAAAAAATTGAAATAAATATTTTTAAATTTATATTGACAGTATTGTTAAAATGTTAGTTAATATTTACAAATTTTTTAAAACATTTTTATCATTTTTTTTTGGTATTAATGATTAATATTTTTATTCAACAAATAACATTAATTACACGATTTTTTACAATTTTAATTAATTAATTAATCATTTTATTTTGTTGATTAATTTTTTTAAAATAAATTTACAATAATAATTATGTAAAATATATTTAAGATAATATAAAAAATTCATTGAAAGGTTAATAAAGATTTAATATAAAAATTTGAAATAAATATTTTTAAATTTATATTGACAGTATTGTTAAAATGTTAATTAATATTTACAAATTTTTTTTATCATTTTTTTTTATTTTGGTATTAATGATTAATATTTTTATTCAACAAATAACTCGTTGAGTTTTTGAAATATATATATTTCATAATCATTTTTCAAGTTGACAGTAGTTGAAATGTGTTTCAACCTTTTTTTCTTCATAAATATATATATTTTTTAATATTTTTAAGTATGAAATATAAAATTCCATTAATCATATTGTACTAATTGTTGGGTTTGAGAGGCTATTTATTGAAAGGGACAAATACATCCCCATTGTGCAGATAAAAAAATATATATAAATGAAAGCATCATCATTGGCATGATGACAAGAATCAGTAGTGACTCATCAATTTCATCAATTCATGATACAACGTAACCGAACTGTATGACAATTAGTGCCTTCATGCCTTGTTAATGTTGTTCTTTACAAAAATTTTATTTTTTAAATTATCTACACATTCATACCATCACTCTTCAATCACCTACGAAAAAAAAAAAAAAAAAAAAATCATAAAATAATGATGGAAAAGTGAATGAGTGAGTGAGAAAAAAAAAGGACATGTTGAAAAAAAAATAATAAAATAAAATGAGAAAATCAAAGTGCCAGCATCCGTTGACGATTCCCATAAAATTGGCGAATTATATACCGAGTTGACAATGGGGGACAATACCCAGAGAAATTTCGTGTCGATTTTCTACGTTGCGTGGTCGCATTGGAATGACATAAAAAGACTACGAATATAAAAGGTGCCAAGAACGCTTATATGCAAGAGACGTATTATTATTTTATTTTATTATTATTTTTATTTATTTATTTTATTATTTTTTTTTTTTTTTTATAAACGCGTGCTTCAAACAATCCATCATCGTATGGTTATATATATTTTGAAATAATTTTTTTTTTTCTTTATTGTGTCTGCATATGATCTGTCATCAAAATTTTTTCGTTGCATAGATATTCAAAAGACGAGAATATAAATATATTGAAAAAAAAAAAATTTGGATTTTATATCTTAATTTATAATAATTTATTTTTTTTTTAAATAATTTATTTTTCTATTTTTTTGGTGATATTAAAAATGATAAAAGTAATTGTTTATTTTAATTTTGAAAATTGTTAATTTGTATTTTAATTATTATTAATTATTTTAAAAAATTTATTTATATTTTTTTTTTGGTTTTTTGTATGTTTTTTAATTTTTTAAAAATTGCAAATGATATTGGTATTTTGAAAATTAATTTAAATTAATTTAAATTTAAAAAATACTATTTTAATCTTTTAATTATTTATAAAATAATGCTAGAAAATTATTTGTTTATATTATAATTATTATTAATTAATAACTAATTGTTTAAAAAATAAACAGATTAATATTTTTTTTATTTTCTAAATTTTGTAATTTTTAAAATGTTAATGAAATTATTTTGTTTAAAAATTTACTAATAAAATAATTTTAAAATAATATTATTTTAATCTTTAAATTATTTATAAAATAATACGAAAAACTATTTATTTATATTATAATTATTATTAATTAATAATCAATTATTTAAAAAAAGAGAGAAGAATTTGTATTTTTTTTTTTTTTGTAATTTTCAAAATATTATTAATGATATTGTTGTTTTAAAAATTAATTAAAATTAAAATTTATTATTAATAAAATAATTTTAAAATGTTATCATTTTAATTTTTAAATTATTTATAAAATAAATCAATTTAACTTTATAAAATTGATGCACATAAAATATGAATATATAAAATATTAGATTAAAAAAAATTGACTTAATAAAATAATATATATTGGGGGTGAGAATTGGAGTCAAGGGGTTTATATTCTATACCACCCGGTATAAATATAACTTTCTCTTTTTCTCTTATTCTCGAATTTAAAATATCTCGCTTAATATTATTAAATTGGAGGACAATAGTAAGCCCCAGTTTGGCCACGCGGCATTTAGCCGATTTTCATTTAATTTCACGGAGATTTTTTTAATAATATGATAATAGAGTTCCAGTTCAATGGAGAAAATAAGAGAGTTAAAATAAAACTAAAAAAGAATTAAAGAAAAAAAAAAAAAGAAAACAATATAAAATAATAAAAAATTTATATAAAAGATTTTAAAAAATAAAATTATATAGTTTAGTCACGGATTTTTTAAATCTCGTCTACATATCGAATTACCCTTTTTTTTATTTTCATGATCTCGTTATAAATTAATACAATATTTCATATAAATAAATATTAAATATATATTTATAGTTTGAAAAATATAATTCTTTATATAAATGTTTATAAATTTTTTTAAATTATCATTTGGATTAATGAGCATAAAAAATTGTTAGTATTATTATTTAAAAGCACTATATAGATGATTTTATTTTTGGGTTTTCATGGCTTGTTGAAAAGGGTTACTCTATATAATATATATATGTTTAAAATAATATAATATATACGTTTTACACTCGGCAAAACATCGTTGACAATGGCCCCAGAGGCACAGAAAATCAGGCCAAGCTAAAAAGAGTGTCAACCAGTTTTTTTTTATTATTTTATCCTCTATTTTATAAATATATTTTTTTTTTTTTTGACACTTTCCTCATCCCTTTTACACATTTTGCCCCTTGGGACATGTCCAATCCTCTTCTTTATCTGCGTTTCATTACGTTCGACTGGGCATCATCATCTCGACGTTCTTTATTTTTTATTTTATTATTATTTTCATCCCTTTGTTATGTTTATTATATAAATAATCATTTAAAAAATGTCTTATTTCTTCAACAGATTTTAGATCTTTATATTTTTTTTACAAATACAAAAATAAAAAATACATAACTACAAGTATTTACAAATTGTAAAATAAATTTATAAAAAATTTTTTATTATTATTATTTAAATAATATATTTAATTTTAATATTGTCAGTAATTTTTTATTTTTATTATTTTTTTATATAACTGAACGACTATTCTATAATGCTCTAATAGTTAATGCAAAACCATTAGTCAAACCGTCGGCACGGTATTCTCATCGTTGCACACGAAAGAGAAATTTTCGATTTTAAATCGCTACATTTATCATGCAAGCAGGCGCATATGACACCATTCTGATTTTATTTTACCCCGTTAATATATATATACATATTACATAGCTCTATCTTTATATATATCTTTTTCTATTTCTCATGTATGTATATGTCTATACACACACAATATTTAAAAAATAAAATATATATATTTCCCACATTTCACATCACCTGCATTCTACATATATATTTTTTTTCATATATATATTAACAAAAGTCATATAGCAACATGCCAAAATACATTTTACAATATCAATCATTCATTATACATTGTCAATTTTTTTTTTTCATGGAAATTAAATTATGAAATTTTATTATTCATTGTTTTTAAATTTAAAAATAAAATGAATAATTGATATTTTAATTTAAACGAGATAATTATTATTTATATTATGTAATTATTTATTTTAAATTATTTAAAAGAATAAAAAATTAATAACACGATTTTTTACAATTTTAATTAATTAATTAATTAATTTTTTTTAAATAAATTTACAATAATAATTATGTAAAATATATTTAAGATAATATAAAAAATTCATTGAGAGGTTAATAAAGATTGAGATATACCAAAATGAACAACTTCTCAATGGCTTATTGGCTTAAGTTTAAACGTCGTTCCACACCAGATGCGCTAATTAATTTTCCCCATTCCTAAAATATTCTCAATATTGCCTAGTCAAACGTATGCAATTTAAATGCCTACATGTTTGACTAAATACCTCGTTATTTTCATTTCAAATAATCACTAATTATTTATATCTTTTTGACATGAAAAAAATACTAAAATAATTTTAAAAAATTTAACTTTCTTATTGTTTTTTTAATTAACAATATATTCTCTATTATGAAAAGAACAGTTGTCATCGATAATTATGAGAGAGAGAGATAGATAGAATATGTGTAAGTGTGTTAGATTATTTTTTTTTCAAAAAAAATAAAAAAAAGGTATCAGGAATTTGAGGCAAATATTTCCTGGCATAGACCAAGTGCGTTGTTCACGTGGTCTATGCTAGATTATATTGGCCCCAAACACGACTGGAAATCACCACAAATTCTGCAGTTTTTCTTCAATAAAAGAATGATAACATTATCAACTAGGTTTTGAACTCGAGACCACAAGCACAATAGGCAGGGCTCTTGCTGACTTAACCGTCAACTAACTCGATAATCAAACAATCATAAAAACTAGTACTAATAAAAAATGTTATTGTTTCTATTTTTTAATCAATTTAAAATGATTAATTATTCATCAATTAATTATAGCTATTGAATACATTTTAATATTTAATGTAGTATTTAGAAAAAATAATAAATAATTTTTTTTTATAATAATTTGTGCATACATGTGTAGTTTAAGTATGCAATTGTATGAAAATTTAACTAAAACAATAAACCGCTTTGTTGGACATATAACAGTATGGTATATGTAGAATAACCAAAACATTGATTTATATATATCGAGTAATAAATTAACGAAGCGTCCGAATAACATCCTGTATATATTATGTCCATATCAAACAAGAATTTTCAAAACAAACGTATATATGTTTGTCTTGCGTGCTCAACCGTTAACACAATTTGTACCATGCAAATTTATTAAATGTGCAAAAGTTAATTCACACACACACATGCATATATTTATAAATACAAAAATTTTATTTTTTTTAAATTCAATTTAAAAATTTGTATAAATAAAAAAATATTTAACAGTCATTATTTATTTTTTTAAATGAAAAATTATTTTTAAAAAAATCTCAACTATTTTTAAATAATTTAAAAAAATACAATTAAACTTTTAAATAATTTTTTTTTTAAATAAAAAATAATAATTAAAAATTAAATTAATTTTTTTCCATAAATTTATTTAAAAAAAAAAAAAAAACAATTAATTTTAAATTTGATTTTCAAGTGATTATTTTATTGAAAAAAAAAAAAGAAAAAAAAAAGTATTTAATTTTCTAAAAGTAATAGTAATAAATGAATAAATTTTTTCTTTTTTTTTCCATATCGAGTTGACTTTTTTTGTTACAAATAAATAAAGAAAAAAGAATTTATTTTGTTGCCCTCTGTATATGGGTTTTACATTTATTTGACTACCTGTCGTATTAAAAAATAAAAAAAAAAAAAAATATTGTAATCCATAAACATGCTATTAATAATGCTACATATTTTCGATGAATTGAATGATCCCCCCATAGTTACATCTGGAAATTGTTGTGACAGTATTCAGGGGTGTTTGGGGTCTAGCTATTTGTATTCTCCGACCTTCATTTAAACATACATGTCCTTATACCCATAGATTTATCTCACAATAAGAAAATAAGTCGATACTTCATCGACGATAAAAAAAAAAAATAATAAATAGATTAAATAAAAAAATAATATTCAATTGTTACCAAAAATAAAAATCCATTTTGAATATTATTTTATATAAATTTAATTTTTTTCATTCAATAACAAATTATTTCCACGCCATTTAATTGCCATATATTTTCATGAAAAAAAAAAATAAGACATATTCAAATGAATAAAGAATAAATTTGTTTAAAAAAAAAATATTAAATTTTAATTAATTTTACATGAAAAAAATTTCCATTATTTTTTTTTTCTCTTTACATGGGTGTTTGTAATACACCTGAATAACCATATCCTTGTGGTCCAAAATTTCGTACATAGCATTCTATTTAAAATGAAAAAATCATATTAATATTTTATAATTTATATCAGTAACTCATTGTAAAATAAAAATAATTATTTAAACTCACGTTTGCAATAAATTTCACCACAATTTTCATGATATGTTAGTGTCTCCAGAGGTTTTCGACAGCAGTGGCAGCTGAAACAGATGCTGTGATAGGGTACTCCTGATGCAAACTAAAAAAAAAAATAAAAAAACCGATGATAAATTGTTCTGTTATTAATTAGTATAAATAATTTATATAATTGTTATTTTTATTTTCAAACTTACATGCATCTCAGCATGATAAACTTTTTTACCGCATCTTTGGCAATCGAGACCACCTCCACCAAGGCACTCACATCCGACGGGAGTTTTTGGCTGACATTCATTACATACCTGTTCATTGTCTGGTGTTTGACGATGTTTTTTTGATGCACAAGAATTTATTGAAGAATTATTATTTTGCCTATGACATCTGTTAAATTAAATACAAAATGAATTTTAAATATTTATTTTTTTAATAAATAGCATTACCTATTTGTATCAATAACTGGAGGATAATAATGAACACGACGATTTGATGCAATTGGAGTTGTACATGTTCTAGCTGGTAAACATGATTGACCTGGTTTACCACAACTACCACGACAACCACCACCACATGAACCACCACTACCACATCTTTGTGATCCTGATCCACATGATGTTCCTTCATGTGTCGCAATTTTATCACCTGATTCATAATTATGATGTGTTTTTAAACAACAACCATTGTCTTTATTATTTGTTGATGTATTATCACGATTACAACAACATCCAGAACCTCCACGTAATCTTTTTTCATTTATTTCAATTGATTTATCAATTAAATCAATTGAATTTTCATTGTCATTGTCTTTTTTCATTATTTCATTTAATTTATCTTCTTCTTTGTATTTAAATGACACTCGACGACAATTTGAGAGATTTTTTAAACACATTGGAACTGATGAATCCTCGTATTGTATATCTGCAAGTAATCTTGGAGAATCTAATCTAAAAATCAATACTTAAAATTGATTTGTTTGTTTTTTTTTTAATTTAATTTTGTTTTTTTTTTTAAAAGGTAATTACGATTCAAGATTCAGAGACATGTTTTCTATTTTTTTTGAATTTTCTGGTTTGTCTTGGCTGACTGGTGATGGCGGTGATGCATCAAGATGATGATTGTTTAAACTTTTAAAAATAAAGCTTAAATTAGTGTTATTTATTTTTATTTTTTTTTTGTTGATTTTTATAGCTTACTTTTGGGATTTGTGGTCCGAGTGATTTTGTAAAGATGTTATTGAACATTCACTACTGGAATTTGTTTCTTCATCATCATCATCAGATGATTCGTTGGCAGCATCTTTAAATTTTGATGTCCATTCAGAATTATTGTCAGTGAAAGTTTCAGCTAAACAGCAACAACAACAACAGGTTATATCTTTTTTTTCTTGTATTATTTCTGGTCGTTTTGATGTTGTTGGTCGCGGACAACACTTTCTACAAAATAAATCACCTTCATACGTTATTACAGTACAACTATCCAATAATTTTCTACAATTGCCTAAAAAAATAAATTTTAAAAATTAAAAATATGAAAAAGTCAAATACATTTTTAATATAATTTTTGTTTTGTTTTTAAATTAAAAAAAAAACATATGATTAACACTGACGACAAGAAAAACAGAGATTATGCCAAACTTTTCCAAGTGCAAGTTTTTCTTCAGCAAAATAAACATTACGTAAACAACGTGGACAAACACCAGGCATTTATAAAATTATAATTTAACTCTTATTTTATTTTTTTCAGTCAGTGGCATTTTTTTTTTTTTTTTTTCAAAAATAAAACAAAATAAAAAACAAAAAAAAAAACAATTTTTATATACATATTTTTAAATCTTGAATGGTAAACTACCAAATGTTGGCAAGTTGAAATTAAATTTATAGGCAAAGTAGAAAAGCGGCAAATTGAATACCCATGCCATAAATTAATTTAATTACAATTATACATTACATCATATCGCATTAATTAAATCATCAAACACATTTTCAATAAGATTCAAATTATAATTTTATTGTTTTATAAATATATTGTATGAATTTAATTAAACGATGTTAATTAATATTTTTTCAAATTGATATTCAAATCGAAATATTGCTAGTATGAAATTTGTCTCCAAAATCATTCTCAAATGTAGCAAAACATTATTCCAGTCTAAAAAATAAAATTATATTAATTAATAATTAAATCAATATACAGTATATACCTATAGTATGAACTTAAATTAAATAAATTAAAATTTACCATTTAATTTTATTACACAGCTAGTATCATTGTGTGAAATTTCGATAAATTGAAAGCTGGCTTGGCACGTTGTCTACGTAATGCTTTGTATTCATCCAAAGTTAATTTCTTGGCTTCTTCATCAATTGGTGCATCTTCGATTGGTGTTTCACTTTCTTTGACTTCAGTTGATGCAGCTTTAACTTCACCCTCTGGTTTATCGGCTCCCCAAGAGTCTTGGTTTCCAGGATTCATGCTTTCTCTGATTAAAAATTAAAATAATAATTCATTAACATTTTGACACATTTTTTCTCAAATTTAGAAGAAAATAAAAAATTAATAAGGATTATTAGTTAACAAAATAATAAATAATTAAAGTTTTAGTATTTAAAATTCATTGAAGAAAAAAATAATAATAATAATATAAAATCAACATTGAATTTATCAAAAACCAACTGGTAATTATAAAAAAAAAAAAAAAAAAAAACTAAAAATAAATAAGCAAAATAAACATACGTTTTGTCATAGCCTTCACGACCACCACCACGACCATCACCGTGAGGTCCACCACATGGACGATAAATTTGGGAAATTATTCAATGAATTAATATTTATTACAATAAACAATAAAATTAAAAAATAATTTTTTTTTTAACAAATATTAAAATAAACAATTACCTGTTTGACAAGATACGTGGCAAAATTGAAGTGCAATGAAGATTATTCCAAAGAATAAAAAAACATTCTTGGGAGCCATGGCTGTGCTTAATTTAACTGATTAAAAAAGACTGTGGTTTAGTCCAAAAATTGTACACCTTTATATAGGCAACTAGTTCACATTATGTTAAAATATTTTGTCATTCTAAAAACGTCCTACTGATGTGGCATTATGAGTTTTTTTTTTTTTTCTTCTATTCTATTTTTGTCATGTGTTTAGGAGATTTGTTATAAGCAAATTCGATGATTAGTTGGTCAAATGACTAATACACAATATTTTATAAATAAAAAAATAAAATACTATGGTAAGACGCTTAGCGTTTATCCCACCTTCGTAAGAAAAAAATTTTATTTATAATTTGCGTATTAAATTTACAATAATATACAATTACACAAATTGTTTTAAATATAATAAATATTTTATTCAAGTTAATTGATGATAAAAATATGATACAAAAAAATGATTTAATTTATTAGTTACAATTTTCAGAGAGAAGTAGATTTTAATTTATACTAATCAATATATTTTTTCATTCAATTATAATATTTTGTTTATATATATAATATTGTCAATAAAAAAACAATAAGAAAATTAATTTTTCTTAAATATTTTTATCATTCGATACAGGTGTAATTTATTTTTTTTTCTAATAAATTTAGAAATGTTAAATTTAGAAATAAATTTATTTATTTAAATTTATATCATCATCATCAACAAAATAAAAAGAAACCTACATTATCAACATTCAAGTTAGGTTAGTCCAACAAAACAAATAAAAAAGAAAAAAAAAAAAAAAACTTTTGACATCATCCCATTTCTAACAGAGAAAAAAATAAAAATATGTATTATTTTGTGTCAAATGACGAGAATAAAAGTGACTAAACCAAAGAGGATATTAAATATTAAAAAAAAACATTTGTTATTATAATTAATATTATAAATAAATAAAAAAAAAAATATGTCAACGATGAAAGGCCTGAGTAGAAATATGCCATATTTTCAACAACAATTTGCAGCATTATTAGGCAACACAAGTGCAAGTGTCAAATTTATATGTATTGTTGTTTTAATATCATATTGTTTATCATACATTGAACAAATGATAATTGCATTAAGTGTAACACCAGGTTATTTAAAACCACCAGCATTTTGGATATGGACAGCATTTACATTTTGTTTTTTGGAAATTCATTTATGGGAAGTATGTATTGACATTGTAACTGTTGGTTTATGTGGTAAATTAATTGAGCCATTATGGGGTGCATTTGAAATGATGTTATTTTTTGCAATTGTTAATTTTGGTGTTGCAATAATATCATCATTATTTTATCTATTTTTATACATGTGTACAAGTGATACTGATTTATTATTTGGTACTCATATACATGGATTGGCTGGTTATCTTGCTGGTAATTATCAATTGTAATTAACAATAAATCATCATCAACTTTATCATTAATATTATGTTAATTGCAATTTTTAGGTGTAACAGTTGCTGTCAAACAAATAATGCCTGATACAATATTAGTTAAAACACCTATGGGAAAAATAACAAATAGAAACATACCATTAACTGTATGGTTTTTTAGTTTACTATTTTGGATTGTTGGTGCACTTGAAGGTACACATCCAACAATGTTTTTAAGTGGTATTATTGTATCATGGATTTATCTGAGATTTTATCAAAAACATACCAATGGAACAAGAGGTGATATGGCTGATAATTTTACTTTTGCAAGGTGAATTTTCATTTATATTTTTTTATATTTATTCAATTTAATAAATGGACATTGAGCATATGTTTTTTTGTTATTTTTTAGCTTCTTTCCAAATGTATTACAGCCACCAATTGCTGTTGTGAGCAATACTGTTCACAGTTTTTTTGTTAGAGTTGGATTATGCAGAAAAGTTGTTAGACGTTTTGACATGTCAAATGCACCACCTGGTCTTGTTGTTTATTTACCTGGTATTGATCCACAAGACAGTGAACGAAGAAGGTTATTATGATTGTTTTATTATTTTATTAGACTTGATTTAATTTGTTTATTTATTTATTTTATGCTTTGTTGTTTATAGACAAATTGCATTGAAAGCATTGAGTGAACGATTGAGCAAGGATCATTCAAAACCCTGGCAACAAGATAGAAATAAAAAACACTTGTCAAATGCTGTATCAATTGCTATACCAGAATCACCAATACCCAAGCCACTTGTTTCTCCACTTATTCCACAAATGAATGCAAATATTCACAGTCACATGACATCAAATACGTGATCAAGTTAATTAATTTTAAATTAAATTTTTCGATCATAATTTTTGATCAATCTTCAAGTCAATAGTACATTAAACAAAAACTAATTGTTTTTGAATTTTTTTGCATATGACTTAACGTGGTTATCTCATTTATTATATTTTAAATAAATAATTCTTCATAATATTGAGATTTAATAATTTTTTTTTTTTTTTTTTTTTTTTATAAATACATGTGGATATTAATAACAAAAATATTTCGAAATTTTCTTTTTCACTATTCCTCGTTTTTTTTTTTTTTTTTGTGTATTGTTTATTTAACAAAAAAAAAAAAAAATACACAAAATTAATATTTATTTCTTTTTTTATGTATAAAAATTATAGTTGATTTTTGAAAAAAAAATAATATTATTTTCTACACGTTGAAATGTAAATAAAAAAAAAAAAAATTATCTCGTGATTTTATTGTTAAAGAAACATGTAATTTCTGAGTGTCGTAGAAATTTTCTTCTCACTTTTTCATTAAATATATTTTGTCTTCCGCTAAATAACATTCAACTGATCATTTCAAAAACAAAAAAATTGTATAAATGTTGATAAATATTAATTTAATAGAGGTTAACGACTGACATGTTTTTTTCTGTGGCTGAATGAAAAATAAAAAAATTAATAATCACAAAACAAAAAAAGAATCGACACATTGAAACAATAAATAATAACTTCTTCTAAAATATCAAATTTTCTAGAGAATAATAAAAATAAAAAAACCAATTAAATAATTAAAAATTCTCTAAATTAAATTAAAAAAATAAAAAAAAACATTTTTAAAAAAATGAAGACGTTTATTGTTCGTAAAACAAATTGTTTATCGGTATAATGCCAAAAAAAAAAAGAAATAAATCAAATAAAAGATTATTATTATGTATATTAAACTTTGTCGATAATTTATCATTGCAACAATATATAATAGTAATAATAATTAATGACAAATAATCCCAGGTTCATCTGTAAAATTGTTGTTGTTGATGTTGATTCCACTGAGTTTGAGATGGCACTTGTTGCTGTGCATACTGTCCATCTTGTATATATCCATTTGGTGATGGACGAATATTTCCACTCGTTGCAACATATTGTCCTTGTCCTTGTTGTTGCTGTTGTTGTTGCTGTTGTTGTTGTGATGGATAACCAACTTGTCCAGAATAATAATTTTGATTTTGTGATACTGTTGGAGGAGGTACACTATATCCATAACCAACTTGTGCTTGTTGATAATAATGATGACTCTGTTGTTGTTGTTGCTGTTGTTGTTGTGGATGAATATCATGATTAATTGAATTATCTTGTATTGGAACAGTTATTAAATTTGTTCTCATTGTTGTACTTGTTGTACTTGAGCTATTTTGAGTATAATTTTGCATTGTCATTATTTGTTGTGGTCTATGTTGTTGTTGCTGTTGCTGTTGTTGTTGTTGTCGATGATCAACAGACGTTTGATTTGTTGATGAATTAACTCTTGGATCATTACCTAATTGTGGTTGTTGTGATACCATATGTGATTGTATTTGTTTGATTCTAATTGGATTCATCATTCCAGGTGTTACTTTATTTATAATTGACGTATCAATATCTGTTTTAGTATGAGTAAATAATGATGTTTGATCAGTCTGATTTGTTGATAATGTTGTTGGAGGTACTAATATATGTCGATGATTTATATGAGCCTAAAAAATATATCAAAAACAATAATATTAATTGACATTTAATAACTTAAAAAAAAAAAGATATTGTAATAATTACTTGTAAATCACGTTGACTCAGGTACGTTCTTCGACATCCAGCATTACCATATCTAGTACCACCATGTGTACACATAAATACAGTACCTAAACCAGTTTGTTCAACTCTTGATACTTTATCCATACAACGTGGACATACTTTATCTTCACGTTTACCACATGATAAACAAAAAACATGTTTACATGGTATCATACGTCCATAAATGAGTATTGGTTTTAAACATTTATCACAACAATGTATCATTGGATTTAATACTTTTTCACCAATTAAATTAACACGATGATCCCAACGTAATCTTAACATTGGTTCTGGTGGACCTCTATTTAATGTTGTAAATGTTGGTGCTTCTAATTGTGATATATCAGCTTCTAAATCAAATTCTGTTGCTATTGGTGTTGTTGTTATTGTTGTTATTGTTGTTGTTGATGTTGTTGATAATGGTAATTGTGTTGTTATATTTTTTTTATCATCTTGTTCTAATTTTTTATCAATTTCCATTGGTGTTTCTTCAGTATTTATTAATGGTGATGTTTCTTCATCATCACTTTCAATTACCTAATTAATTATTTATCAACAACAAATAAATAAAATTTTATTAATAACAATTAACTATTATATAGGTATATTTTAACATTTATTTTTATTATGATGATACCTTCATTGGTTTTTTTGTACGTCCTCTAACACGTCCTCTAGCTCTTCCACGACCTCTTCCTCTTGCTCTACCTCTCATTTTTTTACCACTATCTTCATCCATTTTAATTAATTATTATTAATATATTATAAATACAACAATTATTTATAAACTAATTATTACACTTTTATATATACAAATATTATCATTAAATAAGGTTATGTTTTTATATGACACTGTAGCATCATCCAGACATAATTATAGATTCACCAACACCATCAACACTCAATGACTCTCTATTGAACATATTATTATTATAATTTTCCCTCCAAATTGCTCCAAATATTGTACAATTTATTCACTATAATATTATTGTTTAAATTCTATTAAATATTATACTGTTTTTATTATTTTCGCAGGTGCTAGAGCCATTTGTTTATGCTTTCATAGGAAAAAAAAAAAAACAACAACAAAATATTATCACTCTTTTGGGCATCAAGTAGGGGGGTCAGGAGTTAAAAAAAAAAAATATAGTGTGTTGAGAGATGACAAGTTGAGATAACAACAACAACCAGTGAGAAGCTGGACTAAATTATTTCGAAATTTTTCGATTGGTTGCTGGAGAAAGAAAGGGAGTGTTCCCCCTAGATGATGATGATGATGAAGAGAAGAGAGAGATAAATAATACAATATCCCCAGAATAATAATGTATCAAAAAGAAATAAAAAAAACAGCGCTTCGATTTCTCGAATCGCGTCCAGAATCATCTAAATCGACGCCTTCATTCCAAAACATTGATTATTTTTTTTTAAATAATCCTCTAGTAGTAATTGTTGTGTTCCATTTTTTTTTTACTCCAAAATATTACTCCAATTTTTTATTTAATTAGATAAATCCTAAACAAGTGTTGATTGTTTTATTTGGCTAATAAAAAATGTCGTGTTGTGATGGTGAAGATGATGAAGAGCAACCACAGCCATCACCAAGAGTTCGTGGATGCACTGATGTTTTTTGGCTTTGTTTATTTATTGCATTTTGGTTTTTAATGGTAACTATTATAAATTAAATATTTTTTATAATATTTATTTATTAAAAAATTATTTATTTAGATTATGATTGCTGCATTTGCAATTGTTTATGGAAATCCATTGAGATTGATAAATGGCTCTGATAGTTTTGGTAATACTTGTGGAATGAAAAATAATCAAAAACTTGGTCAAACTGATTTATATGGTCAGGATACAAGTGATAAACCGTAAGTTATTTTTTTTTTAAATTAATAATTCATATTTAAAATATAAACAATAGCTATTTTTTTATTTTCAAGGTATCTTTTTCATCTTGACATCAAAGACTTTAAACAATCAAGAACAATATGTGTTAAAAAATGTCCAGATCGTACAATGAACAGTATGGCTGATGTATGTAAATTTTATCAAGACACTGGCTCAAAGCTATGTCATTATCGTGTTGAGCCAGGCTTTAGTCCTTGTGATACTCCAGCTGACAAATGGAATAAAAATGAAACTTATTATTGTCCAAAAATGCCAGTTTATGATAGTCGACCAATATTAAATCGTTGTGTACCAAGAGTCATCACAGATACCACCAAAAAACTAGTATCAAATATTTATGGTGATGTGTTAAATTCATGGCCAATCATTGAACAATTTTTGGGTGATCTTTACAAAACATGGAGAGAAATACTTGCACTGTCAATATTGGCATTTATATTTTCTCTATTTATGATTGCAATATTTCATTTAATGGCATCAATTGTAACATGGGTTGTTATACTTTTAGTCAGCATTGCATCAATTGGTATGTTTATTAATAACAATTATCAATTAATCTTTTTCATCAATTAGCTAATTTTTAATTAATTATTAACAGGTGGTACATCACTTCTTTGGATGACATATTTTAGAATTAAATTCACACTTGACATGACTGATGAAAGTCAACTGCTTGATGAATCAGTAAGAAATGAACGTTTTTTTTTAATATTTTCAATAATAGCAACAGTTATAACAGTAATATTACTATTGCTAATATGTTTTTTACGTTCACGTATTGAATTTATGAATATTTTATTTCGTGAAAGTGCAAAATGTCTTGCTGAATTACCTGGTTTATTTATTCAGCCAATATTAACATTTATTGCATTGCTATTATTTTATACATTTTGGATAATTGTATTTTTATGTTTGGCAACAGCAAATAATCCAACAACAAAAAGTATATCAAAATTAAATTCATCTGGTCATTTTCAAATGTTAAATGTAGCAACAGAAGTATATACACCATTTGTTGAGCCAAAAAAATTAAATGTACCAATTGGACAATTTAATGATTTAACTGTTGTTGAATATGTTGATCCAACATGGGTTAAATATATGTGGTGGGTTTATTTTATTGGTTTTATTTGGGTATCTGAATTTATAATTGGTTGTCAAAATTTAATAATTGCTGGTGCTGTTGCACAATGGTATTTTCGTGGTAAAGAAGATGGTAAATCACCAGTATGTTCAGCAATTGGTAAATTATTTAGTTATCATCTTGGTTCAGTTGCTTGTGGTTCATTGTTAATAACAATATTTAAAATTCCACGTTTAATTATGACATATTTACATGAAAAATTTGAAAAAACAAAAGATACATCACCATGTTCACAGTGTGGTTTAAAATGTTGTATTTGTTGTTTTTATTGTTTAGAAAAATTTATACGTTTTATGAATCAAAATGCATATACTGTTGTTGCTATTGAAGGTACTAGTTTTTGTAAATCAGCAAGAATTGCATTTTCAACACTTGTTAGTAATGCATTACAACTTGCTGTTGTTAATGGTGTTGGTGATTTTATTTTATTTCTTGGTAAATGTTTTGTAACAGCAGCAACTGGTAGTATTGCATTATTATTCATGAGACAAGATCCAAAATTACATTTTTATGCTGTACCAATATTTGTTGTATGTGTTATATCATTTTTTATATCACACTGTGTTATATCATTGTATGAAACAATTATTGATACATTATTTTTATGTGTTTGTGAGGATAAAAATTTAAATGGTGATAATGGAAAATGGCGACAATTTGGTCTAGCACAAATTGGAAATAATGATACAAGTACAAATGGTCATGAAATGACACCAATGGTAAATTAACAACATTAGACTAACGAGAAGAAATTAACAAATAATTAATATACGCACAAAATTTATAAAATAAATAAATAATAATTTGTAATTTTGTTTTTTTTTTTATTAAATAAAAAAGAAGAAAAAAAAACTCTCATGTACTTATACAAAATTATTCAATTTATTTTTTATAAGACTCTTTAAACACTTCATCGAGTGGATTCAAATCATATGACTTTGATGGCTTGTTAGCCTCTTGGGTCATTTTTTGCTCCACTCGATTAATGTATTTACTGCAAGCCTGTTTGTTAATGCTTTGACGGTATTTTGCTGGTGATATGTAATGTGGATTATCCCAAATTGTTTCACCTCCAAAACTACCAGCAAATATTTTAACTGGATTCAATACAAATCTTGGTCCAATTTCAGCAAGACCACCATCTTCAGTTAAAATTTGATAATTTCTAAACCAAATTCTGTTATCAAGAACACTAAATGTATAAACATGATCGAAAAATGGTTTACTTTTTGGATGTTTATTTGGTACACCAAATATTTGAGTCAACAACTCTTTCAACAATGCATAATGTGGTAGACGACTGAAATTTTCATCAAATGATAATATTGGTCTTGATCCTTTTAAACAATTACCAGTTAATTTTAATTCACCCATTGTATAAACTGTAACAATTTAAATATATATTAATAATTTATTATTGTTTTGTTATGTAGTATTTATTTTATTTATTTTTTTTGTTGATCAATAAATACTTGCCATTTTCAACCATAAATTTTACTGATGGACCAACTGGACTATTGGAAAACCAAGCATAAAGATCACGTTTACGTCTTCCTTCAAATAATATTGCTTTGTTACAATTTTTAGATTCACATATTTCATTGATAATTTGAAGATTTTTTTGTCTCTCCATCTTGGCTTCAGTACGATGATGAGGCATTAGATTTTTTATGTCTTCCATTAAATGACGATCACGATGATTTATTCCACGTGATGCAAGCATTAATACTCGTTGTCGATTTATCCATTTGACCTGGTTAAATATAATTTTATTGATTAATTAATATTTTTAAAATCAACAGTTGTACATAATTTTAGGTTAAATATAATAAATACTTTTTTTGTTGGAGGCTCATCAGATGATCGTTTTGCTGGTAATTCAACTGATGGCTCTACCTCTTTTGTTGGTGGAGCACTTCTTTTTAATGATTTATTTTTCATTTTTGTTATTAAATATAGTATTAATTATTATACAATTTTAAAAAATTATTAACCACGTGGAAACTATGTAATTTAGTTTATTGAATTTTAGTGGCAAATACATGCAACAGTCAACGACACACACTTTAAATACAGTACATATATGTACACAGTAAATAAATACACACACATATTCTCACCCTCTCACTCTAATCTTCTTGACAGTTGACAGTTGACACTGACAAAAAAAAAAAAAACATGGAAGCCTTAGTTATGATTGATAATATTATTTTCTACCTTACCAATGCAAGTAAAGGCAAAATTCTGAATCAGATTTTTCGATATCCCAGAAAACACGGAGAAAACTACTCCATTCGTAAAAATTTTTTCTCCATGTTTTTCCCGTGAGGAAATTTTCTGTAAGAAACCATCAAAAAAATATGTTGTCTAGGATATCGGAATATCCTCCGAATAAATTTATAAAAAGCGGGGATTGATGATTTTTAATTAATTTTTTTTATTTAATTTTATTTTTGAATTTTAATTTATAATTTATATTGAATAAATTAATCAGATATTTATTTAATATTTTTATTTTAATTAATTTGATTTTAAAATTTTTATTTAATTTTATTTATTGAATAAAAAATTATCAATCCCCACTTTTTATAAATTTATGTAAAGAAATACGTTATATTTTATAGGTTTTTCTTGAAACAACCAACTTAAAAGAATTAAACATTTTACGATTTATTATAAATCAAAAAATAATAAATTCAATTTCGACTCTCCATAATTTAACCTACCTCTACTTGAATTTTCAAGAGCCTCCGAAGGGAGTAACTTTCGAAAAAATTGGAGAATTAAAAAATTTAGAGAGTTTATATATTTTCACCGAGGTTGGTATGACCAATCTCTTCACAAAACTCAGTGAAAATGCCAAAAAAACTACACGAATTAAATATCATTGGTACATTTATCAATGATGATGATTTGCAATGAAAAAATTAGAAGAACTCAAAATATTGTGCTTTTGTTTATTCAAATATCCATTGCAAAAAGAAGATAAAGTGTAGATGAAACTCAAAAATGTGTAATAAGAAAATGAATCAATCAACCAATAATCAATGCAATCGCAAATTAAAAAAATTGGCAATCCTGAATCTAAGTTTCGAAGCCTCAGGATGCAATAATTTTTAAAGATATTGGAAACTTAAAAAATTTACGAATTGTGAGTAACAGTAATGTAAACGGCTTACTACAAGATCTTCGTGAAAATGCCAAGGAGCTAACCGATTTAAAAGTCGTTATGACAGCATATCAAAATTTTCTGGAAAAAATTTCTTCGGATTTTGTGCGGATTTTTCCGGAATTGCTCCGAATTGAGACTTCCGGAGATATTTACAGAATAATCTCCAGACTATTATCATAATATCGCCAGGTATAAATATTTATATCCACTAACTAACTTTGTAATATTTATAGCACCGTCGTTCTCCGCAGTTCTCCGTAAATGAATTTGAATTTAAATTTCCACCGTATATTGCACCGTATGTTTAGAAGCGCTTCAGTCACGCGTGGCGGTTTCAGGAAATATTATTTATACTAGTAGTAGTGACAACTAGCGGTGTGTATATTACACACCAAATATTGTTATACACAAATTATAAACAAAAACAAAAAACATGACCTATCTAATAATAAATAATTCTTTAAAATACCAAATAAAAAGGGTCAATAATTTAATCAATAATGTCATCATCAGGCATGCCTCAAGTAGTTTAAATTTATGGGTAAATTAATAATTCTAACAACAAAATACATTAATAAAAATAATAATATTAAAAATTAATTTTTTAATTACAGGATAAATTTATTGACAATGATGTACGTCATAAAATTGAAGAAAGTTGGAAAGAAAAAATTTTAAAAAGACCAAAACAAAATGAAAATAATGAAAAATATTATGTATTATCAATGTTTCCATATCCATCAGGATCACTTCACATGGGACATGTACGAGTTTATGCAATTAGTGATGCAATATCAAGATTTCATAGAATGAATGGTAAAAATGTCATTCATCCAATGGGCTGGGATGCATTTGGTTTACCAGCTGAAAATGCTGCAATTGAAAGAAACATTGATCCATCAGAATGGACTCAAAAAAATATAACAAATATGAAAGAACAATTGAAACGTATGGGTTGTGATTTTGATTGGCAACGTGAATTAACAACATGTGATAAAAATTACTACAAATGGACACAAGAATTATTTTTAAAATTATATAAAAAAAATTTAACATATCAAAATGAGTCTTATGTAAATTGGGATCCAATTGATAAAACTGTACTTGCTGATGAACAAGTTGATACAAATGGTAGATCATGGAGATCAGGTGCTAAAGTTGAAAAAAAATTATTAAAACAATGGTTTATTAAAACAACATTATATGCAAAATCATTGTATGATGGTCTTGATGATCCAATATTAAAAAATTGGCGTGATATTATTAAAATACAAAAAAATTGGATTGGTAAATGTGATGGTACCACAATTGATTTTGAATTAATATGTGATATTAATGAAAAACCAAAAAAACTAACACTATGGACAGATAAACCAGAATTTATTGAACATATTAAATTTCTTGCTGTATCACGTGATAATTTTTTATCAAAAGTTAAAATTAATGATTTTACAAATATACAAGAAAAATATTTAGATGCAAATGTTATTAATCCATTTACTGGTGATGTTATACCAATTTATTATTCAAAAAATATTAAATATCCAAAAATGAGAGATAATTATTTGGGTATACCTGGTGTTAATGAGAGTGATGCTGAATTTTGTGATTTAGTTGGTATTAAATATGACAAGCTGGATGAGTTAACACAAGAAGAAACAGTTAAACAACGTCATGAAGTTATGGAAGAAGCTAAAATGAAAAATATTGGTGGTCATTTAGTTAGTTCAAGGCTACGTGATTGGTTAATATCAAGACAAAGATACTGGGGTACACCAATACCAATAATACATTGTGATAATTGTGGTGCTGTACCAGTACCAAGTGATCAATTACCAGTTGAATTACCAGTAATGTCATCGTCAAATAATAAAATACCAAATTTACGTGAAGCAACTGATTGGCTTAAAACAAAATGTCCTGAATGTGGTAATGATGCTACAAGAGAAGCTGATACAATGGATACATTTGTTGATAGTTCATGGTATTTTATGCGTTATATTGATTCAAATAATGACAATGAAATGTTTTCAGTTGATAAATCATTTAAATATTTACCAGTTGATCTTTATATTGGTGGTAAAGAACATGCAGCATTACATTTATATTATGCTAGATTTATTAATCATTTTTTACATTCAGAAAATTTATTACCAACACGTGAACCATTTAGACAATTGCTTGTTCAAGGTATGGTTATGGGAAAATCATATTGTGATAAAGAAAGTGGTAAATATCTTAAACAAGATGAAGTTGAATTAACAGATGATAATAAATATGTTAATAAAAATACTGGTATGCCAGTATTAACAAATTGGGAAAAAATGTCGAAATCGAAATATAATGGTGTTGATCCAATGGAAATGTTTGATGAATATGGTGCTGATACAACTAGATTAATTATGTTGGCTGATGTTGCACCAACATCAAGTAGAAATTGGTCAAATGAAACATTTCCTGGAGTATTTAATTGGCAAAATCGTTTATGGATGACTATTGGTACATTTTTAACATTGAGAAATAAAATGACTAAACAAGATATTGATAATATATCATTGAGGCAAGATGAATTGAAGGAAGATAATGAATATTTATTTGAAAGTAGAAATTATTATATAAAGGGGGTAACATCACACTTGACAATGTCACAACAATTTAATGCAGCAATATCAAAAATGCAAGGCTTTACAAATGCAATTAGAAGAAAAAATAAATTATTACTAACACATAGTCGTGATTTAGAAAGAGCATTAGCAACACAAATAATTATGTTAGCTCCAATAGCACCACAATTTGCATCAGAATTATGGGCTGGTTTTTGTTCAGCACCTTATCATCTTGCTAATGATGATCCCTTTATTCAACTTGATAAAGATGTACTTGAACAATCATGGCCAGCACTTGATATGGATTATAAAATGAATGTCGATATAATGGTAATTATTTTTATCTTTTTATTAAATTAATTATTCTGTATATATATTTATTTAATTATTTTTTTGTTTTATTAATATAGATAAGTGGTAATCAAATTGCAACGTTAAAAATACCAAGGAAAATATTGGAGACATTGAGTGCTGATGATGTTGCTAAAATGGCAACAGAAACACCAGAATTTTGTGATAAAATTAAAAACAGAACTATTGATGGTTTTCGTTATGAAAAATTACCAGGTTTTGATGGAAAAATATTTTTTCAATCAACTGATTTAAATGCTAAAAAGAAAAAAGCTGTTTTGTAAATTTTTTTTTTTATAATTTTTTTTGTAAATATATTTGTTAATTATAATAAATAATGAAAAAAAAAATTTATATATATGACCTATTTTTTTATTTAATTATTGAACAATATTAAAATGAAAAAACAAAAAAAATTAATGGGACGTGTTTAAATTATTTATCAGTAGTTTTTTTTTTATTGAAATTTTTTTATCTTGATAAAGTCGGAGGCTAAATGTTAGAAAATATAATTTGACGATATTTTGCTGGTGTAATGAAGATTATCCCAAATTGTTTTACCTCCGAAATTTTAGTCCAATTTCAGCAAGACCACCATCTTCAGTTAAAATTTGATAATTTCTAAACCAAATTCTGTTATCAAGAACACTAAATGTATAAACATGATCAAAAAATGGTTTACTTTTTGGATGTTTATTTGGTACACCAAATATTTGAGTCAACAACTCTTTCAACAATGCATAATGTGGTAGACGACTGAAATTTTCATCAAATGATAATATTGGTCTTGATCCTTTTAAACAATTACCAGTTAATTTTAATTCACCCATTGTATAAACTGTAACAATTTAAATATATATTAATAATTAATTATTGTTTTGTTATGTAGTTTATTTATTTATTTTTTTTTTTTTGTTGATCAATAAATACTTGCCATTTTCAACCATAAATTTTGCTGATGGACCAACTGGACTATTTGAAAACCAAGCATAAAGATCACGTTTACGTCTTCCTTCAAATAATATTACCTGGTTAAATATAATTTTATTTATTAATTAATATAATGTTTATAATCAACAGTTGTATATAATTTAAGATTAAATATAATAAATACTTTTTTTTGTTGGAGGCTCATCAGATGATCGTATTTTGCTGGTAATTTAACTGATGGCTCTACGTTATCAATGCAAATAAGGGCAAGATTCCGATATCCCAGACAACACGGGAAAACTACTTTTCGCATTCGTAGGAATTTTTTTTTTATATATTTTTGCCGTGAAGAAATTTTCTGTAAGAAACCAACAAAAAAATATATTGTCTGGGATATCAGAATATCCTCCAAATAAATTTATAAAAACTGGGGATTGATAATTTTTTATTTAATTATTTTATTAAATTTTACTTTTATTAATTTCTGTTATTTATTAAATGAAAAAATATCAATCCCCACTGTTTATAAATTTACAAATCAAAAGAATCTTGACAAATTGTCAATTAGAAAATATATTCAGACAAGAACCGGATATTCTATAAGTATAAAAAATATTTATTAAAAAAATGAATTAACGGTCGTCTTTTAAAAATTTCCAACACTCCAATCATACAGTACAACATATTTGATATTCGTGGTTTTTTATTTCAGTCAAATCCATATGATAAATTATAAAGTCAAATCAATGATAAATTATAAAACTGCAGAATACTGTGAAAACGAAAAACAAAGGATTTTAAAAAGATTGTCCAGTAAGAAAAAGATGTTTAATTGATTCTTTTTTTAATATCTCCGGAATTGCTCCGAATTTCTACTCTATTGAGACTTCCGGAGATATTTACGGAGTAATCTCCAGACTATTCTTATATTATCACCGGTATAAATATTTATACCCACTCTATAACTTGGTAATTCATAACACCGTCGTATTCCGCGGTTCTCCGTAAATAAATTTGATAGTGATATATTAATGACAAGCCAAAAAAAATTACACTATGAACAGATGAACCAGAATTTATTGAACATATTACACATGTTACTGTATCACGTGATAATTTTTTAACAAAAGTTCAAATTAATAATTTTTTTTGTAAATATATTTGTTAATATAATAAATAATAAAAAAAAAAAAATTTATAAAATAAAATATTTTTTTAAATATTGATAATAAAATAATATTAAAATTTTTTTTTTTTTTTTCGTCTCGATTAGTAATCTTTTTTTTTTTTTTTTAATTTATACAGTAGCTTGAATATTTATTTTATTTTTTTGTTTTACCAAGAATTATTATAATGACATTTTTATCTTTGACTTGAGGCTATAAAAATAATAACCACCAAAACATTTATCAAGGAGAATTTTATTATAAAAAAATATTTAGACAACAGTCGTTATTGAAGACAGGTGTCAAAATTCAATCGTTAACATTGAAAAGAATAAAAATTTACACAATAAAAAGTGAATAAAATAATTATTCAATATGAAGAAATTTTATTTTTTCATATTGCTAAATTTAATTAGTCAAATTATATGCGTTAAAAAAGGTAAATTTTGTTTAAACATTAATTAATTTTATACTTAATATTAATAATAATAATTAAATTTTTTTTAATAGATCTAAACGATAGTGAGATTGATTTGATGGTAATTACATTACAAATTCTTAATAATAAAATAAAAGGGCCAATAATTCATGTACGTTTACCAAGTGAATATGAACCAGTTACCAGATGTCATTTATTTATATTTGGTGGGGACAATGATGAGGATGTCCAGGTTGAACCTCTCTATGATAGAGAAATTAATTTTATCAGAAATTATTATTCAGGCCTGGAGTATACTGGAAACACTGACAACAGTTGTTCTTTCCAAATAAATTCAAATATTTTGAGAAAAGAAGGCTATCCTGATAATTTTTTGAATAAAAAATTTCGAGTTGTACATTCAAATTGCAAAAATTATTTGGATGATCCGGAAAAATGTATCAAAGAATATTCTTTTTATATAAATTCTCCATCTTGGTGGTATTCAATGCAAAATGTGTTTTCTTCGTGGCCAATTATTACAAGATGTGGTTTATTATGTGAATTAGAATTGTGGAAAAAAAATAAATCAAACGTTTAACAATCAATAATTATTTAATAATTTTAAAATAAAAAAAGAATAAAAAAATTAATGTGACGTAGTTAAAACTTTTATCAGTAGTTTTTTTTTTTTTTTTTTTTTATTTAATCAGTATGCCTATCTTGATAAAGTTGAAGGCTAAATGTTAAAAAATATTAAGATATATAAAATAAAATATGAAGATAAAAATAAAAATATTTTAAAATTATTATATTATACAGACAAAAAATAATAGAAATATATATTATTTTTATTTTAAATTATTTTTAAGGCAAGAAATAACAACTGAATAAAAATAAATTGATCACATGTAAATATTCAACCTGAAGAAATTATTATTTTTTTTTTTTTTTATCATTTTTATAAATTTTTTTCAACAAAAAAAAAATGTACGAGAAATGTAAATAAATTTGCCAGCTGAGTTATTAAAGTAGTTTTATGATTAATATTTTATATATCTAAAATACATGTCCATGAATAAAATACAATTATAAATATAATATTAATTATAATTAATTTATCTTTAAATCATTCTAATAATAGAATTGAACTGATGGCGACAATGATTCAAACGAACCAGGACGATTTTTATCGGAAGCATACACTGATATTGGATTTTTACGATGTTTTGTTAATTCAGATATTTCTTTTGCAAGTTCAAAACTTACATCTGTATTTACAAGATACAAACGCCTTAAATTTGGTAAATTTTTAACAAGTTCAGTCACTGATCTATCAGTGATTTTTGAGCAGTTTGATAACGTCAAACTTTCTAATTGGTTATTATGTAAATTTCGGATTGATTCATCAGTGATAAATTCATTTCGTTTTGTAAATTTACCATCTATCAAATTATTATTTAAAAAGAGCTGGAAGTCTTTTAATTGTTCCAAATTATTAACTGCAATTATACCACGATCTGTTAACTTTGTACCAGCTATACGTAACTCTTGTAAATTCTTAGCATTATTACAGAGATTAATTAAAAATTCATCCGTAATATCACAATCCCAATCAATAATTAAGGTTTCCAGAGTTTTTGAATTGCCAATTGGATACATATTCATGTTGTCATGATACACTGAAATACTATCTAGCCAGTCTGGATGTAGATGTAGTTTGATCAGATTCTTCATTTCACCTATCGACTTGAGTACTGGTTGTGTAAGTTTAAATTTATATATTTCTAGATTTTCTAAAACAATTAATTGAGGAAATACCTGAAAAATAAATAATTTTATTAAAAATTAAATAAAATTTTTTATTGCGTTTTAAGTATTTTTTAAATAATATTTATTAAAAAATTAAACTTACCAAAGCCAATGAATCTGGTAAAAAAATCTCATTTGTATCTAAACGAGATTCGACACATAAATATTTCAAGGTTTCACCAACTTGTTCTAATGAATTAACCAAAGTATCTGGTAGAGTTGAATTATCACATGCCCATCTAATTCCCAGCCCTTCGAGATTAGACATATTAGAAAAAACATTTTCGAAATCTTCACTTTTTATTTCTTTGAAGCTTAACCGAAGTTGTCTAAGATTTGGACAATTATTGTTAATCAATGGCATTATATGAGAAACCTGGTATCTTTCTACACATAGGCAAGTTAGTTTGGGTCCACATAGATCAATTATATATTTTAAATCATTTTGTTCGCAATTATTAGCAATATATGTTGTAAAGCTTGAAATAACAAATTTGTTATGGATATCTTCACATACTGAAAACATAATTAAATATTATCATTTAGTATACAAAAAAGTTTAATAATTATTATAATGTTATATTTCCTTACTTTTTTTAAAACGCGTCGCAGAAATAAACATACCACGCGCCCGGATCTGGTCCATAAGCATTTTATGCTGTGCAATCAATTTTTCTTTTTCCTCATCATGTATCATGGAATAGATGGAACGTTGAAATTTTTGTTCGTCTTCATCATTATCATTTTCTTTCATTGTACACAATATTGACTTACGTAGATATTGTTCGCGAACTGAATCGTGCTATAAAAAAAATAAATTTTTTATTCAATTTGATTAACAATAAACAATCAACAAATAATAAAAGATTAATAATTAAAGAAGAGAAAAAAAAAAAATTTTTGATTTAAAAATTAATATAGGTGAGACTTTTGTACTTGACAATAATAGTATGAAATAAAATAAACACTGATGTTAGTTTTGATACACACACACACGTTTATTTGGAGCACATGGCACAATTTAAAACTTACTTGTTCATTCCGAATTGAAACGAACTGTTTAGTCCTTTCACTCGGGTTTAAAATATTCTTTTTACAGGCCTGCATATTTTATTTTCGGTTAATCTAAAAAAAAAAAAAAATTAATCTATGAATTATCTAACTACAATAATTAAATTCTGAAAATTTGATAAATTGATTGTACTTAATGTATTTACCTTTTTTTTCAATGCGCGTGATAAAATAGTGTCTAACCTCTGCACAAATTTTTCAAATAGAAAAACCTATTTATTGTGTAGTAAAAAGCTATTTATTGTGTAGTAGTTTAATGAAAATTGCTTATTGCTATCTAATTAAACCATGTACATGAATCTTTATAAACTGATAATTAAATTTTGCCAGGGCGTATATAAACGTATATTTAACGTATAATTTATTAATATATGATTTTTATATAACGCGTACAGTAGCACGATAGGCACGTTGTAACGTCGTCCAACGTTGTCGTTCACTATTTACAATTTACATCAATTTATTGCAATTTATCTACTAAGGTGTAAACAGGTGTAAATGTGTAAATTGTAAAATCAGCAAGCGTATTGGTATACGGGGCATACGGAATACCAGCTGGTGCCCAATGAAGCAGGGGCCCAAAACGTTAGAGTTCGTTTGGGTTCGCTGGCTTCGTTGAATGGAAATTGTATGCTTTTCCAGATTTAAAATGACTTTTTGCTATCAGTTTGGTTGTATACTATTGATAAAAAAAAATTTGATTATTTTCATTATAAAAAGGAAGTCATTCCACTGACTTTTTATATGCAAATAATTTTGAGCAGTCCGGCTACTAGTTTTAATTTTTTTTTTGAAAGAATTATTTTTTTTTTTTCTAACAAATAAAAAAAATAAATAAATTTTAATATCTTTTTAATTTTGGTTGATGATTTTAGTTGTTTTTAAATTTATATAAAGAATATAACAGATGTTTTTTTTTTATTAAAAAATTGTTAGTGTTAATTGATATATTCATTTGAAAAAATATAAATTCTTTTTCAAAAAAATTTACTATTTTATAATTTTCTTCTTTTAAAATTTTTTTGAGTAAACGATTAATAAATGACAAAAATAATTGTAAAAAAGAAAAAATAAAATTGTTTAAAAATTAAAAAAAAAAAAAACAAATTACGTTATAAAATTATTGAAATTTCTATTTTTAGATATTTTATTTTATGAATTTTTGATTAATTTATATTTAAGTCATCAAATAAAATTTGTGCTCGGGTCTCAATGAGATAAGAAATTGATATTTAAATTTTAATTTTACATGTGTAACACTTGAATTAATATTTGTTCTTTAAATTAAAACAGCAAATTTATTTAAGCTCCAATAATTTGTCGAAATCGTTATTGGCACCGATACGGGGAAATTTACGAGAAATACGGGGACATTTACGGGTTTCACACACTATGTAATCAGTCCTACACATACAATGGTGGCTATGTTTACCGTTTTTCCCTTAACCCGTATAAACGTCCCCGTAAATTCCCCCGTATTGAGTGCCAATAGCGTTACCGTTAAATATTATCATTCGTATATTTGTAATTATACAAAAAATTTTAATAATTATATAATGTTATATTTTCTTACTTTTTCTAAAACGCTCCATGTAATTGCAATTATTAGCAATATATGTTGTAACAAATTTGAATAATTTGAAATAACAAATTTGTTATCGATATCTTCACATACTGAAAACATAGTTAAATATTATCATTAGTATTTTGGTAATTATACAAAAAATTTTAATAATTATATAATGGTATAAGTATATTTTCTTACTATTTTGAAAACGTCTCATACAAATGAACATTCTACGCGCCTGAATCTGGTCCATAAGCGCATATATTAATTTTTTTCTTTTTTCCTCGTTTCTGTGCTATAAAAAAATAGTATATTTCGTTACAAGTGTCCAGGCAGAGATACAGATAAGCTAAATATCCTCTGATTGGGCTCATGTAACGAACTATATTTTTTGTCACTAGGGACAGTAGTAATCATATGTAAATTTCCAAAAAACGCACTACCCCTCCGACGCTTTGGAAATTCACACATTATTCCCACTGCCCTTGTGACATAAAGAAATTTATTATTCAATTTGATTAACAATAAACAATCAACAAAAATAAATAAAAGATTAATAAAAGAAGAAGAAGAAGAAGAAGAAAAAAATAAATTTTTGATTTAAAAATAAATATAGGGCTTTGAGACTTTTGTACTTGACAAATTAAATTAAATTTGTGCTCGGGTCTCAATGAGATAAGAAATTGATATTTAAATTTTAATTTCACATATTTAACACTTGAATTAATATTTGTTCTATAAATATTCAGGAATTTAATTTATTTTATTATTGAATTTCAGTCTTTAATAAGCTCTAGGTCATATTACTTTTACTGAATTAATATCATCTTGAAAATGAATCAATTTTCAAGTGTTATATTTTTTTTATTAATAATTAAAGTAAGCTGTATTGTTGGTAAGTTTAAAAAATTATTTAACAATGTTGATTAAAAATTGTGTAAATTAAAATGTAAATAAATAAAAAAATTTTAATTATTACAATTAAATTGCAAATTAAATTCATAAATGTTGTCGTTTAATTTAATAATTTAAATTTAAATAATTTTTGAGGACTGTATGATGAAAAATGGATAAAAGTACTTCTTCAAAATAATCCTGAAAATGTGAGGGGTTGTGATATTACAATTGGAGACAATGAAAGAACATATATTGCTTATGACAAGTCAATTGATTTGAAAATTGACGACTGGATTAAATTTGATGGTGATCAAGATAATAGCTGCTCATTTAAAGTATTTATTAATCGCAAAAAAGATTTTGTTGATGATAAAGTTTTAAATAAAAAATGGACAATCCGAGAATGGTATTTACCTGCAGAGTGTAAAAATAAGGAACCTTATGAAATGGGGTGTGAAAGAAAATATAGAGATTATACTGTTTATATAAAACCAAAAGAATACCCAGAAAAATTGCACATGTTTTTTTCAAAAACTAAAATTATAGAAAATTAAAAAATAAATATATAAACAACATAGTTAACAAAGTAATCATGAATTTTTTATTTAGAATCCCTTTTTTTTTTTTTTAACCAAGTTATATTTTTAAATTTTTTATTATTTTTTCAGTTATCAAGATCAGTTTCTTAATTATTAACTTAAAATTATTTGCTCATTATTTTTTTGTTTAATGCTCATTTAAATTAAAATAAATAAATTTTAAAAATAATAGTATTGATAATTTTTTAAATATTTTAAATCATAAAAAATAATTATTTCAGTGAAATAAAATTCTACATCGACAATTTTAAACCAAGGTTGTATAATACAATGACAATATATTGTCAATTTTTTATGATAAAAATTATTATCACTGCCTGAAGAATGCAGTGATAAAAAATTATATTATTATATTATTTTTTTCACTGGAAAAAAAAAATATAATATAGAAAAAATGCGGAAAAACATTAATTTTTTATATACTCTGCATGCAACAATAAAAATTCACATAAAAAAATGTTATCTGTTATCTTCCTTGTAAAGTTACCAACAAGTTGTTATATATTTTCGATGAAAAAAATATTTTTGTTCACTATTGTAACGTTTTTTCGAAAGAACACAATACATGTTGAAAAATAAAAATGAATATAATAATAATTATTATTGCTTTTTCAAGTATAATTATTGAAAATGCAAAAAGTCAATTTGATCAACTTGAAATACCAGTTGCTAATCAAAATTGTGAAAAACATAATCCCCCTGATATTGTGTAAGTACAATATAATATTTTATTAAACTGATGTATTTTTCAAAAATAATCCAATTTCCATTTTCACATGAAAAATATTTTTCAATATAAAAATTTAAATATACATATTATTAACCAATTGTATTTAAATATAAATTCCAGATCAAACTTTGTATTCAATCCAACACTTAAACAAAGATCTTTATTTACAACAGCAATAACTTTTTGGGATGATAAATTTATAAAATCAAAAATAAAAAGTATAAAATTTTCTCTAAAAATTTTTCAACTACCAATAACAAAACCCAAAAAACTTATGTATAATATTTATCAAAATATTGAAAATTTAGAATTACCATCAACTCTCAAAGATGATCTCTTTTATGTTAGTGGTGCAATTGGAAAAGAATTATTTGATTTTTTATCAGAAATACGTTCTTTATTAGAGGCATCAAATCACCATGAATTATTTGATGTTTATGTTGACAATATTCAATGGACAGATGCTGGAAAAATTGATAAAATAAATACCCTAAGAGCTGTTTTCACAAGTATCAATAATAAAAATGTATCATCTCAAAATATTGATTACAAATTTATATTTTTTGAAGCCTGCAAATATTGTGCACTAGAAATTATTGAAAAAATATGGGAAACATTTACAAATACAGACAAGCAAGATTTTATATATATGATACGTAATCCACGTGTATACATGTATTATGATATTTATTCTTTAAATATATTTGATAAGGCAATTATATTATACTGGATTGAGACACACTTAGAATTCATCAATCCAATGGGTAGAAATATAAATTATCGTATGCAAATGATACGACATATGTTTCAAATACTTAAAACTGCTTTTTTAGTAACAAATATTGAAAGATTACAATATTTTTTTCTACAATTAAATATGGATCAAAATGAAAAAGATGATTGTATTATAAATTTTTTATTACATCAGACTGAAAGTGTTATACTAATATCAGATGAAAATTTTGTATTTTTAATGCAACAATTAAGCCAAGAAAAAAGAGTTAATTATTTACAAAATAATCGTGATTTTTCATTGGAACATTTGATTGATTCATGGCCATGGAGATATTTATATTTTGAAGTGTTAGAAACAAGTCTAAAAAATTCACAAGCAACAACTATTGACTATGAAAATATACTGAAACAAATATTTGAAACAATTGACAATGAATATAATGCATTTGGTAATTGTAAACAAGGAAGTTTATGGATGCTTGGAAAATTTTGGTCTGATTATAAAGATCATTTTAAGGCAGGACTTATCAAAACATGCTGGACATTGTCTTTTGATAAAATATTTAAATTTCGAACTGTTTCGATTATCGTTGCAAATTGGGATGTAAAATTAATTAGACCATTAACAACTCGAGTTGAAATTCTCAAAGGACTAATTGATTGGGCTCATTTATTTTTGGTATTTGAGGAATTTAATTTGATGTATGAAATCAGTGAAAAAATTATGAAAACTCGAGAGCAAAAACGTCTTTTTTTGGAGGAAATTCCACTTGATGATATTTGCAATTATTTAATTATCAATGGTGATAGGTATGATGACATTGACAGTCTTATTGAATGGAAATACAGTGGTGTTAATCATCTTAAAGCAAAATTTAAAAAATCTATTAATTGGATTTCGATTGTTGAAAATATTGAGGCGACTGGATTTTCACATAGTATTGTTGTTGATAAATTACGCTTACTATTTTATTGGCTTGATTTTTCAGAGCAGTCGACAGAGGTATTAGATAAATGCATTGATAAATATTTAGATAATAAATCTAAACCTGTTAATTGGGATAAATTTTATAAATGTATTAAAAGTGTCAATTCATATCTGCGTAAATTTAAATATATGATTGGTAGTCTGGCATTTTAATAAATTATTTATATTTAAAAAAAAAAAATAAAAAAATAAATATTAAATCTATGGTGAATTTAAGATGAAAAAATTGTAATTTAATAATTCGAAATGTTAAAGAAATAAAATATAATAAAAATTTTAATTTAAAAATATAAAGTAAAATTTACAAATTCAATAAATCTAAATGTTAATAAAAATATAATAAATATTCAATTTAAAAATATAAATTTGTTAATTTTATTCTTTTTCTATTAATATATTTTAAAAAAACTCGCGCTTTTTCATGATTCCTTTTTTACCGATTGAAAAAAAAACCTATCCTTACCTGTATTATTTATATTTCCGCGCTTTTTTCCTTGTCCATGTGAGTGGCTGTACAAGTGTGCAACAGTTGTTGTTTATTGTTTTGTTGACAAACTAAATAAATTCACAACAACAACTGGATTTATTAATAAAAAATTTAGCATTTTCTATAGTTCAATTGTTCAATCAAATTAATTATAATCTTCAAAACAATACAATTTTGTTGATGTGAAATAAAAATAACTGGTATTAATTGTTATTGTGAGTATAAAATTTCATTGACAATAAACAATAATAAACAATAAATAATTAATTCGTCATTAATTGTCTTTTTTGGGTTTAGATATAAAGTTCAATACAAAAATGTTTTCACATAAGAAAACAGTAAAAATGTCAGTGGAGGAGAGATGCAATAAATTAAAAAAAGATTTTCCTCATGACATCCAGATGTACATCCAGGTACCAACAGACGTATTGGATCTCCAAGAGTTCAAACAATTAGCCATGGAGAGACGAGAAAGTAATAACTAAAATAAATTAATAAATATATAATTTATAAAATAAATTAACCATTATTATTTTCAGTTTTAAAAATGATTGAATTGCTGATGAATAGATCTGACTTGAAGACTCTGGAAGAAAGAAAAACTGCATTGTTAAGCTCAATGAGAAAAGATTCATACAATCATGCTGCTAAATTATTACAAGGTCTTGGCTGTGTTGCAAATACTGAATTTGAACTTGAAGCAAGACGTCGTGATGCATTGTCACATTTTGCAATAAGACTTGCATACTCACAAAATCCAGAGCTTAGAAAATGGATGACAACGATGGAAGTTGAATACATGAAAATGAGATTTCTAACATTGACAAAAGAAGGCACAACTGAATTATTTAAAATAAATGGATTTAATTATGAAATGGTACATTTAATTTAAATGATATTCAAACAAATAATATTACTATTAATAATTAAATTAATTCGATAGGTTACTGAAGAAGAAAAGGATCAACATCGTGATGTACTTTATAAATCAACAGCTAAAATACAAAACATTGATGGGATTGATTTTTATAAAGTGTCATTTAAAAAAGTAACTGATCTTGTTAAATCAAGAAAAGTATTTATTAAAAAAGGAATGGCATGGATACCACAAACTGAATTGTCATATTTATTCATCAATCATTTCAAGGAACATTTAACAGATTCATTTGAAAGTGCATTGCAAGATTTTTATGCTCTTCAAACAGATGAAAGAATATATGGATTTATCAAAAAATTGCCAATTGTATTTTCCAAAGATAATGTATCATGGGACAATGCTGAAGATGTACCAATTGAAGCACTTGATGAGGTAAATTAATATTAAAAAAATTATCTTTCAAATTAAAAATATAATTAACATGATTGTTTGATTTTAGTTGTCAAAAACATCATATCCACTTTGTATGAGAACTCTTCATGAAGCCTTAAAAACTGATCATCATTTAAAAAATCATGGACGTGTACAGTATATACTATTTCTCAAAGGAATTGGTGTTAAACTTGAAAGTTCAATTCAATTTTGGCAAAATGAATTTACAAAATTAATGGATCTAAATAAATTTGAAAAGGAATATTTGTATCAAATTAAATTCATGTATGGCAAAGCTGGTGGTATGAAGAATTATACACCATTGGGTTGTTCAAAAATAATAAGCAATGGTCCTGGTGCTGGTGATTGTAATGGATGTCCATATAAACACATGGACAATGAAATGTTGAAGAAAAAATTGACAAGTTATGGATTATCAAGTTCAGGTATTTGATATTTGTCATTACAAGTTAACAGCTTTATTTATATGGTACTTTTTGATAAATGGGATATTTATTTATTGATATTATTTTAGTTGTTTCTGAAATATCTGAACTGGCTAAAACTGGACATCCACAAATAGCATGTGCCAAGTATTTCGAATTGACACATAGAGTTCCACCTGAACGTCCAATTATGCATCCAAATGGTTACTTCAAAGACAGTCGTAGTGTCATCACCAAAGCCACCACCACCGCCACCAACAACAATGGTAAATTTCAACAAAAAACAACAATAATTTACTGTCTAACAATAATTTAATTTTTGTTAATAGATACACCAAGTGAATCATCACCAGCAAGAAAAATTTCAACACCAAAATACACACCTGTTAGAACATCAGTATTTTTATCACGTAAAAAAGATGTTCAAGTTAAACCAATGGAAATTGAAGACTTGTTGAATGAAGATGATGATGCCTTTGATAATTTGTAATTAATTAGTTTTTTAAAAGTACTTTCATGGTTTTTTTTTTTTTTTTTCTTTCTTCATACCTTGTAAACAATCAAGGATAAATAAATTATTTTTTTTATCTTGATAAAATGTTTTTTTTTTTGCATTATTTATATTCATTTTTTTTAGCCAACCAACAACATTTAAAATAGTTTAAAATACATTATTTTTGTTGATAAATTTTCAAACTTTTTTTTTTAATTTAAATTATTATTTTTTGTTGCATTATTATTATAAATAATAATAAAAATAATAATGTGATATTGTTATTATTTTAATGGCGTTTGCCGCTAATTTTAACATATTACCAACATAAAATAGTAAATTATTTTAGTGCGCAAGCGTATAAACATTAAACAAGTCTGATCGTGTTTTTTGTGTTAGCTTTTGTCAACTTGTTGTAAAATTTTCATAAATTTTCATTCATTGCAATTCATTGATTCATCCGTTTTGTTTCATTGCTTGCACAGCTATTGTTTGAGGTTGTCGTTATCTAAATTATTCCCCAAAACCAATTAATCTTTAAATAATACGCAATTTAACTGATAAATTATCAATAAACAAAATTCAAGATGATTCCATTATCAAAAGGAGCCATAACCGTAAGTATTTTGTTGTTAAATTCTCAAATTTTATTGTCATTAATTTACCGGTTAAACCTTCATCTTTTTGTGATGATTATTATTATATTTTCTTCACCATGATCCCAAGAGATCATCAACAATTTGTTTAAATTAAAATATAAATTTTTAAAATGTTTAATAAATGGTTTTTATTATTATTTTTAGCGAATTATGAAAGGAGATGAAGTAGACAAGCCAATTGTCCAAATATTGGTAAGCCAAAATAATTTAAATAAATAATTAATGAACAACAAGGTTCAAGTATAACAACAGTATAATTAACACAATGTTTATTATTTTTTATTAATTAGAGTATCAAAAAATTGGCATCTGGTGGAAGTGCCGGTGCTGATCGTTATCGTTTGTTAATATCTGATGGTGATGTTTTGAGTTCATTCACAATGTTGGCAACTCAATTGAACTCCATGGTAACAGAAAATACAATTGATATATATGCTATTATTGAAATATCACGTTATGCCATGAGTAAAGCAAATACTGGTGGTGGACACGCTAAAACAATAATGATAGTACTTGGTATTGAAGTTAAAGTCAAGGGTGATGTTGTTAAATGTAAAATTGGTGATCCAGTTAATTATGAATTAACAGTTGGTTCATCTGATACAAATTCATCATCAGCAGCATCAGCAGCATCAGCTGCACCAGCTGCACCAGCTGCAGCTTCTATTAATGGAAATTCATCAACACTACAACTAAACAATCGTGTGGTTCCACCAGCAAATCGTTTAAATGATTCATTAAATGCTGGAATGGAAATACAAACAACACCAATTGCTGCATTAAGTCCATATCAAAACAAATGGGTCATCAAAGCACGTGTTAGCAATAAATCTGATATTAAAATATGGAATAATTCACGTAGTAGTGGTAAGCTATTTAACATGGAACTCATTGATGAAAGTGGAGAAATACGTTGTACAGTATTTCAAGAACAAGTTGATAAATTTTTTGATATGATTGAAATACAAAAATTATATTATATATCACGTGCATCAATAAAAATGGCAAACAAACAATACAATTCATTGAAAAATGATTATGAAATGTCATTAACTGGTGATTCAGAAATTATAGCATGTAATGAAGAAAGTGATGCAATTCCATTAATGACATATGAATTTGTACCAATTAAAGAAATTGAAAATATGGAAAAAGATACAATGGTTGATATTTTGGGAATTGTTAAAAGTGCTGATAATCTTGTTGAGTTAACATCAAAAGCTGGAAAAGAATTTAAAAAAAGAGACATACATTTAATTGATGAAAGTAAAGTATTAATTTCATTAACATTATGGGGTAATCAAGCTGAAAATTTTCAATCAAATAGTAATCCAGTTATTGCTATTAAATCAGCAAAAATTGGTGAATTTAATGGTGGTAAAACATTATCAGCACAAATGTCATCTGTACTTCAAATTGATCCAGATATACCACAAGCTCATGCGTTAGTATTTATTTATTTAAATTATATTTATTGTATACTAATTAATTAATTTTTTTATTAAATAGTCTTCGTGGATGGTTTGCAAGTATTGATGCTAATTCTGAGGAAATTCAATCATTGTCAAAAACAAATTCTGCTGGTGGAATGAGTGGTAATTGGTCAATGATAAGAGAGGCTACAGCTAGAGGTATGCAAGCTCGTGATATGCCTGAAACATTTATTTGTAAAGCAATGATTAATATGGTTCGTACAGACAATATTATGTACAAAGCTTGTCCAAGTGATAATTGTAACAAAAAAGTAAGTTTAATTATTTTTTGTGTTTGAATTATGTTTAATTATATTTTTAATATGTTTATTTGATGTTTTTTTAAGGTTATTGACAATGATGGTGTGTACAGATGTGAAAAATGTAATCAAGATTATCAAAATTATAAACCACGTTTGTTGGCTAATGTATGTTTATTTGTTTGTTACTATTTTTTGTTTTAAATGATTGAATTTGTTTGAGATAATTTTTTAATATTTACAGATGGCTATTTCTGACTGGTCATCATCTGTTTGGGCAACAGCATTTCATGATGATGTTGAACGAATGGTTGGATTATCAGCACAAGAACTTCAAGAATTACAACAAGTTAATTCTGATGAATTTAATAAAAAAATTACAAGTCTTGCATTCCAGCCATTTTTATTTAAACTCAGAATGAAGATGGGAATGTATAATGTAAGTTGTTATTTAGATAGTTGAATTAATTGAATTTATTTATTAATTTTTTGTTTTTTTATTGGTTTTTAGGATCAACCAAAAATGAATACATCTATTTCTGCTGTTACCCCAGTTGATTACAAGGCTTACAATAAGCATTTACTCAAGAAAATTAAAGAAGCTGCAAATATCACTACAAGTAAATAAATATTTAATTTTTTTTTGTACCTCATTTTTATTTTCTTTAAGTTACTAATTTTTTTTCTTGTTTATAAAACGTGCAACAGCACTTGAATATGTCATAAAAACATTGAATAAAATCTTGTGTTATTCATAAATAAAATATTTGAATTTATTCTTTCAAAAAAAAAAAAAATCTATTTATTTAAAATAAAATACCTACACAATTAACATGTTAATTTACAGCTGTCATTGAGTTGACATTTTTTTTCAATTTCAAATAAAATATAATAATTTAAATTATAAATAAAATCAACCACAAAAATCAATTTCAGTAAATCAACAATAATATTTAAAATAAATTAATAATATATTTATTTTTTTTCACAATTATTTAAACAATTTTATAAATTATATTAAAATAATAAAAAAGAAATTTAACTTTCACAAATAATATATTTTTAATACACTTTAAATTAATTATTTTTTACTATTTTAAAATATTCAAATTAATAATTACACATTATTATAAACATAATAATTAATTAATAATTTTAAATTATTTATTTTCATTCAAACAATGATATATATTTTTTTTTATTTCCAATATTTATTTGCAAAAAAATTAGATATCTACAAAAAAAGAAAATTATGTATTTTTCCATTATAGACATTTATTTTTTTAAAATTCTTTTTATAAATAATAGTTATTCGCATTATAATATTTCAGATAAAATATATTTTATGTTTGTCTTTGGCCAGCAATCACACTTTCATAAAACTCCAGTATATATTTTTTGTTTGTTATTTGTATTAAAAAAATAATAATGAATTAATAAAATGAAAGTTTCATTCATTTTAATAGTACATTGATTTTTTATAGACACACAATTGACAATTATTTATAAATTATATTATACACTAATAAATTATTATAATTATCATAGCTTTTATTTATTTTTCTTGGAAATAATTCAAAAGCTGATAATTATAAATTAATTTTTCGATTGTTTTTTCAATTAATTGGTCTGAATATTATTTTTTTCCAAATAAACATTCACTTTTACTTTTTTTTTTAACAAAAAATTTTAATTATTGTGAGATTATTTCTATGAAAAAATATTATGTAATTTTAATTATTATTTTTCTTTCAGTTGACATAATTTTTTTAAACTCATTCATTCTTTTTTATTAGATAAATTTTATTGTGACATTTTCAGATCATCATAAATTAATCAATCAATAAAAATTAATTTAACAATTTTTTTTTTTAATTAAAACAATAGCTAGAATAAAAAAATCCAAGAAGATTATTAATTTCTTTTTGGTTTTTGAAAAAACAATGTCATTAACAGAGTGAAAATTATTTTAAAAATAAACTTGGCAGATCTGAAATGTCACATAAATATTTAATACAATTTTCATTGGAATGTTTATATTTGTGGATAATATATATATGAGTGATTATGGAATATTATAATTTATAATGCAATTAATTATTGCAAAAATTATTCAACAAATGCTTAATTTTTTTCATATCAATTTTAAATGTATACATGTATTTTGATTTTTTTTTTTTCATTACTTCGAAACACATTTGTAATTTTTTTTTTGGGTTTAAAATTTTCATAATAATTATTATTGAGGTATTGGTAATCTTCACATATTTTTTATAATTTTTTTATATATATTTCTTTTTATTTTTTCAATAATCTTGGCATTTTTATTTGTGTTTTTATTATGTTTTTCTAACGCTTTACCTTTAGGCTAATGGAAATTTTTTAGGTGTTTTTTTTTTGTGCATTTTTAAGAGACATCGTGATAAGAATTATTTAATTACAATTTTTTCTAACGTCGAAATGAGGCTAAATCTATGAAATATTCAATTGAATAATATTTTTTTTTTTTCTACTCAGACTGTTTTACTGTGCAGACTTTCTGTGATATTTTTTTGAGCTCTAATTTTTAAATCCAATAATTGTAATTAAATTTAAATTGATAATTGATGACGTGTATGTCTCGTCTAATTATCAATTTACATAAATTGATCAATGCAATAATTAAAAATTGGTGCAAAAAAAAATATTGACCTTTCAATTTTTTTTTTGTCTTAAATTTCTGTATAATCAACAGAATAAAATTTATTTATATTGTATAAATATTAAAATTAAATATTGTTTATTTTCAATGCTATGATTTTTTTAAATATATTTTTTTGTTATTTATATGGAATATTTTTATATAAACAATTATATAGATATGAAATGTTTTAAAAGTGTTCGAAGCACCTGAGGAAGTATTTATGGATAAATTATGACCATATTTTTTGGATTTCTCACCTTTTATTGTTTTTTTCATTAACAAAAATTTAGTGATGTTGATGATCATCATCATGGAATTTTTGTAGTGGTGTTGCTGGTGTTGGATCATCATGAAAAAGTGGATTTTTAACTTCCATTTCACCAGCCTTTTTTTTTCAAATGAAAAATAATAATAATTGTTATTAAATATATTTTTAAACAGGATAAAATTTTAATTAATTTAATACATACTGGTGCCAAGCCTGGACACTCGTATACTGTATAATCTCCTTCTTCGTTTTCTTCATCACTCTCAGCTTCTGATACTGAGCCTGGATCACGTGCTACTGATCTAATTATCAAAGAAAAAAAATATTTAATTAAACAGTTACTTAGTTTACTTGTTGTATTTGTTAATTTACTTTTCCATAGCAATTATTTGCTGTTTTTGATGTTGAAAATGATACATTTGAGCTGAATGAGCCAGTCTTTGATCACCAGATGGTGATATGTCTTTATTTGGACCAGTCACACCATAAGCTGGATATTCAATATCTGCTGCTGCTTTTGCACCACGTTCAAGTCTTTAAATAAATATACAAATTAATTTTATCATAACATATTAACTTGGACTTGACTTCTCGACAAGAAATTAATCTAACACTTCTAAAAACAACTCCAACTTTTGACAAAAAACATTCTTTATAATTTTCAATTTTCATTGATTAAAATTTTTTTAATAAAACAATCTTTTCTTTAACTTTTCATTGAATTTTTTTTTACTAAATTTATACTTTTATTTTTATCAGTACTTATTTAAACAATTAAATAAAACAAAATTCTTTTTTTTTTTAAATTTTCAAGTCAATTTTATCCTACACTTTTTTGTATTTTAAATTATTAAAATTATTTTTTTAACTTTACCTGCACCAGGTCAAACTTATCAGAACCAAAAGAAACATCATTATAGCACAACAACCCACAAAAAATGCTGAAAAAAAAGAGAAACAAATAATTAAAATAATTGTAAAATAAATTACATAATTGTAAAATAAAAAATACTCACCGATTATATAAAAACTTGGTTTTGGATCTAATAATCCACCAATGTCTGATTGTGAAATAGA
Source organism: Aphidius gifuensis (assembly GCF_014905175.1). Classification (NCBI taxonomy): domain Eukaryota; kingdom Metazoa; phylum Arthropoda; class Insecta; order Hymenoptera; family Braconidae; genus Aphidius; species Aphidius gifuensis. The sequence continues at coordinate 1,465,403 of NC_057793.1, forward strand.
AGCACGTCTTTGTGGTTCTGGTATTAAATTATTAACCCCATAAATATCAATCATATTTTTAAATATTTTTTTTGCCTCAATAACTGTTATATTTTCAGTACTTGGTTTTATAATTTTTTTAGTAATTATATTTTTTTTTTCAATGTCATTATTATCAATTATTTTAGTATCAATTTTCATTGTTGGAGTAATTATTTTTTCATTGATATTATCATTTTTGTAATAACGTATGTCATTTGGTTTAAAAGCAAAATTATTTTCACTATTTTCATCAATAATATTATCAAATTTATAAGTAAATTCCGGCACATTTTCAGGTACACTTATTTTATTTATTAATTTATTAAAACGTGGTGAATTTATTTCTAATATTTTATTTTTTAATTTATTTATTGGATTATTTTCATTGTAGATATTATTCCATTCTTGTAAATTTAATCTTACTGGATAATGTTGGTAATTTTCAATAAACATTTTTTCATTAAATTGACTTTCAGCAAATGGAATTTTTTGGTTTTCATAATTATTTATATTTTCTTGTTGTTTTTGTTGTTGTTCATCATAATTATCTTGATAATAATTATCGAAATTTTTAAATAAATGTGGATTATTAAATTTATAATTTTTTTCCTGTCTATTGTAATTTTTTAATTTTTCATTATTAAGAATATTTAGGATTTTTGAATTTTCAAGCAATAAATCAAGTATATTTTTTTCTTCATCACGACGGTAATCAAGCATTTCATTATTGTATATTGAAGAATGTTTGTGAGAATTAACTGGATAATTTTTAATACGTTGATCCTGTGATTCGAGATAATCTTCCAGCTGTTTTAAACGTAAATTTTGATCGGGTGGTTCGTCTGATTCAACAGCTGGAATTTAATTGACAATAAAAATATTTAAATAATTTAATAACAATATTCAATTTATTATAAATAAATGTTTATAATTTTTTAATACAAATTTAAATTATATATCATCAAAATTTTTTCAATGTAAAGATGTTTTTTTCTCTTAGAAATTAAAGTTTTTATTTTATTTTTTTTATTATTATTTTATTGTAAAATAATAATACTGCGACGTATAAATGTCACAAGGGATTATGGTTCGTCGAAAAAAAAAATAAATAAAAAAACACCAAAAGTTATTATGATTATTAATAAAAAAAAAATATTATTTTTCGATATTTTGATAATTTAAAAAGCACAGGTTTAAAAATGAATGGAACAAAAATTAATTAACAAATTTTATGAAAATATTTAACAAAAAAAAATAGAAAAAAATTTATCAGTGAATCTGTTGATCTTTTGATAGAGAAAATATTGAACATGTCTGTTATCTAATGCAACGTTTGACTGTAAAATAAAATGTAGACATTTTATTTAAAAAAAGGACAAACTACATTGTATCATTAAAAAAAAAAAATTACATATTGACATCTGTTGATGAAAATAAAATAATAAAATGTTATTTATAATAGTTTTGATTAAATATACTCACATTGATATAATTCTAATCCATCAACACAATAATTATAAATTAAAAAAACTAAAATCACTGTAAAACGATATGTCAAATGTATAATTTTCATTGTTAAAATATATAATTTATAATTCCACAATTGAATCTACAGCTGGTTGATAAATTTTACGTGTTATCACAAAGTTTAGTTTTTTTTTTTTTTTAATGTCTAATAAGAACGTCATTCATCCCGACATTCAATTTTGAGACTTGCGCAATTTGAAATTTTCATACTTTTACAAAAACAAATCAATACCTTCACTAAAGTCGTCATCAAAATAATACGACAACTACAAAAATATATATGTATTTCATTTTTTGAAAAATTATTTTATTTAATGTTACATTTATTATAGGTAATGTATAATTATATTGATTAATTGTCATGGACATTAAACTGACACACAAGAATAAATAGAAAAATTAATATTTCATTTTTTATTTATTTTTAATGAATAAATATTTATCAAATAAAACGAGTAGGTGATGAAGCTTCCTGTTAATGGTATTTTTATTTATTTATTTTTATTGTTTTAAAAAAACACTTGTTTGTGATTAGCATTTATAAATAGAGAGAAAAAAAGACAAGAGAGAGAGAGAGAGAGAGAGTATATAACTTTTGTGATAATACTTTGTGAATAAATTTATTTTTTATTTTTATATTTAAATGATAACTATATATATATTTCCGTTTAATTATTATTTTTATTTATTTTTGTCTAAATGATATTTACAGAAAAAAAAATCAATTATTAATTTGTAATAATATTTTATTTTTAATAATAGTTTTTGTAATTATATATTTAAAATAAAAAAAAAAATTGATATATTTTTTTCAATGAAAATTGTGGAAATAATGGCAAGATATTGTATTTAAAAAAATATATATATATTTATTATTATTATTTATTATAAAGTATATGAAGGCATAAAATTTATCATCTTGTCAAATTTTTTTTTTTGGTAAATTCAATATAAAAATATTTTTACCCCTCAATCTTGAAAATAATTTTTTTTATAGACTTTTATGAAATATGTATGAGAAAAAAAAAAACAAAAAAAATTGAGAAAATTAATAATACTTGGATAACAACCCCCATGCATTACAAAAAGACGTCGAAAAAAAAATAAGAATAATGGTAATTCAAGGGTTGCTTTATAAATTTTACCGAAAAAAAAAATCAGTTATTTTCTCCTCAATTTCTCCTCAAATTCTTCCGAAGTCAACGCGAGGAGAAAATTTTTCCACTTATTTCTCCGCATGGGTCAATTTCGGAGAAATGGGAGTAATCGCGGAGAAATTCAGGAGAAATCACGGAGAAATATTTTCACCAGGGTGAACCTTGTTTTTATATAAAAAATTATCCACGTGTACATTGTGAAGAAGATTAAATATTTAACATAATGGTTTTTTATTTATTTTTAATATATAATAGTCATTCGACCGGTGTTTTTTCATTTTAACTAATCACCAAAGCCTACTGATAATGGATTTCTTAAAAACATCGACAAAAATATATAGATAAAAATAAAAAATAAAATTTTGATATTTAATATATTTGTCATTGAATCGACATTGATCCATCACAACTAATTATTAAACCAATTGATGACAAATATTTTAAAAATATCGACAAAAATAGTTACATAAAAAAAAATATTAAAAATAAATAAATTTAAAATTGATTCAGTTAGTATTAAATAATTAGAAATTCATGATTTTTTCTTTTTTCATAAATTAATAAATAATATTTTACAATGAATTTTGCTAGATTATTATTTTTTTTTCTATTACATAGTAAAAAAAGTTTTGATTATTGAAACATTATTTTTTTATTTTATTTATTTTTAAAATATATTATTCATTCTAGCTGTTGTTTGGTCAGCTCATCTAATCATTAAACTTACTGATAATGAATTTGTTACTAGCATCGACGAAAATAGGTATAGATAAAAAACAAAAAAACCAAGTGACTCACAATGCCACATCATTAGTATATTATCAATACTAGAAATATCCATATATTTCTAAAATAATGACATGTTTCAACATATTGTGAAAGAGCTGACTATATAAAGGGGTACAAATTTTTAACAAGTCGACACTGTGTTGGATTGTCCAAAGGAACACAACATGGCACTTAAAACTGCCTGGTTATTCTTCGGGACCATCTTCATTGCGATTCAATTATTCCACGTATCTTGTGCAGAAGGTAATTTTTTATTTTTAATATTTAAAAAAATTTTGTTGTACAATTTAAAATAATTATTTTATAGATTATTGTTATGTGATTCATTGCCCAACGTGAATAACTATTTATTGTATTTTATTTGTAAAATATGTTATTTTATATATATATTTTGATATGATTTTTTATGAATTTTTAGTTGGAGATTTTCATATGAACGTGACTGATGATGCCTCAGGTAATTTATCCATTGAATGTTCTCGAACGATTGAGGTGGCCACAGACTTTTTATGCAGTTTTCAATTGAGTAATGGTACTTTAATTACATATAAATCTGTCATTGGTAATAAAGAGGAAAATGTTACTGGACCAGTAAGGTGAGTACATATAAATTTATATTTCCAATGAATATTTTGATTTAATTAAAAATATATTATAGAAATTTTTTATTAAATAATTGTTTATTAAATAATTGACAAAGTAATTAGTCAAATTTGATTTTAAAAATTTATTTTTAATTTGAGATATGGAATAATCCATCCTTCATCGAACGTCAATAAAAAAGTTTGTAAGATTCAAGTTTATTCACCATTTATTGAATTGGAATCAAGAAAGACATGGAAGTGTTGGATCATAACTGGTAATCAAACAATTGGTACTCTTGTTGAAAAGCAGTTGATGAGAAGATCACAGTCAGCAGTAATTGGTTTACCACCAGTTGTAACATCAAATGTACATGTTAAACGTGGTGATGATTTCATAGTAAATATATATTATTTTATACAATTATATTTATAAATTTTTTTTTTTTTTTTATAATTTAAATATCGATTAATATTCAATCAATTAAAAATCATTTTTAGATTGGATGCCAAGTTATGGAGCCAATAGTTAATTGTTCTTTTCACAGTCCACATGGTAATAATTTTACTGTTTTAAATGAGTCAAGGAGAATTATTACACCTGACGAATATAAATCTAAAGGAAAACACGAGATAACAATGAATCCAATACGAACACTGGTATATAACAGTAATTTTTCGATGGGTGATTGCTTCGCTATTGTATCAAAAGCTGTTCTAATTCATGCTGGACAGTGGACTTGTAAAATGCAACTGAATAATACTGAAGCAGATGTTTCTATAAATTTTACAGTAGCTGTTCAAGGTTTGTTTTTTATAATATATTTTTAACATATTAAATTATTAAAATTTATATATTATTTTTTAATTTTAAAATACAGATTCATATCTCGTGGCGAGCTCTACTGAGGACAAGTCACCAAAAACTATTAGTTGTACTGCAATTCCAGGACTTTCATCAAAAATTGTCGAATGTGAATGGAAGTTTTCTAATAATATCAGCATTTCTGAAAATTATTTTCCAAACATCACACGTTTAAAGAATGATACAAGCTGTGATCTTAATTTTAAAGGTAATAATAATAACTTTTTTTTTTTTAAATAATTTGTAAAGATTTAAACATCAATTTATATATAATTTATTTTTAAGACTCGAAGAAATCTTACGAGGGCAATTGGACCTGTAATGCTAAATTTAAAAATAATTTTGGTGATGAATATAATGACACTGCCTCTATTACTTATTCATTATCAACAACACCAAACTCTTTATCAAACGAAACATTATCAACATCAACAGAAAAAGGTCTTGTCTTATGTTTTATATTTGAAGTTATATTGATTAAATGATGCCATTAAAAGTTTACTGTATACATTTAATTTTTTATATACATTTTAATATATTTTTTATGAATCTTTAGTTGGAGATTTTTATATGAACGTGACTGATGATACTTCAGCTAATTTATCCATTGAATGTTCTCGAACAATTGAAGTGGCCAAAGACTTTTCATGCAGTTTTCAATTGAGTAATGGAATTTTTATCACATATAAATCTGTAATCGGTCAAAAAGAGAAAAATGTTACTGGACCAGTAAAGTAAGTACATATAAATTCATATTTGCAGTGAATGTTTTGATTTAATTAAAATCCCATTAGATATATTTTTGATTGAATAATTGACAAAGTAGTTGATCAAATTTAATTGTAAAATTTTTGTTTTAATCTTAGATATGGAATAATCCATCCTTCATCAGACGTCAGTAAAAAAGTTTGCAAGATTAAAGTTTATCCACCATTTAATGATTTGAGATGGAGAAAGGCATGGAAGTGTTGGATTATAACTGTTAATCAAACATTTGGTACAATTGTTGAAAAGCAGTTGAAGGAAGTACAACCAGCACCATCCAATTTACCACAAGTTAACATAATATCAAATGCAGTACATGTTAAAAGTGGTGATGATTTTCTGGTAAATATATATATTATTTTATATAATTATATTTATAAAATAATTATTTTTTCATAATTTAAATATCGATTAATATTTGATCAATTGAAAATTAATTTTAGATTGGATGCCAAGTTATGGAGCCAATAGTTAATTGTTCTTTTCACAGTCCACATGGTAATAATTTTACTGTTTTAAATGAGTCAAGGAGAATTATTACACATGACGAATATAAATCTAATAAAGGAAAAAACGAGATATCAATGAATCCAATACGAACACTGGTATATAACAGTAATTTTTCAATGGGTGATTGCTTTGCTATTGTATCAAAAGCTGAAGAAATTCATGCTGGACAGTGGATTTGTAAAATTCAACTAAATAATACTGAAGCAGATGTTTCTACAAATTTTACAGTAGCTGTAAAAGGTTTGTTTATTACAATACATATATTCTTAACATATTAAATTATTAAAATATAAATATGTATATATAAATATTATTATGTAATGTTTCAATCACAGATTCATATCTTGTGGCAAGTTTCACCGAAAACAAGTTGCCAAAAACGATTAGTTGTACTGCAATTCCAGAACTTGCATCAAAAATTGTCGAATGTGGATGGAAGTTTACCAATAGGGTCAATGTTACTGAACGAAATATTCCAAAGGTCTCCCCTACCACTGATACTAGCTGTAAGCTCAGATTTACAGGTAATAATAATTTAGTTTTTCTAAATAAATATGTAAAAATTGATGCATTAATTTATAAATAATTTATTTTTCAGAACCGAAGAAATCTTACGTGGGCATATGGACCTGTTATGCTACATTTGAAAATTATTTCGGTGATAAATATAATGATACCGCATTTATTACTTTTTCATCATCAATAACACCAAACTCTTCATTAACAGAAAAACCATCAGCATTAACAGAAGGTATTTGCTTATTTTTTATATTTTAACAAATTATGTCATGGAAAGTTTTTTGTATTTTATTTGTAAAATATTTTTGTTTGTATACATTTTAATATATATTTTATATGAACTTGTAGTTGGAGATTTTTATATGAACGTGACTGATGATGCCTCAGGTAATTTATCGATTGAATGTTCTCGAACAATTGAAGTGGCTAAAGACTTTTTATGCAGTTTTCAATTGAGTAATGGTACTTTAATTACATATAAATCTGTCATTGGTAATAAAGAGGAAAACGTTACTGGACCAGTAAAGTGAGTACATATAAATATATATTTTCAATGGATATTTTGATCAAATTTAATTGTAAAAATATATTTTTAATTTTAGATATAAAATAATCTATCCTTCATCGGACGTCAGTAAAAAAGTTTGTAAGATTCAAGTTTATCCACCATTCAATGATTTGAGTTTAAGAAAAGCATGGAAGTGTTGGATTATAACTGTCAATCAAACATTTGGTACACTTGTTAAAAAGCAGTTGAAGGAAGTACAACCAGCACCTACTAATTCATTATCAGCAACAAATTTAAAACCAGTTATAACAGCAAATCCAGTACATGTTAAACATGGTGATGATTTCATGGTAAATATAAATAATTATCCATAAAAAATAATTATTCTTTATAATTCAAACAATGATTAATATTGAATAAATTAAAAAACGATTTCAGGTTGGATGCCAAGTTATGGAGCCAATTGTTAGTTGTTCTTTTCAGAGTCCGAATCGCAAAATTTTTACTGTTCCAAATGAGTCAAGGAGAATTATTACATATGGCGAGTATAAATCTAATAAAGGAAAAAACAAGATATCAATGAATCCAATACGAACACTGGTATATAACAGTAGTTTTTCAATGGGCGATTGCTTTGCTATTGTATCAAAAGCTGATCAAATTCTGCATGCTGGACAGTGGGCTTGTAAACTTCAACTAAAAAATACTAAAAAAATAGTTTCTGAAGTTTTTACAGTAGCTGTTAATGGTTTGTTTATTAAAAAATATTTCTAACATATTAAATTATTAAAATATAAAATATATATATTATTCTTGAATTTTAAATTATAGATTCATATCTTGTGGCAAGTTTCACCGAAAACAAGTTGCCAAAAACGATTAGTTGTACTGCAATTCCAGGACTTTCATCAAAAATTGTCGAATGCGAATGGAAGTTTTCTAATGGTATCCGTATTTCTGAAAATAATTATCCAAATATCACACATTCTAAAAATGATACTAGCTGTAATCTCACATTTAAAGGTAATAATAATAATTTAGTTTTTTTAAATGAATATATAAAAATTAATTTATTAATTTAAGTAATTTGCAAGCATTAATTTTTATAATTTATTTTTAAGACCCGAAGGAATTTTACGCGGGCAAGTGGACCTGTAATGCTAAATTTAGAAATGATTTTGGTGATGAATATAATGACACTGCATCTATTATTTATTCATTATTAATAACACCAAATAACTCAAAGGAACCACAACTGGAAAATGATAATGAAAATGAAACTGAAAATGAAAATGAAACTATAAATGAAAATGAAACTACAAATGAAAATGAAAATGAAACTGAAAATGAAAATGAAAATGAAACTGAAAATAAAAATGAAAATGAAAATGAAGAGGAAGAGGACGAGGACGAGGAAGAGAAAAATAGAAAAGAAGAAAAAAATAAAAAGGAAAAGGAAGAGAAAAAGAGAAAAGAAGAGAACGATAAACAGGTAAAGGAAGAGAAAAAAAGAAAAGAAGAGAAAGATAAACAGGAAGAGGAAGAGCAAAAGAGAAAAGAAGAGAAAGATAAACAGGAAGAGGAAGAGCAAAAGAGAAAAGAAGAGAAAGATAAACAAGAAAAGAAAGAGAGAAAGAGAATAGAAGAAAAAGATAAACAAGAAAAGAGAGAGAAAAAGAGAATGGAAGAAAAAGATAAACAAGAAAAAAAAGAGAAAAAGAGAATAGAAGAAAAAAAGGAAAGGGAAGAGAAAAAGAGAAAAGACGAAAAAGATAAACAGGAAAAGGAAGAGACAAAGAGAAAGGAAGAGAAAGATAAACAGGAAATGGAAGAGAAAGAGAGAAATGAAGAGATAAATCGAAAAACAAATCAAAACAAAAAATCAAAATCAGCATCAACAATATCATCATCACCAACTTGGATTATTACAAGTCTATTATCAATTTTTAGTGTATTACACTACGCATATACTTCTCGTTAAAAATAAAATATTTGTTATACAATTATTTCACATAACAAAAAATATTAATATTTGTTTAGTTGAATGCATATTAAACTTGTCAAACAATAAAATTCATTTAAAACTGTAAAACAATTAACTTAAATTAAATCTGTAAAACAATAAAATTAAAATTCAAATCTTATTAAAAATTTAATTGATGATATCTTATTAAAAATTTCATGATAATATATAATTGTAATTAAATAATAGTACATGGATTTTTCAAGTAAAATCAACATGTTGATTCCCCTATGAATTTGCCTCCTTTCCATTTATTCATAAATTTAATTTCAACTTGCCAACAATTGGTAAATTACCATTTAAAATTCAAAAAACAGAATTAATAAATTTTAAAAAAATCATCAATCAATCTGTTTTGTAAATAAACCTACCATGAAATATTTAAATATTGAAATTGAAATTCAAAATTTAATAAAATAAATAAATTTATACCCTTGAGTTTTTATCAATCAATTATATATTATTTTTCAAAGCAGAAAAGTTATTTTCAATCGTAATCAGCATTGAGTATTCATTAGAGATGGAATAATAATGTTTTCATTATTAAACTCTCATGTACATTGAACTCACACACAAGAATAAATTCGAAAATTAATATTTCATTTTTTATTTATTGACAATGAATTCATTAAATGAACTGAGTAGGTGATGAACCTTTCTGTTGACGGTATTTTTATTTATTTATTTTTATTGTTCCAAAAAAACACTTGTTAGTGAAGAGCATTTATAAATAGAGAAAAGAAAAGAGAGAGAGAGAGAGAGAGAGAGAGAGAGTATAATTTTTGTGATAATACTTTGTGAATAAATTTATTTTTTACTTTTATATTTAAATGATAACACTAAATTTCCGTTTAGATATTATTTTTATTAACTTTTGTATAAATATTTTCACTCCTCAAATATGTACGAGAAAAAAAAAAAAAATAAAATTGAGAAAATTAATAATACTTGGACAAAGACCACCATGCTTTACAAAAAAGGATCGAGAAAAATAAACATAATACAATAATGGTAATTCAAGGGTTGATGTATAAATTTTACTGAAAAAAAAATCAAACTCATTTTTGTTTTTTTTTGATGATAAGAGATAGGTATAAAATAAGCAAAATATTGCAAAAATCAAGGCTTTTGATTGATTAATTATTTTCTCAATGAAAAATTCAATTTTTCAGATTTTTACGGTGCCATTTATGTGCTCAGTTGAAATAAATTTAGACTTGCTTTGTCTGGGTTAATTAATTGTCAATTTTTCGTTCAATAAATAAAAGGAAGTATTTTATAATAATAATAATTTGTCTTGAAATAATATGAATATTTATTTTATCATTATAATTATTCATTGTCGATGTAATTTTTGAAACGGTAACGCTATTGGCAACGTATACGGCGAAATTTACGGGAACATTTATACAGATTGTGAGTGAAACAATACACAGATGTCCCCGTATGTCCCGCACATTTTTCTGTAATGATGCCATTAACGATTTTATTTTTAAATGCATTTGATTCATATGAATACAAGCACAATTGAAGAAATTATAGATTTTTTTGAACGATCCACTCATTGGCCAGTTTTGATAAACACCTGATCTTTTTCCTGGAAAAATTATTATGAAACCTTGTTTTTACATATAAAAAAATATCCACGTGTACATTGTGAAGAAGATTAAATTTTAACGTAATGATTTTTTATTTATTTTTAATATATAATAGTCATTCGACCGATGTTTTTTTGTTTTAACTAATCACCAAAGCCTACTGATAATGGATTTCTTGAAAACATCGACAAAAATATGTAGATAAAAATAAAAAATAAAATTTCGATATTTAATATATTTGTCATTAAATTGACATTGACTCGTGTCAACTAATGACCAAACTAGCTGATGACGAATATTTTAAAAAATCGACACAAAAACAGTTACATAAAAAAAATATTAAAAATAAATAAATTTAAAATTGATTCATTTTGTATCAATTCAAATAATTAGAAATTTATGATTTTTCCTTCCTTTTATAAATTAATGAAAATTATTTTACAACAAATTTTGGTGAATTATTTTTTTTTTTTTCGATTACATTGTAGAGAAAGTTTTGATTGTTGAAATATTAATTTTTTATTTAATTTATTTTTAAAATCTATCTATTCTGGCTGTTGTTTGTTCAGCTCAACTAATCACCAAAGTTACTGATAATGAATTTGTTAATAGCATCAATAAAAATAGGTATAGGTAAAAAACAAAAAAACAAGTGACTCACAATGCCACATCATTAGTATATTATCAATTAAATAATTACAGATATTTCTAAAATGATGACATGTTTCAACATATTGTGAAAGAGCTGACTATATAAAGGGGTACAAACTTTTAACAAGTCGACACTGTGTTGGATTGTCCAAAGGAACACACCATGGCACTTAAAACTGCCTGGTTATTCTTCGGATCCATCGTCATTGCGCTTCAATTTTTCCACGTATCTTGTGCTGAAGGTAATTTTCTATTTTTAATATTTAAAAAAAATTTATTGTACAATTTGAAATAATTATTTTATAGATTATTGTTGTGTTATTAATTCGATAAATAAAATAAATAAATATTTATTGTCTTTTATTTGTTATATATATTTCAATGTCTTTTTTATGAATTTATAGTTGGAGATTTTTATATGAACGTGACTGATGATACTTCAGGTAATTTATCCATTGAATGTTCTCGAACAATTGAAGTGGCCAAAGACTTTTTATGCAGTTTTCAATTGAGTAATGGTACGTTGATCAGATATAAATCTGTAATTGGTCATGAAGAGCAAAATGTTACTGGACCAGTAAAGTGAGTACATATAAATTTGTATTATTCATAAATATTTTGATTCAATTAAAAATATATTATATAAATTCTTTATTAATTAATTGACAAACTAATTGATCAAATTGAATTGTAAAAATATATTTTTAATTTTAGATATGGAATAATCCATCCTTCATCGGACGTCAGTAAAAAAGTTTGCAAGATTAAAGTTTATCCACCATTTAATGATTTGAGATGGAGAAAGGCATGGAAATGTTGGATTATAACTGTTAATCAAACATTTGGTACAATTGTTGAAAAGCAGTTGAAGGAAGTACAATCAGCACCATCCAATTTACCACAAGTTAACATAACATCAAATGCAGTACATGTTAAACGTGGTGATGATTTCATGGTAAATATATATTATTTTATAAAATAATTTTTTTTTCATAATTTAAATATCGATTAATATTATATTATAAATCATTTTTAGATTGGATGCCAAGTTATGGAGCCAATAGTTAATTGTACTTTTCACAGTCCAAATGGCAAGAATTTTACTGTTTTAAATGGGACAAGGAGAATTATTACATCTGAAGAATATAAATCTAATGATGGAAACTACATGAAATTAAAGAATTCTACCACTCATCCAATACGAACACTGTTATATAACAGTGATTTTTCAATGGGCGATTGCTTTGCTATTGTATCCAGAGCTGAACCAATTCATGCTGGACAGTGGACTTGTAAAATTCAACTAAATAATACTAAAACAGAAGTTTCTCAAAATTTTACAGTACCTGTTAATGGTTTGTTTATTACAATATATTTTTAACATATTAAATTATTAAAATTTATATATTATTTTTTAATTTTAAATTACAGTTTCATATCTCGTGGCAAGTTCTACTGAAGACAAGTCACCAAAAACTATTAGTTGTACTCTAATTCCAGAACTTTTATCAAAAATTGTCGAATGTGGATGGACGTTTTCCGATAATGTCAGTGTTTCTGAAAATAATTTTCCAAACATCACACGTTCTAAGAATGATACAAGCTGTAATCTCACATTTAAAGGTAATAATTTATTACTAATAATAATAATTTATTTATTAAAAATTAATATGTAAAAATTCAAGCATTAATTTATACATAATTTATTTTTAAGACTCGAAGAAATCTTACGAGGGCAATTGGACCTGTAATGCTAAATTTAAAAATGATTTTGGTGATGAATATAATGACACTGCATCTATTATTTATTCATCATCAACACCACCAAACTTTTCATCAACAGAAAAATCATCAACATCTACAGAAGGTATATGCTTATTTTTTATATTTAAAAAAATTATGTCATGGAAGGTTTTCTTTATTTTATTTGTAAAGTAAAAGAGTTTATTTATAAAGTAAAGTATTTTATATTTTGTATACATTTTGATATGATTTTTTATGAATGTTTAGTTGGAGACTTTCATATGAACGTGACTGATGATGCCTCAGGTAATTTATCCATTGAATGTTCTCGAACAATTGAAGTGGCCAAAGACTTTTTATGTAGATTCCAATTGAGTAATGGTACTTTCATCAGATATAAATCTGCAATTGGTAATAAAGAGCAAAATATTACTGGACCAGTAAAGTAAGTACATATGAATTTATTTTTGGTCAAATAATTGACCAAGCAATTGATCAAATTGAATTGTAAAAATTTATTTTTAATTTTAGATATAGAATAATCCATCCTTCATCGGACATTAGTAAAAAAGTTTGCAAGATTAAAGTTTATCCACCATTTAATGATTTGAGATGGAGAAAGGCATGGAAGTGTTGGATTATAACTGTTAATCAAACATTTGGTACAATTGTTGAAAAGCAGTTGAAGGAAGTACAACCAGCACCATCCAATTTACCACAAGTTAACATAACATCAAATGCAGTACATGTTAAACGTGGTGATAATTTCCTGGTAAATACATATTATTTTTTATATAATTTAAATATTGATTAATTTTTAATAAATTAAAATCTGATTTTAGATTGGATGTCAAGTTATGGAGCCAATAGTTAATTGTTCTTTTCACAGTCCACATGGAAATAATTTTACTGTTTTAAATGATACAAGAAGAATTATTACACATGACGAATATAAATCTAATAAAGGAAAAAATGTGATATCAATGAATCCAATACGAACACTGGTATATAACAGTAGTTTTTCAATGGGTGATTGCTTCGCTATTGTATCAAAAGCTGATCAAAATCTGCATGCTGGACAGTGGACTTGTAAAGTTCAACTGAATAAATCTAAAACAGAAGTTTCTAAAAATTTTACAGTAGCTGTTAAAGGTTTGTTTTTTACAATATATTCTTAACATATTAAATTATTTAAATTTATATTTTATTTTTTAATTCTAAATTACAGACTCATATCTCGTGGCAAGATCTACCGAAGACAAGTCAACGAAAACGATTAGTTGTACTGCAATTCCAGTCCTTTCATCAAAAATTGTCGAATGCGAATGGAAGTCTCCCAATAATATCAGTGTTTCTGAAAACAATTTTCCAAATATCACACGCTCAAAAAATGATACAAGTTGTAATCTTACATTTAAAGGTAATAATAATAAGTTATTTTTTAAAAATTATAACGTAAAAATTTAAGCATTAATTTATAATTTATTTTCAAGACTCGAAGAAATCTTATGGGGGCAAGTGGACCTGTAATGCTAAATTGAAAAATGATTTTGGTGATGAATATAATGATACTGCATCTATTACTTATTCATTATCAACAACACAAAACTCTGCAACAATAAGAAAACCTCAACTGGAAAATGAAGATGAAGATGAAGATGAAAATGAAGAGAAAAAGAAAAAAAAAAAAGAAGAGAAAGATAAAAAAGAAAAGGAAGAAAAAAAGAAAAAAGAAGAGAAAGAAAAAAAAGAAAAGGAAGAAGAAAAAGAAAAAAAAGAAAAAGAAGAAAAAAAGAAAAATAAAGAGAAAGAAAAAAAAGAAAAGGAAGAGAAAGAGAAGAGGGAAAAGAAAGAGAAAAAGGAAAAGGATGAGAAAAATAAAAATAAAAATGGAAACACAAATCAAAACAAAAAATCAAAATCGGCATCAACATTAACATCATCACCAACTTGGATTTTTACAATTCTATTATCAATTTTTAGTGTATTACATTACGCATATACTTCTCGTTAAAAATAAAATATTTGTTATACAATCATTTTACATAAGAAAAAAATATATTAATATTTGTCTATAAATAAATGCGTATTAAATATGTCAAACAATAAAATTCAATTAAAACTGTAAAAAAAAAAACTTAAATTAAATCTGTAAAACTACTTATAAAATTATAATTCAAATCTTATTAAAAATTTTTTTAAAGATATGTAATCAAAAATTTCATGATAATATTTAATTGCAATTAAATAATAG
Source organism: Aphidius gifuensis (assembly GCF_014905175.1). Classification (NCBI taxonomy): domain Eukaryota; kingdom Metazoa; phylum Arthropoda; class Insecta; order Hymenoptera; family Braconidae; genus Aphidius; species Aphidius gifuensis. The sequence goes on from NC_057793.1 coordinate 1,480,914, forward strand.
TACATGGATTTTTCAAATAAAAATCAACATGTTGATTCTCCTTTGAATTTGCCTCCTTTCCATTTATCCATAAATTTAATTTCAACTTGCCAACAATTGGTAAATTACCATTCAAAATTCAAAAATCAAAATTAATAAATTTAAAAAAAATTATCAATTAATTTGTTTTGTAAATAAATCTACCTTGTAATATTTAAATACCAAAATTTATAACTCAAAATTCAATAAAATAAATAAATTTATACTCTTAATTTTTTATCAATCCTTTATATATTATTTTTTAAAGCAGAAAAATTATTTTAAATCGTAATTAGCACTGAGTATTCATCAGAGATGCAATAATAATATTGCATATAAATTCATAATAAATAAATTGTAATATTCAAATAATACAAGGACAATATATTTCGTACGAGTATGTCGACTATTGTGATAATGGTGATAATATTGATGATGATACAACAATGAACATTGCGTGCGCACAATGGCAACAGGTAAAAAAATAATTCAAAAAATAATAACAGGTAAAAAAAAGAGAGAAAACAGTGGCATAAAAGTATATAGCAATGTTTAATATAAAAAAAAAAAACAAACAAAATATAAATATATAAAAAAAATGTAGGTATAGTTAGAGCTGACGTGAAAGGTGAGACAGCAGGTTGCAGGTGCTGTAAAGGGGGAGGTTGACTTCACCAGGGTGGGAGTCAATGTAAAACCTGACCTGCAGGTAATATACACAAATGTACTCAACGCTCACCAAGATCGACAGTCTCATTCTAAAACTCGATACATTCAGGTGATATTATAATATTAAATTTAAAAAAAAAAAACAAAACTTCATCGTTTTATTATATATTTCGAAATCATGAAGTAAGTTTATTAATTCATCTATTAATTATTATTATTTTTCATTATATTAAATTTAAATCTTGTAAAATAATTTTAAAGAAATTTTCATTTTTTTTTCCATATGCAATTATTTTTCTACAATGCAAGTAGAAATAACGAAAAAAAAAAAAAAAGTAAAAGCTTTTTTTTAATATTAAATTACAATATATTCATATTGAAATTAATAAAAATAATTTAATTTAATTTATAAAACAATTATTAATAAATTTAAATTTATTTTTTTTTTTTTTTAATTTCGAAATGAACGTTTTTTTTTCTTTTTTTTCGTTTCGAAATGTTTTTGCAGTTTCGAGTAGTTTTTTTTTCATTTTGCTGTTGTATGTAGGTAAATTATTTTTTTTTTTGTGATTAAAGTGTTTAATTGCTAACGTTGAAAGATTTAAAAAAAATTAACTAACAATAAAGTTAATTTAATATTTTTTTATGGTAAAAGTTTGATGGTATTGTTCGAATGCTTTCAGTTTTTTTTATTCATTTTTATATTTTGCTATATAAAGGAGGTCATTCCTCCTCCAATTGGTGGATGGAAACAAATTATTGTATATACTGTATAAAAACCTATACAATTTTATAGATAGTGTATTTGTATTGTGTATATGTGTAAATTGTTTTTCCTGTAGCAACCATGTTTCGATTCGATAGACCGGGAACCAGTCAAACAACATTCCTTTTTTATATACTTTTGAATAAACATGGTCCATCAATAAAATCACCAAGCCAATATTTTGATAGAAAAATATTTAAACATTTAAATTGTCAAGCTAAATTGTATAAAATTTATTAAAAAACATAAACAAAACAAATACAATTCAGCATTAAAAATCATTCGAAATTCAATTATGGAATTTTTGTTTGTTTCGATTTGAATTATCTAATTATCAAATTGAATTATAAAAAAAAATTTGTAATTTTGTTTTTCGATTGTTTAGTAATTTATTGTTAATTTAAAATTACATTGTTTATTTTCAAACTATAAATTTACATTAAAGTTTCAAAAATCATTTCGATATTCGAAATCGAATCGAAATTTGAGTTCGAAAATTACTATGGGCTTTTTTTTGTATTACTAATATGGAAAATAATTTTTTTATCAATTTATAAAATAACATAGGTATCTACGCAGTTTAAATGAATAGTTGTTATTTTTTTTTTTTATTTTAAATTATCATATACGTGATACGTGAGCTGGCTAATATATCGTATATTAAAAAATAAAAAAAAAAAAAAAGAAAAGTTTATTTGAAAAAAAACACACGTTTTTCTTATCACATTGATATAAATTTTTGCCATTTTAAAAATGATGTAATTACTATTTATGTAAGCATTTATTTTTTTTTTATTGTTTTTCTAGAAATATAAAATTGTCATTATTTATAGTTAATATGTCAATGTTAAAATGATTGTTAATATTATTCAAATATCATTTAAAAGATTTAATCAAATATTTAAAAAAAATTTCTTGTATTTTAAAACAGGAAAAATAAATAAATAATACACTCGCATATTTACGGTCTGTTAATTTATTATTTTTTCCTCGTCAAATAAAGGAAGACGTAAATTAAAAAATTGCATCCAACAGAAAATAAAAATTTAAAATAAAAACAAGGTAGAAAATTTTAAAAAAATTTTCACGATGAAAAAAAATATTATAAGGTTTATAAAATATATTAAAATCATTATAAAAAAAAAAAAAATAAACATCAAAGTAAATAAAAATGAATACTATTGAAAATAATGATCAATAAATTTTGAATTAAAAATTCACGAGTTGCTACTTTTATATTTCCTGATGGCTGATTGAAAGAAAAAAAATAATCCTTTTTTTTTTTCAACAAGAAACATTGATTTGTTTGTTCTCTTCTTTTTACATTATTTATTTATTTTAATTTTTTTTATTATATTCGCATCAAGTAGCTTGAAAATAAGTGAAAGGTAATTTTTTTTTTTTTTATAGTTGACAACGATGATTCACCAATCTATAAAAACCGTTACGTTTTCTTATCCTTGAAATAAAAACGTCTCGTTTACATACTTGAGCGTATAAAAATTACAAATTAATAATTAATGATAATTACATTAAAATTATCAATCAATTACTTCCTTATGAATTACAAAAAAAAAATAATATAAATTAAAAATTAAAATTGCATAATTATAATTTTTCTTATAAATTTAAATTATTCATTTTTTTTTGTAAAAACATTTTCGCAGAATTTTCATTAAAATATTTATTTTAATTTTTATTACAAACGTCATTTAACATTTTTTTTTAATTAAATATTTATTTTTATGTTTCAGATCGTCGGAGAATTTTTTTAAAAAAATTTTTAATGAATATTGTTAAACAGTTTTTTAAAAAAAACGAAAAAACAAAATGAAAAAATGTGATTTTTCGTTTAATCGAGAGAACTATTTAGAGAGAGAGGAATAAAAATTTTTTTGAATGGGAAAAATTGAATATAAAAAAATGTTTTATAAATTATTAGTGGGGTTGTTTTTAGTGGGGTTGGTCGGGGCAACTTTGGATGATCCTGAGGGTGTTAAGTGTGGTCAAAAAAAATGCACAATAATGGAATATTGCAGTCCTTATGATCAACAGTGTAGACCATGTTCAAATATTTGTGATACGGAGGATCATAATCATCAGGCTGATCTTTGTGCTAAAGATTGTCAAGGTAAATTAATTAATTTCTATTTTATATTAAACTTTAAAGACAAAAAATTACAAAGCTTAATTTATTTTAATTTTAACATCAAACATTCACGAGTATTTTTTAAATTAAATTACAAATTTAAAAATTAAAAATACAAGCTAATTTATTCTCGTTTCAAAAATTAAAACAATCAATGTTAATTTTAATTAATTAATTTGTAATTTTTAATTTTTATTAACAACATAAATTTACATTTTGTAAAATATAAAATTAAAATATTACAAGCTAATTTATCTTGGTTATTTTAAAAATACTTTTCAAACTTATTTTGTTAAAATATTTATCTACAAGTTATAATTTATTTCATACGATTTTGTAATTTAAAAAAAAACATACATCATAAAAAAATTACATATACAAATAAAAATTAAAAGCAATTTATTCACCTGAATCTACAAAAATTAAATAGTCATACGAAAAAAAAAATTTGACATAAAAAAAATTAATAACACAAGTGTACTGTTGTGAAAAAAAATAGATATTTATTTAAAAAGAATTATATTTAAGCAACAAACTAATAAAATCATTTTAAAAAATAGAAAAAGATTATTTTATATTATTTTAAAAATTTTTTATAAATTTATTTTTGATATTTTGTTGTCACTCTTTTATCGACATGGAAAATTTCAATAAATATATATCTAAAAAACGATTGAAAATTCCATGATTAGTATATATTATCTTTGCTCTAAATTAAAATAAAAACACCTGTTCTATTTTCACACCTGTATTGACCATTCTCAAAGCATCAGGTCGACCGCAATGGCCCTTTGATGACTCATACACTTGGCAACTGGTATGTTGATTTTTTTCATTCGTAGCCAAGACGTAACATCGCAACTCTCTCTTAATAATAATAATGACAATAATAATAAATATGAATAAATTATAATTCCGGAATATTAAAAAAGAAAAAAAAATATATATTCGATATGTAATTAAACGTGTCGTCAAATTTATTCTTCGCATATTCAAAATAAATTTAAAAAACTTTTTAAATATTTATTTAAATTTAAATGATTTATATATTTATTTATTTATTTGTTTATTTGTCAAGATAATATATTGCTAATTAATTGATAATATTAATAATTTTTTTTTAAATTAATTTTATTATTCTGTAAAATTATTTTTTAATTTTCATTGTAAATGGTTTTATAATTTTTTATAGAAACTATCATTTTATTTTTGAGATAATTTATTAATTTTATTATTAATAAATTGCTTATAATATTATTAATTATTGTTTATATTAATTTTATTATTTAGTATGTTTATTGTTGAAAATAAATTTATAATTTCGTAGTTTGAATTTTGTACGAAATTTATTATCAATTTATGGATAATTTCTTTGTTATTAAGTTGATATTTAAATTTGTTAACTAAAATTTTGTTTTTTAAAATTTATTTACAGTATATCTTCACGATCAAAGATACGTATTACGTTCAGAGCTTGGACAAAATGGAATTCTACGAGGTGAATATTCACAAATTTAAAAAACGATAAAATTCTCAACTGAAAAATAAGTAATATAATTTTTATTTTTTATTTAGAAGATCCACAAATTCAATCACTCTGGACAATTATTAAAATAATATCAACAGTAACAGCATTACTATTCATAATTGTTTTATTTTTTATAATAAGAGACTATGTACAATTCAAAAGATTTCGTGGTAAATTCGGAAAAATATTTGGTAAAACTTGGAAAAAGGTAAGACATCAATTAAAATTAATTCGCGATAATATTTTAATCAAATTAATTACCTTTTTATTTATAGAAAACATTGAAAAATAATAAAATCCATGATGATGTAGAAACTGGATCATCAAAACAACAACAACAGCAACAACAACAACAAAAAACATTAAAATTATCAATGCCAACAATAAGTGCGTCAATAACATCACCAACAGTTTTAACAACATCATCATCATCATCGCAAGAAACAAATTCATCAAATGGTACACCAAACACAACAAGTACACCATTATCAAAACGTCATCCAAGTGAAGACACCACACTTGATTATGCATATGACAATCCAGCAATGACACCAAGTCCAGAAACTGTACAATCGCGATCCAAAAGAGAAAGCTCATTTTAAAAAAAATTGATAATTTTTAAAAAATTATTTTACAAATATTATATATCATTTTTTGAATCTCAATAATTTACAATTAATTAATTAACAAAATTACTAACTGTTGATATTATTTGTTCAAATATAAAATTATTATTATTATTTTTTTTTAAATATATTTATTATTAAAAAATTCGATGACAGTGTGACGATTTACATCAGCAATAACACGTCACACATGCGGCTGTGTGACTTAAAACCGTATTAAATTAAAAAATAAATTTTTTTTTTTTTACAATTTATATATAATCTAATTTATAATTTTAATAGTTATTAGTTAATTAAGTAATTGTTAAGTTAACTTTAGGGTATTTGAGTTAAACAAGGATTTTAAATCAAGCTCCTTATCAGGCATTCCGTCCATGAAAAGCCTTCTAGATTTAAATAACAATAATTGCTCGATCAATAAATAAATATTGGAATGAAATAATTGATTGAAAAAATAACAATAATATGAAACAATATGTGCTCAATTTCAGTGAATCAAAATTATTTTAAATTGCTCAAATTAAAAGCTCAAAAAAAAAAAAAAAAATTTAAAAAAAATTGTAAATTTAATTAAAAATCGCTCATCGTTGTATGACAGTATTCAAAATTTTATTCAACATTTATCATTCCAAGTTTATTGATCGGCTTTATTAAAAAAAAAAAAAACTAATTGTTTAATTAAAAAATAATAATAAATGTAAAGTAGCTTTGGGTCTACTTAGTGGACCCAGTCTTCCAGAATCCAGGATATTAATTAAAATAATTTGCCCAATGGCAGCTAATAATTTCTAAGGCAATTTTAAATATTTAAATATTTATTTCATTATTTGTAAAATGCAACAAGTAACATTACATTTGGTATTATCATTATTTATGTTATTTAAAATGAAAAAAATTAATAATTATAATTAGAGTAATTAAAAGGTGATAAATTTTTCGAAAAAATATTTTTACTTTTTGAATGTTAATTAACATTCAGCAATTATTAAAAATTTTTGATAATTAATTTTTCAATTTAAAGGATATATTTGTGAAAAAAAAATTATTTGTACAATTGTTTTTGAGTTGGCATTGTTGGGTTTTTTAAAATGTATTTTTGAATTTCATTATTATTGGTTAATTATATTTAAAATATTTATCACCACATTACATCACCACGTTTAGAAATTCGTGTAGGTATTTAAGTGAGCAATAATAATGTGTACTAATTAATAATAAATGTAAAAATATAATTAGATTTTTTTTTAAATATATAAAACAAGTGTCTTGATTTTTTGATTAATGATTCGAACGATTTACGATTGATATTTATGATTGATTAATATCGAGTTTATTATGCGTTCAATGCAAGTGGATAATTAATTTTAATAAAATGTTATAAACATTATTATTGTATACTATATTTGTAATCGTTAAAATTAAAATGATAATTCCAGAAATTTTCTTGAAACATGGTCAAACGTTGACGACAATTTAATTGTTGTTTTAAAAAAAAAAAATATATAATAAGCATAAAAAAAAACTGAAGCAGCTAAACAGAATGAAAAAAAAAAAAATATATTTACTGAATGAAATATAGCTTATATTAAATTTATAAAAAAATTTTTATTTATTTTAAATATTTTCCTGGTAAAAAAATATCAAATAATTTTCTGTATTATTTTTAATTTTTGTACATTCAAAATAAAAATAAAGAAAATTTAATTTTTTTAGCATTTATAAATTTTTTTTGAATTTTATTACTTGGTTTAAAAGTGTTGATGTAGAATTGTTTTTTAAATAAAATATTTTTTAGTTTCCGCATAACTTGATAAATAATTTTTTTTCCAAACAAACTAGTGCACATAAATTTTATTTAAATACATAAAAAAAAACATTTCAATGAAATAAATTTTACATTGACATTTTCAAATTAAAGTTAATAATCATAATAAGGAATTTGAGATAGTAAAATTGATGGCTTTCAGCAAACAGGTAGACAATTCAACAGAAAAAAAAAATTAAAATAATATTTTCTAAACAAAAAACTGAACAATCTCTGATACCTAAAAAATATTGAAAAATATATTCACAATCAAATCCATATTTCATAGTTAAACCTCATTAATTTTATATTTCCTCGTAAATATTTTTAAAATTCATATTTCTTTCGTTTAACGTTTTGAATATTCGAAATTCCTATTTCATATTGATAAAGAAAATTGACGAATAATATTTTTAAAAAATAAATATTGTCATTGTAATTTAATCAATTTAGAAAATATACATTCAAATATTTTTGTATACAAAATATATTATTATTTTAAAAATTGAATCTAAAAATTTTAAAAAAAATTTAAAAAGCAATTGATAAATATTTCAAGGCATAATACAATATTTTATGGACTCGACAATAAAATAATATAACAATGAATGGAAACATGTTATCTGTTTAGCCTTCGAATATTTCAATATAAAAAAAAAAATATATATATATTTTCAATATTCATTCAGGAAAATAAAATCTATTTCTTCATAATCGTGAAAACTTTTAAACAGAACACACTAAATTTAAAAAAAAAATCAAACAATTAGCAATAATAATAATCATGAAGATAATAATAATTATTCTTGCTTTGTCAATTTTTATTTTAAAAAATATCACAACTGCGTAAGTATTAATTTAAAAATAATAAAAAATAAATATTCAAAAATTTTATAAATATCAACTTGATGAAATTTAAATAAATTTTAGATCTGACTTTACATTTTCTCTTTCACTGGAAAAAAAATCATTAATTCAAGTTGCAATAAACGTTTGGAATAATCCATTGATAAAATTAAAAATGAAAGACCAAAATCTATTAACTGCCAGCTTCTTTCAAGATTATGATTTATCACCATCACCAACGATACCTCGAAGATTGAAAACTGAGGTATTTCAAATTATTGAAAAACTAGAATTGCCGATTAGAAAAATAGATGAGCTGATTTATATTATTGAACCAATTGGAAAAAAAATGTTTGATTTTCTATCAGATATACATAAAAAATTGGGTGACTTTGATGAAGATAATCCAACATTAAATGACTATATTGATAATATTCAATGGACAATTGATGGACAAATTGATCATGCAAAAACATTATTGGCTGTATTTAACACCAACGTTAACAAAAATTTAACTCATGAAGAAATCAATAATATATTTATGTTTGTTGAAGCATGTAAATATTCTCATTTATATGAAATAATGGAGATATGGAATAAAATATTTCAAAGAGATAGGCAAGATATAATCTTTGCAATAAACAGTATAGAATCAGTAAACATTGGTGGTAAATATCCTTTAGACTGGTTTACAAGAGCCACTACTCACTATTGGTTATCAATACATTTTAGAAATCCTGATTACATGCCTGTTGACCCATACACTGCTCTGGCTTTTACACGTGGAATGCTTGAAGTTCATAATAGAGATTATTTATCTAGAGATGATGAAAGCTTCAAGTTTTTTCTAATACAATCAAGGTTGAATGACGAAAACGCAGAAGATAGTTACATACTAAATAATTTTATACCTAGAAACAGTGATATAATGACAAGCAATAATTTTGTTTTTTTAATGCAACGATTGTCAAGAGAATGGAGATTGAATTTTTTAAATGCTAATCAAGAATATTCATCGACAATTTTGATTGATTCATGGCCATGGAGATACATTTTTTTTGATATATTTGAAGAAAGTTTGATAAATCAAAATGCAACTATTATTGATTATCAAAATTTACTAACAAAAATTCTTGATAGAATTGAAGCAGAGTATGCAGTATTTAGAAATTCAAAGCAAACGAGTTTATGGATGTTGGGAAAATTTTGGTCTGATTATAGAGATCATTTTTCTCAAGGTCTCATTGACACATGCTGGCCATGGACCAACAAGCAATTATCCAAATATCGAGTACTGACTGATATTATTAGAGCTTGGAGAATTAAACATATTGATGAAAAAATAATTAACGAAATCACTGCCCAGGGATTTAGGATTGATCATACACAATACTATGATTCATTGTATGATATTGGGGAATATATATTGAAAACTCCAGCACAGAGATACAAGTTGATGAAGCCTGTGGAATTAACACGAATGTGCACATATTTCATTATCAATGATGATAGATATGATGAAATTGATCGAGTTATTGATTGGAAATTTGGAGGTGATAATAATAGAAAAACAAATTATAAAATATCAATTAAATGGATTTTAATTGTTGAAAAAATTCAAGCAACTGAAGAAAATTGTAATTCTATTAATCGTAAATTACATTTACTTGTTGGTTGGTTAAACTTTACAGATAAACAGAGAAGTGAATTGAAAAAATGTATTAATCAATTTTTCGTTATTGATTCTAATCACGTTGATTGGGTTAATTTTTATATTTGTATTAAAAAACCAGGATTAACTTTGAGCAGAAAACGTAAATGTACTCCAAAAGCTGGTACAAGTACAAGTACTGCTTAATATCTATTTTTTTCCCTTTCAATTATGTTTAATATTAATAAATTGTTTCATGCTTTTGAGATAATTTTTTATATTTGAATTTAAAATAATATTAATAAAAAATGTATAATGATAATAACTAAGAAAAAAAATATATGTATTGTAAATTATAACAAGATGAAATAAAATTGAGTTATAACACATGATATTTTGTTTTTTATATGTTTTAAATATTTTCCTGAAAAAAAAAAAAAAAAATATCAAATATTTTTTGCATCGAATAATTTTCTTTAATATTTTTAATGTTTGTACATTCCAAATAAAAATAAATAGAATTCAATTTTTTTAACATTCTACTATATATATATATATATTTTTTTTTTTTTTTCAATTTCATTACTTGGTTCAAAATTGTTGATTTAGAATTTTTTTTAATATAAAATATTTTTTAGTTTCTGCATAACTTGATAAATAATTTTTTATCCAAACAAATTAGTACACATGAATAATATTTAAATGCATAAAAGAAAATAAAAAAATTTCAATGAAATAAATTTTACATTGACATTTTCAAACCAAAGTTAACAATCATATTAAAAATGAGGAATTTGCGATAGTAAAATTTAATGGCTCCAAGCAAACGAGCAGAGAATTCAATAAACAAAAAACTCAACAATCTCTGATACCTAAAAAAATTATTTAAAAATAGTATTTACAATCAAATCCATAATTCATAATTAAATTCTATTAATTTTATATTTCTTTTATTCTTTGTAAATATTTTTAAAATTCTTATTTTTTTCGTTTTGAATATTCGAAATTCCCATTCGATATAAATTTTAAAAAAATGGACAATCTATATTCTTTTTAAATAAATATTGTCGTTGTAATTTAATCAATTCGAAAAATGTAAAATCAAATATTTTTGTTTATAAAATATATTATTTTTTTTTTTTAATTAAATTTTTAAATTTAAAAAAAAATTTTAAAATCAATTGATAATTATTTCAAGGCATATTACAATATTTTATGTACTTGACAATAAAATAATATAACAATGAATGGAAACATGTTATCTGTTTAGCCTTCGAATATTTCAATATTATAAAAAAAAATATATATATTTTCAGCATTCATTCAGGAAAATAAAATCTATTTCTTCATAATCGTGAAAACTTTTAAACAGAACACACTAAATTAAAAAAAAAAAAATCAAGCAATTGACAATAATAATAATCATGAAGACAATAATAATTATTCTTGCTTTGTCAATTTTTATTTCAAAAAATATCATCACTGCGTAAGTATAAATTCAAAAATAATAAAATATAAATATTTACAAATTTTATAAATATCAATTTGATGAAATTTAAATAAATTTTAGATCTGACTTTACATTTTCTCTTTCACTGGAAAAAAAATCATTAATTCAAGTTGCAATAAACGTTTGGAATAATCCATTGATAAAATTAAAAATGAAAGACCAAAATCTATTAACTGCCAGCTTTTTTCAAGATTATGATTTATCACCATCACCAAAGATACCTCGAAGATTAAAAACTGATGTATTTCAAATTATTGAAAAACTAGAATTGACGATTAGAAAAACAGATGAACTGATTTATATTATTGAACCAATTGGAATAAAGCTGTTTGATTTTTTATCAGATATATATAAAAAATTGGGTGACTTTGATGAAGATAATCCAACATTAAATGACTATATTGATAATATTCAATGGACAATCGATGGACAAATTAATCATGCAAAAACATTATTGGCTGTATTTAACAGCAACGTCAACAAAAATTTACCTCATGAAGAAATCAATAATATATTTATGTTTGTTGAAGCATGTAAATATTCTCATTTACATGAAATAATAGAGATATGGAATAAAATACTTGTAAGAGATAGGGAGGATATAATCTCTGCATTGAACAATATGGAGTCAGTGAACATTGGTGGTAAATATCCTTTGGAATGGTTTACAAGAGCCACTATTCGTTATTGGATATCAACAGGTTTTGGAGGTCCTGATCACATCCCTCTTGACCCATTCACTGCTCTGGCCTTTACACGTGGAATGCTTGAAGTTCATAATAGAGATTATTTATCTAGAGATGATGAAAGCTTCAAGTTTTTTCTAATACAATCAAGGTTGAATTACGAAGACGCAGAAGATAATTACATACTGAATATTTATCTACCTAGAAACAGTGATATAATGACAAGTAATAATTTTGTATTTTTACTTCAACGATTGACAAGAGAATGGAGATTGAATTTTTTAAATGTTAATCAAGAATATTCATTGACAAAATTGATTGATTCATGGCCATGGAGATACATTTATTTTGATATATTTGAAGAAAGTTTGATAAATAAAAATGCAACTATTATTGATTATCAAAATTTACTAACAAAAATTCTTGATAGAATTGAAGCAGAGTATGCTGTATTTAGAAATTCAAAGCAAACGAGTTTATGGATGTTGGGAAAATTTTGGTTTAATTATAGGGATCATTTTTCTCAAGGTCTCATTGACACATGCTGGCCATGGACCAACAAGCAATTATCCAAATATCGAGTACTGACTGATATTATTAGAGCTTGGAGAATTAAACATATTGATGAAAAAATAATTAACGAAATCACTGCCCAGGGATTCAGGATTGATCATACACAATACTATGATTCATTGTATGATATTGGGGAATATATATTGAAAACTCCTGCACAGAGATACAAGCTGATGAAGCCTGTTGTTATAACACGAATGTGCACATATTTCATTATCAATGGTGATAAATATGATGAAATTGATCAAGTTATTGATTGGAAATTCGGAGGTGATGATAATAAAAAAACAAAGTATAAAACTTCAATGAAATGGATTTCGATTATTAAAAAAATTCAAACAACTGAAGAAAATTGTAATTCTATTAATCGTAAATTACATTTACTCGTTGATTGGTTGAACTTTACAGATAAACAGAGAATTAGATTGAAAAAATGCATTAATCAATTTTTTATTAATGATTTCAATCATGTTGATTGGGTTAATTTTTATATTTGTATTAAAAAACCAGGATTAACTTTGAGCAGGAAACCTAAATGTACTCCAAAAGCAGGTACAAGTACAAGTTCATAATTATTTTTCTCCTTCAATTATGTTTAATATTAATAAATTGTTTCACGCTTTTGAGATAATTTTTTATATTTTAATTTGAAATAATATCAATAAAAAATGTATAATGAAAATAAGTAAGAAAAAAAATATATTGTAAATTATAACAAGATGAAATAAAATTAAGTTATAACAGATGATTTTTTGTTTTTTAATTAAATGTATAATATTTCTGTTTAAAAAATATATAACATATTTTAATCGTAGAAAACCGACAATTAATAGTAACATTTTGATTTGTTCTAATTGCAAGCCAATTACCACTGTCATTGAAATAATATTAACGTTAATATTTTAAGCTGTAAATTCATCGACAATTGTTGCAAGATCTTGAGCTAAATTTTCATGATAAATTGATATATAATTTCTCAGTAAAATTTAATTATTAAATATATCATAATTTTTATTGATACAAAATTTATTGTCAATCACATTGTCAGCTAATTAAACTGTATACTTAATATTAATTTTTTTTAAAGTTATCAAAATTTAACAATTGAATATATGAAATGAAAAAAAAAAAAAAAACACACGAGAGTCTAATTTGTATTTTTCATATTTTAAAAAATATATAATAAATGAAAAGAAGAAAAAAAAAATATATAAATAGACCACTGTTTTTAAATGATCATCAGTGAATCTAATGTATTGAATGATAAATTTAAAAAACAAAAACAAAAATAAATAATTGACAAACTCTGGGCTTACAGGACTCACTCACGTTGCTGGATATGTCATCAGAGAGAATTCAAATACTTTCATAACTGTTTGCTGACCAGCGACTCATTGTAAAGATATATCCATCCTTAAAAAATTATCATTATATAAATTTAATAATAATAATATTATAATATTAATTTTACAAAATAATTTTTGTTTTAAAATATAATATTTCTAGTTACTCGAACAAGACCAGGAAGATTTGTCCAAAAATCATGATTTGGAATTAATTCCCAGCCAACAGCACCTTGAAAATATTTCAATGCAAGTACTCCAATTATCAAGTACAATCCCATAAATACTATTAAAAGTATTAACAATATTGAACCAGTTGATAATTCATTTTTATATTGTATATTTTTTTGACAATTAACTGGCGATGTTATCTTGATCTAAAAAAATAAAAAACATATTTTTAATATTTAATTACAGTAAAATAAATAATTTAAATGAATTTATTAATTTGTAAATAATAAAAAAATTTATTAAATACTTTTTTTTGTGTTTTAAATTGTGATGCATCTAGTGTTGTTTCACAAGAATCTTGACAACAATCTAAATCAACAAATGTACCTTTTCCAAAATTATTAATCAATGTTAAACGTAAATTTGTACGTCCCTGAATTAATTCCCAGTGTGCCTTATCATATGTTCCAAGGCTCAATGAAGTATTACCATTTTTCCAACAAAGCTATAACAAAAAATAAAAGCACTATTAACACCCTCATCAATAGTACAATTAAATAATTTATGTTTTAATTACCACTGTAGAATTGCATCCTTTTTCAGATGTATCAATAAAATTCAAGTCAACATCTTGACATGGATTAAATACAAAATTGCCATCTTTACTTGTCACTGGTCTACAAATAAAAAAAACTAATCAAACAAAGTAAACAATTGATAAAAAATACTGTTATCATATTCTCAGTAAATTTTTATTGTTTTGACATACCCATTTACTGTCAATGTTGACAAATCAAAACCCCAGCCATCATCTTTAACACACTCACATTTTGATGTCTTAACACACTCTGAATAGCATAAACTAATCAATTCTAAAATTAAAAATATACATGTACATAGTTTTCTAATCATCAACATATTTAATCAATTAATTTTGTTGCCCAACCAAAAAAATAACTCACAAATAACAATCAGCCAAATCAGCTGTGTTTTTTTTTTTTTATTTACAAACAAAGAAAATGACAGAAAAAGAGAGAGAGAGATGTTGTTCAAGTTAAAATACATTTTTATCAACACATGGTATTGCAGATTATTGGTGTTCTTCCCCCCACTCAACCGCGAATTTTAATTTTCAATATGGACCAATGAAATTTAATCCCAAGATCACTTGTTGCGCCGTCGCCGTTCTGACGCCCGGCAGAAATTTTTAGCCGCGGTAATAGGCAAAAAACAACGACTCACATCCACAACGCTTATGGATCACAAAAAAATTATCACACAGTTATTTATTTGCAATTAAACCATAAAACCATTTAAACTATATTAAAAAAAATTTAAAAAACAACCATGATATCTGCATTTTTAATTTGAAAAAAAAATTAATTTGACATGTGCAATATGTAAACAAGTGAATAGTGAATTTGTTGTTATTGTTGTTATCATAATTATTAATTATTTTGATAAATGTGTAATAATGTGTTTGTGTTTTGTGAATAGTGTCAAAGGATTTATTAAATTTTAAACTCCAATTTTATCTTCTTGATTTGCAAAACATCGAAAAAAAAAATGGTAAATTTGATTTAAATATTATTATTTTAGGAAGTCGTTAAAAATAAAAATTTTATTACTTTAAGATTATTGAGGAAATTGTGGTGAGGATGTTTGACATGAGACAATGAATATTCAGGATATTACAAAGTTGTTTAATAAAAAAATGTGGCTTTTTATTTGAAATGTTTGAGAAAATAAAAATTTATGCTTTGAACTACCTACACTATTTTTTTTTTTGGGTTTTTCTTTCTTTTATTGTGAAAAACTTGAAGGAGATATGGAGAGAGAGAGAGAGTTGGTACTTTTGTTGGTTGGGCATTATGTATCACAGACACAGGATCAGCAAGGAACAAGTCCCAAGGTGAAATTGTTCCTTGCTCCTGAATACATATAATATAGCGGTTTGAACTGTATAGGTATATTATGTATAAATCTGACCAGACTAGAGGTACAACCAATGCATATATATATAACAAAATCTTTTGTCCTTTCAGCATACAAGCCTTGAAGAAAAAATATATATATAAAAATCAGTTTTCCATTTTATAAAGATACTCAGGTATATTATTTTCTAGCAGGTAAAAAAATATAGATACATGGATTATTTATTTATAAAGTAAATAAATGCTTTTAAACAAAATTTATTTGTTTATTTATTTATTCAGTAAATAAATAAATTAATAGAGATATATAATTTATTTTATTTTATTTAAAAATAGTTTATTTATTCAAAATTTGCATAAACGTTTGAAAAATAATAATAGAGATATACAAAATTATATTTTACAACAAAAATATAGTCTAAATTTTTATATATATTTTTTAGCAAGTAAATAAGGATCATAAATTGTTGTAAATTAATAATAAATAAATATAAAAATACTCTAAATTATAACAACAATTCTTGAAGAGGGTTTTCCATTTAATGAAAATACTCTCAGGTATATAAATTTTATCCTAGCTGGTAAAAAAAAAACTACATATATTATTTATTTATTTATAAAAAATAAATAAATAGTTTAAAAAAATTTATTTATTTATTTAAAAATTAATAATACATCTACAAATGCAAAATTAAATTTCATAAAAAAACAAAAAATTAAAGTCTAAATAAATTTTATATATTTTTTCGTTTAGCAGGTAAATAACAACCATAAATTATTATAAATTAACAATAAATAAATATACAAATACTCTAAATCATAATTTCAAGCCTTGAAAAAAAAAAACAAAATAAAAAATCTGTTTTTCCATTATATAAAAATACTCAGGTATATAAATTTCATTAGACAAAAAAATTCAACAAATACTCTTATTTTTAAAAATTTCAATTGATTTTTTTAAAATTAAAAAACAACTATCAATGTTGAATATTTAAATGCAAATTGTGTACATATTTTCAAGATGAAAATCAGAGTAAATATTAAAATCTACCTGAGATGATGTTGACGACGATGATGATCATGATGATGATGATGAAAAAAACGATAAATATAAGAAGAATGTCTAGGTTTATCCTTCGTATTAACACAACACATCCGTTCTTATATTTTTTCTTTTATTCTTTTCTTAGTAGTATGATTATTTATATACATATTTAAACACACATACTTGTAAGACAACTTTTTAAATTTTATTTTATTATAACTTGAGTAACAGTGTGATTGTGCTGTAATATAAAATAATAATTTAGATATTTTATATCTCACCAAGTATTGAATGATTTTTCATTTTTTTTCATATGAAAAAAAAGATCCAGAAGATCCAGTCGATTTAACACGCAACAAGCATTATCCTTATATTTTTATGATTTTTTTTTTCAATTTAAAAATATATATTTTAATTTTTTTTTTCATCCTGATTCTCTGGGGCCTTTCTTACTTTACGCCTGGTGTGTCTCACTAGGCATAAAAGTATAAAACCAGTTCTTTGCACTGTCAGCATTAAACATGCTGGCTTTCGTTTGCAAATGCATTTAATTTTTTTTTTTTTTTTACCACTTTTTTATTATTTTCATTGACAATATTGCTACTGAGCTTTTTTATTTTAATTATTTTTATTTATACGTACAAATTAAAACTGAAAAGTTAATTTGAAAATTATATTTTTGTTAAACCACAGAAAGAGTTAAATTAAAAAAAGATATTTGTCTATAAATATCGTAATGTAAACTTCGGATGTTTGAATATAACAGGGGTTTCATTTTAATGCACGTCAACGTTTTTTTTTTTTTATTTTATTTTTATTGTGTATATGGTATTTTTATGGTAGATTTTGTATGTAAGTTTGTGAAAAACCTTCATGTGTTACCAAAAATAATTTTCTCCCCCTTTTTGCTGAGAAAGACATCCGTATCTTGACGAAAATAAATATCGTGATTTTATATAGAGAGAGAAATAAGGACGGAAGTTTTCTTCTTCCTTATATACATTATTGGTTTTTTTTTTTTTTATGGATTTTATTTTCTTTATTTGATATACTTCCTTTGTAATTATTCTTGGTGTGTATTTTGTAAATTTAATTTGGGAGATGAGTTATTCGGATATGAATGTCAAGAACAATTTTATATTTTAATAAATATATAAATAATTTTAATGATTGAATGAAATAATAATTGAATGATAAAGAATTCATGGAAATTTATATAGAGAGGAAGAAAAATGTTTTAATTTATTTTTCATTTTCCATGAGTTATAATAGTTTAATATTTATGAGCTTGAAAAAACACTAGTCGCGATTTTTATTTTTTTATCTTTAAGCTTTATTGGATTTTTTTTTTTATAATTTAATTTTCATAGCTGCATGAATTGTAAATTATAATAATGTTTATTTTTAATTAAAAAAAATACAAAAGATAATTGATGGTTTTAATAAAATATTGTTAAAATATCATGAGCATATTTTCAAGGTCAAATTACGAAAATGAAAACTGATTGATTGTGTAAAATTTTCTGTGGAAATTGGCATTTGGTATGATTTTTTTTTTATACATTTTTTCTCACCTGTTAAATGGATATTTTAATTCATGTTTTTGCTGTGAATGATAGTGATATTAGGAAGATTCATAATTATACGAAAAACAATTTCATTTTCAAGACCAGGAAAATTGCAAGTGACAAAATCTATTTTTATCAACAAATAAAACAAAAATGAATATAATTTTATAAAACAAAAAATTCCTTGTTAAATTATTCCAAAAATAAAATATCCTAGTTAATAATTTTTGAAATAAATAAATAAACATCGTGTAGCTTGTGTGTCAGTATGGAAAAAAAAACCACGAGATATTTTGAAATGAAAATTAATCATTATAAAAATAATCCAAGCATAGTAAAATATAAACAAAATCATGATAATGACGATTTAAAATGTTGAAAAAATTATGATAAATAAATAAATATTGCATTTAATAATTTATTTATTTTTTTTAAATTTACTTTTATCATATATCTTGGATACATTTAAAATTAATTAATTTCAAAATTAATTTATCAGTCATTGTATTGTAATGACTTGATGTTATTATTATTTTTAATTTAATTTTTTTAATATTTAAATTTCAAATATTCTCCAAAATCTTTATATTTTTTATTAATTTTTTTTTTACAAATTTATCATTATAAATCATTGATTTATTTTTCACTTGCCAGTTGATTGTTGTACCGATAGCTTAATAATTTTTTAAGGATATTTAGCCAAGTAGTAATTAAATTTGCGAGATATTTGCATTATCAAAAATAATATATTTGACAAGTTTGAAATTTTTCAAGTGTCGGCGGATGTCGATTATAAAAATCGGATGTGTATATGTGTTTCAAGTAGTTTGATCATTACCGACTTGTCAATTTTATTTTTGACTATTTTATTTATTTTTTTTTTCGTAACATGTCATTGAGATTTATTATTTTAAAAGTATGTTTATTTATTTTATTTTCTTAGCTCCACAAGAGTCGTCTATAATCCACAGTAAATTATAAAAAAATAAAATTCTAAATGAAAAACTACGAGCTGCTCATCAAACAGTATTACAAAAATTTCGTAAAAAATTTTACATTCATTTATTAGAAAATCAAAGTGGGTGGGGAAAATACAAAGAATAGTTTATTTTTATTTTTTCTCATATCCTCTACTTTAGGTCAAAAAAAAAAAAAAAATTCAAAGGACCCAAAAAAGGAAAGTTTTGTATATCCAGCAAATCTGAGAATTTCAGGTCAAATTCGATCAGTGAGGCGGACAGGCAAAAGGTCGTAATTTTCTTTTCGAATTTTTTTTTTTTTTCCTTTTTTTTCTTGTCCCATAGATACTTCAAAGGCCTCATATAATGCCCAAGAATGAAAAATCATTTTGAACAGATGGTACTCAACTAAAATGATGAACAAAAATAAAAAAAAATAAAAAAACGAAACGAAGAATTAAAAAAACCATGAAAAAAATAAAAAATTTTATATATTTTTTGAATATACTAACCGAGACAAAGAAGACTGTATGAATTTTTTTTTTTTATTGGTGTTGAATTTTGCTGACATTCTTTCACAAACGACAAACCACGTGGTCACTTTCAAATAAATATAATATTTTTTTTTAAAAATTATTATTAGCGTGGGAGGTCAAGTTATATTTTGTATTTTACCTGACAACTTCTCCTTATTTCTCTCACTTTCAACAGCTTGAAAATATTTTTTAAAAATAAATTAGTTTTTTTTATATACCTGTTGTTGAAAAGATTTAATACAGTCATAATTTCATCAAAATTATTTTAAAATAATAATAATTCAAGTTTATTATTAATTTAAATATTTTTAAATTTTCTTTTAGAAAATATTGTTGTTAAGAAAAAGGAGAGACAGGTCCATCGTCTAGACAGCCGTGCCCAAACATTATTTTGCATGAATAGTTATTATATACATTGACTAAGGTTCGGTAAATTAAATCATTCATCCATGATAATTCGCTATTAAATTTACAGTATATATCACTTTCTTTATAAATTTAAATATTAAAAAAAAAATACAAATATTTCTCTTTAAAAAAAAATACAAATAGTTAAATAATTATAGTAATTTTAAAAACTTGTTTACTAATTTTCTTTTTTCTTTTTATAAAAATAAAACTAGAAAAATCAACTGGCTATTTTATTAATAATTTTTTTTTTATTTCGTCAACTTTAATTACTCATTACATACCAATTAAATCATTTATTTTATCACAGTGAAAATACTCTTATCCGGTCGGCATTTGCGCCAATTTACCCTTCTAATTATTTATACAAAAATTAATAATAAAAAAACAAATTAAATTAGTACATTTTTAATTAAATCTTTTTGAGCTTTTTTTTTGTTAAATTAATGTAGTTTAAAAATAGATTGTTGTTGTTTATTTTTTATAATGTTATATCGGTAAAATGTCAGATGAAAAATTTGATATGAAAAAAAAAATGTGGAGAAAAAAGACAATAGTAATGTTGTGAATAGACATTGCGTATGTGACATGATTATTTATGTTAACTTAACTTTTTTTTTTTTTTTATTATTGTTGTTGTATTGAATTGTTGATGATATTATTATTGACTTTTTAAAAATGTATATTCGTAGGAAAAAAAAAAGGCTTGCTCCAAAAATAAAAAAGAGTTTCGAAATTTTTTTACTACAAAAAAGTTTCGACAATAATAATTAGTAATTACATTTACTCTAACAATATAAATTATAAAAATATAATTTTATTTTTCTAAATATTTATTAAAACAAGTGTAACATTAATTTTTAATTACCAAAATTATTGTCAATATAATTTTTTTTTTAAATTAAAAAATATAGAACAAGAATATTCAGCAAACAGAGAAATTATTTTTTTTTCGTGTGATTACTATTATTATAAAAAAAAAAAGCCTGGGTTAAAAATTTATGAACACTAAAAGACCTCAAGTAGTCAGTTCCTTTATTTGCTTTTAAATTTTATTTTTTTTATTCTTTACAAATTTAAAAAAACATTTTTTTTTATATTATCATAACTTTAGATAGTTATACAAATAGTTACAAATGGACAAGTAAAATTTCGAAACCTACACATGATTCATATACGTGAATATATGTTAACTAAAACATATTTACTGTATTTATTTGAAAATGCGAAATGAAAGATAAGACCAATGTTCCTAGAATTTCCGCATTGCCAGTCTTGTAAAGATTGAAAAGGTCTTTGTCGTATTTGTCGCCGACGCCTTTTCTCATGTCTAAAATACAATGACTTATATATTTTTTGTTCACTAAATTCATAATAATAATTTCAGTAGTTTATTTATTTACTTATTTTGTTAAATGTAATTATTATTAATTTGATAAATTTCTCAAAGCAAAAAAAAAATAAGAGAGCGATAAAAAAGTGCAAAAAAAAAATGAGTAATTGCTGAGTTGAAGAAATAATTTCTTGGACGATGAAGATTGTCCAGCTGCCTGCATGATGTAGCATAATTCTTAGATCTAAATGATCCCGTTTCTTTTCGACTCAAATGAAGTGAAAGCAACTGCATATTTAACCCCCCTAACGAGTCTTAATTATTATTATTTTTAATATCAATTTTTATCAATTTAAACTATTCATTTTTCAAATTTTTTTCAATTTAAAATTAATTTTCTTTATGAAGATAATAATTTCTAGCATGTGGTATTGCTAAAATTATCAATATTTTTAAAACGGTATTTAAAAAAAAAATCGTCAGTGGTTTTTGCAAGTCACTTTTTGGTGTTGTGAAAAATATAATGCAGCATGACTCGGCTTAAATATTTTTTAAAAAATATATACACAAAAATTTACAGTAGATTGATGATAAATATAAATGAAAAATTTTATTGTTAATTTGTTTATTGATTGTTTTATTAATAAAAAAAAATTATCAGCAAAAACAGGGTGCCATAATATCGACGAGTTTAAATAACGCAATATGTATCGCCACCTGGATTATCGTGACATAAATTGTTATACAATTTTAAAATTTAATATTGTAATTAAAAAAAAAAATATAACAATCAAGTAAATTGATATTTGAATAAATAACAATACATAGATTTAAAAAAAAAATAAAAAAACCCAATAAAGCAATTATATTTTTTTAAAATTTAAATTTACTGAAAATTATTTTAAAAAATTTAATAAAAAAAAAAGACATTGACCCTTAACAAAGTATAAAGTCAGCAAATTTATGTTGGCTTTTGTGTAGGCTGTTGCCCTTCATCCTTTCCTTTTTTTAAATATATTTTTTAATTTTTTTTTGTACGTGACTTGGACAATAACCAAAAGAGTTAAGTAGTAAAAAAGATCAACGAAAAAAAAAATACAAGGTGTTTATTTATCTATTTGTATGTAAAAGTATAAAAATTATAAATTTAGCTATCGATTTAAATTTATAAAAAATAAAAAATAAAAAATCCTTTTTCATATTTCAAATCGATATAAACAAGTAGTGTTCTCATTTTAGTTTTTATATTTTTTTTTTCAATGTTAAGATTAATTTTTTTTTTTTCCAACAATGATTATTTTTTTTTAATGTCCAGTTATTAGAATACCATTCACAAGCTTCAGAATAAAACTCATCTGTGCTCCAATTTTCATTGTTCTTTTCTTCATTATTATTTTCATTATTATTGTTATTAAATTTTACATTAACTACTGTATTTTTTATGCTGATGAATTAATGTCTGTGTCAAGTATTTTTTATTATATATATTCATTGAATTTTTTTTTATGTTACCTAGAAAAATATAAACGCATTGACGAATAAACTTTTTATTTTTTCAACGATAACGTTATCACATATCATATCTTTATGTTGTATATATACTTTAGATTAAAAAGAAAAAAAAATATATATATAGACGATTAAACACGCATCTTGAATATACTTTTTTGTTCTCTAAAATATTTTTTTCATTTTTTTTTTGCAAGATTATGTCAGTGCAAAAAAATAAAATACACAGTTGCATGTTTGACTTGTTATTGTGTGCTCATGTGTCCTCATGATATGAATACGTCCTTCATAAAAAAAAAATAATAATAATTGAATATATTGATCATTTAATATTACAAAAAATAGTATTTCAATTAAAATTATATTTTATATTAATTACAAATATTTATCTCAAGTTGTTATTGTCAATTGAATTATCATCATAATTATGAAAACTTTTTTGTTAATTAAAATTAACATTTTTTTTACAATTGCGAGCATAATATTTGTTGTTTTAAATAATTAAAATACAAGCTTTATTTGTTCATAAAAAAAAAAAAAAAATTTTTTTTTTATCAATCTACCTATTATATTTGTTATCAGTAATGCAAACTCGTAATTTTTTTTTTTTTTTATTGTTTTTCAACAATCATTTAAATATTACTTTTTTTTTTGTATAGAAATATTATTATTTTTTAATTTTTTTACAACTCGTTTTATTTACCATGTGTACATCGTGTAACGACAATTTATATCCCCACTTTTACTGTCAATTATTGTTTTCCTTCTTGCACTCGCGTAGAAGACTATAGCATAATGCCAACAGTACATTTTAGCTCTCAGTAACTACACAGACTTCGATCGCAACACGTGTTTTTTTTATACCTTTGTCTGTTGACACCGGCTAATTATTAAACCAATTTTTTTTTTTTTTATAATTAGCTGGTATTTATTATTGTATATCTATCAAATATATTTAAAAAAAAATAACACTATCATTAATTAATTTTTAATTAAAAAAATATCAGAATATCTATATTATTTTTTGAATTAAAACAAGTGTTGTTTTGTTAATTAAAAAATTATAACAATAATGTGAAAAAAATTTTAAATTTGTCATTTGTGGAAATTGGTTTTTTAAATATTTTTTTTTGAATAATTTTCAATGGTAAAGTGTTATTACTAGGATTTTTTTCGTTTGGTAATTTTTGCACTTATTATTTTATTTTTTTACAAGTATAATTATAATTTTTTTTGATAATGTAATTTTATTTATTTTTTTATTTTTTTCTTGGCTAAAAGCCTTGTAGCATGATAATAAATTATTGGAGAATGTGTACCTAGTATAATCAAATCAATTTGTCAATATTGACCTCATGTTTGAACCCTAATTATTATTTAGTTGCTCATAAAATGACAAAATATTTTATAGATAAAAAAATAAAATTGATATGTTTTTATTGGTTAATTATAGTATTTTGTAATATATTGCTAATTTTGTGTAATATGGATTCTTAAAAAAATTTAATATCATTTGAAAAATAATACTCTGGTATCAGTTACTCAGGTAAATATTGCATTTCTAGTGAACCAACGAATTCAGCTGTACAGATAGCCGTTTCGCATGGCTTGATAGATGTCAATAAATATTGAGCACACTCGCACATATTTTTTTTTTTTTTTACCTAAGCATAAATATTTTTATTCAAAATACAGGTCCAAGATTTAACAATATTTTTTATTTTTAACTACTAGTCAATTTATTGTAAATAAAAAATTCAAGTGAGTGCACTGGCTGGTTTTTTTTTTTTGCGACAACAAAAAAAATATATTTATATGAAAGAAGAATAATAAAAAATATCACGTAATTTTATCGCGTCGATAAAGTTTGATATCTAGCCAAAAAAATAAATAAAAATATATATATGTCAGCCAAAAAAATACTGTGGTGTGTGATGAATGAAAGACAATGGAAAAAAAAAATAAAAAAATAAACTAATTTATATTTTATAGCTTTCATAGAATATTACGTTAAATTGCTTTTTTTTTTCAGGTCATTGGTTAACTAAATTTGATTTCAAAAATTAAATTTTTAAAATAAAAATTTGTAATTTAAATTTTATCTAGACTAAAATAATTTTTAAAATAATTTTTGTTTTACAATTTTACGACTGACATTTAATTTTCGTGAAGATGTAAATTAATTTGACTGATAAAATTGAGATGTTATGATTGTAAATATTTATTTGTCCTTGATTGTATTTGTAAATGAACTTGGTATACATACGACTGAGAATGAGAGTGACGAATTAAAATTAATACGCATAAATTAAGTGATAATTATTGTGTTCATTTATTGTGTCAATGTCGACATCAATATGACAATAAAAAAAATATTTCTGCAATTAAAATTCGATAGAAAAGATTTATTACTAAAAATAATAATAAAATAGTTTTAGTTTTTTAAAAATGCTATTAATTTTATCCTCATAAATGAAGATGATTATAAATTATAATTTTGATTAAATCAGAGAGGATCGAGGTTACATGAATTTATTATGATAAAAATAATAATTTATTATATCATAAAACAATACAAAGAGTATTGAAGAAAATTATCTTTAAACATAATATAAGGTTCAATTATTTTGTTGTTTTTGATTGTAATATCATCAATGAATGATTCAACATCAATATGTAAGAATATATATAGTATCGTGGTTGCGTAAGCCGATAAATGTTTGCGTGTCGGAAAAGAAAAGACAAAGTAGTTGTTAAGTAATCGTGGCGATTGTATATACACTTTTTAAGAGCGTTAGAAGTTTTTTTTATTTATTTTATTTTTCTTTATTGCATTTGAATTAAAGTCAAGGTTGTAGACGTAAATTTTACTGTAAAATTGTTTGGGTTATTCGTATTTATATTTTCTAGTTTTGAATATAATAAATTCTATAATTTCAAGGCTTTTCAACTTGCCAATATATTAAAAAATTTAAAAAATATAATATAGAAATTTTAAAATAGTAATTCATTTAAAAATAATAATTTAAAAAATTTATTATTAGTTTGATTTTTATGTTTTTTATTGTATGTTTTTGCAGGAGTCCCGAGGAAAAAAAGTAAGGTGCGATGGAAGAGCCAGCAGCTTTTCCAGGTAACCATGAGAAAGAAAATTTAAAAAATGACAGTGACAATGCGGTAAATGTAACTGATGAGAAAAATAATATACAGCTTCTCTCAGTTGATAAAATTACTGTCGAAAAAATAGTAAAAGAAGAAAGAGATCGTGAAGGACATTTGAGAAAATTTGAAAAGATAAAAAAATCATCAGAATTAACGACAAAAAAAATTGTAGGAAAATTTGGTACAAAAGAAATTTCTAAATTGTCAACTGGTCGAGTTCACAAGGCTATTAATACTCCAAATGTCAACAAAATAATACCGATAAAATTATCAAAAAGTTCATCAATTGGAAGTTTGATTGTATTAGAAAATTCTAAAAAAAATTCTGATTTATTAAAAATTTGTAAAAATCCTCCAAAAGTTCCACCCAAGCCAGATAAAATAAAAGCTAAAAAACAAGACAATGAAAATAATAATATTAAAGATCAAACTAATAAATTAATTGCATCAGTTGAAGAGATAGAAAGACTTCAAAAAAATTTAGTTAAAATTGATTCGTCAACTGCTGAAGCTTACAAGCAAAAATTACCAAATTTAAATCAACATATTTTAAAATTTTCTCCAATTGTTGATCTTGATATTAACGAAAATGTAACTGATAATTTATTTGACCGAGATTTTCTTGCTGATACATCCAAGATAGAAGATAATATTTCTGAGAGTGAAAATATATTGCCTGTTAAGCCAAGATACAGTAAGGCTGTTTCTGAAGTAGAAAAACGTTGGTCCGGAGAATATTTGGATCACGTGCTTGATAAAAATTCTTCAGAATCATCGAAATCATCTTACATTGAAGAACTTGGTAGTATATCATCACATGATAGTGTACTAGAAGATATTTCAGTTAAATCTTTCAAAGAAAATTCACAATTATCGTTTCAAAAAGAAAGCCACGAAAATACTGTTAGTACTGTTGATACAAATTCTTGTTTTGAAGAGCGTATTATAGCAATTGATAAATATCTTGAAGATGAAAATGGCAATGAGTCTGTGAGTAGTACTCTGAATGAGTCATCTTCAACGAAAACTTTTCAAAATCCTACAGAATTAGAAAATAATGAAAGCTTAGAAATAAATCAAGAAACTAAAAATTATTTTGACAATAATAACAATCAAAAAGACGGTTACGCAAATTTAATTCAAGAAATAACAATGGAAGCTGGTTCATCAAGAGGTAATAATAAAGATGAGAAAAAAAAGAAAAGTGGATTTAGGCGACTTTTGCCTGGAATTTTTTCACCAAAAGATCCTCGAAAAGATTATAAAAAAGAGCATAAAGAACGAAAAAAACGTGATGAAAGACACTTTAGTCAGCATCAGCAAAATGGAGTATACACAAGATCACCAGATACAATGAATCTCAATGAAGATATTAAACGAAATGTCAATTTAGATACTAGTTTAAATGGTTCAATAATTGAAGAAAGACTCAATGAAATAAAACAAGAACTTTTTCCTGAACAAGGTATGACAACAAGTACACCAGATCATTTTTTACAACCTGATCATAATGTTATTCATGGCAGACGAACTCCCAGAATTTATACAACAAATTCATCATTAAGTTCAATTGCTGTTGAAGATAAATGGATTGATCAAAATATAATATCTGGTTCTCCTGATATGAGACAAATAAAACAAAATATTTTGATACCAGCTAATAATAATAATAATAATGAGGGACATCATAGAACTGCCTTGGAGCGTAAACATAGCTTTCAAGATGCACAGCCACGATTCTTCAGAAATCATGGTCCATCTGGAAGAATATCAGCACCACCATCTGAGAGGTATCTCATTCGACCTCGAGCAGTTCATCCAGTAGACCGACCATTGCCAGCAATTCCACAAAAAATTGAATTTTCAAATTATGAAAACCATGAAAGGGTTCAACAACAACAACAAGCAGCTATGAATCATCAAGAAACACCATATTATTGTGCTAAAGAAAATTATGTTTACGATGCCCAGTTATATGAAAATGGACGTCATATTGACAAGCCAGATTTTAATAGAAATCAAAGTATAGATTCTGGTTTTAATTCGACACCAGTATCAGGACAGGCAAAAATTAATAAACAATTAATAGCTAATCAACAAATCAATCAAAAAATGCCTGTTCATCTTGCAAGAAGTCCTAAGTATTCACCAAGTTCTAGTCAGAAATCTGGTGATTATGCAGACTCAAGTTACACTCCAAATTCAAGTCAAAAAAGTGAATTTTCACCTGGTAGTTCAAAGTCTGGTGAATATTATTTAAATTCACCGAGAAATAGCTGTCGAACATCACCAGACAGTAGTTTTAATGATCGAAGAGATGGAGAACCTACGTCTTATCAAGTTCCATCAAATATTCGAGTTCATAGTCAAGATGAACAGCTTTATGATGAAGCTCCTCGTGCCTCACCTTATGAACCTGAAGAATTATCAGCAAGTCCACGTCATGATGCCCAAAATACTAATCCTGAAGTGCCATATGTCCAGAAAGCATCACCCAACATTCCTTTATCTTCAAACCTTGCAAAACTTAGAGCAAATATGGAACATACTCGACCTGAATCTCCACGAAGTCCAGATAATCAACATACCCATATAACTTCATCAAGTCCATCACCAAGATTGAATGAGTCAATAGAAAAACGATCAACAATTAAATCACCAATACCAAATTCACCTCGAGTCACTTCACCTCTGACAATTGTTCCTCCACCACCTTCCTCAGCATCACCTTGCTCAAATACAACTGTATCATCTTGTGAAAAAATTCCAAGTCGATCTGGAACACCAAAAATTCATGGTCCAGTTTCACCAAATAGGCTTTCTATTCAAACAAATCAAGGACCAAATCAAAAGCCAATATCATCACCAACAATGTGGAATACACGATCTTCTGGCTATGGAGTTATGTCAACTTTCCAACCACGAAAATCTCAGCCAAGTGATCAAATTTTAATAGCCTCTCCCAAGAGAGAACTTGTTTATGATACTGAAAGACTGGCTGAATCTCCTGGTCAAGTGTCAAGTCTACAAGAAGGTCGTCATAATACACATACAATTGATAAAAAAAATAACTCAAATAATTCACCAACAGATGTTGAAATTTGTAATCAACCACCACCACAAGCTTTTCAAGATAAACCAACATCTGATTTGCCTCAAAATGAAATACAACGACCACAACCAAAATATGTTCAAAGGCAAGAAGCTGCCCAAAGAACAGTATCACCTGTAATCGTCAATACGAATGTTGAAAAAAATATTCCTCAAGTTTATGAAGAACAAACAAGTATGCTTCTCATTAAAACTTGTACTGAAGATGATAAAAAAATTAAATCAAATATTCGACAAGAAGTAAAGTCACCTAATCATCAACAAAATACAAAAACTTCACCGAAAAATAATACACAAATTGTAGCTTCTCGTTTACCAATTCCGGAAATTCGAAAAGAGCCTAGCTTGTCTCCAGAACGGCCTGATACTCTTCATCTCCGTAGAAAAGATACTAGCCCATCTCACGAGAGACCTCAAGGTATCTATGGGGATCAACGAATGCTTCCTCAAAATAGAAGTGCCTCGAATGAACAAATTTATGGAATTAGACCAAGACAACTACAATTGCCTCAACAAACTCCCCAGAGACACGAAGCTCAAGTGCATCAGCAAAAAAAGACTCCACCACCACATCAGCTATCACCACAAGTAGCTTGCTCTTCACCAAAACAGGCAGTGGTTTTAAATAAAAGTCCTGAACAAATTTATGGATGGCAAGTTGTTAGAGAACCAATATACGCCCAAAAAAATCAAAAACAAGATCCAATCTACAGTCAAAATCCCAATCGTCAATTATCTCCATCAAAAAAGCAGACATTGCAAAATTTAGAGGCATATTATTGGCAACAAAAAGCTCTTGAGACATCACGGTCCTCAACAAATTCACCAACTACCTCCAATCGATCGACAGAAACAAATACCTCAGGGGGTGGTGGACCGCCTGAAGTGCGAGAGGCAATTTATTGGCAACAGTTAAAAAAACTTGATGAAGAACAACAGCGTAAAATATATGAAAGAAATCAATTTGAAGAAAGAAATGAATTATTAAAAAAAAATATACAAAGTCCTTCATCAATTAATGATGCAAATAATAGTGAACAAATTTATTGGATGAATAAAATGCAACCAAAGCCAATTAATATGGCAGCTAAGCCACCAATTGCTGGTCAAAAAGGACAAAATCAACCTGTACTAATTGTAAGACCACAACAAGCACCAGTCAGAGATTTAAATCAAAATCAAATTAATGATCAATTGATAACACAAAATGTGTCACCTAATTTTATAAGAGGTGATGAACGTCGTAGTCTACAATTGCCACGTCGTAAAGTTACAATGGAACATGACGATGGTGGTTTTAATGAATCTAAAATGGGAACAATGATACCAAAAAAAAATATTCAAATAACAAATTACGAAGACAATGATGAAAAAAAAAATAATCCACCTCCGATTTTTAAGCGTGGTAGTCTTATTAGTAATTCAAGTAATTCAGTTGATTATGGTACACTGGGAACAAAACGTGTGAGCTTTTCAAATCAAGCAAATTCACCAGAAATTGGTTCAGGACATTGGCCAACAAAACATGGCATGGCACCAGAACCACCAACTCGTAAACATCGTGAAGAAGATAAAACATCTGACTCGATAAATTTATCTTATACTTCACGTGTTCAAGAAGAGAATCAAAATAATACAAATAATATTTATGGGAATACAACATATTTAAACCAACAACAACACCAACAGCAACAGCAACAACAACAACAACAACAACAACATCATCAACAACAACAACAAGTTATTTATCAACAAACTGAATATGATGCTAAACCATTGCCACCAACACCAAGAGGTGCTTGGACAATGAAACGTAGCAATAGTATGAGAGATTCAAGAAGAAACACAGACATTATTCAACAGCCAATCTCTAAATCACCAGTCAATTCACAAAAAAGACCTGGTGTATGTGAGAGTGAAAGTGGTAGTGAAGCTGGTGAAATTTCCAGAACTTCACAGCATCATTCTGGTGAGTTTTTTAATTATTTTAATATATTTTTTAATTCGTTTTTTATATTCTTTGAAAAAAGTATTATTTTTTATTTAATTTTTTTCAAAGTTTATAAATCTTCAAGATGTTGTTTATTATTTTTTACTGTGTATATTTTATTTGAACAAGTAATGGTTTGAGTCACATAACAAGAAGATAGAATTATTATTTTTCAATAACTTGTTACATTTTTTTTTGTCTCCTTTTTTATGAATAGAAAAAAATATTTTTAACATTGATTGAGACGGTCTCTCCGGTCACTGATCTTATTCATAGTTTTGTATATGTTTCGCTTTGGAATACCACAACAATGTGTACGCACCCACGCACTTCCGTAACCTTTGAATATAATGATGTCTCGACTCTCGATGTATACTCTAAAGTTAAATCACTATGCACAGCAACAAAACTCTTTGTTTCGAAATATTATAAATCTATAAAAAAGAAAATTATTTGCTATGATTTAAATACATTATTAAATTCTATTATCAATTAATTCTGTAATGATTTTTTATTTCTTCTGGAGTATAATTTATTAATTTTTTATTTCGAAATTATTACAGTTTACTTTAAATTTTTCAGTCGATGTATGTATCTCGTGAGTGTATATTATTTTCAACTTTCTCAAACTCCAGAAAGGTGGAGACACTGTTCACAAAATGTACATTTCAATAACAGAATTAAACCCTGAAATCTAAGGTACATGAAATAGCAAAAAAATCATCTGCCAAAAAAAAAAAAACACTTGATTTATTTTCAAATATAATATTTAAATATTTTTTTCATTTTGAAAATGACTATTATTTTTTTTTAATTACTTGTAGAATTATAGTTAAAAAAAAAAACATAGAAACACAAAGTTAATGTGATTTTCACGAACTTTGATGTACAACCAATATGTATGCAGATTAGATAAAAAACAAGCGTGAGAATAATTTCAATTCAAAGTTGAAATATTCAAACTAATAAATTTAATTATCTCAATGTAATTTTTAAATATTTACACATTTTTGTTTGTTCATTTTCAAATTTAAAATGCAAATTATTTTAATGATTTACAAACACATGAAATGTGTATATAATTTACAAAATAAATTCATGTAAATATTCAAAAAAAAAAAAAAAAATAGTATAAATAAAATATAAAAATTACAAAAAAAATATAAAAATTCTTCTCTATCAAAAAAACAGTTGGATAAATTTGTTAAAATGGCGAGAAAAAAAACTATATATCTCTTATCATCCTCCAATATAAAAAAAAAAAAATAAAACACCCTTATTGAACTAGAAAAATAGAATAAAAAAAAATAAAAAAAATAAAAATAAATAAACCAACAAATACGAACAATGAACTGATGCTAGAAAATGTTTTTGGAACGGTTTTAGTTGTATTATCAGGGGTATAAGTATTTGTGTTAAAAAGAGAAAAAAATATATAATTATTAAGAGAGGGTTGAAGAGAAAATAGTAAAGTTGAATACAGAGGACGTTGAGTTCGAGCATCGATCCCCGCTCTCCTGTGACGTCACAAGCCGGGGATTCTCTCTACCCGGCATAAAATCCACGCCGGCAAATGGCAATTCGTGAGTTCACCGTACTTACGCCTCTCTTTCTGGACCAAGGGTCAGAATTTTCCAGGCCTTTATCATAGGCTGAGGTGCTTTTTGTGTGTTGTTAAAAATCTTAGAGTTTGTGATTTCTAGTTTTTTTTTTATTATACATTTTTTTACTCCTTTTTTCATTTTGAATAATTTATTTACTTTTTTTTTTTTTTTATTTTCTAGTGTGAATTGTGTGCAAATCTCTTGACTCAAAAACTTACATATATATTTCAGTCTCAAGAGTGACGTTTATACGTACATTGTATTTTTTTTATTGTCAGAATTTAACAGACTTATTATAATATTTAAAATATGTGATGGAAAAAATAATAATAAAAAATTATTACACCTTGTTGAGACATGTCTGACCGTTCACCGATATATACTACTTGCCCGGGCTTGTAAACTAATTATCATTATCAACAATTAATAATTTATTAATATATAAAAAAATATATTTTTTATTTTAAAAATTATCTATTCTTTAATTTTAATTAACAAGTTTTTTTTTTTTAAATAAATAAATCATTTATAAATCATTTTATATTCGTGGTTAAATAGTGAAATAATTTTACAATTTTTATTGCAAATAAATTTAGTAGACTAAAATAAAAAAAATATATAAATTATTATTTTTTTTGTTTTTTTTATATATAAAAAAACTTTTATAATATTTAAATAATTTATATGAGGGTTAAAAGACCTTGGACATTTAACAAATTTATGTTCAATTACATTGGAATAATATTAAACATAAATTGTGTGGATAGAGCTTCGATCGTTTTCCGGTGTCTTGTTTTTGTATATATATATTATTTTACCTCCCTTATTTCTCGTATATCAACAAACAAATATTGTCATATCAAAGCTACAACGTGTGCTTATACACGGCCCTCATTATGCCCAAGGGCTAAACTTTTTTTTTCTTCCCTTTTTGACCTCTTAACTTTTTGCCGCGTCTGAACAAAAAAAATGCAGAATAAACAAAAAAAAAAAAGTCAATCCAATTAGTTTTTTTCACACTCAAGCATATATTACATACTGGAGATTTAAATTTAAAAATTAATTATATAATTATGTTGTAATTAAAGTACTGTTAAATTTATTAAGCTACAATTTTTTTTTATTTTTATTTATTTATATATAAAAAGTGGGATAAAATTTGTTTTTTTTTTTGCTATCAAAAAATCTACCCTCTATAAATGTTAGCCTTCACTTTGATTCATTTTATAAGTCCTCTAAATAGGGTTGATATTCATCGAATCGAGTCAATTGTCAGGAGAATTATTTAACGCTTGAAAAAAAAAAATTATTTCCAATCTATTTTATGGCTTTGGTTTAATTCAAATCCAACAATTCCAAGTAAAATCTTTATACAATAATTTCATTATAATTATTGATTTATATAAAATTAAATAAAAAATTAAATTGTTTATAAATAATGATTGAAAAAAATTTATTTATAAAACTATTAGTATTTTTTTTTTTGTTGAAATTCATAAATGTCAGATTCAAACTTTTATACTGTCATCGAGATAATTGGTTTTTCTTTTGATAAAAAAATTTATAATGAATGTTTTTAAGAAGAAAACAATTTATATTAATATTTAAAAAAAAAAATTTATCATTTGAGAACATGAAAATGATGGAATAGCTCGGATTTAATTAACGTTAATGAGAAATTTTCTCTGTCACTTGTCATATGATTTTTTTTATTTTTTTTATTTTTCAATAATACATATTTAATTAGAGTCTGATATTTAATTTTTTTTATTTGTCTTGACATAAAAAAAAAAAATACATAACTTAATCACCGAGACGTAAAAAAATTTCGATTAAAAATTCGTGTTTTTTTGTTTTATACAAATTTGTGACCTCAACGAGAAATTTTCATCAACTCGTGCTTTTGAATTATTTGCTTTTTGATGGATAAAAAAAATATAAATAAATAAAACACATATTCAGCTTGCACAGTAGGCGTTTGCGCATTTTTCAATAAAATTTTATTTACTCGACAAAAAATGAAAGGATATTTATTTATATATTTTTGCTTACAATAATAAAACAGATAATAAATTTTATTTATTAAAAAATATATTTTATTAAATTTAAAAGTTAATAATTCAAACTATCTTTTGACCTATAAATTTAATTTTTTTTTATCGTATTAAATCCGTCAGATGGCAATGCAATCACTGCAGTACAACAAAACATATTATTTAGTTTATTAATAATTTAAAAACTCAATTATAAATTTTTTTATTTTCTTCTTAAAATTTTATTAATTTTTTTTACATTAAAATTACAATAATATCTAGAATTATAAAAAAAAAAAAAAACATGCAAATAATTAATAAATGTTATAAATAATTAAAAATTATCATAAATAATTAATAATTATTATAAACAATTAACAAAAAATAAATAAACAATTTTTTTTCTAAAAAATAATTTTTTTTTTTTTAAATACAAATATTAATTTAAATGATTAAAAAATTTAAATTATAATTGGTTATTTTATTAAGCTCATTATATATAAATTTGGACAAGAGAATAATATTTGTAATTAGGGTATTTTATGGTCATTATTTGCTTCTATCTACCAACAACTGACCTACCCTTTATATTCCCTTTTCCGGTTGGTTGAGCCAACTTTGTCATTCTCGTCTTCCAATTATTATTTCAATGAGCAATAATATTTAAAAAAATTATCCAACATCAAAATTATTTATATTAATTTATAGATCAATCAAATGATTGAAAAAAAATGAAGAATAAAATATTATATCGGTTCGTTGTGTGATGTTTAAAAAATATTTTCAATCGTTTGTGAAGTAAGACTTTTTACAAAAAATTAAAATACATAAATGGATGTGTATGGAGGAAAAAAACGTGATGAATTGAATGCCTTAAGGGCTTTAAAAAAGGGTCAGTAGTGCTGATAGAAAAAAAAAAAAAAAAAGCATCATGCTGACACGCTGGAAGAGCAAGGACAAGAGCTCCTCAAAAAGCTCATCCAGCGGAGGTGGCAGCAAGAAAAAACGAAAATTTGGAAAAGAAGGTATGATCCATTGTTCTTTTTAATTTTCAATTTTTTTATTTTTTTTATTTTTATTATTTCTATTTGATGTCAAACGATGTTAACATTGATATTTTTATGTTTTATCAATCAAAAATAACGAAATACTCATCGATTTATTTTTAAAATATTTTTTAAAATATCAAATTACTGTAATAAATATTATTACGATTTTTTTTCTTCTTTTGTTTATTAAATAATATGGAAAAATGATATTTTTGATGTTTTATAAATAACATAATAACATGAAAAATAAAAATGATAAAAATATTTTGCGTTAGATATATCGCTTTACTGGATAAAAAAGAAAAGTTTTTCAATATTTTTATATTATTTTTGTGTATAAAATTTAGCTACTTTTCTTTTGAAAAGTAAAGATAATATATATCGTACATTTGGATATAAATAAAAATAAACAATACAAACAAAAAAAAAAAGCTCCAAACTTCAAGTCAATTTCGAATATTTTCTCTGCTTCGATACTTGAATAGAGTTACTTTTTTTTTATTGTAAATATTTTTTATATATCCTATTTTTTCTTTCTTTCATCTTGAGATGTACTTGATGGGCGTGGTGAAATTTTTCTTTATTTTTCATTTCTATTTGTATTAAAGAAAATTTGATCAAAAAAAAATATTAAAACACAGTTGATTAAGCATTTTTATTTTCACTTCAAAACATCAAAAAAATTATAGCTTACCATCACTAACGACTTATCAAAAGTACCAAAGATACAAGCTCAAAAGATGAAAAATAAAATTCAAAAAAAATAAATAAAAATAAATTTAAAATATAACAGAATAAAAGTATAAAGAAGTAAAATAAAAAAGAGATTAAAAGTAAAGAAGAGTAGCTATAAGAAATTTATTTAAATTTTTTTTAGTAATTTATTTATATTTTTTTTTATATATAATTTATTTTGATGAAAGTATCTTTGAGCTGTGAGAAGATATACAGATTAGAAAAAAAAATTTATTGTGATGTAGAAGCTTTTTTTGATAAAACTTTGCAAAAAAGGTGGCAACACCCTGTCACGTTTATTTTGCGCATGCGTACAGGTTATAATTCTACACACTCCTGAAAACTACTCCCTTTTCTATATATATTTTTATTTTTTTTTTCCTCTCGTTGAAGAGGACGACATGCATACCTCTGTGAACCAACCAACGAACCGGCTAGATAACGGTCCATCACCACCCCAACTACACAGTACCAACAAACCACTCAAACGCGTTACATCATTATCAAATTATTATTATTTGTGTTGAATAAGTGATTAAATAAAATAATTATTTAATAATTATTTTTTATCATGAATTTTAAAATAGCTGTATATTTTTTTTTGATAAATAAAATTCAGTGTTTTGCGAAATTCCATTGCAATAATAAATCATCTTGATAAATAATTTTCATGAAGTAACTATTTAAAGTCAATTGTATAAATTATATATTTTTAATTAAATATTTTAATTATTATTTTAAAATATATACCTGAATAATTGCTCAAAGTGAATTAGTGTTTTTTAAAAATTTTTTTTGTTTTTTTTGTTTAATAAACAATTACAGAAATTATTTGGCTTGATAAATTCATGGAGCTTAGAGTTTTTATTGTTGAAAAATATTGTTTATTTATTGTAAAATTGAATGATAATTAATTGTTTAATCAATTTTATATGAATTTATTTGATTAATATTTGTCAACAAATATGAGAGTATTTGTCTTCAAACATTGTGTTTCATTGGATGGTAAGCAAAATATACAAACATTTGTATTAATATTTATTATAATTATTAATTATTGATGTTTAATATATTTAAAAAATTTAATTAATAATTATTTTATTGAATTAATTGTTTTATATTAATTTTTTTATCTTGGTAGAATTCGTTTTTTTTCCACTTGAAATGTGTCGATTGTTTTGTAGATTTTTTCAAGTGAAAAAAGCTCAAAACAAACCCTTGGGATATATATAAAAAAAAAAAACAAAACACTTTGATTTTTGATCAAATTTATCATTCAAAATTTCCATCTATTTCATGGGTTAATATTTATTTTCTTTATCAATTTTTTACTATAAAATTTCAAGAATAAAAAAATATAAAAATGAGTGTATTTTTGTCATTTTTTTATTGTTAAATAATTTTTAAAATTTTAAAATTTATTAGTCTTTTAAAGTTCAACTAATAACACAGAATAAATATAAGAGGGTGATAATTTTTTGACTGTCTTTTACACCCCAGGAGAATTTTTTTTGTGTGCTTTATCTACTTTTTTTGTGGTTTTTCTTTTTTTGCAAAGTTTGTTCAGTTTGTCTTGTACAAGTTACTCTGTTTATCTTTGAATAATTATGTGATTTGAAAATTACAGTAAATTAACAAAATTATATATTAAATATTTGCATTAAAATTTAATGATAATAATTTATTCTTTATATACTTGAAGTAATTTTTTTATTAGCTTTTTTTTAATGGATTTCTTTTCTTATTGAAACAGTTGCTTCAAAGTTTTTTATTATTGATGGTTTGTTAACTTTTACATTTAGAATTTCTCGTTGATGTTAACGTGTATATTTTTATATTTTTTTATATTATTAAAATATTGTTACGTTTGAATTTTTCTTTTATCTTGATCTATATATTTTTCTTTTCTTTTGAACATTATTTTTAAATTAACTCAAAGTTCATGTTATAAATAAAAAATGTATTATTATTTATCAATTATTTATTTTTTATTTTTTTTTATTTCAAATGAACCATCAATTATTTATCGAACGAACCATTTGCAAAATAGAAATGTTCTTTTTATCATTCGAAACCCAATCTTTGAAAATAACTATTTTCAAGAGGATCAAATAGCAATTAAAAAAAAAATACCTTTTCTTTCACTTGAAAGTCTTCATAAAGATAATCATTGAAAACTAAATTCCGCCAATCAAGTTAATCGTAAATTGTATAATTTATCTTGATAATTATTTCATTTTATCTTTCAACTTTTGACCTTATAAAGTCCCTGGATCCATATCAAAACTCTGGGGAAAGACAAAGTTTCAATTAATAATTTATTTACACTTTTTTTTTTTACCTCTTGTGGCCTGAATTTATTTTGTTTCATTTTATCTTTTCATTGTCTATATATGGAAAGACATTCTTATCAAAAATACAATATTTTTTATATATTAATTTCATATAAATATTTACTTTAGCCTAAATTAACTACTTGTTTTTTATTTTTGAAAAAATTGACCCAATTTTAAATTAACATGAATAATTTTTTGAATCACCAGGCAACAATATCTATGTAAATTTTATTTTAAATCCACACTTTTCTATTCAGTTAAATCATCACTTTTTTTTCTATTTTTAACAGTCAATATTTACAATAAAAGTATAAAACCAAAAATACACAGACAGTGTTTAACACAGTATCAAAAATCAAATTCATAAAAGCTTCATGTATTGTAATCCAAAAAATAAAACTAAAAATTCCACTAAACTAAAATATGTTTTACAACAAAAAAAAACAATAAACAAACAAAAAAATTATTCTAAAAATTAGCATAATAAAGAATCTAAAAATAATTGAATAGAAATTCAAAAAAAAAAAAATATTAAAAGCTTGATTATCATACAAATTTAAAAAATAAATTTAAAAAAATATTTACACGTTAATTAAATCATAAATAATATATCAAATAATAAAATTGAATATTTGTTTAATAAATAACAATAAAAATTAATAATAAAAAATATAATTGACACTATTAAATTATTATTGAATATATAATTTATTTACAAACAATACCCCGATGAATAATTTTATAAAAGTCTAAAGCTGCACATATTGTGTTTAAAATTGTTTATAATTTATTCGTTAAATAATTCAAGTCGGTATTTATTTAACTGAATTAATCATATATTTATTAATGAGCTTAAACATGTACATGTATAATACATCATGGGATAATAGTCATACTGATACTCTTCAAACTTTGAAGACTTTTCATTCATCTAAAATCAGTGATTTTCATTATTTACATTGTAAGAAAGCTTTTATAAATAATAATAATATTCATCTTAATGTGTGTAAAGTGTTTTGATCTCAATTGTTATAGTACTGTAGACACTTTGTTCACTTATACTTACAAATAACATGTCTATAACCAATGGCCAATAAAAACAAAAGAACAAGAACCATCAAGAAACAATACTCTTGTCTTTTTTAAGATTCAACAATTTTTTTTTTTTATCTACTTTTTTCTTTTCTTATTTTTTTAATAGACATATAATAGCTAAATACTCTCTACTAATGGATCTTACTATTTTTTTTTTTTTTATTTATTTATTATTATTTTTATCGATGTTCAATATAATCTAAATAAAATCATGAAAAAAAATTTAATCAATTTTCAAATTTTCATATAAATTAATTTTTATAATTTATTAATTTATTTTTTATAATAACTAGTATTTAAAAGACAGCAAAATTTATTAATTAAAATTTAAAAAATTAAAATTGTCGATAAATTAAAGACGTTATCTTCTATACCGATTGAAAATATTTTAATCCGTCTGATGAAACTCTGACCTCTACCACTAATCGGCAAAAATAAAACTGTAAAAATTTAAAATACTATTTTTTCTAAATTTATATTTGTTAATTAATCATTATTTTATTGTTTTTAAATTCTAATTATTATAAATATATAAATAAAAAATTTATAAATAATTTTTTTTCATCGTTGAACCATAAATATATGTATTTATTTATCCGATAAAAAGTAGATCATGTAGATCAGCCAGAATGACCATTGCATTTAATTTTTCTGCTTCTATACTTATCGATATTGAATAAAAAAAAATAATTAGTAAAACTGGGTCATTGAAGAGGGTTGATTGACTCTACGCAATCTACTTTATTATTACATAATAATTTTATTATTTCAACGATATAAAATTGACAATAAAATAATCTCAACATCAAAAAATAAAAGAAAAAATTAATAAAAAGAATCGAGGATTAGTAAATTTATATAATATAAAATTGAAATGTTTTGTAACTTGATGTAAGATGAAGTAGTTATCACTCATCAGTGGTTATAAAATTTTCTTTTTCTTTTTGACCTCATGGAAATAACATTGTGAGATGCAAGAGAAAACAAACATAGTTATATAGTAATAGCAATTGGAAAATAGAAAAAATAAAAAAAATAGTAAAAGGATTTCGTTGGGAGTTGGCAGAAGAGAAAATATAAAGAGAGCAATGAGAGAGGACCGCACCCACCCCAGTTATCGACCCAAACACTGTACGCTTATTCTCGTTGCGCCTTGAATTTTACTCCTTTGAAAATTTATTTTTCATAAAAATTTCAATAATTCAATTTGCCACTTTTTTAAATAATCATTATACTTACCTGGAATTATAATGAATTGTTAAATATTATTTTAACTGTATAAATATTACAATCAAATAAATTGAATATTTTTTTTTTTCACCAGGTCAATTGGTAGATTTATGAATTGCTGTATCAGCAAAATAAAAAAAAAAAAAAACCAAAATTCATATCGTGGATTTTTAATGTTCAGTTATATTGTATTTTTTTTTTTTTGTGGAAAGTAGAACAATAATAATCTGTTCAAATATTTGAAATTGTTTTTGACTTTATTATGTAATTTTTTTTTTTTTTTTGGTATTAATGTCAATTTATTTTTGAATAAATAAAACTTTTTATTGAACTTAAAAATAATATTAAAAAGTTCAATTTATTGTTTGATTGTTTAGAGTAAAAAAATGTTACTTGTCCAAT
The DNA here is from genome assembly GCF_014905175.1 of Aphidius gifuensis. Taxonomy (NCBI): domain Eukaryota; kingdom Metazoa; phylum Arthropoda; class Insecta; order Hymenoptera; family Braconidae; genus Aphidius; species Aphidius gifuensis. The sequence continues at coordinate 1,523,293 of NC_057793.1, forward strand.
TTTCTAATCCCAGTTGAGAATACTGTCTCAAGAAAAAAATAAATGAAAAATAAAAAACAACTTTAAGATGCAGTATTTACCTCTGATGCACAAGATAAACTCTCTTACAGACCTTACAGTACTTGAGAAGAAATAAACTCTTCTTTTTTTTTTAAACTCTTTTTTGTACTATTTTTTATCTTTAGTAATTTTATTCTTCGACAATATAAACTTGCCATTTTATTTGCTTTATCAATTTTTTTTTTTTTTGTAATTGTATGAAAATTTTATACATGAATTTTCGGTTATTATATTTCTTTTTTTTTATTATGTATTTGAATTTTTTCGTAGCTGGAAAATAATGTATTGTTAGATTCAATTCAAGTGGCAATTTTATTTTTCACTCAGTATGAAAAATGTTTAATAAAAAACATTGAAGAAAATGTCAGTTGAAAGTTAGAAATGTCCAAAAAAAAGGGTTTCAAAAAAATGACCTTTTTATTTCATCATATTTTCTTTTTTAGTTTATACCCTTAGAATGAATGTATTTTTTTTTTTTTTTCAGACAATTTAAGTGTATTCTTTGTGGCTCTTTGTATAAATGCGAGAAAAGCAAAATTTTATTCAACAAACGTGATAATACTTTTTGGCATTTATTGGAGCATTGCCAATTTATGGCTAATATTTTTGACAGATGTATTTATTTTGAAAAGACGAGTCTCTTGTCTTTTCCTTTACCACTGAAGAAATGCAACTAAACGTGTAACACGTGACAATAAAAAAAAACATTCACCAATAAAATAAAAAATAAATATATTAACAATGACAGTAAAAAATCAAGATAAAAAAAAAATAAATAAATATAATTTTTTGGAAGTTGAGGGAGGTTTTCCTGGAGACGACATTATAAAATTTCCATATGCTTCAGTTAACCGAGTCCAAAGTTTAAACGTTTTGATGCACCAAAAATGTATATACATATATTCACAAATATTTGCTTATTATACATTCCCCTAGGTAAAGCACTCTGTTGAGAATAACAATGTTATACTTGGTATATTATATAAACCATCTTTCTATTCTATTTAAACTTCAACATGACCTTCTAAAATATGAAACCCACAACTATCATTAACTTGTACTCGTTATCCAAATTGACAACTGTTCCAATTGACGTTAATAATATCTTTTCAACTTACATTTAATAGATATATTTATTTTTTTCCTTTCAATCTCTGGGGAGCGTCCACAAGTTCATCTTGACTCGTATCAGTGATTTTACTCGCGGGAACAATTCAAGTTGAAAAATCAATGGCATCTTGTATAATGACAAAATCATGTCACGTTCTTTTAAGACTTACTCACTTAAAACGTTTAAGTCACGTATTTGATTTTCTGTTTGGAAATTTTTTTACCATTAAATATTTTGACGATATTGAAAATTTACTATTCAAATTTAAATTCTATAATTATTTTTGTTTTTTGCTATCATTCAAAGTTAAATATTCATTTTTTTTTTATTTTTGTGTAATTTTTAAATTTAATTATTCTTGAATGAATTTTCATTATATAATTATTGTTAAATATATTTTATTTTAAATTTAAATTCATGAAAAAATATTTTTAAAAATGTTAATTTTTATTTTGTTTTAATTTTTTATGTAGTTTTTTTTTTTTTTTGAAACTTTTGTAATGAGATTTTATGATAGTATTATATATGAAATGTTATAAAAAGTTTATTCTTTTTTTTGAAAAACTTGTTTGTTTTGTCAATTGTGGTGAAAAAAAATATATTTGTTTAATAATTTTTATTTTTTGACATAAAGAATTTAATAGTTAAATAACTTTTTGAAATATTTATTTTATTTTTTTTTGCTTAGTCTGTAAATGACAATTCAATTTTCATCAAGTTGTATTAATACTGTGGAATATTTCATGAGTTAAAATGAGTCTCGAGAGATAAAATTCAATGCTTATGGTCAGTAACCAGAAACATTTTAACCGCACACACAGTGGTTACAAAAACTTTGCTGTACACAGCAACTTTTATTCATTTAAAATCGATTAAGAATTACCTTTTTTTTCATTATTTAAATTTAATCCACATTTACTTTTTTAATCTCATGTAGTTTAACCAAAAGTATCAACAATTTTCATCCAAAAATACAAAAATAACTTGATAAAAAAAAAAAGAAAAAACAAATTTAAAAAACAAAATAAAAAAGCTCAAATAATATCTTTGTATAAAATGTTTGTATACATATTTTGCTTTGTAATTTTTTTCTTCTTCTTTATTCTGTTGCTAGCTTCTTTTTTCTACCTTAAAAAAATTTTTCTACTTTCACCTTTTGACTTTGCATCCGGTAAAAGCACTTTATCTTGTATTAATACGCTCCAAGTTCACGCAAGCTTATATATACCCAGGTGCTTGCATCACTTACCTCATATATTTTAAAATTTTATTTTAAAGATAACACTCAACCACGAGTACATCCCAGGTCATGATCATTCATCAACCATTTTTCAAAATAAACATTAACCAATTAATATTATTAAAAAAAAAAAAAACAAAATTTTTAAAACAAAAATAATCAATTTTTTAAATGAAAATAATTAAAAGAAAAAATGAAAAAATGATGTTACTATTGAGTAAATTTGAAAAGCTATTCAGTAACTTTGTAAAGTACATTTTTTTATTTATTTTTTTTTGTTTTCTAAAAATTAACAAAGTGAATGAACACACACAGAAAGTTGACCCAAAAAATTTTACGTTTACATTTCATAAAAATAAAACAAAAAAAAAAAATGCAAGCCTAAAGCTGTGAATTATAAAAAAAGCATTATATTTTTTTTTGTAAAAAATGAAATAAACAAAAAAAAATATTTCATTCATGTTGCTTTTATAATGAGAAAACTGTATAGACAAGAGCTTGACCGGGTAACCAAGTGGTATACAGAGTTTGCGAGAAAGGGCACGGTTAAATTTTTAACAGTGAGAGTAAGAAAGAATTATGAGACAAAAAAAAAAAAAAATAAGAGGGAGTTTAAAATATCGTTGATTGGTGCATCTTGCATTTGAGCTTGCGCATTTTGTAGGGATAATAACATCAGGGTGTGGGCAACCACGAGCAGTATTCGCGTTGACATCGAATCATTCGGTTCTTTAAAAATAAATAAAAATATTATTTATTATTATTTATTGTTAAATTAATTTACTATTATTCAACAGATATATTACTCTATTTAAATTTAAATCTCTCACAAATTTATTATCATTTTATTGTATTAAAAATATTGTTGTTTTTTGTTATCAAAATATTTTTATAAAATTGAGTAAATAAAATTTATTTATATTTTTTTTTTGGTTAATATAAAATTAATGTGCTAATATTTATATCACTCTCGAGATTTGTTGTTGTTGTTTTTTGTGTATATTTAAGTTTAAAATATTTGTAATTAATAATAAAAACAGGTCACGTTAAATCCCATGAGAAATTGTGTCGTGGATCATATTAATATTCCATGCATACTGTTTTAAAATGAAAATTGATAAAAGCTACTGGGTGCAATAATAAAGTACATATATTGTCGTTAAAAAAAACATAGGTGTATATAAAAGATGAATAAATATAAAAAGAAAAAAGAAATGAAAAGTAAAATTGGATTTTGAAAGTATCTTTGAATTTTTTAATTGAATAAAAAAATAATTTGTATAATTGAAATTTGAATAATTAATTTTGCCGGTATTATTATCAGTTGATGTTTGATTTAATTATTAATTAGTTTATGGATTTAATGACTGCTTCTGGTTGTTTTGATATTTATTTTATGAATTTATATGAAGAATTGACACTGACCTGTCGGTGACAGGCTTAAACTAAACTTATTTAACCGCTTGGCTTCTGTGTTCTCTCCCTGTCTCTCCCTCATTGAGAGAGACTTTGAAACCAGAAACTTGATGATAACATTCATCTTTTGTGTTTTATACAAATAACCAGAAAATCACATAAAATTTTGTCATTTTCCCTTTATTCAATTCAATTTAAAATGATAAAAAAAAACTACATAACACGCAATCTTTGAGCTTTTTTTTTTCTTGTTTTTTTTCTTTTTATTACCCATGTAATTTTTTTTTTTATTTTTATTTTCAATCTCATTTGTCGGAAATTACAAGCTTCAATCAGCTTTAAAATAAAACTAAATTTTATATATCCAATTTCTTTTAATTATCAAAAAAAAAAAAAAAATACTATTAATTTTCTTTTTGATTCAATTTCTAGTTTATATTTTTTCTATTAAATTTTTATTGTTTATTAAAAATTTATGACTGCAGTTTATTTTAATTATAAAATATATTTATTTTTTTTTTTTTCAAGTAGTTTAGTAGATGATTGATCAGCCATAGTTGATATAAAACTGCTTTAGACACACAACAGACAAAAAAAGGAAATAGATATTTTCTAATAAAAAAAAAAAATAACTTTATCGGATATTACTAAATTTATTATTCAAAAAATAAATTAAAAAAATATATATATCAAGTTTTTCAATTATTTATCTATCAGAATTTAAATTTATTTTACGAATTTATATTTATTTAATGTATTTTTATAATTTCTATTTAAAAAAAAAAATAATAAAAAATTACCTTCAGGCATTGTGTATACAATGTATTTATTTAAAAATTAAATAATGATAAATTTAATTTAAAAATATTCAATATTGTTAAATAATAAATGAATAATAATTGACATATTTGTTGTACAGAATTTATATAATAATATATCAATTTATAATTTTGTCGAGAGATTGATTGTCACTTTTCTCATATGAAATATAATCCTGGAATTGTTGAGCGTCAATTCCGGTGTGTATATTTATATTTTATATAGGATACATCCGGTAAAACCAACTGTCCTCTCACGACTCACACAAACTCTTCATCGACATATCCAATATTCCAGAGTAAATATTTATAAATAAATATATACAGCAATATACATCAGTATGCGCATCGTTAGAGTAATAATTTTACCTTTCGATTTACGATATTTCGTGTGAATAACTTCCTCTTGATAGAAATATTAAACCAAAATTACTATATCCCATTTCTACATCCTTATTTTATCTTGATTCTTGACATTTGTCATTTACAGCTTCAATTTATTTTAAAGCTCTGATAATTATTCAAGTCATCAAAATAAATCATCCATGTAATTCTAATTTTTTTAAATTTATTTTTATATATTTTACTGATTTATTTATTTATTTATTTATTTATCTATTTATTTATTTAATCTGATAGTTGAAAATTATTGCAGAAATATATTTAAACTAGATTATAATTATTTTTATAATTTTTTAAATTGATTTTTTTTATTAGATTAGGTCAATTTAATAGTAAATGAATAATCGATCAGTTCATCATCAGCTAGTCACCAACATTTTTTTATATTTTTTTTCAAATAAAGTATTGAAAGTATGATACAGTGTAATTGTCTTTTAATCTTTCGATAAAATCAATTAAACTTAACAAGATAATCGAATTTAAAAAAAAAAAAAAAATACATTTATCTACAAAAATTGAATAATAAAATTAAAAAAAAAAAAAAGAAAATATAGTTAAAATTTATAATTATATTTTCAATGATTATATAAATATAAAAATAATCTAAATAAATAAAATGAATTTAAAATCAATTATTGTTCTATTTACCTCGAAAAAATAATAACAGATTACAAATAAATAAAAAAAAAAAAAAATGTTGATAATCTAATGAATGCGTACATACCAAATTGGATATTTGGTTAGTATAGAATGCAAATAATAATGAATCATTAAATACCCCATTTGATTGACCAACAATGTCATTAAATTGATATCGATTATACATTTTGTATAACGTGTCATCAAGTGAATAATAAGTTAAATTTTTTAATCGAAAAAAAATGCAAATAAAATGATAATTCATTTAGAATTATAAGTTATTATAAAGTTTATCAATAATGTAGGTTGATGATGATGATGATGATGATGATGATGATGATAATAATGCAATATAGGTTAAGAAAAAAAAAAGGGATAATAAAAGTTTACCTTCTTTGACCTGATGTGCAATGTAATGTGCATGAAAATACAAAGTGCAATGCCTTTGGGTATATTTCTTGACTTCCTTTCCACCCTGTTTAATCCTTGTAGTTCATATATCTATACAGTCATGATGCTTGGATGATGATGGCTATAACAATGTCTACTTTTTCATTTTGTATATATACCAACATATTTTGTACTATGTAGCATCATAAGTAACATGGATTATTTATGTAGTGGATATACTCTAGTACTCTTAACAAAATCTATTTGCATCTCTTTCAACATTGTTTTAATATTTTTTGCAAGTTTTTTTTTGTTTTTAGTTTTTTTTTTCTCTAAAGGGTTACTCGAGAGTGGTATATATATTATAAATTACTTGGTTGAATATTTTAAATGATGGAATGATATTTATTAATGATGTTAATTTATTTTAGAATTTTTTTAAATATTTATTTTGTTGGAGAATTATTTGAAAATGTGTAGTAAGTGCAGTGAATGTTGTCAAGGTTCTAGGCACAGTGTTAATACAAGTCCTACACCTGAATCAGAAGTTTCAGGTGATTTTTAAAGAAAAATAAAAATTAATTATTTAAATAATAATTATATTTAATTTTTTTTTGTTGGTATATTTTTTTTTTTTTCTATTTTTAAAATTAATTATTTATTTATATAATGAAGAAAAAAAAATGTAAATTTTTTTTTGTTAAATATTAAGTATTTATGAGATTATAAAATATTTTTAAATTTCAAGAGGAAAGAAAAAGTCGTAATCTGGAATATTAAAATATTTTTTTTCAACATTGCAACTTGGTGACCGGAATAATATATTTATATATAATTCGCAATTTTTTTTATCAGTGGAAATATAGTGGAAAAATATATAAATAAAAATTAGTTATATAATAGGATTTTGTTTATTTGAATTTCATAAAATAAAATGTATTAGATTATTTTGGTGGATGATAATTTTATTAAAAATAGATAATTAATTTTATATTTCATTTTTTTAAATTTGATTTTTAAATCTTGTTACAGATGAGGAGTGGAACCCTGGTGGTAAAGGTCGTCAATCAAATGACACGGGTGAGTTTTTTTTTATTATTACTGTGCTTTTTTTCCACTTTGATTTTTCATCATGAAAACGTGTGATAAAAAAAATATAATCAGTGAGGAAATTGAGTTGAATATTGATTTTAAATTTCAATTATCGATGATTTTTTTAAATAAGCTTTTAGAAATAATTTCGAATCGTAATATTATTTGTTTACTTATAATTAAAAATTTACATAATATCATGAACAAAAACGAACATCTTGTAATGTAAATTAGAATAAAAAATATTAGATATTTCCCGGTTAAATTATTCCAAAAATAAAATATCCTAGTTAATAATTTTTGAAATAAATAAATAAACATCGTGTAGCTTGTGTGTCAGTATGAAAAAAAAAACCACGAGATATTTTGAAATGAAAATTAATCATTATAAAAATAATCCAAGCATAGTAAAATATAAACAAAATCATGATAATGACGATTTAAAATGTTGAAAAAATTATGATAAATAAATAAATATTGCATTTAATAATTTATTTATTTTTTTTAAATTTACTTTTATCATATATCTTGGATACATTTAAAATTAATTAATTTCAAAATTAATTTATCAGTCATTGTATTGTAATGACTTGATGTTATTATTATTTTTAATTTAATTTTTTTAATATTTAAATTTCAAATATTCTCCAAAATCTTTATATTTTTTATTAATTTTTTTTTTACAAATTTATCATTATAAATCATTGATGAATTTGTAATTTATTTATTTTTCACTTGATAGTGGATATTTAAACATCGTGAAATATTTTTTATCAAGCTTTTTTTACGATACTTTTTATAATTTTAGCAAATATTATTTTACAAAACATTTTGTTCGTGAACTTTTTATTCAGGTTATTTAGTCCTATAATCCTACCGTCAATCATGATCTCAATTATCACACTATAATTACAGCAATGACAATATAACAACAACAACAACAATAATAGTAATGATAAAAAATTTTTTATTCAAGCTTTCAACTTTTATTATAAAACCAACTATTAGCTTATTATCCAGCTTACAGACTTGTTGTATATATTCCTTGCTTATTTATTTATTTTCCCTTCTCTTTTTTTCGTTCTTCTTATTCTTATCTTTTTTTTTTTTATCTTTTTATTTACCATTCAACATTTCTGTCTGACCATATATTGACCTTGAATTATCTTATTATTTTATATTTTATATTTTTTTTTTTTACAATACCAGCATATATATATCATTTCCATTCATAATTTTAATTCATGTATTTTATATATGTATATTATGCACATAATACATGTATATTATTACATAAACTTTCATGTTTGACGTATTTTTTTTTTCTCCGAGCTTTAACTTAACCCAGCTATACTTTTTTTTATCATTTTTTACATAAATCCTCTTTCAGAATTGGTGTGTGGCCTTTGCTGGGTTTCCAGGATTATGTTACTATTTTTTTTCCTCTCTCTTTCTCTTGTATTATTACTTTTTTTTTTTACTTTATTCGTTCATGAAATCGATACAACACCTGGTCATGCAAGAATTACATTTTTTATATATTATTTCTTTAATAAAAATCAGTACAATATGTGTTTTGTTATAAATTATGAATTATATATAAAATCACGTGTTACATTATAAATATAACTTTATAATAAAATTATTATTAATTTTACAATAAATAATATTGATTAAAAAATAATACTATATATAAAACATTAAATTTATTCCACAATATTTTCATTAAAAAGTAAAAAAAACAATCTAAAAAGTCATAGTCATTATTTAGATATTAAAAAACTTTCTCAAAGCTTTTAAATTTTTTTTTCACAACTTGGATTATATACCTTTAATTTTTAATTATTAAAATATCATATAACATTATAATTTATCAAAAAAAAATATCTCAAATTACCATGTAATTACCATAACATAAATTTTCTATTTTACAAAGCAAGAAGCTTTTTTATTTTTTACCCAGAAAAAAGCTCATTTACCATAAACATCTCAAGTGATAAAATAGCAACTGAGCAACATGAAAATCGCCGATAAAACAGATATTTCAGTCAGAGATTTTTGCATATATATATTTAGCAAGTAGTTTAGTCCGTCATATATCAGACGGCGTTGTTAAAAATATAAAAAAAAATAGCAAATAATTTTGACGGTGGCAGACGGTAGCGGACGGTGGTAAACGGAGAATGCGTGCGCACAATCCATCTGGTGGATGCCGGTTGAAACAATAGTATTTTTTTTTTTTATTTTTTAAAACGATATTGCTTGATTCTCGCTCGCCACACCCTGGTATATACGCGTTGTTTCGAATCCTCGTATATCCTTATATATATGTATTATTTTCGTGTACATATATATAGCCTAGGGGAAGTTTTACAATACGAGCAAGTACGAGCAGACACGAGGGTTGATGTCTGACGCGTCTGTCTTGCCATTTTTACTACTGGCACTGTTGTCAGGGTGGTCATTTGTCTTTATCTATAATCGTTATTTATCTTCAAATATTTTATACTTTTTATTAATTATTTCATGTGACAATGTGTCTTGTTAAAAAACTGTGAAATTTTTTTTTTTTAACTATATTATTAACTTAGTTTTGTATAGAGTTTTGAATTTTTTTTTTTGTAGTTTTTTTATCATTGTTGTTTCGATTGTTTAGTTATTTATTTAATTTTTTTTTTTTGATACTACAAGTTTAATGGATTATCATCAAGTTTATCGAACTCTTGCGACACATATCGGACGAGTTGTAAACCAATATTGATTATAAAAGCAAATTGAGAGGATTTGTTGATTTTTTATTTTTTTATTTTTCGGGAGTGCAAAACTCGTGATTGTCTTGTATGTACTTTGATGTGTTGAGATATTACAAATAGGATTAACTTTCAACAGTATTATTTACACTGTTTATATTTTATATTAAAAAAATTTATTTCATATTTTTTATATCGATAAAAATATAGTTACTCAATACAAGTTTTAAAAAAAAATTGGAGTTGATAATTAAATTGATACTTTTTAGAAAAAAAAATTAAACATGTAAGTAAATATGAATGTAATTGTACAATATTTATTTTTACAAGTATTTTTTTTATTTTCCACTGAACTGTTATCATTTTTGATGTCTCTTGGGTTTTTTTTAATTAATTTTTTTTTTTCATTTCTTTTATTTTTCGTTTATCAAGTAGAATGTAAAAACCGCTGACAGTATGAATGGCTTTGTGAATAAGCCCTATGTACCATTACCCCCTGAAAACCAAGGGTAGTTGTTGTAAAAAAATAAATAATAAAAAAATAAATAAAAGACACAAAATGTATAGACATTTTTGCTATCAAAGAGAGTGTTGGATAAAACATTACCCACAACAGTAGAGAGCAGTGAACTCGGAAATTATTTTTTTTTTTTTATTTCAATATCCTTTTTTTCATGTCCTTGAAATGGCGGAAAATTTTTATCACTAAATATTTTAACAGTTGTTATATTAACAGAGGAAAAAACAAAATTATTATACAAGAATTTTTTAATATTAAAAATTTAGAAATAAAAAAGTGTTATAGATTTTTTTTTTTTTATTTTCAAGTAGATGTCTGGAGACGCCGGATGACACACACACAACCCTTATCCATATATATCCAGTTGAATAAAAAAGAGATGAAAGAGTCTGAGATTGATATTTGCTGTTTGGGAATCTAGATAAATAAAAAAAAAATATATATAAAATCGTTGTTTGACCTTCCGTCTAGCCAAACTATATAGATATTATTTTTTACTTGAAAATTATCGATTGAATATTTATATTGGTACTTTATAACTTGTATAGAAATAATATATATACTGGAAAATTATTCTTACATGTGTATAAATAGTTATTGAATTTTATATTGTCAGTTATACGGAAATGACCTTTTGAACCCTCCAAGTGAATCATACCTAAAATTGTACATTACATTGTGAGTCGCGGCTGACACGTGCTTATCGGTCACTCAATTGTTGGGCAATCGATTCATCCTCGGATCGATTCAACCTTTATTTCCGGGTTCAATAATTATATAATCTATATTATTTCCATTGTCTCATAAATCATAATAAATTTAAAAAAAAAAAAAAAGGATTTAACAATTTTTTTTATTTTTAATCTAAAAAAGTAAAATTATGTAGGGAAAAATTAATTTTTTTTATCAAGTATTTTTACATTGATATTTCAAAAAGTTTTTATGACATAAAGAAAGTAAAAAAAAAAAAAAAAATTAATTATAATAAAATAAAAAAACTTGTTTAAAGTTTGGAATGTAAATTTGTTTTTTTTGTTTCTTTTATATTTTTAAATGCAATGTTAATAGAAAAAATAATAATTAATGTTGCAAATGATATTGCAAATAAAATATTAATATTAAATTAGCATTCAATGAAAAAAAACCAAAAAAAAAAAAAAAACAAATAACATGCTAAAATTGATTAGAATAAAAAGCTTACCTTTCTCTGGCGAGACTTGGTCCCCATCTGATGATTTTTCAATTATGAAATAACGAAAAATATACATTTAAATGTTAGAAAGCACACTCAGATTAAATTTCATTAAACAATAAAACAAAAATATATTTACAAATGTCATTAGATTGTTTAGAATATCAAGTGCATTATGTTAATAAATAAATATCAAAAGTGTTTCTATAGAAATCAATCAATATTTTAAATTTAAAAATTAGTACAACACGATAAAATTAGAAAAAACAATGTCTAATAAAATACAACAAACAAATTTATATTTATAAATTAAAAATCACCTCAAATTAATTTCAACAAGATATTAAAAATATTAATTCAAATAATTCATATTCGTTTAGAATATTTCATGCATTAAATATTTTTTTGTTCCTTTGTATATTTAAATTTGTATATTTTTTTCTGCATATTTTTATTGAGATTGAATAATAAATTCTCCAAGTAGACCATATGCCACGTACATTCCTCCTGTCACCACGAGCATAATCACCAACAAAGGCACAAGTACCAGCATGAATATATTTATATAATATATAATATATAAATATAAACTTGTCAGCTTCTTCGTATGCTCAAAGTTGTCTCTGAACAATTGGCGTACGTCTCTCTATTGTGATACAATTTCTTCAATTTAATATTACATCCGGCTTTGACAGATTAATTCTCACGTTTCTAATATCAAAAAAAAAAAAAAATCATTTAAAATCATAATAATAATAGCTCTATCTACTTTAAAGAAATATTTTATTTTTTTTATAAATAACCGGAAATTTTTCATGCCAAAATTATAATATAGGCATCATTTGTCCAACTGAATTTCAATGAAAAAAATTCATATAAACATACTGAGGGTTGAAATGTCATTTGTCATTTTTATTTTGATTTTTTTTTTTATGTGTATTTTTTATTGATTTTCACTGCTTCAATGTGACATTCCATTTATACCATTTAAATATTTAAATTTGACCTGAATTATCTATTCAGTATTTCCAACAGATAAATTAAAAATAGTGTAAAATTATTTAAACTGACCATTTGATCTCATTTATATTTATATTCTCGTAAACGATACTTGAAAATAAAGTCACACAGACTGCAGTCATGACCATTAGCCTCTTGTAAATTTTTATATAAAAAAAAAGTTTTTAATCTCTTTCACGGCGAAGAAAGTGAACCTCAAAAGTTTTCAAATATTTTTGGTTTAATATATATTCTAAAAAAAATTTATAAATAAAACAAGACTAAAAAACTTTAAAGTTTTTAATAATGCATATATAATGTAGGTGAAAAAAATTTTTTCATAATATTTCTTGTAAATAAATTGAAAATAAAAATACACCAACAATGACGTTAAAAAAAAATAAATTTAAATTGAATAAACAGACAGAAAAAAAAATTTTTTAAACTCAAAATTAGAGTTAATTAGTTGATTTGTATGTGAAGATATATGTGAAAATATTTGTATGTGTTATGAATTCGTGTATACAAGTGAAGCGTTAATTATTGAGTTTGAAATGTTGTCGTTGAAAAGCAGCTGTGCATATAAACAAGCCTACACAAGTCGTTATACAATTTTCAACAAGATAAAACCAAGATCAAGGCAGTCACTGATTTGATTAAGACTATAATAATTATTGCATAAAATTATATGTCGCATGATGCATTAATACAATACATAATTTTATTAGATTCAACATACAAATGAGAGGATAAATTAACAACAAAAATTAATTAACTCAAACAGTCACAATTTTAATTTGGCTCATCCTGAATTTTTATTAATAATAAAATTGAGAATTTAACAATGATGATAATTAAATAAACAAATTAATTATATTATTTTTAATAATAATAAATTCAATTTTATTTTTTTATTAAAAATTCAATCCTTTTTCTAACGATTTTTTTAAAGTTTGTTTTGTTATTTTTTTATAAAAAAAAAACAACAAGTAAAATAATAATGATAATTAAATAAATTAATAAATATTGTTATTGTTTATAATATCAAATTTATTAAAATATTTTTAACCAGCTTGAATTAATTGTTATAAAATTTTTAAATATTTGCTTGTAATAAAATTTATTTGTCCTTTTTTTTTTTTGTTTAAATTTCTTAGAAAGATTTGAATAATTTGGAGCTTTAATTTTTTAATGAAGTTTTACTAATTGTTGTTATTTAATTTTTTATTCTTTATGTTTTTAACTTTATATTATTGCAAACTTGATGACTTTATGTTGAGTCAGAGTACACACAATCAAAATTCAACATGAAAGATTAATAAAGTAAAAAACTTTTGTAATAATATTTAACTTCAAGATAATTCTTGTCACAAGATTCATCTATTTTTTAACTTTGTTTTTTATACTTGAATAAATTCAAAAATTTTGATGATAAACTTGTTATATATCTTATCATATTCCGTATTTTTTTTTAAATCTAAATGATAAGATGTATTAAAATTTTTTAATATGAAAAAAAAAATTTTAAATTTAAAAATATTTCATATCAAAATTTTTTTGTTATTTTTCTATTATTTTTTTTCTCATTCATTGTAAGAAGCTTAGAGCTTTTTTTTTAATTCAATTTTAATGATTTAAAATATTATTCCAAGTTTAAAAAAAAATTGATTGTTTTATATTTTTTAATTACTCGAAATAAATTGTATTTTTAATGTGGTTTTTAATTTTTTTTTTTCGATAAATATTTTATAAAAATAACTCATGTATCCACTTAATCTACGCATGTTAGTATTTTTTTTTTTTTTTTGCTGGAAGGAGAATCGTTAATGCGACTCAAGTGGCTAACAAAAAACATTTAACACATAGTTATTATATAGCAGGTCAATGACTCCGTGATAGCAAAATTAAAAAATAAAAATAAAAAACATTTTTTTTAATTGATTCTATTTTTAATTTTAATCATTATTATTATTATTATTTGTACTTGAGTACTTGCTGTACTTTCTACTCTGATGATTCTTGACAACAAAAATCAATTTTTCTCGTCTAAAAAATTTTTTATACATCAATAATAAATACACCCAAACTTGAGTTTTCCTGCTTTTACAAACGTACATTTTTTATTCAGTTTGTTAATTTTTTAAAATATTTTTTTTTCAATTTTAATTATCAAAATTAATTACAAAAATAAGTTAGTATTTTAATTGACCTAATGAAAAAAAAAAATTTGAAAAATATTTATTTTCAAAGACTGGACAAAACTTGTCACGTGATGTTCGTCAAAATGACCTAGATAATATAATATTTCAAAAAAAAAAATTATTCTTTTAATATATAAAAAATAAATAAATAATAAATTAAATGAATAAATAATGAAATAAACAATATTAATAAATAAAAAAAATATTTTTCAGGTGGTACAGGCAGAGTGGAGGGTGAGGGTGGATCAAACGATATTCCAAGTGGTAGAAGAATATTGGGTAACATTAGTGGTGGAAGATCAGGTGGTTCAGGGGGTGGCGGTGGTCGTTCAAGGGACGAGCCAAGACGGCACACCCTTAGTGGTGATCACGCGCCCTCCCTTCATCATCAACAATTTAACGCTCAGCAACTTCATCCACTGCATCCTCATCATTTGCCACCTCCACACGGTCAATACGGTACATTACCCAACAGACATACAACCATGGATCTCGAGGTGAATTCTAGACTTCATAACATGTAAATATCCTCATTCAACAACAAAAACAACAACAATAACAACAACATCTATTTTCATTCTTAATAATATAGATACCATTTCAATTTATTTATTTCTTTTTCTACTTTTTTTTTTTTTTTTACTATTCTATTTATATTCCTCATAATTTATTTTTATTATATGACAATTTTTATATATAATTATTTATACACACGTTTTGAGGATGTTGAATATTTTATTATTATATAATTTTTTTTTTTACTCGTTGAGGTAATATTTTTGTCTTGATATTCTTCATAACGTCAAATGTAAATTTTAATTTCTGTATGAAAATTTAATATAGTCTTTTTTTTATTTTCTTTTTCTTTTTTCTCAACTGGCTTTGACATTAATTAATATTTCCATGAATTATATTAAAATTTTATTTCTCATTTTCTCTTATTTTTTATTCAATTTATTATTATAGCTCTTTGATGATGGAATTTTAATTTTAATGTCAGAGTTTTTTTTAATAATTGAAGAAATTATGTGTCGATATTTTAAAAAATGAGGAGAGAATATAATTTTTTTTTTTTTCTTTTTAATTATTGGTGAATATTTGGATTTTTATTGAATTTCTATGTGTATTTTATAGACAGCCAATAGTGGAGTTTTCTAGTATCACTTTATCAATAATTCAGCTGACAGTTTGCTCGATAATTTAAGCTTATATAATGTCGATAATCGATCACGTTAAATGCACCTTTTTTTTGTCATATTTTATTAGACATTGTTTTTTCTAATTTTATCGTGTTGTACTAATTTTTAAATTTAAAATATTGATTGATTTCTATAGAAACACTTTTGATATTTATTTATTAACATAATGCACTTGATATTCTAAACAATCTAATGACATTTGTAAATATATATTTGTTTTATTGTTTAATGAAATTTAATCTGAGTGTGCTTTCTAACATTTAAATGTATATTTTTCGTTATTTCATAATTGAAAAATCATCAGATGGGGACCAAGTCTCGCCAGAGAAAGGTAAGCTTTTTATTCTAATCAATTTTAGCATGTTATTTGTTTTTTTTTTTTTTTTTTTGGTTTTTTTCCATTGAATGCTAATTTAATATTAATATTTTATTTGCAATAATATTTATTATGTTTATCACTAAAATTAAAAATATCATTTGCAACATTAATTATTATTTTTTCTATTAACATTGCATTTAAAAATATAAAAGAAACAAAAAAAAACAAATTTACATTCCAAACTTTAAACAAGTTTTTTTATTTTATTATAATTAATTTTTTTTTTTTTTTTTACTTTCTTTATGTCATAAAAACTTTTTGAAATATCAATGTAAAAATACTTGATAAAAAAATTAATTTTTCTCTATATAAAATTTACTTTTTTTGATTAAAAATAAAAAAAATTATTAAATCTTTTTTTTTTAAATTTATTATGATTTATGAGACAATGGAAATAATATTATAGATTAAAATTATTCAAGCCTGAAATGGAGATTCAATCTATACAAAGATAAATCCACTGTCTAAAAATTAATTTTAAATATTAAGAAGCTTTTTTTGTTTTTGTAAATGAATTTATTATAAAATTTGATATTGTTGTTATTCTAGTCGCCTTTGCCGAGGGGATATCCACCCCCGTCCACAGCAATGCTTTTCGATGACGACCCAGGTATTATGTCAGAGGTCGAAACCTCAAGTACTGGATTTCGACGTGGTGGTAAACAAAGAAGCAGTCTACCAGTCGTACGAACACCAAGCAAAACTTTGGAGCGACCACTAGGTAACTCATATTAATTTCAAATTTTCAATCTATTTATATTTTACCCACCCTTGTTTCCTTTTGTTCAACAACTATATAAATTAATAATACTATTCATGATACTCCACTGACAAACTACTCATACATTAGCAATTATTAATTCGACTTGATAAAATTTATCATTGACTAATTTAAAATTATAAACTATTATTAAAAAAAATATAAATTATTTAAAAATATTTCTAACAAAGCAATGAATTTCTGTTGATGTTAATACAGGTCTAGTATTTCTCCAGTACAGAAAAGAAACAAAAAGAGCTTTATTACCCAACGAAATAACCAGTATTGATACAGTCAAAGCACTTTTTGTACGAAGTTTTCCAAAACAATTAACAATGGAATATCTTGACATGCCTGATGTTAAAATTTACATACACGATAGCAACAAAGACATGTTTTACGAACTTGAAGATCACAGGTAAATAAATTTGATAAATAAAAAAGCTACAACAACAATTATTAAATACTAAAAATACTATTTTAATTTCAGATCACATTTACGTGACATAAGAGATAGAAGTGTACTACGTTTGATCGAAAAAACAGATACACTTGTTGGTATGCCTGGTGGTCCAGTTGGTATACCAGTTGGTGGACAAGGTCTTCCACCACACTGGGAAGATCCAAGTTATTTCAGTGAACCAGAATTCGACAGTGAATTTCAACATCAACATATTCACAAAAGCAAGGTCAGTTTTTATCAAAAAAAAAATATTTTATTTTCATTATACAAATCTAACTTATCATTATATTGTCTTACAAATTCGTCATAATTTTTTTCATATAAAATCGAAAAACAAGAAAAAAAAATTCACATAATTTTGCACACTTATAATGGCATGATTAAATTATTTAAAATAAAAAATAATAAATTGTCATCGGCACTATGAAAATTGAAGATGTAGCTTCATAAATTATTTATATAAAATAAAATAAAAAAATAACAAAAAAATATATTATATTATCAGTTTGATTGAGTATTTCGAAATGAAAAAAAATATAAATTTTTAAAATGATTTACATGTTGGATTTGCTGGTATCCATAATGCACCAGAGTATATTTTTTTTGGTACTGTTCGCCAATCCATAATTAATGCTTTTTCAAATGGATCTGGTATACAACCATCACAAACATCCATAACAGCTTTAACCTCAGCCTCAGCTGGTTCACGTTCATCTTTTTTATTGCTATTTTTATTATTCATTGTTTCAATACCAAAATTTTTTAATCCACTAAAATAATCATTATTTAAATTTTGTGATACAATATACGTATCATCAATAACAGATCCATCTGATAATTGTAGTAATCCACGTTTTATTTTATCTGAATCACGTTTAACAAGTGTCTTATTATTATTTTCATTTAATTTTATCAATTTTGAATTATCTACATTTCTTTTGATGATCCTCTTGGTCGATTCAAATTTATCAACAGTATCTGTAATTTCTTCATCATTACTCATACGTTTTATCAAATTTTTATCACGTTTATATAAATTATGATATTGTCCATCAATATAGCCATAATCATTTGTTGATTCAGTTGTTGATAAACTAATTAATGATGGAAATCTTTTGCCGTATATATTATTTGTTGGTGTGTATAATAATGGCTGTATTGTTGATTGTGATAATGGTGGTAATTCAGTTGTTGGATTTATTGGTGGATATGGCATTTGTATTTTTGGTATTGGCACACTTGGATGACGTAGTGTAACACCATTCTGAAGAATTTGTATATTTGTTCCTGGATTTAATTTGACCTTTTATTGTAAATTTTAAAAAACAAAAAAGAAAGTTAATTTATCATTCAAATTATAGATTATTGTTAAGTGAAAGTTGAGGAAGAGACAAAATAATTATCATCTAAATTAAATTGTAATAATCTGGATGATAACTAATTTGTTAATTCTCATTAATATTTGATAAAAATAATTAATTAACCTGATGATTAATTTGTCCTGCAGTTATAAATGGATGCATAGGTAATGGTGGTCCAGTTATTGGTGGTTTTGTTGTTGATAAAGGTGCTCTATTACTGGTATCATGTTCAAAATGATGAGCATGATGATGTTTGTGGTCTTTATGTGCTTTTCCTGCGGTCAATGCAACACTGTACAATTGTAACATTGTCAATTCTCCAAGCATACCACCAGATCCTATTTTAAATTAAAAAAAAAACAATGTTAATTGATTTAATTTTTTTTCATTATTAAATATTATATTACCAATTGGTGCATCAGGTCCCTCTAAAAATCCACCACCAAGTTGTCGCTGTTCTTGACCAGATATTGCAACTCCACCTCCTTTTATAACATGTCCAACTAACTAAAATTAATTCAAAGAAATTAGGATTTATTTAACTTGATTCAATTTAAATTTTGTTAATAATTTTATTCTCAAACTTACTCGATTATTAAAACCACGTCCAACACGTTCGTCATTAACCCAAACTTGCCATTCACCAGTTCTTCCGTTCCAGCTTTGACATGAGTGGTACCACTTGTTAAGACGTAATGGATAATTCAAACGATAAAGATTGTGACCATCAATGTTCATCATGTAATATGAACTACGTTGAGTATTTGATATCCATGATAAAATTCCACGTGGTTGATCACCAACTTAATTATTATTTTAAAAAATTTATCATTTAATTTATTTGATTTATTTGATGATTAAATATTTATAATTAATTTTTTTTTTGAAATTAAATACCTGCGTAAGAAAATAATGGATGATCATTTGTATGATTTATAAATTTTGTCCATGCACATAGTGTAAATTCTTTGATATCCGGCATGTTTATTTTATAATGAATATACTGAAATTTTTTATTAAATTAAATTAGTATTTTTTGTATTATTCAATCAGTGAAAGTGTAAAATATGTGACGCGAATCATCGAAATAATATATTTAAAATGTCGTTGAATTTTATTTACAATTTTTAATCATCAACTTGAATTACAACGTGTTGAAAGATTTATTTTTTAATCATGTCATTTTTTTAAAAAACTTTCCATCTTGGAAAAAAAATTAAAACAATTGTTATTCAATTGTGGCTACAACCTTGATATAAAAATAAATATAAAATTTACAAGTTACAAATAATGATAAAAAAAAAATTTTCATAATATATTGGGTATTAAATTTTTTAGATAATAAAAATAAAAAAAAAGTATCTATGTGGTCAATTGCGAAACTGTAGACACACTCGTTTTACAACAAGGAAATGGAAAAAAAATTCTTCTCGTAATTCTTGGCTTCTTGCTAATAATACTTCATGTTTTTATTTAAAAAAAAAAATTTTTTTTTACATTACCATTGAGTTGATAAATAATTTTTTGTAAAATTAATTAGTTAAACAAATGATTAGTAATGATTTAAAAAATGTAGGTCATTTGAAAAAAAAGGATATCCCGTTTTAAAATCCATAGAAAGTTTCATCTTCAAGGGTAAATAAAGAAAACAAGAAAAAAAAAAAAAATTGATTAACACAGACAGGTTGTTATAGTGTAATAATTTTTGACGGAAAGTTGAGTATAGTAAACTTCCGGTTTGTAAAATAATAATTTATATATCAGATGGTACAACATGAAGATAAAATAATGTGTCAATGGCCTCTAACATTTTCTCAATACCACAAGATAAACCGTTGTTTTGAAAGTGAAAATAGTGACCATGCACTTTCCTTATAGCTGCGATTTATATTTTCATTTTATTTTATTTTATTATTAATCTTTATTATACGATATTATATTTTAATAATGTATAAAGATAATGCATTTTCATCATTAGGAGCCACTTGACAGTTTATAATATACAAATAATAGAAACAAAAAAAAAATATATTTATTTAGTTTCACATGATATCTCAGGAGTTTATGAGTATACTTTTTTATTTAACTTTTTTTTTTTCTTGTGTTTTAAATAATTTGTATGTATGAGATACAAGCGACATACCGCAATTTTCAATTACAATTTTAAATGTCCATTATATACGTGTAACATGCTAACCGTGTATTTAAAAAAATAAATGTTTTTTTTTTTTCTTTTATTTCTTTTTATTTTCACTTTCATTATTTAAGAAACTCTAAACAAATAAACTTGATATTATTTTATGTTTTTTTATCAACATGAGAATAAAAAAAATTGGAGAATAAAAATATAAATAATAATTTTTAATAAATACAATAAATTATATGTAGTATGGTAATAAAAAAAATGAAATTCAAGCGTTGGATGAAATTTTTTTTTTTTTTGTATTGTTATTTATTTTTGAGTCAATATTGAATTTGTGCCAAGTTAAAATACGTGCCTTGGAAATTTAATATTAGTTCCGCATTATATATAAAATACATGAATGAATAAATAATTAATTTCACCGATAAAAATTATTATCTATATGAATTGATCTTAAATTATCATGGTGAAAATATTCTGAATAAACAATTTCTATTTATCCCAAAAAATACAATATCCTGGTTGATAGTTTTTTAAATAAATAACAATAAAATAATATTAAGATAATTTAGAAATAATTTAAATCTTAATATATTTAATATATAAACATAACAAATATCATGAACAAAACGAACATCTTGTAATGTAAATTAGAATAAAAAATATTAGATATTTCCCGGTTAAATTATTCCAAAAATAAAATATCCTAGTTAATAATTTTTGAAATAAATAAATAAACATCGTGTAGCTTGTGTGTCAGTATGAAAAAAAAAACCACGAGATATTTTGAAATGAAAATTAATCATTATAAAAATAATCCAAGCATAGTAAAATATAAACAAAATCATGATAATGACGATTTAAAATGTTGAAAAAATTATGATAAATAAATAAATATTGCATTTAATAATTTATTTATTTTTTTTAAATTTACTTTTGTCATATATCTTGGATACATTTAAAATTAATTTATCAGTCATTGTATTGTAATGACTT
The DNA here is from genome assembly GCF_014905175.1 of Aphidius gifuensis. Classification (NCBI taxonomy): domain Eukaryota; kingdom Metazoa; phylum Arthropoda; class Insecta; order Hymenoptera; family Braconidae; genus Aphidius; species Aphidius gifuensis. The sequence continues at coordinate 1,545,424 of NC_057793.1, forward strand.
GATGTTATTATTATTTTTAATTTAATTTTTTTAATATTTAAATTTCAAATATTCTCCAAAATCTTTATATTTTTTATTAATTTTTTTTTTACAAATTTATCATTATAAATCATTGATAAATTCGTAATTTATTTATTTTTCACTTGCTAGTGAAACTATTATTTACATAATTAAAAAAAAAATTTATCTCACCTCAAAATATAATTGTTGAACCATTCCAACTTTATACAATGCACACTGATCTTGTTCTTGAAGTATCTGTTGTGACAATGCCGACTCATCATAATTACCAAAATTTGATTGACCGCCAAAAACAGCTGCTTCTTGATGAAGTATACTTGAATCAAGTTGTCCACTTGGAATTGGTCTCCATGCTGTTGATACAGCCACACTCATTTTCCCCATTATCACAAATATTAATATTCGAAACATCATTCTATAATCCATCATAACTCTTCTATAAAAAAAAATCTAAATTAAATAACAAATATTCAAAGCACAATGAAAGTTAATTATAATTAAAAAAAAAGTAAAACAATGAATAATAATTTTTAAATATTGTAATAATGAAAGGAATTTTATTTAATACAATTAACGAATCATGAAATTAACTCTCGCCTTAGTATAATTATCAGTCTATATACTGAAAGTAATTTGAGAGTTCAATTTACTTATTTATTTTTTCTTCAATCACGTAATGACACGTGCTTTTCAGTTGTTGGTAAATATTGAAATACTTAGTAAGTTTAATACTTTTTTAAACTCTCTATGTAATACTTATTTTATTTATTTATATATATTTTTATTTGTCGGTTTTTTTTTTTTTTTTGTGTGAGACGATTGCCTGAGGATGTAATTGATTTGTGTGTGCAACCAAGTTGTCCAACTGATTTTGTCGTATAACTTGTTACACTGTCCAATTAAGGCTGAGTGACTAGTATCATTTTAACTTATATATTCTTTAATAAGTTTTCAATTTTTTTAAATTTTCTAACTCATAAATTAATTGGACAATTTTATTATTATCAAATTTAACCAATTAATATTTTCTTTTTCTTTTTTTCTATATCAATCATTTTAATCTATTGCAACATAATTATTCTTCAATTTTTTTATTTAATTTTATTTAATTATATCAATATTATTTACTCCTGTTTTTTAAATAAATAAATCAGCTTCAATTTCTCAATATTTTTAAGATGAAAATTGAAAAATAAATAAAAGATCTTTATTTTTTTTTCTAGATCATGTAATTAATTATTTTTTATATTCAAAAAATTTTCTTTCTCAATAATAATTTTTTTTTTTTTTATATAATAATCGAGATTTCTGAATTTATTCAATACAATGTCCTTGAATTTGATTATTGCAATGTTGGCAAATAAATGATTAGTTAACTAGTTCGTATAAAATCTACAACTTATTTTCATTGCATAATTTTTTTTTTTTATCATTATTATTAAATAACTTGGATTACTTCGATTGATGGGAAATTTTTTTCCATCAATTTGTTGATTGATATACTTTGTTTTTGTATATTTTTCTTTTTTTTTATTTGAAAATTTTATTAGTAATTTAACTTTGTTGTAAACAAATTTATTTATACTTTCATCGGGTTTTTTTTTGCTCATTTTTATTTTTTGCTATTTTTATTGAAAGAATGAAGAGAAAAATTACAATAAATGTAAGAGAATGTGTGTTTTTTGTGGGTAAATAGTTTAAATTTAATACAATTCAAGGTATTTTACATGAAGAAAACATTAGTCAATCCTTGTTGTTGTTGCAAATTCAAGTGGCTAATAATTGGAGCATAAAACCGGTGTTAACATCAAAGCATATAAATTTTATTGTAAATTTATATCAATATGAAGACATGTTGATGATGAAAATTGCAATTATTTAAATTCAGCATTTATTGTTTTAATTTCACTACTATTTACTTTTAAATTTTTTAAAAATTTATTTTTCTTTTATTTTGTTGTTTCAAATTCACATGGATATTTGTATAAATAAAATTTTTTATTTTACATAATCAATATTAAATTTTGCATTGATTTAAAAAATTATTTAAAAAATTTATATTCAAGTAGGAAGTGAGTTTGGAACTCCAATCGATCAATTTGAAAGTTTTGTTAAATCTCATTATTTAGCTGACTCACTTCTAATTCAACTTCCGTTTTAACCTTTGACAAAACAATGATAAGATTTTATACTCTCACTGAGACACCCCTTACAATATCCAACACGATAATAAAACTTTTTCAATTGACGAAGAAATAATCCAAAAACAAAAAAAACAAAAAAAAAAAAAAATCAATTGAAAGAGTTTTCAATTATATTTATCAATTGTTTCATCAATTATTTATTTCTGGCTAATTGAAAATTTATCTAATTAATTAAATCAATCCTCCATTGATATAAATTAAAAAAAAAAAAAATTAATAATAAATAAAATAACAACAATTGATTTAAATGTAAAATAAAAAATCACAAATTAATTTGCTTGAAAAAAAACTTACCAATGTTTAATTGTTACTTGTTTTACAATTTCCAAAAAAAAAAAATAATAATAACCAAATTATAATAAATAAAAAATAAACTATTGATTGTTTATAATAAAACTTAATTTTTGCAGAGAGTTTATTTTGATCCTTGCTGTCTTGAAACAGAAAGGTAACTGTCGGTTAACATATTCTCTTGTTAAAATCGTAAGCTTTTGCCTCTCTCCCTCTCATCTTAATGAACAAATACCTGTAAATATATGTATTTATGGAAGGAGGATATGCAAAACTTGAACATATCAATCATACACTTAATCTAAATTAATAATAATCATTAAAAGATTGATAGTAAAGTATCAATAAATAATCGAAACAAAATATAAAAAAAATCAAAAATTAAAATACAAAATCGTTGTATAAAAATTAAAGCAACATGAAAAAATAATAGTAATAAATAATAATTAAAATAGTTGTTTTTTTGGAGCTTTAAGTTGATTTAAATTTATAAAAATAAAAAATTTTTTTAAACATTAATCGGATCACTGAATAAAATTATAGTAAAATAATATTTTTAATTTTTTAATCTCGTGAGAATTGGAATAAAAACAGGGTGGTAGTATTACGTGTGAAAAAACATATGTCGTCATTTACTATGCCACTTACTATTGCCTCTTGTTACTCACTTAAACATACTTTTCACCGATATATTTCTATATATCCTGCGCCAATGATTTTTTAAAATTTTCCCAATTTATTATGTAAAAATTCATGTATTCCACAATGCCACGGCCTGTAAATTTTTATTATTATTTATTTCAAGATTCAAGCTAATAATATTCATTAAAATAAAAAAAAAAAAAATACAATTTATTTTTAAAAATACAGTTAAATACTTACTTGAATTTAAAAAAAAAATATTGAACAATAAAATCAAGTAGTAATGCTTCAAAGTCTACATATGCATATATTAAAAAAAAAAAAAAAAAAAAAAACTTTCACCAAACTCTCAATGTTGCTGAAGATATAAATAAAAAAAAAAAAAAAAAATGAAATGTTTATGTATAAAGAGAGGATCTATATGTGAGGATGAATATTAACTGGAGCGTAGAACCTTCCATAAGCCAAAAAGTGAAAAATAAAATTGGCTTGAGTACAATGAAAATAAATATTTGAGATTCAATTTGATAGACATTAAAGAATACTATTTAATCATTAAAAAAATAAATAAAAAATTCAAGTTGACAAGGAAGACGTCAATTAGTCACAATGAATGAGAATGAAAGTGTTAAATATTTTTTTTTTTATGAAAATAAATTAAAAACGAATAAATAAATTTAAAAATAATAAAAAGAAAATATAGTTCAGGTGTAACTAATTGATTGGAGATTTTTATGATGATAATTAATAAAATTTTAATAATAATTTTACATGTTTTTTTTTGGATGTATTGGTGAAGGTTATTTTGAAAATATTCTTTCTATACTTCATGGTCCCTTTAAATAATTGACCCAATAATATCTCAGTGAATTTAATTGTTTTGATATACTTGCACTCGCCTTGAAATATAATATTGTGAATTATTTTACTCCTTCGTCGTCACGCCTTAAACATTTCTTCATCTTGTTTATTTATTAATTTTTTTTTTTTTATCTTCTTGGAGTATTTAATATGATTTATGAAATATCAATAATAATTGATTAATTTAAAAAATAAATCTAAAAATCAACAATAGGTAAATCAATTATTTTTATAATCAATTTTTTGTTATAATTATTATTTATTTATTAATATTTATTGTTAAAAAAATTTAGATAATTTATTATACAGAAAAATGATTGTTTTTATTTTAAAAACAAAAAAAATTGACTAAAAAATTTAACTAGATTTTTTTAATTTTGTTTTTTCGTTTGTTTAAATTCAATTTTTCAATTGATTATTTATAAAATATTTATAACAATTAACAACATTACAAAAATTAATAAATCAAAAAATTTAAATAATTTTTTTTATGCTTTTAGTATTTTTTTTTTTATTTTTATAACTTTTTTTTAAGTCAAGACAAGTGGAAGTCCTTGATGAAGATTCTGATGTTGCTTCCTTTCGCTTTTAACAATCATCCGGATACATATGTATATATGAAAAAAAAAAAAAAAAACCCGACCTTCCATTGCATAAAATATATCAACAACAATCTCTCACACGCATGCTCCAATTTTAACTTACTCTCTAACATTACAGAATGAAAATAAAAAAAATTAAATATAAATAAACTCATCTTATTTTCTTGTGCATCAAAATGTGACGTTTTTTTTTTTATGTTATAATTTTAAACGCTTGTTAAATATATCATGCAAATTATCATTAAAAAAATATATAAAATGTTTAAATAATTATACAATTAATTTAAATGTATTTCTTAATTTTATTTAAATTGAAAAAAATTTATCATCATATTTTTTTCTTTTTTATGTTTTCTTTATTGTTATTTATATTTTTTTTTTTTTTTTTGCAATGCGGCATATAATGTATTATTTTTTTTTTGTTACACAGTAAATTGTGTAAAATTATTACACTCATAAAATGACAATACGCATTTTTAAAATTTACGGAGAAATGAAAATTATTTGTGAATTTTTATGCATAAGACAATAGAATATGCATATTATTTTTCCGGAAAATTATTATTGAGTAAATTATAGCGGAAAAGATAATGTAATAGTTTGAGAAATAAAAAAATTAATTTTCTGAAATACATATTTTATACAAAATTGCAAAATTAATAAATAAAAATATATAAAAATGACCTGTTTAATAATCTAATAATTTTTTTTTTATTACTTTGTTTCAGGTAAGATAATCAACCAATTATTGAGTTATTTTATTCTAAAAAAAATCATCTTAATTAATGGTAAGCGTATTTATTAAAATTATCTAATTAAAATTATAACTTTTCTTATATTATTTTCATATTTTCTCAATTAAATAATCAGCAATGAAATTAACATCCAATTAGCCACCAAATTACGTGATTTTTTTTTTTCCGATAAATTTAAAATGTAAAACAAAAATATCAATGCACTTTCTCGTAACTAGAAAAATATAAAAATAATTAATTAATTAAATTCAATTTATATTTCTTAAAACTATAATAATTAATTATTTCACTGGAAAAAAATTTAACAATTTATAATCATTCAAAATATTGTTATCAAAATTCGCCAATTTACTATTTTTTTTTTTTTTTATATACCCGCTTTTTTTTTTCAAATTAAAAATTTTTAAATATCCAACAGAGATGATAACTCATGATTGATTGAAAGTTTAAAAAATTAAAAAAAAAAAACATTTTACAAAAATAATTTTACCTGATGAATGAAAAAAAGAGTAAATTTAAAAATCAAAATGTTCAAAGTTTAATAACATGAAATGTAATTAAGCCAGAAGGTCCATCAATGATATTTTAGTGTGAAAGAGAGAGAGACAATATCTTTTAGCTAATCAATTAGTTTATAGCTAACGAGGGCGAATTGTACCCCCAGGCAAACTAAACTTACATAAGAAATTAACTGCTGTTGGCAATGTTGAAATGAGAAAAGCCAACAGGGCCTAATGACTAATGACAAAAAAAAACCCGGATATTAATTTGCAAAAATTCAATCATGTCAATCACAGCTGAGTATTTTGACAAAAAAAAAAACGAATATATTTTTAATAATTTTTTTCCATTGAGTAATATCAATTTAAAATGATAAAATTAATAAATTTATAAATAAATTGCCTCAAGGTTTTTTTTTAATAATTATTTGATAAAATTTATATTGACCTTTTGGCAGACAAAATAATTGGTCTTTAATTGTCGAAATTAAATGATTTTGCCTGTGGTTAAAATTTATTTATTTATTTATTTATTTATTTTTGATATGTGAGGTATTATATTTATATACCAGAAAGTAATTTATTTTGAATTATGTAATATTGGCTGAAGGAGTTATTGGGTGGGCTTTGTACGCAATGGGACTACTTGTCACATTGTTCAATCAATTGGTTGTTCAATACAACCAACTCAGATTTAATCACTTTCTCTCTCTGTTTGTCTGTCTTTCTCTCTTGAGGTTTGTCTATGCGTTTCACATGTACTTCATGTCCCCAAGAGTCAAATCTCTTTGATCAATTGTTGTTTCAACTATGAATGACTGGGAATAGGAATTGTTTTTTTTTATAAACAAAATTATACATTGAATTGAAATATAATATATTAAAATTTACTTAATTATATTATATGTTTTAAATATATTATGGAAATAATATTTTCAATTTAATACTGTACTGCGTAAAAAATACAGTTGGTAAATCCAACAAAAATTTTATTGAAATTATTGGATTATTTTGTCAGGGAGTTATTAAAAATTATATTATATGAATTTTATTTTTCTCTGATGTATCCTTGTTTTTTATAAAATTTTATACATTTTATAAAATAAATCAAGTCATAAAATATTAATTTCAAACTCGTGCAATAATAACAAAACAAAAAAAATGTAAAAATTTATTTTTTATAAATATTTCGGTATCATAGTGAAAAATAAAATATAAATATTTCTATTATCTTCGACAATTCATTCAATTGTTGAAGATAAAAAAAAAATTATTTGTTTTTTATATTTGAATTGACATTGGTCATTGTAATTTAATACATAGGTGAAAAAGTCAATGCAATGTTTAACGATTTGAAAAAATATTTAAAGGATGACTGACAAGTCATAAAATTTTATATACCGCAAATGCACCAATGGAAACTAACATAAATTTATATGTTATTTGTTTAGCCTTCAAATATTTCAATATCATTGAAAAATAAAAAAATATTTAATAAATAAATTTTTAATATCATCGATAAGTTTTTGTATTTTTTCGATAGAAAAAATATTTTTCATTTAGTATCGCAAAGTTTGTTTTGAAACAACACATTAAAAATATCAAGTTTAAAAATAAAAATGAATACAATAATAATAATTATTATTGCTTTTTCAAATATATTTTTTGATAATGCACAAAGTCAATTTGATCAATCTGAAAAATCAATTGTTGTTAAAAGTCGAGAAAGACGCAATTCCCCCGAAGATATGTAAGTACAATATTTTATTAAATATTAAATATTATTTTTCACTAAAAAAAAATTTACTAATTATTATATTCTAGCTTTCAAATTCATCCAAAACTTTCTCGACAATCTTCATACAAGATAGTCATTGATTTTTGGAATAATCAAGCAATAAAATCAAAAATAATTGAAAAAATGTCTGCTCCTCGAAATATTAACCTAACAATAATGATAGATCTTATTGCAACTATATCCCAAAGTATTGAACGTTTAGAGTTACCTCCTATTATTAAGAACGATCTATCATATATTGCTGGATCAATTGGAAAAGAATTATTCAATTTCCTACGAAGCATACTTATTTCATTAAGACCATCACAAAATCTACGCCCATCATTTTCTGATTATATTGACAATATCCAATGGACAGTGTATGGAACAATTGATAAAATAAATACCTTGGTATCAATTTTAAATAATTTTGAAAGTAAAAATTTATCACCTGAAAAAATTAATTATAAATATATGTTTTTTGAGGCTTGTAACTATTGTCATGTAGAAACTATCGAAAGAATATGGCAAATATTTTCAGATAATGAAAAACAATACGTTCAACATACAGTTGTCAACTCATTTTTGCAAAATCATAATACTTTTTATGATCCATCTAATGTGGCAACTATCTTGTACTGGATAAATACACATTTTGAATTCAACAGACCAGCTGATGAAGTTCCAACCAGTCGTATCGAAAGAATAGAACGAATTTTTCAAACACATAAATCTTTAATTTTAAAAAATAATAATGAAAGATTAAAATATTTTTTTTTACAATTGAATTTTAATGAAACTCAAAAAGATGATTATATTACAAGTTTTTTATTAAATAATATTCCCCGTGTTTTGGAAATATCAGATGATAATTTTGTATTTTTAATGCAACAATTGACAGAAAAAAAAAGAATTGAATATTTTCAAAATAATCGTGTTTTTTCATTGGATCATTTTATCAAAGCATGGCCATCACGTATTTTATATTTTGAAGTATTCGAAACAAGTAAAGAAGTTCCAGATAAAATAACTTCTATTGGGTATACAAGTTTATTGAATAAGATACTTAAAAGAATAAGGGATGAATATGTTGAATTTGGTGATTATCAACAAACAAGTTTATGGATGTTTGAGAAATTTTGGATTGATTACAACCGTTATTTTGATAAAGAAATCATCGAAACATTTTGGTCATTTTCTTTTCATATAAAATTTAAACTTGGAATTGTTGCAAATATTATATCAAAATGGAATATAAATACAATTGAACCTTCAACACTTCGAATAGAAATTATAAAAAATTTCACTGACTTAGCTCGGGAATTTAATGTACCACAACATTACAATCTACTGTACAATATAGCTAAAAAAATTATGAAAAATCGAGAGCAAAGAAGATTATTTTTGGCTGATATTCAACTGGAAAATATTTGCAATTATTTTATAATTAACGGTGAAAAATATGAGGAAATAAATCGTCTTGTTAACTGGAAATATAATGGTAAAAGTGATGAGATAATAAAATTTCAAAAATCAATCAAGTGGATTACAATTGTTGAAGCTATTCAATCAACTGATGTTATCCATAGTCTTATTGTTGACGAGATATTATTACTAATTGATTGGATTCCTTTTTCAACAAAAACAATTAATGCATTACATAAATGCATTAATAAATATTTAAAAAATAAAAATAATAAACCTGTCAAATGGGATAAATTTTATATTTGTATTAAAAAAGTAAAACCAAATTATAAATGTCCATAATAAAATTTAAATGAATAACATATATAAGACATTCGAGATAAAATAATAAAACTTTAAATTAAAAAAATAAATAAATAAATAAATTTCAATCATAAATGAAATTTCTTTTGAAAAATATGAATTTTAAAAAATATAAAATAATATAATAATAATAATGCTGTACTGCGTGTGTTAATGATGATATGTATATTTAAACGAAAATAATAATAAAAAATATAGTTGAAATTTTTATTTGTTTTTTATTACTCTGGCCTTCAAGCAGTGGCAAAATTAACAATATTATTTTTTTCTATTGAAAATAGCTCGAGTGATTTGTTTGCTGTTGGACATCGATGCAATTAATTCTTTTCAAAAATAACATTCTTTAAAATATTTTTTTTTTATTGTAAAATGAATATAATAATATGTGGCTCAAATATTATTTTTTGTTATTTAAATAAATATATTATATATTGTGAATTTTTTATGATAAAAAATATTTGTCACTGTCTGAAGGCTACGGTGATAAAAAAAAAATAAAAATTTATTTTTTATCCTTTGTTCACTGAAAAATAATAGGAAAGAATGAGGAAAAATAAATTGAATGTATATTCTCATTGTAATAATAATATTTATAAACATTTTTTTCTTTAAAATTATCTAAAAAATATTAATTTTTCTGGACTATTTTTCTTTTTTAATCCGTACAAGCTGTTTTTATTTGAGAATTAAGAAAAAAATCTCTCAAAAAAACCCTTATTACGCAACATTTTATGGCGTTTTAATCAATTATATTTGACACATGATTTTATAATCAAGACCATTCAATGCAAGGAATGATTATTAAAAATAAAATATAACTTTATAATTTTAGTGAGAAAAACATTTTAGTTAAAATAATAAAATATATAAAAAATTAATAAATAAATGAAAATATAAAAAGTACGACTCACAAGTCATAAAACATTAATATTATATACCGCAAATGAAACAATAAAAACCAACATAAATTTACATGTTATTTGTTTAGCCTTCAAATATTTCAATATCATTGAAAAATAAAAAAATAAATTTTTAATATCATCGATAAGTTTTTGTACTTTTTCAGTGGAAAAAATATTTTTCCTTCAGTATCGCAAAGTTTTTTTCGAAACAACACATTAAAAATATCAAGTTTAAAAATGAAAATGCATATAATAATAATTATTATTATTGCTTTTTCAAGTATATTTTTTGATAATGCACAAAGTCAATCTGAAATATCAAATCCTGTTAAAAGTCGAGAGCAACGTAATATCCTCGATGTTTCGTAAGTACAATATTTAATTAAATATTTAAAAGAAAAAACAATTTACCAATTGTAATCAACTATATTCTAGACCAGGCTTTGAATTTTTCCCAAAACTTTTTCAACAATCTGCATACAAAATAGTCATTGATTTTTGGAATAATCAAGCAGTAAAATCAAAAATAATTGAAAAAATTCCTGTATCTCTCGATGTTGAGCCAACAATGATGATAGATTTTATTGCAACTATATCGCAAAGTATTCAACGTTTAGAGATACCGTCTTATTTTAAGGAAAATCTATTATATATTAATGGATGTATCGGAAAAGAATTATTTGATTTCATACGAAGCATACTTATTCCATTAAGACTATCACGAAATCTACGCCCATTTTTGGATGATTACGTTAACAATATTCAATGGACAGTGTATGGAACAATTGATAAAATAAAGACCTTGGTATCAATTTTAAATAATTTTGAAAATGAAAATACATCACCTGAAATAATTAATTATATATTTATGTTTTTTGAAGCTTGTAACTATTGTCATGTAGAAACTATTGAAAGAATATGGCAAATATTTTCAGATAATGAAAAACTATACGTTCAACATTTTGCTGTCAATTCACTTTTTCAAAATTATAATAATTTTTATGATCTATCTAACGTGGCAACTGTATTGTACTGGATAGATACACATTTTGGATTCAACAGACCAGCTGATGAAGTTCCAACCAGTCGTATCGAGAGAATAGAACAAATTTTTCAAACACATAAATCTTTAATTTTACAAAAAAATATTGAAAGGTTAAAATATTTTTTTTTACAATTAAATTTTAATGAGACTCAAAAAGATGATTACATTACAACTTTTTTATTAATTAATAATCAAAATAATGTAGAAATATCAGATGATAATTTTGTATTTTTAATGCAACAATTAACAAAAGAAAAAAGAATTGAATATTTCCAAAATAATCGTATTTTGTTATTGGAGCATGTAATTAAATCATGGCCATGGCGATATTTATATTTCGAAGCATTGGAAACAAGTAACACTGTTCGAAAAATAATCCCTCCTGTTGATTATGAAAATATATTGAGGACCATATTTGAAAGATTTCATGATGAGTATGATGAATTTGGTAATTATCAACAAATAAGTACATGGATTTTTGAGGAATTTTGGTATCATTACAAGGGTCATTTTGATAAAAAAATCATCGAAACATTTTGGTCATTTTCTTTTGATATAAAATTTAAACTTGGAATTGTTGCAAATATTATATCAAAGTGGAATATAATATCAACTGGACCGTCAGCACTTCGAATAGAACTTGTAAAAAGTTACATAGACTTAGCTCAGGAATTTAATGTACCACAACATTACAATCTACTGTACAATATAGCTAAAAAAATTATGAAAAATCAAGAGCAAAGAAGATTATTTTTGGCTGATATTCAACTGGAAAATATTTGCAATTATTTTATAATTAACGGTGGAAGATATGAGAAATTAAATCGTCTTGTTAACTGGAAATATAATGGTAAAAGTGATGAGATAATAAAATTTCAAAAATCAATCAAGTGGATTTCAATTGTTGAAGCTATTCAATCAACTGATGTTATCCATAGTCTTATTGTTGACGAGATATTATTACTAATTGATTGGATTCCTTTTTCAACAAAAACAGTTAATGCATTACATAAATGCATTAATAAATATTTAGAAAATAAAAATAATAAACCTGTCAATTGGGATAAATTTTATATTTGTATTGAAAAAGTAAAACCAAATTATAAATGTCCATAATAAAATTTAAATGAATAACATATGTAAGACATTCGAGATGAAATAATAAAACTTTAAATTAAAAAAAAAAATAAATCAATAAAATTCAGTCATAAATGAAATTTCTTTCGAAAAATATGAATTTTGAAAATGATAAAATAATATAATAATAATAATGCTGTACTGCATGTGTTAATGATGATATGTAAATTTAAACGAAAATAATAATAAAAAAAAATCATATAGTTGGAATTTTTATTTGTTTTTTATCATTCTGGACTTCAAACAGTGGCAAAATTAATAATCACATTTTATTCTATTGAAAATAGCTCGAGTTATTTGTTTGCTGTTGGACATCGATGCAATTAAATTTTTCAAAATAACATTCTTTAGAATATTATTTTTTTTTTTTATTATAAAACAAATATTATAATATTATTTTTTTGTTATTTAAATAAATATAATATATATTGTGAATTTTTTTTATGATAAAAAATATTTGTCACTGCCTGAAGGCTACACGGTAATAAAAAAACAAATAAAAATTTATTATTTATTTTTTGTTCACTAAAAAATAATGCTTATCGATATAGAAAAGAATGCGGAAAAATAAATTGAATATATCCTCATTGTAATAATAATATTTATAAACATTTTTTTCTTTCTTTAAATTAATTTTTTTGGACTATTTTTCTTTTTTAATTCGTACGAGTCGTTTTTATTTGATAATTAAAACAAAAATCTCTCGAAAAAAAACCCTTATTACGCAACATTTTATGGCGTTTTAATTAATTATTTTTCACACATAATTTTATAATCAAGACCATTCAATGCAAGAAATGATTATTAAAAATAAAATATAACTTTATAATTTTAGTGAGAAAAACATTTTAGTTAAAATAATAAAATATATAAAAAATTAATAAATAAATGAAAATATAAAAAGTACGACTGACAAGTCATAAAACTAATATTATTTACCGCAAATGAAACAATAAAAACTAACATAAATTTACATGTTATTTATTTAGCCTTCAAATATTTCAATATTGTTGAAAAACAAAAAAATAAATTTTTAATATCTTCGATAAGTTTTTTATATTTTTCCGATAGAAAAAATATTTTACTTCAGTATCACAACGTTTTTTTTCGAAACAACACATTAAAAATCAAGTTTAAAAATAAAAATGCATATAATAACAATTATTACTGCTTTTTCAAGTATAATTTTTGATAATGCACAAAGTCAATTTAATCCATCTGAAATATCAATGGCTATTAAAAATCGAGAGAGACGTAATCCCCCCGAAGATATGTAAGTACAATATCCGTTTAAATATGAACCCCTTATTTCTTAATAAAAAAATCATATATATATTTACAAATTTCCCCTTAAATATATTTTAGATCAAGCTTTAATTTTTGTCTAACACTTGAACAAAGATCTCTATACACAACAGCAATTAATTTGTGGAACAGTCAAGCGATGAAATCAAAAATTAAAGAAACATCATCATCATCAGAATTTTTTCGAGGTTTCCATTCAGAAATAGTTGTATCAAAAACCTTTCTGGATGTTATATATCAAAATATTGAATCTTTAGAATTACCAACCAAAGCTAAAGATGATCTATTATACGTCAGTCATCCAATTGGAAAAGAATTATTCAATTTTTTATTTGAAATAAGCTATCTATTGCAACCCATAGAAAATCGACGTCCTCTATTTACCGACTACGTTGACAATATCCAATGGACAGAGTATGGAAAAATTGACAAAATAAATACTTTAAAATCTGTCTTTAATCATGTCAACAATAAAACAACATCTCTTTTAATAATTGATTATAAATTTATGTTTTTGGAAGCCAGTAAATATTGTGCGATAGAAATCATCCAAGAATTATGGGAGAATTTATCAGCTGCAGAAAAAGATGATATTAAATCATCATCAACCAATTCACGTCAATGTAATAATTACATTTTTTCAAATGGTTTATGCACAGCAACTGTATCATACTGGATCCACACACTTGTGGAACCAAACATTCCACATAGATATTCAAATAATCCTCTTGTCGAAATCCAAGAAATGTTTCAAAATTACAAGAGACAATTTCTAGTAACAAACACTGAAAAATTCCAATATTTTTTTCTCCAATTAAATATGGATCAATCAGCAATTGATAGATTTATCATTGATGATTTATTATTACGTCATAATAATATGATAAAAATAACAAATGATAATTTTGTATTTTTAATGCAACAATTGAGTGAAGAGGAGAGACAAATTTATCTTCGAAATAATCGTGATTTTTCGTTGAATCATTTGATTGATTCATGGCCATGGAGATATTTGTACTTCGAAGCATTTAAAGCAAGTGCAATCAACGAAAGTTCCATGACACCACGTGATTATGAAAAGCCATTATTGCAAATTATCGAAATGATTGATATTGAGTACAATGAATTTGGTGGTTATCAACAAACAAGTTTATGGATGCTTGGAAAATTTTGGTCTGATTATAAAGAACATTTTAAGAGGGATCTTATCGAAGAATGTTGGTCATCATATTTTGAGATAAAACCTAAACTTCAAGTTGTCTCTGCTATCGTATCAAATTGGAATGTTAAATTGATTAAACCAACAACAATTAGAATTAAAATTCTTAATAAATTTATAACTTTTGCTTATATTTTTTATAGAAATCAACAGTATAATTTATTGTACGAAGTGGCTGATAAAATTATGAAAAATCAACAGCAAAGATATTTATTTTTAGATGAAATTTCACTTGAAGAAATTTGTACTTATTTTATTATAAATGGTGATAAATATAATAAAATTGATCGACTCATTGATTGGAAATACAAAGGTAATAAATTTGAGAAAGTAAATTTTAAAAAATCTTTGAATTGGATAGTAATTGTTAAAACTATTAAATCAACTGATATGAAACATGAATTTATTGTTAATAAATTACGTTTGTTATTTGACTGGATTGACTTGCCAAAGAAACCGACAAAGGCATTACACAAATGCGTTAGTAAAAATTTAAAAGAAAAGTCTGTTAATTGGCCGAAATTTGAATTTTGTATTTCAAAAGTTGAAAGACATATGTTTCATTGTGTAAAAAAATTTTTTATATAAATTACAAGTGTTTAATTAAAAAAATATATTCAAGATGAAATAATGAAGATTTAAATTCAGCAAAAAATTAATAAATAATAATTATAATTAAATTTTAAAATGTATTCTTTATGAATAATAAAATGAAAAAAGTATATTTTAGTTATTTTTTTGGGGATGAAATATTAATTTTAAATGATAAAAAATATGGTTGATAATATTGATGCTGGTGGAATGCAAGTTCCTGGTAAATTGACCTCAATATTTAACAACAAAGATTGATCAATAATTACCTATTTACCTGTATATTTATTCAAACATAAGTGACTTGGTTTATCAAGCAACTATTGTTTTTATTTAGTTCTAATTGTTCATAAATAGAACAAATTCCTTTTGCAATATGTATCATTATCTGTAATCTATATCAAGAATGAAATAAAAAATTTTATAAATAACAATAGGATACAGGTAAATATTACTTTCAAAAGATATAAGAAATTTTTTTTTTTTGGTTATTAAAATCACGTATATGTAACTGGCAATTCAATAAATAATCTTTTTTTTTTGGTGAAAGTTACCGGTCAAAATTCAAGTGAAATTATTCATTTTTTTTTTTTTTATTGTATTTTTTTCGTTACATCATTCTTGATAAATTTTATTTCAAATTTATTAATCAATTGGTATTTAAAAAATTGATTATAATAACTGTAAAATATTTTTGAAAATAAAAAACAAAATTTTTTTTAAACAAATAGATAAATTACAAATTGAAATTCAATAATTAATAATTTTTATTGAATGTTTATTATGTTCATCATAAAAATTGTATAAAAAAAATTTTTTAAATTCATTTATTGTAATTTAAACTTGAAAGTACTTGGCGAAAGTGATATAAAAAAAAACCCCATTAAAAATCCATTTTTGTTTTTTTCTTAATTTAACTATACCATTATTGATCCTTAATTATGTATTATCAATTTTTTATTCAACAATTTAAGTATCGTCTACAACACCTTACTCTATACTCAAAAACTTTTGCTGTTTTTTAAATTTTTATGCTGAAAAAAAAAGAGTAAAATTATATACCTATTTCTTTTGAGTGTGTTTCGAAAGTAGCATTGACCTTGAAAAGAAAATAAACAAAAAAACCACGACAAATATTAATTTTAAAGATAAAAAATTGTATTAAAAATAAAAAACAATTTCAAATTATTTATTTAAAATATCAAAATGTCTATAATAATTTCTCTTATGATATGATATTTAAGAGTGAAATAATGCTTGTCACCCTGGTCTTGAATGAGCTCATTATGCATCAAATAAATGCAACAAAATCAGCTTAGCATACAGAGAAAATAAATATCAAGGAAGTCAATGACGACAGCAACCTATCATTACAATAATAACATATACTTTATTTATTTTTTTCTAATAATTTTATTACACATGGCTTTGGGCTTGATATCGTCAATCAATTAGTTCCCATATATGGCAATTTTAAAGAGTAAAAAAAATTATTAAACTGATAAAAACATGAAAAAAAAAATATGTAGATTCAAAGTAATTACAACAAAGCATCGAAAACACCACACTGATTATTGACATTTTTAATAATTGCTCCACCAAAAATTCTAACAGGTGTTCTACTCCAAGATATCAATAAATATTTAGCATCAAAAAAGGGACTTGCTCTTCCACAATTGCAATCATTATATGAAATTTTTATGAGCTTTAAACCCATTGGCATATCATCCAATAATTTATCAAGTGTTACACTTGGTTTTTTAGATAACTGTGTTGTTTTTCTAGCTCCTATCACTGAACCAAATTGCATGTCAGGAAAAATTATTGATCCTGTTTTATATTCTTCTTGTAATCTTGAATTTAATGATGATAAATATAAATTTTCTTGTTTATCAATATTAAATCTTTCAAATTCTGAATAATCAAATGGTTTTTTTCTATCATTATTCAGATAATTATTATTATTGAGGGTATTTAATTTTTTAAATGATGATTTTAGTAGTAAATTAAAACCCAATACAGCACCTTCAATACCATCTTCAAGTCCTTTATCAAAATCAGTGTATTCTTGACCAAGGACGATGTCACCATTTTTTGGTATTACAAAACCTGCCATCTGTAAATTTAAATTTAAAAAAAATAAGACCATTTAAATTATAAAATTTACCAGGCTTTTAAATGAAAATTAAAAATTATAAAAATAATTTAAATTTAAATTTAAATGATGCCTAAATTAGTTGATGATTAGCTGAATTTTTTAACAATTAATTTTGATAATTTGTGATAAATTTATTAGAATTTTTGATCAAGTAAAACTTACTTTTGATGAATAAGCATCAAGTTTATTTTGCCCATCGATCCAAAGACCATATCTACCATTACTATTATCCCAACTTTGACAAATATGATACCATTGATTTTCAAGTATTGATATTGGCTCGTTAAATAAAATTGTATTATTTATTTCCAAATTTATACTACGACCAAATGGCGATATCCAAGCTCTGACAATACGTTGTGTATCATTTTCTAAATAAAAAAAATTAAATTTTATTAAAAACATACTTTTATGACATGAAAATATATCAAGTTTTTAGATTGAGATCAACAAGATGCCTGATATGATAACTAGGTCAACTTTCATAGTGTTGCATAAAAAAATAATAATAATAATTCAAGTTTATTTCCAGTAAAATTGTTGCATTAAATTTCACTCAGTAAAAAAAAATAAAATCACACAATCAATTAGTTAAAATTGTCTTTTAATTTATAATTTATTTTAATATTTAATTTTATTTCTCTAATATAAAAGTGTAAAAAAAAAAAACAAGCCAATTAATTAATTTAATTGAGTTAAATTGTATTTGCTTTTAAGTAATTATTTATTTTTACATGAACGTTAAATTCTTTGTAAAATAGAAAAAAGAAATAAAAATTCATGGCGTAATTTTTTTTTACAATTACTCACTTTCCACTTATCATAAGCGAATTTATAATCCGACAAAAAAGTAATCCGGCAAATAAAAAAAATATGCAATACTTGTTAGTCTAGTATTTATTTATAATAATATATCATTAAATTTTAAATAATATATTATAAAAAAAATGAAATATGACTTACTTGAATATGAAAATATTGAATGTGCAAATGTCAAGTTCGAGGACTTGACCCAGACACAAAAAGTAAATTCATTAATGTCAGGAACTGGTAATTGCCATCTGAGAAACTAAAATAAATAATTAATAAAATTAAAAATTAATAAACAATTCAACTAAAAATATAAAAGAAATTTAAATTCAAAATTCAATTAGTTAATTTAAAAAATTAAATTACAAATTAATTTATAATTAAAAAAATATATTTACTTGAATGTATCCACGTTGTGTCAACAATACTTTATGCAATGGTGTATTGTTAATAAAATTTTGAAGATTACCATCATATTTTTTATCAGCAAAAATACCAATTAACAAAAATATTAATATACCAATATTTATTAAAATTATTTTCATAATGATTTATTATTATTTTACTATTATTTAAATATTTTTGTTATTGTTGTAACTTTATGTTTATTTTATTTCTATAAAATAAGACTGGTTGTTTTGTTCCTCACGTGTGAAATGTAAATAAATTTTAAAATTGAATTAAACTCATATAGAACCAACAAAATACATGATTTTTTTCATATCGGGGAAGTAGTTTTAAATTAAGGGTGGGAGGTTTAATCCCACGGCAATTTTATTAACAAATTAATAATTATTTATCCTTCAGGGATTAAATGTCATTTATACAATATAACAAATTTTTATATTTAAACATTGACACTGTATTTAATTATTTATAAAATTTTACTTTCACTACTTTTTTTTTTTTTTTTCTCAATTGATTTTCAATATAATAAATCAACAAGTGATTGTTATTTTTTATAGTTTACCATTATAAATAATGTTAAAAAATTTAAAAAAATAATTTCACGCCCTTTTTATTATCGATCACTTTGTAGTTTCCCTAATCACTGGCCTTCATCGCTATGAATAAACTCTTGTATTTTTTTTTTTTGTTCACTTTTATGGGGAATTTTTTTTTATTTATTTATAAAAACGAGAGCATCTCTTGTATATCATCGATCCAACAAATACTGCCGCCTACTTATACAACACGCATGGCACATTTCACTTAGCACACGCCTCTTCATCATACAAAACAAACGTCCACTTGATACAACAACTTTTTACCAACGACACCAGTCACTCTGAAAAACTCTCCAAGAAAAATAAGAAAATTTTTTTTTTTTTTCTTTATCTTTACGTGACTTGCCAGTGACGCTACAACTTGCATTCAAATTAAATAACTCAAATTATCCGGTGGGAGATACGCGTGGTTGGTTTTTTTTTTTTTTTCAAATTTGTGCATCATATGAAAGTTTTGTTTCGAGTAATTTTTTTTCCAACACCATAAGTTACATTATGTCATTCGAAATAATTTACATTTTTATTTGGATAATAACGAGAGTGTTTTGAAATTATTTATTGTTTTATTTTTTTATTATTTAAATATGGGAAATTTAACTTGATACTGGTTCATGTTTTTTTTTTTTATTTCAATGAGATTTTAACAACATGTTTACATTGTTACTGAATTTTTAATATTGGATTATTCAGTTTCACGTTTGTTCTACATTTTTATAAATGGTTATTCAAAATTTACATGAAAAAACATTGTTTTTATTTTTAATATCTATTATTGTGATGGAAAAAAAATATTATGGCTATTTAAAAATCAACAATTAATTGAATAATTTACTTTGAATATTTTATCAATTATTTGCATGAACTTTGGTCAATATTTATTTAATAAAATTATGTTGCACTCTACTATTTCAATTCACAATTGACTGTTATAATATTTTTTTTTAATTATTTTAATTTCAAAACACAACCTTGATCTCATTTACCAAGTAATTTATAATTTTTTAATATTTAAAATTTAATTATAACAAGGAATGTTTTAATTGAAAAATCATTTATAATACTGTAGATATTTTTGGATAATTGATTTATTGAATATCAATAAAATTAGGTAATCGTTTTCATTATGAAAAAAAATTCAATATAAAATTTATTTATCATCAATCATTCTTTTATTAAAAGCCAATTCATGTCTCAAGGACACTGAAGATTATATAATAAATATCAAACAATTTAAATAAATAAAAAATTTTTTTTTGTAATTATATTTACAGACAGCTAAAAATTCAAATTCAGGCGGTTATTATATGGGTGGTAGTAGCACACTGCCAAGAGGTGGATCCATCATGAGAGCTTACAGTCCAGCATCGTCAATTTTAGCTGGACCAAATGCAACTCCAACACAGCCAAAGACACTTGGTACACCAGGTAATATCAAACAATCCAGTGAAACTAAAAAAAAACATTTAAAAATTCAAAAAACAAACTTATTTGTATAATTATATTTTTACCTGGTTGATGGATTATTTGTAGAAATATTTAAAATGCATGATAACAAAATTAACTTTTAAAAATAGACCCCTGTTGAATAATACTAAAATCCAACTAAAAAAAAATTTAAAAACCCAGTAAAAAGAAATTTTTTTTAATCAAATAATTCATGTAAAATAGTGAGAATGTTATTCGACTGGATCGAGGGGTTTTTCAGTACAAAAATGACTTTAAAATTTACAAAAAAAATTGATAAAATTATTTTAAAAAAATTAATTAGAGTCATTGAAATTGCTTGAAATTTAAAAATAGAATAAACCCCTTGAAGAGTGAATTGGCAATTGTTTTTCTTATTATTTTTTTTTTTTTTTTTGTTACTATGTTTGAATGATTGATGGTAGGTGGTGGTGGTGGTGTTAGTAGTGGTGGTGTTGCACCAGCAAAACCCCTGCGTGGATATCAATGTGGTAAGACACCCCTAGGAAGCCTGGGGGCCTCAGCACGCTTCTCTAGAGACAGCTCTGTATCCCTCTATAGTATACCAGGTCAGTAGAATCCTTAAAAAAAAAAAATTTGCCAAAGGCATGCTAAACTATTATAGCTATCTTTAACATTTACCCTTTGCATACGTAAACACACACATGTCTTCCGAGTATCACCTTTAGGCAATACCTTTTTCAATAAATTATTCATTTTTTTCTTTTTTCCAATTCAAAAAAAATAGAAAATAAAATATAATTTATACTAAAAAGTGTAACTATTAGTTTTTTTTTTTTCTATTATAATTTATTTTGTAGAAAGTTGACTGTAAACACTTGAGGGCTAAAATATTGTCATTACATGTAAACAAGTTTTTTTATTTTGTTTAATTTTCTCAATTTTATTTGTAAAAAAAAAAAAAAAAATTAACAGTGACTAATAAAATTGCCAACAGCTAATGTAATTTATGATGTAAGGAGTTATGCTTTTAGGATTTATTACTTTTTTAACAACAATTACATTATTTAATACGGTGCTTTTGTTATTTTTTGTATTTAATATATAAATTCTTAATTAATGTAATATGATATTTTAATCGTAGATCGAATTCATGGTGAGAGTGGATACATGAGTAGTCCAGAAAGAACTGGTGGTGTTGGTAGCAGCATTGGAAGATATCCAATTGGTCCGTACAGTGCTGGTAGCAGTTATGAAGAGCCATACTATTCACAATATTCCGGAACAGTTACACCAGTTATTGACGAAGAAGCAAGGTAATTTAAATTTTTAAAAAATAATATTAATTTTATTTTTATTATATTTATTTAATTAATTATCAATAACACTGTGTCATGATAACATAAACAATGAAAAAAAAAAACGAAAAAAAAAACAAATGTGTGTTTGTTGGGGATGATGCAGTGACACTGAGCTGTTGGAGGAATCATACAGCTTGTATGGTGTTAAACCATCAGGTCGTCCACCATCTGGTCCCCCAAGATCCCCATTTCCTCCAGGTGCACCAGCTCTACCTCCGGGTCCAACCTACGATGTTACTCGGTACCAACAAATCATCAAAAAATCAAAAATAATTATTTTTAAAAATAAAATAAAATAGTGTTGATGGTGTTACTGAATGTCAAAATGATCCTGCCTGAATTATCATACACATATCAAAAATGATTATTATTAAGAAAAAATAATTATTAAAAATATTGTTGACTTTGTTATAAAAATTTCTAATATTATTTATCTTTTTTTAATTTTAATATCTAATTTTTTCATATTCTAAATTTGTTTAAATAAAATTGTTTATTAATAATTTAGAAAAATTTTAAATTCACAATTGGGCTTATTTATTACTAAGGCAACAATATATTTACATTTTTTTTTTTTTATTGTAAAAGCATGCTGATAATCCACAAGATCTAAAAATAATTGAAAAAAAAAAAAATAAGAGTTATACAGAAATGAGAATGCAGCATGCTCCAATAATTTAAACAATGAGCATTAAATCCTAATGAATGATTAATGAATTAATAATTTATCAATAAAATTTTAATGATGATAAATAATATTAACACATGCTTTATACGTGATAGTACAGTAGTGATAGTAAATAATAAAAATAAATAATAAATGTTGTTTTTTTTTTGAGAATTATAATAAATTGTTTGCTTGTTTTAAAAAATATTAATATTATTGTTTATTTAATTAGGATTAGAGTGGAACACATGGAGAGACAACTTGCAAATTTAACTGGTCTTGTGCAAAAAGCATTGACACATGCTCCACATCCGAGTCCATCACCAAGAGACTATTTACAAGTTCCAGCTGGACGTGATCCATACGCCAGAAGTGCAGGTATAATTTGTTTATTTTTTTATTTTTCTATTTTATAAATAATACATGTTCTAGATTAATTTTTTTTTTAACTGCTAGATTGGCATTTAATGTTGACATAATAATATTAACAATTAGTTGCTAATTTTATACAAAAAAAATTAACTCATTTTGCTTTTAATTATTATTAAAACTAAATTAACAAAAAAAAAAAAAATGTAGTGCACGTAAAACTGCCATGAAATATATGAAAAAGAGAATTTTTTTTTTTACTTTTTTTTTAGTATATATATCAACTATTTAATGTAGCTTTTAAAAAAAATAATAATAATATAATATTAGATTTTTTTTTATGCTGATAATAAATGAGAAAAAAAAATGCTCGTTGCGTATATTAGAATTGAATTAATTATCATGAAGGCCAGGAGGTATAAGCACTGAAAAAAAAAAAGTCAAATTGAAAATAAAAATTATTAAAAGTTTATAAGAAAAAAAAAAAACAATTATTGGCAAAGTAGAATTTAATAATATTGGTTATAATTTATAATGCATATATAATTAAAATTGATGAATTATTTAACGATGCTTCACCTCCTGGTCGGGTTTAATCCTGGGCCCTGCTGTACAACTGCTTGGTTAAATACTTGAAATTCATACAGGCGCAGGAAATGAGTTTGACAAAAACTCTAGTTCCAGCTCAGTCTCAATGCCAGGTGTGTTTTCCTTATTTTTTTTCAAACAAATTATTTAAAAGTAATGAGAAAAATATATTTTTTATTTTATAAAAAAACTGGATATTTTTAAATTCATCAAAATTCATTTTTAAAAATTCAAAAAATTATTTCAATTATAAATTTATAATTTAATATTAAATTTAATCAATTTCTATTTATTAAAAATAATTTATAAATTTTTTTCTCCGCTGTAATTATTTTTATCTCCGTCAAAAGTTTTTTCATTATTTTATCAAATAAATTTTTCTCAGTACTTTGTAATAATTTTAACTATTAATTATTTCTAATTAGCATTAAGATAATTTTTTTTTTTAACTCTTGAAAGAAAAAATATAAAATTGATTCAAAAAAAAAAAAAAAATATACTGATTATATATGAAAAAATAAAATAAATGTAACATTACAGATGACTCGTATTTAAGGACTGATGTTAAACCACCAAAACTAGGCAAAGGTGCGACAATAAAATGTCCTAAGCACGTCAATTATTTTTTCCATAAAAATTTAATAATTTATTTATCAAAAAAAAATATATATTTTTCATTTATTATTAAATTTTTTTGAGTTTATTAATTTACTTTTAAATCAGCATGATTATTTTTAAATAATTTTTTTTTTTTTCTATCAATCAAGGTCATACAGAATTAATTCATTTGGTGTTTAACATTTTTTTTTTTTTTTATAAATTCAACAGATCCTTTTACCAGTCTACATTTCTTAAATAATTTTTAATATTTTATAATTTTTATTATTCAAATAGTTAAATCATTTCGAAATTTTCATTTCGAATATTAATATAGTTCAATATATATTTCAGACAAGTCGGTGTCTTTTGAAAAATCAGTATCATTCAGTGATGAGCCACCTGACATGAATTCACCAAAACAACACTCACCACAACATGCAGGTTTGTAAAAATAAAACAATATAAATTTCTAAAATAATAACTTGATATTTCCAACTAACAAACAAATAAATTTACCAACTAAACTAACAAATTTCTTGTTAATTTTTCAACTAACAAACTTAAAAATATTTAAAAAATAAAAGCGGATACAAAACCAACTAAACCAGCAATAAAATCATCAACTTTGCCTCGGATGTCATCCCAAGGTAACCCTTGATAACTTGTATATTAATTAAAAAAATCTACTATTGTTAATTTAATTTAAAATATAAATTATTAATTCTATTTTATTTAATTTTAATTACAGAAAGAGATAGACATAAACCAACACCACCACCAAAACCAGTTGCACTAACAACTGGTCCATATGTTTATCGTGATTTATCATTAACACCAGAAATGTATAATCAATTACGTGGTTTACAAAAAAAAGCCAAAGATCTACGTCAAGAAGTTAGAAATTTGCGACGAATGTCACAAGCACAAGCACATACTGTTAGAGAAACAATCAGAGATACATTTATTACAATTAGGTAATTTTAAATTTTAAATTTATAATAATTATTGTAACAACATTTTGATAATCTAAATAATATTTGTAATCTTTTTTTTTTTGTTTAGATCAATGCTTTTAACTGGAGGTGACGCCGCATGGGCAGCTGGTGACACTGAAAAAATACGTTTGAGTCGTGAAGAAGACCTCTACAAACAGGAAATGATAAGGCTGGAAAATGATCTAACGTAAGTTTTTTAAATAATCAAATAAATAGCTCGAAATTTATCATTGAATTAATGAAAAATATTAATTATTATTGACAGCGAGCTAGAGAGTACAGTGGAGGAATTACGAGGAAATGTTATCAATCGAAAAACTCGTGTCAATATGTCTGATGTTGAAAATATGGCTTTGATATTAAGTAAATCTAGGTAAATAAATTTTTTTACATTTCTAAATTTATTATAATAATTATCTTCATTGTAAAGTTAATGATAATATTTAAATAATAAATTAATTATTAGCTGAAATTTTTAAAATAAAAATTGAGCCAATTTAATTGAATTTTGTTAATTTTCAATAGCAAAACAGTGGCTGATTTAAAAGTACGTTTTCCAAATTTACAAGAAGGTATGAAAGGCCTTTTAAGTTCTGAAATGGAAAAAGTTGTACGTGAAGAAAAATTTTTAAAGGAAGAACCAGAAAGACTTGAATCAGCTTTACGACGTTGTAAAAAATTAACTGGAACACTCGTCACTTTAAAACGGTAACGACATTAAATTAATATAAAAAATTTTTATTTACATACTTAATTATAACAAGTATCATTTTAAAATATATAAATTATAAAAAAACAAAAAAAAAATTTAATTATTAAATAGCTTGGCGTCGGTGCAAGAGCAGCGATTACCAAATGCAGTTAATATTGATAATGAAGAGACACCACCAACACCAACTTCAGCACAACATTCAAAGGTAAATTTTAATATTTTATAGCTTTATTAATTATCGATTATTATTTTAACCAATTTATCCATTTGAGCTATCAAAATTCCATGCATGATTATATCAACATAAAAATACTAAAGAAAATTTTATTTTTAAAAAAAATTTAATTTGCTTGATTGAAACACTTGAAAATTATGTATGTGTGAGTTGGTAATTTAGAATTTTTTTTTTCTTTTTTTTTATATTAATAAGAGTGAAAAGAGAAAATTGTGTGTGCACTTTAATTATTATTTATATTTTATTTTATTTGATTAAGAAAAAGAAAAAAAATGAAATTTATTTAAATACGCAAATCAGTTTTCCTATATCCTGTGTTATTTATATTATTCATCATCATCAGCATTTCACAGACATATTTCATTCTAAATCAATCGAAATTATAAACTTTTTTTTTTTTTTTTTTTTAAATCAATTTTTAAACTCAAAAAATAAAAAAAGAAAATTAAAAATTTCTATAACAAATTTTATTTTTTTTATTTTTTGTATTTTTAAATTAAAAATGCTTAATAATTTTGAATAATTTAATTAATAAACAAAATCAGCATGTGCAGAGACGATTGTATATATTTTTTTAATTTTTTTTTGTCATTATCACAATAACAGTATTAAAACTTGGTTAATTTTTCGATTTAAAATTGACCATATTTTAATATCAGTCACCAGCACAATTCCCAATAATATAAAAATATTTTTTGTAACAATATAAAGTTTTCACAATTCATGTAACAATAACAATTACGAGCAGAGAAGATGGTTTAATAATTTTTTATAATTAAAAAAAACAAACAATAAATTGTCATAGTTCTGGCGCGCAGTTTTGCGCCAGTTTTAAATATTTAAAAAAAAAAAAAAATGTGAACAAAAATAATACATATCCCGAGTGAAATGAATTATTGATATAAAAAATTAAATATCTATAAAATATAGTACTTATAGTTCCAATTTAATTATCACTAGAAAAATTTTAGAAAAAAAAAATACAAAAAAATGAAATCTAATGTAAACCTTGTAAAAATTAAAGCGATTATTTTTATAAAATTAATAACAACTTAATTTTACTACAAAATTATTTATTTATCTTTTTATTTCAATTAAAAAATATAATTATTAATCTATTTTAATAAACACAAACAATAATCTAGGAATATTATAGCTAAAAAATTTTTTTAGTTAAATGCTTTTGCTCGTATATTGTTCACAATAACATTCGCGATTTTTTTAACTTTAAAACACTTTATTATCATGACATTTATCAACAAAAATAAATCATTAAAAATACATTCTAATAATAATTAAAATAAAAATTAAAAAAGTATTTATAAACCCCTTCTTAGCACATCAAATTAATCAAAGCATAATCATCAAATAATAACGAGGGTAAATTTTTTTATTTCCTGCATTATCATTGTCTCAATGGATCCCTCATACCCCTTCAATGTTTGCTGTATTTTTTTTCATATAGAATAGATTAAAATAACCAAGATGTGACAAAACATTCAAATACTAATCTTTTTTTTTTTTTTTTAATAAATATTGATCCTAAGTTTTTTAATTTAACCCTTATTATTGACCCTCGTGCACAATGTTTTGTCAAATCATTAATCATTATGTGTCTTAGCTGTAAATAAGCACAATATTATATAATAATTGCTATTATTATTATCAACAATTAAAAAAAAAAAAACATTTAAAAAAAAAAAAACAATTAAATAAATAAGTGTTGCCTTGAGCAATTATTATTCCCATGAATTTTTTTTTAAAAAACACTTTTGATATTTACACAAGCACAACATCGATGATAATAATTATTAAAGGTTTATTTAAAATATAATAAATAATTTTGACGATTAAAAATATATAGATATTTTTAATTAAATTAAATATAAAAAAATATGAAACTTTTTATAGTATGGCTGGAAGTGGAGTACAAACTTCAAGGAGGCCATACAGACCAGTCACGAGTAATTTTTAAATCTCATATATATTAATTCATTATTAATAATTATTCTAATTTTCTAAATTTTTTTTTTTTTTTTTTTAAATATATTTTATTATTTATATCGTCGTTATTTTTAAATATTTTTCATTTCATTTTATAATCATCTTTCATAGGACTCAAACTATTCTGCAATAAATAAAAAAATAAAATTAGAAAAATTAATTTATTAATTAGAGGATTATAATTATTTAATGAAATATTTATCAGCAGAATATTTTGGGATAAATTCATCGATTTATATTTTATATTACGAGTCGTTTAAATATTTTTCATTATTATTAATTCGTGCTTGTTGATAATTATTTCAATTTTTTAATTATTCTTCGGTTATTTATTATTGCGAGTATTATTTATTTATATTCTACGCACTGCTATTGATTATAATAATTATTTATATTGTGTTACATAAAATTATAACACGGATATTTAATTTTTTTCATATATTTTTTTACTTTGGTGTTGTTAAATATTTATTCATTTTAAATAATGCATAGCAACCAATAACACACCATCTATTTTATAAATATCTTTTTTTAAATTAAAAAATTCATGTTAAAAATTATACTTTATTTTGCTATGTTTATATTTATTTGTTTTATAAATTATTGTCAATTCTATCGCTGCTTTAACTCTAAAAAAATTATCGGCGAAATGCAAAAAATTTCTTGTCTAAATTATAATTCGCTAATTGTATTTTTTCTTTAAATTTTTTAGAAATAATATCGTGTGATTTTTAATGAGCAATTAACGGGTTAAATAATTTTTTTTTTTTTTATAAATCGAAACACGATCCAATCCATTTCTTATAGTAAGGTGTCCCGATGTTGATTAAGGTTTACATTGGATTTTCTGATAAAAAAAAAATAGATGATAATATGAAAATAAAAAAAAAAAAGAATTATGATAATTAAGTAATTAAATTTGTTAATTAAATTTCATTCTCAGTGGCGTTAATATCTGTCAAACCAAAACTATGTACTCTCCTTCTCTTCTCCTTCGATTTTTGTGTCTAATTATTACAAAAAAAATTGGGAAAACATGTAAATGAGTGACTGAAAGAAATTTTATTGTTTGAAATTTTAAACCTGTTAATTTATTAATTGTAATTAATAAATTAATAAATTGTTAAATTTGATTTACTTATTAAAACAGTGATATTTCTTTTTGTTAAATTCTCATTATATTATTTATATTTAATTTATTTAAAAAAAACAATTATATTTGTAGTATATTTGTGTGAAATTTATTGTAAATTAATTATCAATTGATAATTAAAAATTTTTTTTATTTGTTTTTCAATTTAAAAATTTGTCTTTTTATATTTAAAATCTTTTGATTTTTTTTTTTCTTCTTCTTTTTATATTTTAGCTTTTGATTAATTATTTAAGTCACTATTTATTTTGTAATTACGTATTTTAATCACATTATTATATCACAAGTAATTTTTATGTATTTATTATTTAATGTATTTTATATATTTTTTTTTTTAATTCAATTTTTATTCCCATGTGCTGAGTACACATAAATTTCTTTTATTATTTTTTTGAACTATTTTTTTTTTCTATTTTATTTATTTATTCATCGAAAAAAAAAAAAATATTTTATCTATATAATTCCATTAATATTGCCTTACTATAAGGATTGGACTGAAGGTTTTGTCTGTGTATTTTTTTTTTAATTTTATATTTAATTTTTTCAATCATTATTATTTCGAGAAAAAAAAAAATTTTTTTTTTCATAGAAATTTTTATTTTCAACTTTTAATTTTTATTATATTAACATTGTTATTTTATTATAAATAATTAGAATATTGTGCATGAATTTAGATGCATGTTTGATAATTTAAAAAAATTAATTTAATTAATGAATGAATGTTTATTTTAATAATTATTTTTAATTTTTATTTATTATCCCGACTAACTGTTCCAGTAAAAATTAAAAAAGAAATTAAATTGACTAATAATTATTATTGATAAATTAATAAAACAACAAGACACATTTTTATAATTTTGATTTTTTTGTTTTCTTTTGCTTTTAAGTTGACTAATACCGGACAACAAACTGTGCCAATTGTTAAAGAGCCCAAAATGAGTACTGACTTGTAAAACGCACACTACAAAAATTTCAAAAAAATATATATTAAATTAAAATTTATAAAAAAAAAATGATTAAGTAACCCAAGCACAGGTAACTATCTAACAAATTTTAATTTTATAATTTAAATCCCATATTTATTTATTTATTTATAATAAATTATTTATTTTTTAATTTTTTTTTAACATTAGTATATAGTTTTTTTTTTCTGCATGAAAAAATTATAATTGCACACACTATCAGCATGATAAAAAAAAAAAAAAAATATAAATAATTTGTGTTTTGTAGTTTTGAATAAAAAAAGAAAAGAAAAAAAGCTTCAAGATTTTAATGTATATAATTAACAAATGAAAAATAAATAAATAAATAAATAATTAAAATGAAATAATAAAAAAAAAAAATGATAATTTAAAAAATATAATATTAAAATTGTAAAATAATTTTGTAAACAGACAACTGCCCCTGTGCCAGCGGAACGCACTATCATGGGGTCAACGGGCCTCATCGGGGGAGGGTCCTACCCTGGTGACTCATCCACCGCCTATCAGCAGCGTCCGGAGAACGCACTCGACGCTTTGCTAGATGAATTACAAACATTTTCACGTCCATCATCACAATTGAGTCAAGTATCTGGTATCAATCAAACAACAACAATACTATCATCATCATCAACAACAACAGCAACATCAAATCACATGCCAACAATGCTTGAACTTGGTAGATCAGCAAGTCAAATATTACCAAGTGGAAGAGCACCAAATATATCTGAAATTGGTAGAAAAGGAAGTATTGATTCATCAAGTAGTTTGGCAATAATAACAACAACAAATAGTAATAACAATACATTAAGAAGATTACATTCATATCCATCAAGTTCAGATACAGATACATCACCACCAATTGCTAGAATACAAATAACAAATGATACAAATATAATACAACAACAAAAACCACCAGTACCAGAAAGAAATGCTGAATTATTACAATTAGCAACATCAAGACGTGTACCACCACCTCCACCACC
This sequence comes from Aphidius gifuensis, assembly GCF_014905175.1. NCBI lineage: Eukaryota > Metazoa > Arthropoda > Insecta > Hymenoptera > Braconidae > Aphidius > Aphidius gifuensis. The sequence continues at coordinate 1,577,111 of NC_057793.1, forward strand.
AAGAACAAGTTCAAGATCACCATTAGCAAGTCCAACAAGTCCACAATTACCACCAAGAAATCCAAATATAAATAATTGTAATACATTAAGACGTAGTGGAAGACCAAAAGACATATGTAAACCACCAATGGCTCTACCATCTGGTATTGATGATCAACAACAACAATCACAATCACCACAAACACCAAATATATTATCAACATCAAATTCAAGCTCATGTGAAAGTATCAATTCACAAGAAGGTATGCAAAATAAAAAAGGTAGACAAGAACAATTAGAACAACGTCATCAAGAATTATTAAAAAAACAAAAAGCATTACAAGAACAATATGCTAGATTACAACAATTACAAAGAAATGCATCTGGTTTAGCAACAGTACCACCAACACCACCAGATTTACTTAAAAAAACTGGATCAGAAAGTAATATATTAGCTAAAATGGGACTTGGTATGTCTGCAGCAAGTTCTGGCTCATTAACAAGTTTAACAATTAATAATGGTATTAAAAGTAATAATGAACAACAGCCAATTGGTGTTAGTGAAATTATTATAACACCAGCAACACCATCAGCAATACAAACAACAACAAGTAAAGTTTATGAAACTGATATTCTGTGACCGATAATCGACATATTTCATAATCGTAATTTTATTAATGTCAGTTAACGTCTCATTGTGATGTTATTGGAATTATTATATTATTATTTTCAAATAAATTGAATACTCTTTTCCGTTACTAATCTCCGTTACAATAATTTTGAAAAAAAAGAAATTGTGTTGGATTTTTTTTTTTTGAAAGAAAATATGCACAATTATTATTGTGCAGTCATTTATTAATTAATGATAATTAATGAAAATTTTAATAACAAATTATAATGTTCGTTGATAGATCTATGACATTAGAAAAAAGAAATAGTAATAATTTGTTTTACCATTGTATATTTAAAAGTAGAGACATTAAAATATTTAGATTTTTTTTCTAAATAAAATTGACATTGTCGGTTGATGATGTTTGATTAACGATTAATTAATTTCGTTAATAGATAATTATTATTAGTTGAATTTTAAAATTGATGAAGGATTTAAAAGAAAATTGATAAATTTTAATAAGATATTTAAGATTGCTCGGTTTTGGCTGTTAAATCATATAGATATTTATGTCATCTCGAGGCAAGCAGTTAACTGTTTACCCATAATAAATTAACTCATATTTAAAAAAAAAAAATGAATATTAATCACAATTTGAATTATAATATAAATGTGAAATCACAGAAATTTTTTAAACACAGAAATAGTCTCTATGGTAATTTGTAGTTGTAACGAGGCTGGGTGGAATTAAATAATATTTCGAAAAATATTTACACTTATTAGAAATGAAAGAAAAGAAATAAAATATAAAAAGAAAATTAATGAGAGATTAATGAATAAATAGTAACATCATTAAACTAAAATTCTCTCATCTCGTTTAACAAAAAAAAAAATAATTAAATAAATTCAACTATTCTTTCTTTTTTTTGTGATGAATGCTTTAATAATTATTGCAGCAGTATTAATTATTTAAATAATAATAAAAATAGAAAAAAAAAAAAATAAAAAAATATTCCAATTGTATCGAGAAAATAATTATTAAAAAATTTCTAAACTATTAACAATTTTTCGTATTTAAAAAACAACATTGTAAAATTAATTTTAATTTAAAAAAACACTTAATTAATTAGTAATCAGTGCCAATAATTAATTATTTATAATTTTTAGTTAAATTTTCATGAAGCAGTATAATTTTATTCAAAAAAATTTCATTAACAAAAAAAAAAATAATAATAAATAAAAATGAAAATTAATGTAATAGATATAATGTCTAAAATCTTAATAGATGGTAATTAAATGAATAAATATTATGGATGAATATGTATGCAATTAAATAATGTCAAAATATAAAAAGAAAAAAGTGACTACGTATCACAATCACGACTGAGTGCTATATCCAATTAGAAATAAATTGATAATTTTATTATGAATATAAAAAAAGTTCTAAATTTTAGAACATCATTAATATTATATGCGACATTTTAATCAATCAATTTTTTCCTAATGATAAGTAAATGAAAATTCTGAATAATTATTATGTGCCAATATTATTAACTTATTTTTCATTTATATTTTTTAATTAATTTAAATAATGTATATATATTTTTTATTTATTAATTTATGCTGTTAAAGACCAATCAATTGATAAACAGCAATTATTTTTATTATTATTTATTTATGGATTGGGAACAATAATTTTTTTTTATTAAACCGCCAATTGCGTGCATATCTTTGACTAAATTTTCCAAATTTTTTAAAACAATAAAAAGGGGTAAATAACATACTGAAAAATTTAAATGTATTTAAACAATTGATTATTTAAATGAAAAAAAATTTAAAAAGCGTTTTATTCTAAAAAAATTTAACAAACAAAAATAATTTTCAGTAGAATTTCAATGAATAAATAATTGCTCAATAATAAAAGTAAAAAAAGAAATTGTCACGCAATATTAAAAAAATGAAAATTTTTCAAATTTTATAGTCTAATCGTTTTACAGCATTTTTCAATCGTAGAATTTTACGAAATAAAAAAGAAAAATTTAAATGACTGTAGATAAAAGTAAACATTAAGGCACTTTGAACAAAAAAAATAATTAAAAAATACAAATTTTAGACAGTTTTTCTACCCAATCAAATAAATCATTCATAAATTCATTTTTATTATTTAAATGGCCTAAATAATTTTATCAAATAAATTTTTTTCTCAAAACAGAAAATATCCTATCAACGAGAAAGAAAGAAAAAATAACAGAAAAAAAATCATCTTTATAAACGATGATAAAATCTGTTTAAAATAAATAAAAAAGTCGCTTCATCACTAATAATTAACCACTAATTATAAATTCATATAATAATTAAATTATGTAATTTTTTTTTTGTAAAAAAAAGAATGGAAGTATATTTTTTATTTAAAAAAAAACGAAAAAAAAAAAAATGAATAAAACTCGAATTATATAATTTAAATAAATTTCAATAATTTAATTTTTTTTTTTTTTGTCGTTAAATTATTTACGATTTATTAAATATAAATTGTTGAATTTGTAAATGTTTGTAAGTAATAATTACCATGATAAAATAATCGAGTATTAATTTATTAAGTGATATATAAATAATAAAAAAAATTTAAAAAACCAAAACTCGTTTTATTTCCTAATCAATTAATCAATCAACAAGAAAAATCATTTGATAAATTAAAATAATAGGATTAATAAATAACCAAATAAATTGTAATTAATTTTTAATTATTATTTATTAATTAATATTTATAAAAAAAAAAGATATTCATTCTCTACCATGTGCTTTATCAATACCTTCTTGTAATTTCTTCTGAGAAATGACAATTTCTTTGTATGATTCAAGTATAGCTTGTAATTTTCCTCTCATTGATGAATCCAATTCAATAAATGATTGTATAACACCAAGTGGATCATCATTATTACCAACAACTTCAGCTGATTTCGATGATGGATGAACTCTATGATACAATTTAACAAGTAAGTTGGCATCATCAATGTTACCCTTTTGTATATAATCATACAACAACGAGTCAATATTTTTTTTCCATACTAAATTAAATACAAGTGGACCATAGTGTCTTGTTGACAATAATTTATCAAAGTGTTTTTCATTATTAATAGCATCATAAACTGAGCCTGTAACACGTAAATATTCCGGATCATTTGGCTCAAATTGAATACAAGCACGATCAAGTATATATTCGTATTCTTCTTTTTTAATTATTACCTAGAAAAATTAATTTTATTATAAATAATTGTAGCCTTTAATTATAAATCAACAATAAATAATTTATAAAATTTACATACATCCAAGTTTTCTTGTTGGAACATTTTTGGTGTTGCAATTTCTCTTCCTTCAGTTGGAAAATAAATTTGATTCATTCGAAATCTTTCATTCCAATCAGCTTCTCTTAATTTACCATCAGTATCACGAACGACAATGAGTCTGTCTGAATCATTAATACCAAATGTTATATCAGTAAATACATAACGACACTCATCATGACCCTGTAATTCTGGATCTTTTGAAAATACACGATCAATATCAGGACGTTGCTTTAAAACTGGTGGCATTTGTAACTTTTCATAACATTTTTCTGCTGACTTTTTTCTTGCTTTTTCAAGTTGTTCGTCAGTCATAAATTTATACTCTGGATCATATATTTTAGTACCATCTTTACGAGTTCTAAATACTTTTTTTGGATCTGGTCTTGTTATTGTCCTAAGTATATTTTGTATTTCATTGTTGAAAAAATATGGAGCTGGGTCATTTTGTTCTTGAATACTCTGTGCTAAAATAAATATAAAATTAATTTTTTATCTCTTTAAAAAGTAACCTAAAAATCTTGATTTTTTTGGAAGAGAAAATTTGTTATTTTATATTTTTAAATAACTGATACAACTTACCAGCTTCACTGCTTTGAGAATTATATTTACATTGTCTAGTCAATGGATTAAATGTCAAACGACGTAATATTAATTGTGAATTGCGTGTAAACATTGACATATTATTTTTTATATTTACAACCGGTCTAACAATACTCGCCATCATGAAAACATAAAAAAAATATAAATAAATTATGATTATTATAAAATTACCGATAAAAAAGAACTTTTTAGTGGATAACCAAAAAAACAAAACTAGCCAATAAAAAAACGTTTATCAAAATAAAAAAAAAAAATAAAAAAATCCGCCAATAATATTATTTTATTTTACGACAAAAAATAAATTCTAAAAATCTAAAATTATTTAAAGACAAAATTAAAAGTTTATTATAATTATAAAATAACAAAAAAGTATGAATTTTAAATTAAAAAATAATCAAAATAATAATTTAATGCAATTTTAATGCAAAAAAAATTATCAAGTTGGCTATACTGATAAACATTCAATAATCAACGGTTGGTATTGGCCATTTTGTAAATGCATTTAATGCAAAAAAAAGAAAAAAAAAACGACAAGGTTAGACATATCAAAACGATAAGAGTAATTTATAACCAAGAGAGAGATAAAAAATACAAAAGAACAAGTAATTACTGCGCAGACTAGAAAAAATAAAATAATCAAAAAAAATAATATAGTAAAAAAAATTACAATATTTAAGCTACAAAAATAATAAAAGAAATAAACAAATTAAATTAAATTAAACATTACAAAAAGCGAGATAAAATTACACGTGATAAAGAGAAAGAGAGAGAGAGAGAGAAAAAAATATAATCCAAGAAGGACAAGTACAGACAAGTACAAAGGTGTGTGTGTGTGTAAAGTCGGCATCATTGGAGTAGTAGTGGTGTATTGAGTATTCAACACAGCCAACTTGATCAAAGTCAGTGTGTGGAAGAGTGTGGAGTGCACGGTTTGTGTTGGGCGGCCATTGCGTGTTACTTCGTGTTCATATTCCCCCAACAAAAAATTATTAAAAAAAAAAAAAAGAGAAAAACTCGTGTTAGCGTTACTCCATTCCTCAACACCCAAATAATTATTTATAATAAAATATAAATAATAATTAGTGACATATTTTTTTTTTTAATAAAAAAAAAATTAAATTTAATATATCAACAGTTTGATAATATAAATTATTATTGTTGAATAAAGTGGAGTAAGAAAACAATAAATAAAAAAAAAAAAAAAAAAGGTTATTATTTTTTCAAAGCTAGAACGTGTTTAGCCCGGGACGCGAACATTAAAACGGCCTGATGGCTGAAACAGACAAATTGAACATTGACAGCATCATTGCTCGTCTTCTTGAAGGTAAAAATTCACCACGTTTTTTTTTTTTTTTTTTTTTTATAAATTTTATTTAAACACTTGAATAACTCTGTGAAAAAATAATATAACAATAAACATTATCATCGTCTTATCTAGGATATTAACATGATTTCTTTTTTTTTTTTTTTTTCATTTTTTATTTTAACTCGATTTTTCCCCTCTACAGTTAACTTTTTCCCCTTCGTCCTCCAAAGAAACGCGTTTTGCTAACACTCCACCTTGTTCATCATCTTTTATCCCCTCTTTTAATTTTCATACTCCTCTTTCTCTCTTCTCTCTCTCTCTTTCTCTCTCCGCTCTTCCTCTTTCCCCTCGTCGCCAGACTACTTGCAATCTTATAGGTGTGACGTTCAATTTCCAAATTTATTTAATTTTTTTAATTTTCCATTTTTTATTTTCATCATCATCATCATCATCATCATTATTATTAACAATTTTTTTAATTTTTTTTTGTTTTTATTTTAAAATTATTATGCAATTTATGATTTTATTATTTATTTAATTTTTTTATTATTATTTATTGATATTTTTGTTGATGATTCAAATTGTTTGTATATTTTTTTTATTATTTTCATTATTGACAATTTTTATAACGGAAGTTCAAGATGTTTTGGGGCGAGGTCCATTATTCATATATATATTTTAATTTAATACAAAAATTCGTCATTGAATTTTTTATTTTTATCACGTGGTGGGGCATATTTATACAAAAAATAAAAATAATATACATATATTTTATTGATTAGAATTGTTCAAAAATATATTTTTATATTTTTATTACAATGATTATTCATTGCTATTATTAATTGTAAAATTAATAGTTCGTTGACCTTGGCAATTTGTCATTTGTTATGTATATTATTTTGTTGGCATTTTGTTGTATGATTTGTCAATCGATTGTCCTTGATTTTGATGGCTCATTAAATGCCCTTTGAATAATTATTGAATATATTATTTTTATTTACAGTACGTGGATCAAGACCTGGAAAAAATGTACAACTTACGGAAATTGAAATACGTGGACTTTGTTTAAAGTCACGTGAAATATTTTTGTCTCAACCAATTCTTCTTGAGTTGGAAGCTCCATTGAAAATATGCGGTTAGTAAATGATAATAATAATAATGTTGTTTTGCGTTGTTGTTGTCGTTATGAATAATTATTATAAACTGGAATAACTAGTGCAATTAGCATGACAATGATTCCTCATTATCATAAAGATTATAATATTATTTTTCAAATTTAATTTAGGTGATATTCATGGACAATATTATGATCTTCTACGACTTTTTGAGTATGGTGGTTTTCCACCAGAGAGTAACTACCTCTTTTTAGGTGATTATGTTGACAGAGGAAAACAATCATTAGAGACAATATGTTTATTGCTTGCATATAAAATTAAATATCCGGAAAATTTTTTTCTTCTAAGAGGTAATCATGAGTGTGCCTCAATTAACAGGATATATGGTTTTTATGATGAATGTAAGTAATAGCTAAATTAAATTATTTCCACAATAAAATATAATTTATTATTCATCTTTATTTTGTTATTTTAAAATATAGGTAAACGTCGTTATAACATCAAGCTTTGGAAAACATTTACTGATTGTTTCAATTGTCTACCAGTTGCTGCAATTGTTGATGAAAAAATTTTCTGTTGTCATGGTGGTTTAAGTCCAGATTTACAAAGTATGGAACAAATAAGACGTATTATGAGACCAACAGATGTGCCTGATCAAGGTTTACTTTGTGATCTTTTATGGTCTGATCCTGATAAAGATACAATGGGCTGGGGTGAAAATGATCGTGGTGTATCATTTACATTTGGTGCTGAAGTTGTTGCTAAATTTTTACATAAGCATGATTTTGATCTTATATGTCGTGCTCATCAGGTAATTAAATTGTTTTTATTGTATTTTTTTTTCATGATTTATTTGGCTGTTTTATTGATTATATTTTTTATTATGTTATTTAATTAGGTCGTGGAGGACGGCTATGAATTTTTTGCAAAACGACAATTGGTAACATTATTTTCAGCACCAAATTATTGTGGTGAATTTGACAATGCAGGTGCCATGATGTCTGTTGATGATACACTTATGTGTAGTTTTCAAATATTAAAACCAGCTGATAAACGAAAGTTCACATATGGTGGACTTAATTCCGGCAGGCCGGTTACGCCGCCACGTGGACCCAACAACAAAAATAAAAAAAAGTGAACAAACAACTGAAAATTATTTGAGGTTCGACGATATAAATATTAGGACTTCTTTTTATTAATAATTAATAATGAACAAACAAACAATACATACACATACACACTTTTGTTTCCTTTCTGAATATCGAAATGACTAGAAATAAAAAACGAAAATGAAAAAAAAAAAAAAAAAAATAGTAAAAGATTAATGATAAAAAAAAAAAAAAAAAAATGAAACACTAAAATGACGTTTTAAATCCAACTTTTATTCATTATACTCCCCTCTTCTCGGTGAGGATTACGTGAGATAATTATCTCACCTCTGAGGACATTTTTTATTTTAATTTTTTTTTTTTTTTTTTTTTGTTCATGTTTTTCATTTCCTTCTTTTGATTCTTATATGTTACTTGCACATTCATACGACGAAGACGAGATGAAACATCCGAAGATAAATAAATGCACATCTTGTTTATTATTATTATTAGTTTTTTTTTTTTTTATATTATTATTATTAAGAGTAAATTTGTTGGATTTTTAAAATGATGAAATTAGAGGCGCTTTTTTTTTTGTTGATAATGTTTCAAAAATAATAGGATTGAATAATAATTGACAAAAATTATATTTAAAAAACAGTTAATAAAGCCCGTAATTGAAAATGAAAAATTTTTTAAAATTAAATTTATTCAAATGTATTTTTAAGTGGACTAAGAAAAAAAAAATAAATAATTTGTAGAATTGAAAGAGGAAATATGAAAATCATGTAATTAATTTGTGTGTATAAAGACGATTGTATAAACATCAATTTTAAATCGTCAAAATTTAATGATATAAATAATGAAAAAAAAAAAAAAAACAAAATTGTATTTATCGTTAATTTTTGACATCTAGAATCCAAATATTAATTAGAAATTAATTTACTAAAAAAATCGTAATAAAAAGTAATTTGAGGTTTTTAATTTAAAAAGTACAAACTTTTTTTTTTTTTTTATTTTTTGTTTACTTGAAAATGAGGAAATAAATTTTACTCAAAATTTATTTCGATTTTGCGACGTTTGTGATTTGCGTGACGTTACTAAATGGGAACGAGTTTCGATTGCGTCATTGTTGCGTGATTTCGACCTCGGTAAATAAACTCACCTACGCATTTGAAAATAAAATCTTGTTAAAAATAAAAACAATGATTTTAAGCTTGATTTTTTTTTTCATTTATAACAATTTTGGTATTTATAAAAATATTAAACAAAGATAATGATTAACAAATTAAATTATCTCAAAAACAACAAATGATAAAGTCATTAAAAATTAATAAATTTTGGCAATTGACATTAATGTTTTTGATAAATTATTCATGCCAAATATTTTGTATATGAAAAAAAAAAAAAAAACAAAAAAAGCAACAACAATAATCGTCATCAGAAAAAATTGATGCAAATAATTAAGACAATTTTTCAGAAAAAATTGATGCAAATAATTGAGACAATTTTTTCTGCTTAAAATTCTTCGGCCTCGTCTTCTCATAATGAATGATTATTTTATATGAAAAAAAAAATTACCCAAATTGTATTATCATTATTTACAATCTTTATTTTATTATTTATTTCATTTCAGAAAAAACAAACAAACAAATACTGTCTCCCACTGCAGGATATAATAATCATTTTAAAAAAAAAAAAATTGTAAATCAATTTAAAATCATCTAACCGTTAAATCGTATAAACAAAATAAGAAAAAATGTTTTTAAAAAAAAATTCATCATTAATTACTAAGCACCATTATATCATTGTCTATAATTTCGATTCAAGCAAGGTTGGATAATTCGATGTTATCATCATCTCTCAACCTTTTATTAATTTATAATGAAAAAAAAAAAAAATAACAAAAATGACAAATTGTATACTGAAAAAATACAAAGCACTTTATATAGTGAGTATGGTTCATCCCCGTCCACAATCATCAATGTAAATTAAAAATGAATATATTCATTTAATTATTATTTTTCTTGATTTTTGTTTTTATAAATAAAATTTAAAAAAAGAAAAAAAAATACATACAATTCATCAAAATTAAATTAAACTATAATTTGCAATTTATTTATCAAGTTTTTCATTAAATTTTGGAGTTTAAAAAACAATAAAAATATAAATATATTTGGAGTATTAAAGATTTAAAAAAAAAAAAAAATTATCTCGTCATAATTATCATCAATAATCATCATTGATTACTAAAATAAATTGCAATAATAATTGTAATAAAAATTAAGCTTAAAATAGCTGACGTTTTCATAAAATTGCTAATAATTTTACAATAAAAATTAATTGAGGTTTAAATAAATTAATTGGATAATTACTATTAAAAAAAAATGAAAAAAAAAAATGATAATTAGCACAAGACGCTGGTCGTCAGTCGAAAAAAGATAAAAATAAAATAAAAAGTTCACCGTAACAATACAAATTGAAATTAAAAATAATTAGTTTATTAAATAGTTTTTTTTTTATAGATGTTTTTACACACAAGATCATTTTTTAAATAATTAATTATAATTAATTATAAATATGAAAAAAAAAACAGGTAAATTTTTTAGATGATAAATGACGAGATTCATCCGAATTATAATTTTTTTTTTTCGAAATAATAGACAATATGTAGTAATAGGTATTGTATCGGTGGATTATACTATGCTATATAACAATTATAATATTATAATAATACAAATAATATTATTAACAATAAAAATAACAATAATAATAATAATATACTTTTAATAATTTTTTAACTGCATGAGATCTACCTTGCCGATATATTTTTGTTGACGTGTTTCTCTCTTTTTTTTTTTCTCTCAAAATTGAGGTTAACTTTCTCAAGCCAAAAAGAAACTCAAGACAGAATAACATTTTTTTGTTGTTATTTCTATTAATAAAAAAAAAGTAAATAAACAAGAATAAATCATGACGTGAGTTTCCAATTCAAGTATTTTTATATTTTTTTTTATTTTATTCAAAGATTTACTTGTTTTCTCTAAATTAATTTTATGAATCTTACTCTTTTTTTTTTTTTTTTACTTTTGATGATTGAAGATTATTGACATTTATAAATTTATTATTAATAATACCATATGTTTAATATTTCAGATCAAAAGTTACTTTCAAAATAACTCTGACGTCTGATCCAAAATTGCCATTCAAAGTGTAAGTAAAAATTAAATATTAATTTTTATAATATTATTTCCTTGACTCTTCTGGCTTCCAATAAATACTCATATTATATTATTTTTCAAAACAGATGAGTCAGTGAAATTCTGGTTGCCAGAAGATGAAAGGTTTTCATCATCATATTAACACAACAATAAATTAATAAATAAATAAAAATGACTGAAGAAACATTGGAGCATATTTTTAAAAAATTTGATAAATATTTAATAATTCTAGAGTGTCCATTGGCACTTGAAAAAATAAATATAAATAATATCAATAATGCATTTGAATGTTCATATTTTGTTGAAAATATAATATCAGTTGCTAAAAAACAAGGAAATATTATTAACTTAATAAGTCATTTACATGAATATTGGAAAAGCAAAAATAGAACAAAATTATATTCATGTGATGAACTTGAATTAGCCTGTGATAATATATTACAAGTATTTATGAAAAATTCAAATACACCAACAAGTGCTATTGATAAATATTTAACTTTATACATTGATAATTTAAGTAGTCAACGTTTAAATAATTTTCTAATAAATATATTAACAAATTCATTATTAAATAACAGCCTAATTGAATCATTAATTAATTGTGGTATTGATAGAAATAAATTTGATGATGATATTAGACTAGCTGAGTGGGAAAATTTAATATCACTTGGTAAACATGATGAATTTAATGATTGTCTTGATGAAATGCTTAATGATGGTTATACAAATGAAATAATAAATTACATACAATTAAATAATATTAGTAAACAATTAAAAAATTCAATTATAAAATATTTAAAAAATTTAACTGATGATAATAATTCAAATATTTGCATTGCAATAACTGATTCATCAAATAAATTATTATCAATAATACTTGATAATTTTGACTTTAGAATTAGTTTTATTGATGCTATATTTTATTTTGGAAGAAATATGAATTGGGATGGTGAAATTTATACATGTGATCATGGTTTTTCTTATGATTATCTTATTAAAATATTTAAAAAGTTATTTAATTTATCTGATGATATTGTTGTTGAATTGGTTAAGCGAAGATTAGATTTAGCTAAAGTACATACAAATGATATTATATGGAATAAAATTGAAGATAATTGTGTATCATAAATTTATACAAGTCAAAAAAACTCAATGATGTAATTTAATAAATTTCTTTCTTTTTTTTTCATCTATTTGTTAAATAAAAATGTTGAAACAAACAAAAAAAATATATGTTGTTTTTTAATTTAGACTTAAAGTACCAGAGACAACACCACTTACTGCTGTATTAAAATTTGCTGCTGAAGAATTTAGAGTTAATGCTGAAACATCAGCAATTATTACTGATGATGGTGTTGGTATTAATCCATCTCAAACAGCTGGTAAATATATCCTTCTAAATTCCTAAACTAAAAAACTAAAAGTTTTTCTTTTTAATTTCTTTTAATTAATTTATAATGTTAAATTTTTAGGTACAGTTTTTTTAAAACATGGATCACAACTTAGACTCATTCCAAGAGATCGTGTTGGTGGAAAAAATTAATTAAAAATATATTTTTTATCTAAATTAAATGAAGAAAAAATATTGATTTATATTGTAAAAAAAAAAATAAAGAAATTTTTATGTTAAAATAAACATTCCAATTAACAATTTTTAACAATTAAAATTAAATTAATTTTATGATTGATATTTTACATATCTCAAAAACATGTCCATGAAAAAAATAAAATTATATTCTTATTAATTATAATTGAGAAATCTTTGAATCAAAAAAAATGAATGTTAGCTGATTGAGACAATCGTTTGAAAGCATCAGTACTATCTTTAAAAGAAACAAATATATTTAATGGATTTACACGATATTTTGTTGATCCAGATATTTCATCAACAATTTCAAAAGTAACATTTGTATTTGAAATAAACAAATCTTTTAAATTTTTTAAATTTTAATCTCATTGGCTAATAAATATATTTTTATATTTTTTTTTCTTTCCATAATTTATTATTATTATTTGAGTATTAAAACGTAATTAATTTTTTGTTTTATCATGCTTTTATTTGACCTTACAAATTGTCATTATTTAGAGAAAAAAAAAACCAGAAATCTCAAGATTTTATTTATTATGAAAAATTAAAAAAAAAAAAAATCTTATTACTTACTGTTTCACGAATTTTTTTAATTTTTTTATAATAGGCAAATATAATTTAATTTGTGTGACACACCTGGAATTATATATAGTTACAAATAACATTATTTTAAATATTAATAATTTTGTTTTTTTAAAAATGCAAAAGTATAAATAAAAATATTTCAAAATTGTTTATGATATTAATTAGATTAAAAGTAATTGAAATATATAATATTTTTATTTTGAATTATTATTTAAAGCAAGAAATAACAACTGGATAAAAATAAATTGATCGCATGTAAACTGAAAAATTTTTTATTTTTTTTAATCATTTTTATAAATTTTTTTTTTAACAATTAAAATTAAGGTAGTTTTATAATTAATATTTTATATAATCATACAAGTATCTAGAACACATGTCCATGAAAAAAATACAATTATAATAATATTAATTATAATTGATCAATCTCTCGATCCAAAAAAACGGATGTTAGCTGATTGAGACAATCGTTTGAACGCACCAGCAGAATCTTTAAAGGAAACATATATATATAATGGTTTTTCACGATATTTTGTCGATCCAGATATTTCTTCAACAACTTCACAAGTTACACTTGTATTTGAAATAAACAAATGTTTTAAATTTGGTAAATTTTCAACAAGTTTAATGACTGATCTGTTAGTGACATTAATGCAGTCTAATAACATCAAAGTTTTTAATTTCTTATTATATAAATATTGGATTGATGCATCAGTGATAAATTCATTTTTTGTTGATAATTTATTATCTACCAAAGTGTCAATTGAACGAAGATAGAAGTATTTTAATTGTTTCAAATTATTAAGTGCAATCATACCGTCATCTGTTAAATTTGTACCAATTATATGAATTTCTCGTAATTTCTCAGAATTATTACAGAGATTGATTAAAAATTCATCTGTCACACCACAATCCGACTCAATATGTAAGAACTTCAGAGTTTTTAAATTGCCAATTGGATACATATTTATATTTTTATCTGCAAACACTGGATGAGTATCTAGCGCGTTAGATACTCGCGAGCCTGGATTAAAATAAAATTTAACCAAATTCTTCATTTCACCTATTGACTGGAGTAATGGTTGTCTAAGTCCGAATTTAGCAACACATAATTCTTTCAAAGCAATTAATTGAGGAAATACCTGAAAAATAAATAATTTTATTAAAAACTAAATAAAATTTTTATTGCGTTTTGAATATTTATTTAAAAATTAAACTTACCAAAGCCAATGAATCTGGTAAAAAAATATTTGTACTAAAATAAGAATTAAAATATAAATATTTCAAGGTTCCACCAACTTGTTCTAATGAATTAACCAAAGTATCTGGTAGAGTTGAATTATCGCATGCCCATGTAATTCTCAGCCCTTTGAGATTAGACATATTAGAAAAAACATTTTCAAAATCTTCACTTTTTATTTCCTGGAATCTTAACCGAAGTTGTCTAAGATTTGGACAATTATTGTTAATAAATGGCATTATATGAGAAAACTGGTAATCTTCTACACATAGGCAAGTTAATTTAGGTCCACATAGATCAATTATATATTTTAAATCATCTGGTTCGTCATGCCATTCATTGGCTGAATCATTATAATTCTTCGAGTATTCGCAATTATTAGCAATATATGTTGTGAAGCTTGAAGTAACAAATTTGTTATCGATACGTTTGCATACTGAAAACATAATTAAATATTATCATTTGTATATTTGTAATTATACGCAAAAAATTTCAATAATTATAATGTTATATTTTCTTACTTTTTTTAAAATGTTTTTGACAATAATAATCTATAAATAATATATGCATAAACTTTATTTTTCTTTATTTTTACAATTTTTGAAGGAATTTTGAAATTTTATTTCATCATAGTCTTCATTGTCCATTAACCAGGCCATATGCATAGCATGCTTCTTCATTTTTTTCTTATTTTTACAACTTTTGAATGAATATCGAAAATTTATTTCATCTTTATCATCGTTATTTTTTTTTACTCTTCCCATTACCCAATCTTGTAGATATTTTTCGTTGAGTGGTTCGAGCTATAAAAAAAATAAATTTATTATTCAATTTGATCAACAATAAACAATCAACAAATAATAAAAGATTAATAAAAGAAGAAAAAAAAAAAAGGAAATTTTTGATTGAAAAATTAATAGAGCTCCGAGACTTTCGTAATTGACAATAAGATAGATTAAAATAAAAAAAAACACTGATGCATACGCTCATCAGTTAGTTTTGGCACACACACACTTGTATATTTAGAGCACATGGCAAAAAATATAAATTTAAAACTTACTCTTATATTTTGAGTTAAAAGGAGTTCACTATCACTCGGGTTTGAAATATCCTTTTCACTGGTCTGCATATTTTATTTTCGGTTAATCTAAAAAAAAAAAAAAAATTAATCTATGAATTATCTAACTTCAAACATTAAATTCTAAAAATTTGATAAATTGATTGCACTTTATGAATTTACCTTTTTTCCAATGCACGTATAAATAATCAATAAAATAGTGTCTAACCTCTGCACAAACTTTTCAAATAGAAAAAGCTATTGTGTAGTGGTTTAATAAGAATCGCTTATTGCTATTTAATTTTCATGAACTGATAACTGAGTTTTAACAGAGCGTGTATAAACTATAAATATAATAATTTATTGATATTTTAATTGTATAATTTATTAATATTTTTTACACATATAACTCGTATAGATACAATTGGCACGTTGTAACGTCGTTCACTATCATTTACTACTAAAGTGTAAATGCGTAAATCACCAAGCGTACCAACTATCAAAGGGCCCAGAGCGTTAGAGTTTGATAATTTTAATAGTTATTGTGGTTCGTTAGTTTCGTTAGAGTGGGTATATGTATATACAGGCGAGCTACTGAAAAATTATAGCTAATAAATTAACCAACGAAATTCAATGTATGACTAATCATAAAAATCTCTAAAACTATGTTCGGGTATTTTTTGTTTGTAACTATATCAAAAAGTAAAAGTATTAAAATTAAATAATAGAATATGTAATTTTTTTTCAAGCATAAAATTGAAGATAATTGTGTATCATAAATTTATGCAAGTCAAAAAAAAAAACTCAATGATGTAATTTAATTATAATATAAATTTTTTTTTTTTTTTCTTTCATATATTTTTTAAAGAAAAATGTTAAACAAAACAAAAAAAAAAAAAAATCAAATGAATATTAATGAATAAAATTAACAGTGATAAATTGTGCTTTGGAATATATATTTAAAAATAATATTATTTTAAATATTAATAATTTTATTTGATTAAAAGTGCAAAATTAAAAATAAAAATATTTCAAAATTATTTATTATATTAATTGGATAATAAATAAATGAAATATATATTATCTTTATTTTAAATTATTTTTCAAAGCGAGAAATAACAACTGGATATAAATAAATTGTTCACATGTAAACTGAAAAATTTTTTATTTTTTTTTTATCATTATTATAAATTATTTTTTTAACAATTAAAATTAAAGTAGTTTTATAATTAATATTTTATATAATCATACAAGTATCTAGAATACATGTCCATAAAGTAATACAATTATAATAATATTAATTATAATTGATTGATCTTTAAATCAAATAAATTGAATATTAAACGATTCAAACAATCGATCGACTGCACCTGTATGATCTTTAAAGGAAGCAAATATATTTAATGGTTTTACACGATATTTTGTTGATCCAGATATTTCTTCAACAACGTTAAAAGTTACACTTGTATTTTTAACACACAATACTTGTAAATTTGGTAAATTTTTAGCAAGTTCAATGACTGATTTGTTAGTGATATTAATGCAGTTTGTTAACATCAAAGTTTTCAATTTCTTATTATATAAATATTGGATTGATGCATCAGTGATAAATTGAAAATGTGAAATTTTATCATTTTCCAAAAAAATAGGTGGACGAAGATAGAAGGTTTTTAATTTTTTCAAATTATTAAGTGCCATCATACCATTATCTGTTAACTTTGTACTAATCACATATATTTTTCGTAATTTCTTAGCATTATTACAGAGATTAATTAAAAATTCATCTGTAACACCACACTCTGACTCAATATTTAACGACTTCAGAGTTTTTAAATTGCCAATTGGATGCATATTTATATTTTCATCAAACACTGGATGAGTATCTAGGGAGCCTAGATTTAAATCAAATTTAACCAAATTCTTCATTTCACCTATTGAGTGGAGTAATGGTTGTCTAAGTCCAAATTCAGCAATACGTAATTCTTTCAAAGCAATTAATTGAGGAAATACCTGAAAAATAAATAATTTTATTAAAAATTAAATATCATTTTTTATTGCGTTTTAAATATTTTTTAAATAACATTTATTAAAAAATTAAACTTACCAAAGCCAATGAATCTGGTAAAAAAATCTTATTTTTACCTAAGTGAGATTGAAAATCTAAATATTTCAAGGTTCCACCAACTTGTTTTAATGAATTAACTAAAGTATCTGGTAAAGTTGAATTATCACATGCCCATGTAATTCCCAGCCTTTTGAGATTAGACATATTAGAAAAAACATTTTCAAAATCTTCACTTTTTATTTCCTGGAATCTTAACAGAAGTTGTTCAAGATTTGGACAATTATTGTTAATAAATGGCATTATATGAGAATACTGGTATCTTTCTAAAGATAGGCAAGTTAATTTGGATCCAAATAGATCAATTATATATTTTAAATCATTCGGTTTGTCATGCCATTTATTGACTGAATCATTATAATTCTCCATGTGTTCGCAGTTATTAGCAATATATGTTGTAAAGCTTGAAATAACAAATTTGTTATAGATATCTTCACATACTAAAAACATAATTAAATATTATCATTATAGTATATTTGTAATTATACAAAAAAGTTAAACAATTATTATAATGTTATATTTCCTTACTTTGTCTAAAATGTCTTTGCTGAGAAAATAGTATACGCAACCGCTTCATTTCCGCAGCATGCTGATTCTTTATTTCTTTTTTATTTTTACCATGCCTGAAGGTATATCGAAAATTTATTTCATAATCTTCATTATCGTCATTTTTTTTCACTGTTCTCAGTACCCAATCTTGTAGATATTTATCGTTGAGTGGTTCACGCTATAAAAAAATTAATATTATATTATATTCAATTTTATTAACAATAAACAATCAACAAATAATAAAGGATTAATAAAAGAAGAGAAAACAAAAAGTAAGTTTTTATCATATTTAAAAATTAATGTAGGGCTTCGAGACTCTCGTACTTGACAATAAGATAGTTTAAAATAAAAAAAAACACTGATGCATTATACGCTCATTGACACACACACACACACACACACATGTTTATTTAGAGCACATTATGGCAAAATATAAATTTGAAACTTACTTTTATATTTTTAATTAAAAGCAATAGTTCATCTTCTTCCATGGTTTGCATATTTTATTTGCGGTTAATCTAAAAAAAAAAAAAAGTAATAATCTATGAATTATCTAACTTTAAATCTTAAATTCTGAAAATTTAATAAATTGATTGCACTTTATGTATTTACCTTTTTCCCAATGCACGTGATAAAATAGTGTCTATAACCTCTGCACAAACTTTTCAAATAGAAAAAACTATATTGTGTAATGGTTCAATAAGAGTCGCCTTTTGCTATTTAACTGAACCTTTGGCTATATTTAATTTTCATGAACTGACAACTGAATTTTAATGGAGCTTGTATAAACTATAAACGTATATTTAACATATAATTTATCAATATTTTTTATACATATAACTCGTATAGATACAATAAGCACGTTGTAACGTCGTCCAACGTTGTCGTTCACTATCATTCACTACTAAAGTGTAAATGCGTAAATCACCAAGCGTACCAACTACCAAAGGGCCCAGATGTACAATTTAATATTTTTTCTATTTTTTTTTTTTCATCAGTGACTGATATTAAGGTTGAAAGTAAATAGAATTTCCAACTATACGATTTTCGAATTTTTGGTCCCATATAAAAGCCAGAATAATTATCTATTTTGTTAATTTTTTTTCAGAATTTTGTACCGTGGTTTTTTTTAGATAATTAATGTCAAAGTTGACAACTTTAACGCGTAGGTATAGGGACTGAACACATATTTTCTTCTGTAGTTGAAAAAGTTTCTATACGATTTTGCTTAAGGGTTCTTGGGTTATATTACATAATTTTAGTAATTAATATTCACGCGATGACGCTTATTTTGGGGTGCGGAAAATAATATTCCTAACGCTTATAAACCTCATTCCTCTCATGTTTCTCCCTTCATTATTTTGGTCCAATCTTTACCTGTATATATCTTTGCCTCCCTTTACCACAACATTGATCTCAAGACTTTACACAAATTCTATTACACCTTTTTTAAATATATATTTTCAAGGGTTCTAATTTAAATTGTTTGTTTAAATATTTTTATTTTTGTTAAATTTAAAATGACAAACAAAATTTCCGCGTTATAGCTATTTTTATTTATTTTTTTTCAATTTTAAATTTTATAAAAATAAGGTTCTTTAATATTTAAAACTGTATGAAAATTAAATTTTCATATTTTAATTTTTACAATAGTTGAATGTTACTATTGATTTAGTTCAAATATTCGCATTTTCTTTTTTCATATAAAATTTTATAAATGAAAAAAAATATATAAATATGTATAGTAAATAAAAATATTAGCAGCATAATAAGTACTGGAAGTTTTAATCATACAACAGCAATTTATGAACCAATTGCGATATTAGAACTGAATTAATTGATAGAAATGATAATAATAATAATGGTAAAACATTTGAATTAACAAATGAAATGCTTGGTTTAAAAATTAATGATAAAAAAAAAAGTACATGTGATGATAAAAAAAATTTAGCTGATACACATTTTACAAGAGATACACATATGAGAATTATATTAGGAAATAGTGGAGCTAGAGTTGGAAAGCTGAGACCCGCAAAGAAATACCCCTTTAGATTAAATTAATAAATAATTTAAATGACGATTTTAGTGAAGAAAATATATAATAAGTTATATGGAAGTCAATAATTAATGAAATTACATTGTCTCTATTCCTGTCTCTCTATTATTTTTTATTTTATTATTAATATTATTTTTAAAAAATAAAAAAATGAAAAAACTAATAAGAAAAAAAATAATGTAGAAAATAAAAAAAAAGAGAAAACGAAGCTAAAGCGTAATAAATTAAAAAAAAAAACAATGGCCTGAAATTTTGTGGGAGCCTGTGTGAATATATGATTTATGAATTTAGCATAAACATATTTATTATTAGTCTGTAGTGGATGATGATACAAAATTTGAAAAAATATATGAAAAAATATGTGAAAATAATTTCGACTTTTTTAATTATTATGCTTTCGAAATGAAACAATTTAATCCAACCAGATAAATTTTTATTTATTCATAGAGACAATAACACTAGACACAATTTAAACACAATTTAATTACTTCACTCCCATTGATAATATATCTTTAATGTCTTTAAATATATTTTTATATTTTTTCTCAGATAAAATTAATAAAATTATTATTTCTATTTCATTTGCGTTTTTCATTTATTTTCATTAAATTGCAATTTTTTTATCTGCAACTAATAAATATTAATTACAATAATTATTATTATTAATTTTATTTTCTGTAGCACCTGTGTACTGTCGGATCCTCCACATAACTCCATAATTTAGAATTGACTATAAATTTTTTTGTTTTATTTCAATTAAATATTTAACTTGGACATTTAAATTGTACAGATGTCTTTGATAATATAATACACCAGTTACTCAAGACCACCTTCTTCCTCAAGTTTTGATAAGAATTTTGGAATACGATAACCACCCTCAACTTGTCTTGCCATATTAATTAATCCCAATAATTTTTTAATACCAATAAATATTCTTTTACCCTGTAAACGTGCATGAAGTGATGACATTAGAGTTCGATGATTCGATAATCTTAATCTCTTAATCGTTATGACTGGTTGTGACTTGTGATTCGTCAATCGTTAGTTTCGTTACAGTGGGTATATATTGGCGAGCTACTGAAATAATTGAAAAATCAGCTAATAAATTAACCGAAGAAATTCAATGTATGACTAATTATAAAAATCTCTACCCAACGAAGTTCATGTATTTTTTGTTTTTAAATATTAAACATCAAAAATTATATTTTAAAATTAAATAAAATATGTAATGGATAAAGGAACATTTCAAAGACAACACTAATTGATGCATTAAAAATACTCCACACAATATCAACTATATGTTAGATCAATAAAAACATTCTTATTTTCACAGCCAACAGATGAATTAAAAGTATCAGATGCAGCTGATTTAAATTATCCTCATAAAGCACAAATACAATGGGAAAGAAGTTTTTAAATAAATTCTCGTGGAATATTTGGATTAAAGAAACAAACAAAAAAAAATAGTTTTTTAATATTTTCAAATATTTAAAAAATTATTAAACAATAATTTACATAATTTTTTGATAATTTAAGTTATTTTAAATTCATTAACTTTTTAAATTAAATTTTTCTATAGTAAATTATAGTTTTAGATAATTTTTTAAAAAATAAAAAAATTATTTTGCTTTTTTTCGTTTTTTGTTGTTTGTGGGTATATTTAAAAAAATTATTATTATCAAATTATTTATAAATCAATAATGGCTATTTAGTAGAAAATTAAATTGAAAAAAAATATTATATTGTGTAAAAAAGGCCCAATGCGAGTGCTCTCACATTGTGCCCTTGTTACACAAAATAGTATATTGATTCCGATTTTACAGACTTAAATTATTTACGAAAATATATCGAAAAATCTTTCATTCACCTATGTGGAAGTACTCTCAAGAAACATGATAGAAAGTTTATTTGAGAATATTATCATAACGTTTATATATGAGCATATGTTAATTTAGATGGCATCGGGAAAATAAAAACCATGGATAAATTTAGTTTCAACATTGCAACAGGCACAGCTGATAAATTATTAATAAATTTTTCAATACATGCCAAAAAAATCGTATTATTAGTAAAAAAATAATTAATAAAGGTATAGAAGCAATTATGTTAGGTGATCTGGAGGAAATTTTTCTCCGCCTTTCGTCTACTTTTCTCCGTCTTTTCTCCACTTTTTTCCAACATTGACCCATGGGTGGAGAAATGGTGGACAAATTCCTCCACTTAAAATTCATTCCGACTTTTCACCAACTTGCTGTAGTTGCTGGGTTTTTTGTTTTTTTGTATTATTATTGTTTTAAATAAATAGACAATTTTTTTATTTGGTAGAAATATCTTATTGATGAAATACATAGTAGATATAAAGTTGATACAAAGAGACGTCACTACTACGACAAAACTACATCTTGGCGGATAATTTTTCCGAGGTACTTAATTGGCTTTTGTATGCCTTGTTCATATTTTTTTTACAAATAATATCAGTGATTTAAAACGAAAAAAAAATCAGCAATTATTTTTAGTTATTCAATTGGCTTGATAATAATTTTCTAATTAGTATTTTCATTATTTTTAATACATTTTGTTATTTTTTTTGTATGGAATGCTCAAAAGGAATGATCAAGTTATATTTATTTTTCTAGATAAATAATTTAAAAAGAATTTTCATTTTTTGGCACCTCGTTGGTCATTAATCATTGATGATTATACATCATTAGCGCCACATTGAAATAACATTAATATTAATAAATAAAATCACTAAATTTTACGACATTTAAAAAATTTAAATAAACAATATTTTTATATAAAAAAATTAATAATTAAAAAAGTCATTTTCGTTACTAAAAAATATATATGTAGCAAAAATTGTTGGTTTGTTATTTAAAAAATTGTATATAAATGTAAAAAGTTTTTTTTATTTTTTTCTCATTTTTTTATATATAAATTGAAAATATTATGAAATTTAATTATTATTTGTCATGGATTTAGTGACATTTACTTGAGTATTATAATGAAGAATTTACTTTTTAATTTACGATTAACAATTTGTTGATTAATTATTTTAAACAATCATTAATTTTATGATTGATATGATTATTTATTTATTTTTTTTTTATAATATATAAATCGATATTCAAATAATTTATTTATGTGCGCATAGAAAAAAAAAAAAAGAAACATTCTTTCATTTTTAAAAAGTCAAATAATATTTTTTAAATTAATTTTATGATGGCTACTAATGCTTCAAGTTTAAACCTCGGTCCATTCTTAATCTCATTGGCTAATAAATATATTTTTATATTATTTTTTCTTTCCATAATTTATCATTATTATTTGAGTATTAAAACGTAATTAATTTTTTGTTTTAACATGCTTTTATTTGACTTACAAATTGTCATTATTCAGAGAAAAAAAACCAGAAATCTCAAGATTTTATTTATTACTAATTGATTATGAAAAATTAAAAAAAAAAATCTTATTATTACTGTTTTACGATTTTTTTTTCTTTTATAATAGGCAAATTGAATTATAATTTAAATAATTGCCATTTATTCTAATATAGTTTTACAATCAATAATCTATAAATAATTATGATTAATTTTTTTTTATTTAATTATATATTTGTATTTAAAATGACAATAAAAAAAAAAAAAAACAAATTAGATATTTATGTTAAAACCAATCGAGACTAGAGCTATATCATCACACGACAATATTTAAAAAAAAAACTCCCATTACATGGATCTATAATAAATATAAATTTTAAAATAAAAACAAACTTTTTTCTTATTCTTTTGATAAATAATTTTCTTCAAAAAAGTATCATTAATTTTAGTTAATAGTGATACTCAATAAAAAGCATTAAATTAATATTTAATGATGTAAATGTGAAGCACAAATTTTAATGGAATAATTAATTTAAATATGGCTTATGCAAATATATGCATTTAATATTTAAAAAAATGCACCAGCAAGTTCTTGGAGATTATTGTTTCTTGTGTATTATTTGTTGTTTCAATTCAGCATTTTTATTCATCCTGAAAAAATCAATTTCAAGCTTATAAAATCATATTTATGTGAATAAAAAAATATTTATCAATTTAATAATCATAAAACAACAAAGCACAATTAAAAATATTACCCATTCATGTTCGTCCACGCCTTCCATATGGTCTTGTTCCAAAGAACACTCTATCACATCGCCAACAATGTTGCTCATATTTTTTTGGATCTACCACACACAACATAGACACACATAAATCACACTCCAATACAAAAAAAATAATAATAATATAAAATAAAAAATTAAACAAATAATAAGTATCTCAAGGAAATGAGAACATTTTGATGTGTAAAAATAAAATAAATTCGTGCTTTCAATAATACTGTTGTTGTTATTAATTAGCTTAAAAATTATACCTCATCTTGCTTGGCTTTCATGGTGTCTGCATTCCATCCCATTCTACCTCCACCACCACTGCCAAATGACTGTGATGAATATTGTCCAGATTGTTTAGCTGATACTGGTGCTGTAACAATACCTTGTCCTTGATTTTCTGAAACTAATAAATGAAAAAAAAAATATAAAATAATTGAAGCTACATTTTAAAACTTTTAGAGTTTATATAAATTAAATTTTAAACTTACGACAATCCATTCCAGGTGGTTGAAGATTAATTCTAGATGCATGTTTATTAATTCCACTGAACCATTCACCAGATGATAATGTTGGTTTCCATGTAACTCTTGTTGGTGGAAATAAATCATCTTGAAATAAATCACTTTTAATTCTTGGTACAGTAAAACTTAATGGTTCAATATTATTATTTGTTAATCTTAATGCAGATGCAAATTCAACACTAGCAACATCACATTTATTTTTAGGTAAAAATGATAAACCTTGATGTAAATTAGCAGCACGATGATGACTCAATGGACATATATATGGTGCTTCTTCAGTAACTTCAAATGCATATATTGTTGAATCACCACGTCCAGTTAATAATAATGTTGAGCTATCTTCATCATAAAATGGCATTAATATTGCTGGTGATACATCCAATCCAACAGTATTTAATGGTGTATTTAATTGATCAGCTTTAAATACCATTATTTGTCGTTCAGATACTTTATCAAAACCCATAACAACAATATATCTTCCATCTAATGCCCATATAACTCTAGCACCACGTGTACCAATTGGTCCTTTACCTTCATTTATTGGTACATTGCTTGTTCTTGGTTTATAAACACGTAATTTACAATCTTTACATGATGTTGCTAAATATTGTCCACATGGTGACCATGCAATACTAAATATTTGATCATTATGTCCAGTTAATATTATTTTAGCAATTGCTACTTTATTATTGCTGTTATTATTATTTAAACCTTCTAAATCCCATATTTTAATTGTTGTATCATATGATGCTGATGCAAGTACATCAATAGCAAGTGGATGAAATTTAATAATATAAATTTTATCAGTATGTGCTTCAACAGTATGTTTTGGTTCATTTGTTGGTTCAATAAGACCACCATTTGGTATTTCCCATAAACGTATCATACCATCATCACATGCAACAGCTAATCTTTGATTATTAAATGGATCCCATTGAAAATCCATAATACTTGCACCATGTACTAATGCTGGTATAACACCATCAGCAAGTCTACCAGTTTTATTTAATTCTAATACAGCAATTTTACCACCAGGACCACTTAATGGTACAGCAACACGTTCATAATTTGCATGAAAACCATCACATTCACCAGATATTTGTCTACTAATATTTCTTATATTTTCAATATGAGTTGATTTATGACCAGGTGTACCTTTTAAATGACGAAATTTTGATACTCTACCAAATACTGTTGATGTACGTTTTGGTGTTGGTGTTGTTATTGTTGCTGTTATTATATCTTGTTTTTCAAGACGTGGATCCATACTTTGTTGACGTAACATTGTTACTGGTAATTTTATTATTTTATCATCATCTTTATTATCATTTTTTGATTTAAATGAATCACGTCGTCTTAATGATGTTGGTGAACCAATAACACCCATAGCTTTTTCAGCTAAATTACCATCAGTTACTGATACTGAACGACTCTCATATAATCTTCTTCTTTCAGCAATTGAATTTCTATTTAAACCACCACGTTCTAAATTACCTGGTTCATCATTATCTGGTGAATCATCTTTTATTTTAATACTTGATTCAAATAATTTACGTCTTTCAGCAGTACTTGGTGTTTTTGGCTTGTAACCAGAATCACTTGAATTTGCATCTTCTTCAATTGATGATGTATCACTTTTACCATTATCATTTTCTTTATTTATTATTATTTGTTCATTATCATCAATTGGTGATGATTTATCAGCATCAACAAGTTCATCAGTCATTGTTGAATTATTTGTATCTTGTAAATGATAACCATTACTATTATTATTGTTGTCATTATTTGGTGGCGCAACTGGAACCGAGAATACTTTGTCAAATGAAAATTCTTGATTTCCAGATTTTGCCTGAAATGGTTTTGGTCCAAGTCTTGGCTGTAGAAAAACAAACAAAACAACAAAAAATACAATTTTTATTATCAGTTAAATTATCTTTTTAAAATTATTATTATTATCATTATTATTATTATTATTAACAACTTGAAAACTATTAAAAATATCTATAGAAAAAAAATAAAAATGAGATAAAAAAAGTAATGATATTATTAATCCTCCTCCAACCTTGTAGCCACCAACAATATTTGGACTGACTGATGTGACAACTGATGCTGAATTTGGTGATGTTCTTGGACGTGCAACTGGTTTTGGTTCTTCATCAGATATACTATTAGCACGTGATGATCTTGGTAATGGTTTTGGTGGTATTGTTGTTTGTCCTCCTACTCCACCACCACCACCACCACCTCCAACTCCACCTCCTCCATTTTGTATTTTTTTATCATCACCACCACCATCATTATTATTATCAAATATTTTCATTGTTTCATCAATTTTATCAGCTTCATTATCATAATTTTCTTTGTCATTATTTTTATTAAAATCTTTTTGTTTATCATTATTTCTATCTTCATGTTCTTGTACAATTGATTGTACTTTAGCAATTTGTACAAAACCTTTTGGTGTTGCATGTAGACTTTTAGCTGCTTTTGCATTTTCAGTTTTAATTATCTGCTGATTTTCCTTGAGTGCTGCCAAGTTTCCTTTGTGTATCTAAAGGTCAAGTTGTTTTTTTTTCTTCATTATGACACTTATTTTTATTTTTTTTTTTTTATTAAACAGTCAAAGCTACGCACACATTTTTTTTTTTATTTTTATTTTTCACATTCAAAGAAAAATTAGCTAAAATCATCGGTGTCATTCTGAAATTTACGTACACACAGCAAAATAATACATAAATCAAAACTAAAAAAATAATAAAAATTTTCAAATAATAATAATAATAATAATAATAACAATCGTGCTGTAAAATAAAAATAAAAAATAATAATAAAAATTAAATAATATTCTACACAAAGCTCAGCTGAAAATGATATATAAAAAAATAAAACTTACTGTTATTGATTCTTCGCCTTTTTCACGTTTAGCTGGATCAAGTGATATTTTTGGTACTGGTGCATCATGGCCTTTGATCCATGCCTCAGCATTATTTTGTGCAACACAGCCAGCAGTATCTGGATAAAGATCACTGTGAAAATCTCTGTATGACTAAACAATGAAGAAAAAAAATTAGTACAACTCAAAAACAACAAATGTAAATGCAAAAAATAAAAATAAATAAATAACCTTTCTTGGTACTTGATACATGATTGGAATAACAGTTGAAGATGTTAATTGTAAAATTCTATTAACTTCAGCTTGCATAACATGTAGTGCTCTTTTGGGTACTGAACAAATGCCTTTTGTTTGTTCACCACTGTGACGTATACCCTCAACAAGATATGGATCTTTATCAGTAACTTCCATATACATTATTGTTGTATCACCTTTACCAGCAAGAAATAACATATTTGTATCTGAATCAAATATTGGCATAAGTATACCAGTACTACAATCAAGTTCTAATGTTTTTTCTGGTATTGTTAAATTTCTTAAATCACGTATATAAACTTGACGTAATCTACTTGCATCAAAACCAGTTGTTAATATTCTTCCACTATTACCAAGCCATACAACTCTTGAATCTTTGATACTTTGATGACTTGAACAATGATTAACAATTGGTTTATTAATACGTGGATCAATAATACGTAATTGTTTATCTTTTGATGATGTTGCTATTAGTGTACCATCATATTTCCAACTTAAAGATTGTATAACATCATTATGTTCATTATTTGAAAATAATTCATTTTGTGATACAACATCCCATAATGATAAATTTGTATATGATACTGTTGTTAATAAATTATCAGCAGTTGGATGCCATTGTACAACTTCAACTCTTCTTTGACGATGTGAAAATGTACATTCTGGATTACATATTGATTCTTCAAGTCCTGTATCTGGTATATGCCATAATTTAACAAGACAATCTTGTGAACCAGTTGCTAATAAACCATCATGAAATGGTGAAAAACTCATGTCTGTTACAGTATCAGTATGGGCATGTAATAATGGCATTGTTTTACTTTTTCTTCCACAATCTTCAAGTGGTAGCACTGCCAAACTTGATCCTAAAATATTTATTTATTTAATTTTATTTATTTAGCTGTTATTATTTTTTTATTATTTACTTACCATTGTGATCAACATTGAATGCCATAAATGCTGCTGATGCTGCAATATTATTTCCATAAGTTTGATATGAACCAACGCAAATATCACGAATACATGCTTCTGGTTTTGGTACAATTGGTGTTGCATTTTTATATTTTGATGCTTTAAAACGCCAAGCCATTTTTAATCATGTAATCTAAAAAATAAAAAACAACAATTTAATACTTGCTATTTAAATAAACAAAATTTAAAATATATTTTACAGTTATAAATTTAAATAATTCAATTAACCTTGGTGATAAATAGAAAAAGTACGTGAGTAAATTTTTATAAATTGTATTTTTATTTTTATTATTTAATAAAATAATCAGCTTAACAGTCAAGAGTAAATTTTTTTTTTGTTGTGTATGTATGACTAATATTCCAGGGGGTGAAATATCCCCACCCTTGAGTATAAACCACCACCAATACACAAGGGTTGTAACAATAAAAAAGGAACAAAAAAAAACCTGATTTACGCCGAAAGAATAGAAGACAAAAAAGGAGCAAAAAAATATAAATAAAAACAATTTTTTTTTTTTGATAAATAATAATATTTACATAGATAAATAATATTATTATTATTTTTAAATAACAATAACAATAACAAAAATAAATTAATTAATGATTGATTGATAAAAACTTACGTGATTAAAATTTTAAAATGAAATTTGTCATTCGTTGTTGATAATATGATATTTTTAATTTATTTATAATAATTAAAAGTTGTTTAATTATACACACGTTAATTGATAATAAAAACACAAGTAGTAAAAACAAGTAAAAAAGAGACTAGACATACACAATGTCACAATGTTGGTTGGTGGTTGTGGTGGGCACGGGCGTCAGGATGACAGCCGGAAATGGGAAACCTCCCCTTTGCTCCCCTTTGCTCCCCTTCTCGTTGTATTTATATCGCTCTTTCTCTCTTGCTCTTGTTGTTTTTTAGTTATTTTTTGTTATTGTTTAAAAAGTATGCTTGTGTGAGTCCCTGCTGGCATTGTGTGGCATTGAACATGTGTATATATGTCTTTGTTTTTTATCACCTCTCTCAGTCAAGGGCCCCACCCTCAAGTACAGATCACTTACCGACCGAGATATCAAACACACGCATGCGTGCATCAATCGATTAGGAAATTTAAAAATTATTTTATACAATTTTTCATTTTTTTTTTTTTTTTTGTATTAATTATGGTATGATTTTTTAATGATGATAAATCAGCAAGTACAGCTTGAAAAAAATTTTTTTTTAAAAATGAGTATTTTTAATTTAAATATTGTTAATGAATTAATTAAAATTTAATTCGATATTTTAGAGATTTATTAACTTGTTAATACGTGAAACTATTTTGAGAAAATTGGCGAAATCATTTACACCAGGGTGATTGATTAGCGGGTTTATAATCTGGGTAATTTTTTATTTTACATTTAAAATAGTGATCTGCGATAGATGAGAGATGTCAAGACGCTAAAATCAAAGTGAGAGACAGATTTTTTAAAGTCGTGACGAGACAAGAGAGAGCTTGACTCTTGCCTCGTCTCGTCTCGATTTTAAAAGATCTGCTAAAAAAGTTAAACTTATCAGGCTGTATAAAAAAATCTCCACTCAGTTCATAATATAATATAAGCATAAAAAATAACTTTAAACATTAAAATCAAAAACATGGGTTACCATATGCGAAATACTATCAGGACACTAATGATGCCGCGAGACATGAGAAAAACGAAATGAGACGAGAATTTGGTGTTCCTGATTCGGGAACGAATGTCCTGATCAATCCTGATCCTTTTCATAAAAAATGTCTTAATTTGAGAAAAATGTCATGATTTATCAAAATTTTTCTTTTTCCAATTAATCTTGATGCATGCGGAGAAATGAGTGGAGAAATATGTGTGAAAAAATTTCTCCGAATTTCCTCCGAAAGACTTGGGTAAAGAAATGTTCGGGGAAATTTCTCCGGCTTAAAAATTCAATTCATAAGACTTTGAGTGAAGTTAATCCAGGTATCACCTAGAAAGCATTCTCGGTTGTCTATCACCTCTCTCAGTCAAGGGCCTCACCCTCAAGGACAGACACATACCACGGTCACTTATACTGACAGAATTATCAAACACTCGCATACATGCATCAATAGATTTAAAAAAAATTTATATATTTTTTTTTTTTTTGCATTAATTATATATTTTTATTTTATTATTCTTTTAAAAGTACAAGCTGAAGTAATGGCATAATTTTTAATGATGATAAATCAGCAAGTACAGCCTAAAAAAAATGCACAAAAATTAATATTTTAAATTTAAATGATAATTCTGTTAATGAGTTAATTAATTTACTTCGATATTTTGGAGATTATTAACTTGCAAAAGATTATCTTTACGAAAACTTAGTATTGTCACAGCAAGAAGTGAAACAATTTCAAGAGAATCATAGCCAAGAATTAAATCCCAAAGATATAAAAGTTGTTCTGGTGGTAAATGACCACTGAAACCTCTCATGAGCCATTTAAAAACAACTCTAACTCTAAAAAAATTATATTATTTATTTATTATTGTTCCTAACAATTATTATAAATTAATTAAAAAAATATAAATATACATACGGTTGTATTTGTAAATTACGAAAATGAGTCCAAAGTTGTGGTTCATGACACTGTAGTAATCTTTCAAATAATAAACATAGAGCAACAATACCTTGTTCATGACTTGATACAGTATGAAGACGAAACCAATAACGTAAATAAAATGCTCTAAATGAATAATACATTGCACAAGGATCATCATATAAATAACAAAATGGTGTTGCATACATTGTAAAACCATGAAATGGAATAACACCACTTGGTGGAAATACAAGTGTATTTTCAAGTGCTGCTGGTTTACCTTGTAATACAGCATGTATAACTTGTCCACCAGCACTTTTATCACTTGTAACTGGTCTTAAAATTTCTGAATCACGTGAAAAACAAATCATTGTTTTGTATAATACATCTTCAAATACAAAATATTGATCATCATTACTTGCTGTTAATTGAACGTCTTTTATTATTAGCTTGTCTACCATTATGTCATACTGAAGTACCATAGATTTTAGCTCTTCATAGTAATCAGCATCCTGTTGATAAAAAAAAATAGAATAGAAATTTTATGATGAATTATTTTGATGGGCAAAAATAATTACAATTTCCTTGACAACTGATCCAAGAACAAGCGACCAAAGTTGACCTCTGAGTGCTCGTGGTGATCCACGTTTTAAAAATTCTTGTGCAATTGGTGAATGATTTGAATTTAATACTTTTTCACCAAGTTCTGTACGTTCTATTTCTAGGCTTTTATAATTTCCAACAGCTGGCATTTCATTATCAACCCCAAGTAATGGTGCACCTTGTGCCAACTCACTGTACGTCATTCTCTGTTATTAAGCAAAATTAAAACAAAATTATATATTCACCCAGTTTTAATTGGCTGTAACATGTAGATATAATTTTTTACCAATTGTTCAAGTGTCTTGACACGAATTTGAATATGACTAAATTCCCAATTTGGCTGATTTTGTTGTTTTTTAAATAATGGATCTCTGATAGAGAATAAAACTTCGAGAAAATCTTTTGGTGCATAGAGAGGACGGTACTGAGATAAATCTTAAAATTAAAAATAAATTACAATTGATGATTTTACTGAAAGGGTGATCATATTGTTTTAGAAAAAAATTTTTTTTATTTTTTACCAACATCATAGGTACTCAATTCATTCCATTTTTCAGCAAGTTCATCTTTATCTGAGCTTGGTCGTATTCTGGCAAGTGGAACATTTAATTCATTACACATGGAATTTAATGATTTTTGAATTCTTCTTTCCCATTGTATTTGTGCTTTTCGAAGATAATTTAAATCAGCTGCATCTGGTGATTTTAATTCATCTTTTGGCTGTGAAATTAAGCATGTTTTTATTGATCTAACATAGCTGATATTGTGTGGAGATTAAAATAAAAATATATCTACTTGTGATCGTGCCCAATGAAAAACAGTATTTCTTATTTCAGTTTCAAGACCATTATTTTTTAATGCATCAATAAGTGTTGTCTTGAAATTGTCTTTTTTAACAGCCGATGAAGCAACAAGATGCTTGAAAATAAATTACATATTTTATTTAATTTTAAAATATAATTTTTGATGTATTTTAAAACTAAAAATACCTGAACTTCGTTGTAGAGATTTTTATAATTAGTCATACATTGAATTTCTTCGGTTAATTTATTAGCTGATTTTTCCGTATCCCATTTGTTATCTTCATTATTCATTTTACTCAAATTTATTTTTTTATTATTTTTAAAAATATTATCAATCGAGGAAAGCAACTGGAGCGATCGCCATTTGTATAAACAAATATTGTTTCCCGGTTTACCTGGGAAACCGCGAAACAAAAAAAAAATTATATATTCACGTGATACGCAAATAAAAAATTAGCAATCCCCACTTTTCAATCTAAATTGTGTATAGTTTATGTAATTACATCCGCGCATGCGTTTATAAAAAATTATTAAATAAATTTAGCCGCCATTTTCTCGACAAATTGTCAATTCGATAGGTCGTCGAAATAGCCGGCAAATCTTGTCTAACAAAATTTATAAATCACAAACGGTAAAGATAAACAATAATATCAACAATAACATTATTTTTTTTGTTTAAATAAAATTAATTATGTGAATTGATCAAGATAAAGATTGTCAGCCATCTTGGGCCCTCGTTTTCGCGCCAAATAATTCAAAAAAAAAAAAAAAAAAAGTAAATTCGATACCTCGAAGAAAGAGAGATAAAAAAAAAAAAAAAAAAAATACATTGCAGAAAGTATACATTGAAACGGAAGCGGCCTGATATCCAGTGTTTGCCAAGCTCCCAGGAACATGGCTCAGGAACTCGTCATGCAATAATATTCCCCAGTGGAAAAAAAAAATCCAATTTTTTATTTGAATAAAAAACCGGCTTTTTTTTTTTATCAATTCTCGAATGTGACTGTTTAATTGGACAGTGTTTAAATGGTTTTGATTTTTTGTTTTAAATTACCGTTTTTTTTTCTTTGTTTAAATAATAATAAATAAATTAATAAAAAAGCAAGTAAACTGTGGTGTAAAATAAAGAAACTCAAAGTCAACCAATAAATCTAGGAAATCAAAAATGAAATTGATATAAAATGGAGACTAATGTTGGACAAAGTGTGTGATAAATTGACTACATAAAGGCGTCTGTCTGTAACTTGTTTAATAAAATTCATAAATAATCATTAACAATGGCAAAAATTGACACAATTGATATGTCAAAAATATTAGAAGTTCAAGTTACACAAGGTGAAATGCTTGACGACTCACCAATAGGTTAGAATATTAACATATTTATTAAAATATAAATTATTATTTATCAATTATATTTCTAACCTAACTTAATCATTTAAATTTCATTGACAATAATTTTATATTATATTTTTTTCTAATAGCAACAAATTCATTAGGCACAATCACAACACTGAGACCATCTCAAATAATAACTCCTCAAGAAAGGACATTTTGTGATGCCATGTTTGGCTGTGGTAAGCCTAATAATTAATTATAAATAATAAATAATAATAATGATTAATTTATTGTTAATTATTTAATTTTAGATTTGGCTAAAGTACGTTTTAGAAAAATTCATTGTACAGCTTGTGATGTACATATTGGTTCAGCACCATCAGAATCACATAACATGCATTCACATCCAATATTAAAAACTCTGTTATGTACATCATGCAGAGACTTTTATGGGGACGGTTTATTTGAACAAGGTACAATGACAATGACAATAATAATATTCTTGATTTATTTATAAATAATTTTACAATATAATAACAGGTGATGATGCTACTGATATGTTTTGTCGTTGGTGTGCCAATGGTGGAAATCTTTATTGTTGTTCATACTGCAGTAATACATTTTGTTTGAAATGCATAAAACGTAACTTTGAAGATCACGTTAGAAACAGAATTGAAGCTGATGAAAAATGGAAATGTTTTGTTTGTAATCCAGAAGATTTATATACACTTAGAGCAATTTGTTGGGCATTGCTACAACATGTTAAAACTCTTTCAAGGTATAATTATTAAATAAAAAAAATTTCATCTATATAAAATGATAATTAATTAACTAATTAATATATTTATTATGCTATTAGAATACTTCAAGCTGATAATTCAATGACACAACAAGAAATACAATCAAAATTGGAACAAGATGATTCACTTTGTTGTATTAATAAACGACCAAAACCAGCAAAACGAAAAATAAAACATGATGATATAAATAATTCTGATGATGGTACATATTTACCAGTAAATACCACACATTCATCGAAAAAAAAAACTAAAAAGAAAAGATTAAATTCATCAACATACAATGATAATGATATTAATTATGAACATGATGATATTGCACCACTATTACAGTGTGAACAATCAATGATTGTTGAAGATGACATTGATTCAATTTTACCATATTCACCATATGATTCATCAAACTTAAAATTAACAGATTCAATAATAAATAATAATAATAATAGTTACAGTGTATCACCAATGCAATATCGTCCAGTTGTTAGAAATGGTCAAACACATTTGATACCATTACGTACAGTACGTACAATTGATTTATCAACATCTGGTAATACATCACAATTCAATAAAAATTCACCAAATAAATATCATTCGAAATTCACCAAAAAACAATCAACTGGTACAGAAGCAGCTATTAATTTAAATGTTAATAATAAAAATACAACAACACCAAGTGTCATTGACCTTGATAGTGATGATAATGACAATGACAATGAAAATACAACAAATACAACAATAAATAATAATCAAATAATTGAAATTGATGATACAAATCAAAATAATAATAATGCTAAACAAAATTATCCACGTTTAACTGTTAAAACATTTGAATGTGAAATAAATAATCCAATAAAATCAATTGATATAATACTTAAAAAATTACGTAGTAGATTAAAAATTGATATGAATAATTTTGAAAATTCACCAAGTGGTAATGATGTTAATGATGCAAGAAAAAAATTAAAATTAATTAATAAAAATATTGATAAAGTTGTTAATGAATTGGCAGAATTTAATAATAAAATGATTAGAAGATATAAACCATGGAAACAAACAGTGATAAGTGGTAAAAATTTACAAGATAATAGTACAACTGAAATAATATTATATAAAAAAAATCAGGGATGTATATTACCACTTGATATGGAATGTGTTGATGATTCAGAAGAAGAAATAGAAGAAGTAGAAGAAGTAGTAGAAGAAAGAGATAATGGTGATGTTGGTACTGATGTTGATACAAATATTGATTGTATTGTTGATTTTACAAGAAAATTAACAACATTCAATGAGAAAGAAACAATTAGCCAAGGTTGTAATACTGATTGTATAAAAACCCAAGACAAAGGTATACAAGTTTATGAAACAATAAATAAAGATTATGATATGACAATTGGTTATTCATTATTAATGAGAGCTGATTATGATGAAAAAAAGAAAAAAGAAATATACAAACCAGTTGTTATACATGATAAGTATTTTGGTAAATATGAAGAACAGTTTATATTTTATCTTCAAGCTTATGAGGATCGTATTGGTGATACATGTGATGATGATAATGAAAAAGAAAATACTAGTCCTTATAATTGTAATGATAAAACGCTAATTGATATTATTGATAATGATATTACAATATTAAAAAAACAAAATGACATACAAATTATTGATGAGATATCAAATTGTCATGATGAAGAAAGCATTGATAGTCATAAAAATACTGATGTTATTGATGATAATAATTTAACACCAGATGAAGCTAATAATACTGATAAAAATTTAAATTCAAATAATGATGATGATCAAGATAATACAAATGATGATAATGATAAAATGGAAATAGAAAACGAGCAAGAATCATTAATTAATATTAAAAATAAAAAACAACAAATTAATCAAGATAGTAAAGATTTAAATGACGATATTGATGAAGAAAATGAAAGCATATTGTGTAATAATAAAACACAAGAGCCAATTAGTATAGTAGATCATAATTATGGTAAAGATATTGAGAATAAAAAAAGCGATAATAATATTGAGATTCAAATTGATGACAATGACGAGGATGATGATGATGATGATGATGATGAGATTGAAAATGGCAAAAACGTTGATGAAATTTCAGAAGCATTGACGTCAATTGAAAAAGAAATATCTGAATTTTCAAAATTGGAAACAGAATTACTTGATAGTCCAAGAAAATCAAGTGTTACGTCAATTGTTCATAGTAATACTGTTGAAAATGGTTTAGCTAACAATGAAAATTCAAGTCCAATTGAACCTGAAGAAGCTGCTAAAGCTGTTCGAGCACTTATTGATGATCATTCACTGGATAATAATACACCACCAAATAAATCAACAAACGAGGATGACGATGAGTGCACCATTATTGATTAAAAACAAATTACATCTAGCTCTTTCTTCTTTTTTTTTCTCATCAATATTACAACTATTTGTTTTTTATTTTTTCGGTATTACATTTATTTTTTGTTTTCATATTTTTAACAACAGTGTCATATCAGACAAAATACCTCACTTTTTTTTGCTTTTTTTTGTTCACTTTTATATGATAATAATCATCTTTTATTATTTTTCAAATGATAAAAATACTTTTGTAAATATTTGCCTATTTTTTTATAAAACTCTTTGAATTATTATCTTTTTTTTTTTGTTTTTTTTTTTTTTTTCTAATAAAGTAGAGTACTAATGATTAAAAATAAAAAAAAAAAAAAAGTATCGATAACAAAGCTAATAAATATCGTTGTCATAATTTTTCATAAAAACTTGATTTTGTTATTATAAATAATTTCAATTAATTAAATTAAATTGTGAGTTGAATAAATTAAAATTTAAGAAAAAATAAAACATAGAATTAAATAAATAGTTTTTTAGAAATTTTTATTTAAAAAAAAAACACAAAAAAAAAACATAAATATCGTAATTAATAAATAAATAAAAAATATATAATGGATTTGTTTTTTTTTTTTTTTTTTCTTTTTTCTTATATTGACATTTTGTAGTAATTGATGTATAAAAAAAAAATATTATTTAATGTTAAATTAATTATTTCTAATCAACGAAAAAATTAGAAATTTTTTTTCCACAACAAAAAAATAGTTTAATTTTTTATTTTTAATATCTAAATTGTCCTTTTTTTCCCATTCCATTGTGATATACTCTCAATGGTGTATAGCTGCCATTTCCATTTGTACCTTTAATAAATAAAAAATTTATAATTAACAAAAAAAAAAAAGAAAAAAAAGTAAAATTAATTAGTAAAAAAATACCTTGTATAATTGACGGTGTTGTTCTTGAATGTGTAATATTTTGTGCATGACATTTTGGCTTAAGAAAACAATGATAAATAACAAAATAAATACAAGCAATAATAGCAGCAGCAATAGCCATAATTTGATAAACAAATTTAGCATTATCAACATCATCATAGTTTGAATTTTTCAAGTATCCTCCAATAAATGCACCAATTGATCTTCCAATACAAAAATGTGCAACAACTGGTATTGCTTGTGCTGTTACAGTAAATTGTCTTGGTATAAGATGTCGTAAATACAATATTGATGTTATCCACATGATACCAAGTGTAAAAAGTTCAAATAATTCAGTAATAATAATCAACCAAGGATCATTTAATATACTCAAACCAGTAAAACGTATAATATACATTGTAAATGCAATGATAAATAAATTACTGTGTCCAATATAATCAACAAAATTTTCAGATTTCCATAGAAATAATAAACATGGTAAAGTACCAATTGTCAATACAACACCAATAGTCAATGAGCTATCATCAATATAGGATAAATAAATTGGTAAATATGTGTCCATTGTACTCCAAAATGTACCAAGTATTATGAGGATAATAAATAGAGCAAATGTTTCAGTACCATAACGTTTAACAGCACTCATTGGTACAGCAAGCATACCAGATGTTGTATGCCACCACCATTCTGGTGGACTTAGTGGCATGTTATTTGATGTTAATGCAACAATTGATGCTATAATCATCAATAAACTATGCATTATTATTGGTATTAAATAATTTGTATCATATGATGTTGGCAATATGAGATTCAAGTAACCAGATAAACTTCCAAACAGTGAAAAACCAATTGTACCAAATACAAATTGTCTACCAATGTCACCACGACCACATGATGTTTCACGTGTTGCAATGACAACAGCTGAATCAAGTAATGTTATTATTGTCATTGGAAATATATCAGATATTGTACGTATTATTGCATACATCCAAAATGTCATTATTGGATCACCAGCAATTTGATGACATTGATTTTCCTTAAGCCAATAATTATTTGGCTCAATAAATGGATCAAACATATCACATTCAATTTTACATGTTTGATTTAATTTTTTTTTACTATTTTTTAATAATTCTGGTATACGACAATGTATATTTTCATCAATTGGATATTTACACATTTCATTTTTATATTTTGTATTAATTGCTTGTTTAAATGTTGCATTAATATTAATATTACCAGAATCAATTGTGTATACTTGACAATGTGTATTATCATTATTTGTAAAACACAAATGTGGTGGTTCATAATTATCATTTAAATTACTTCTTTTTGATTTATTATTTACTGTTGATTTTGTTCGCCACTCAATGTCTTCTTGTTTTATTTCATTTTCAATTGGTACAACACCAAATTCATCATCATCAATATCAAACTTTGACGATGTTAATGATGAAAATTTATTATTATTATTGTTACTAATTGAATGACATTTATATTGACAATTATTTAATAATACTGAGCATATTTTACTGTCACTTGTCCAATTGTAACATGTTGAAAATATATTTATACGTTGTTGATAAATCATTGCACCATTATTATCACATGAAAATTTTAATGTTGGTTTATATTCTTTTGGTAGTTCAATTCTTTCAACAACTGGTACAAGTGTTAATAGAAAATAAGATAGACCAGATAATAGACAAGTTATGCCAATCATAATACGTAAATAACGTCCAGTTGATGATTTTGATTTGTTATATTTGTAGCTTGCTAATTTATCAGCAATTGTTGATGCTAGAAGAGGTCCAATGATTGAGACAAGTGGTGAGATTATTGATATTGTGCGTATTTCATCAAGTGAAAGACCAACTGATGTCATGTGAAGTGGTAAAAATGGATAAATACAACCAATACCTTTAAAAATTGTTTAATATTATTTATTAACACATGATGTACATGATGATGTTGTTGATGAATCATATAACTTACCACCAAAAAATAAAAACAAAAGAAATTTTAATGATATTAAATTTCTGTTGATGAATTTTTCTTCTGGTTCATCCTTGATGGAACCCATTGTTTCGATTGATGCCATTGACATTTTTGTTTGTTTATTTATTTGTATATTGTTGATGAGTTTTAATTAATTATTATGATGGTGAATTTTTTATTATTCTTGAAATGACAACATCTTTCTGTAAAATATAAAAATAATTATTTAATTTAAAATCTAGTGAGTGTGTGTGTGAAAAGGAAAGGATAAATTAAGGTCTTTCAACGGATGTCGTTACTTTTTATTTCATTTAATCAGACAATATGTATAGCTGTGTTTGATAATCATTGCGTCCTGTATCACAATGATCTTTTTGAAAAAAAAAATTGTATATTTATTTTTGGGACAAAGAATAATCGAAACTGATTAATTTTTATTTTATATTTTTGAATTGTTTATTTAATTATTTAGAGCAAATTTCTAGCGGTTTTTTTTTTTTAGAAAATTAATGCATTTTGTAAATCGAAATATTTCGAAATATTTCGAAATATATTTTATCATGAAAAATCATTAATTTACAAGTGTAAAATAAAATAAATTTTTGTTTTTTTTTTTATAAATAATTTATATCGATTTATTTTTATTCTCCGATGATTGTTACTTCCGGTATGAATTTTATTGAATTGATATCCCGTTTGCTAGTTGCATCTAAGACACCTGTAAGTTTTCAATAGTAAAAAAAAAAAATAAAAATATATTTATAATGTAGAGAGAATGCTGGATGATGAATTCCATACACCAATGAAACGATCAGGTTGAAAATATCAGGTGTGCGTTCGTTAACCCCTTGTTTTACTATTTATTTATTATTTATTTAATTTTTTTTTTTTATTATTTTCACAACGTATGAGTGAACTTATCGCTTCCTCTATGGAGTTGTCGATCCGCTTCATGAAACTGATGATGTTCACTGGTGGGTAATTATTTTCAACGTGAGATGATATCGAGAACAATTTGTTATATTTACTTTTTCAATTGACAATTTTTTTTTTATGCTTAGTGACAGGATGTAATTAAATTAATAACAAATATTTTAGTTCATTTTTATTTTGGTCATAATGATAATGAGTTGGCATATATATTTTTTTTTTATTTTAATTATTCATTCTTTTTTTTTTTTTTCGTATTTTGCGTGACATTTAATCCCCTCGTGTGTTGGGCATTAACATCTTGCTCGTAAATTAAAATTCAGTTTTATTTCTTATACCATGGCAACGAGTGTGCCAAACATTCAAACGAAAATAAAAAAAAATAACAATAAAAATACAAAAAAATATTTTAATTTTATGACTCATTTTTAATTTTTTTTTTTTTTAGATAACTATGTTAATTTAGAAAGAAAATAGTAATGAATTAATTTACTGGACAAGAATTTTATATTAAAAAAAAATATATTTTTTAAATAAATAATTTAAAAGTTAATAATAATAATAATTTTTAAAACTAAAAAAACAACAAAGAACAAAAAACTGGTTTTATTTTAAAATTTATTTATCTATTTATTATAAAGTTATAAATAAAATAAATAAATAAAAAAAATAAAATAAAGACATTTTTAAAATATATATTTCGCAAAATAATTTATAAATTTTATATTTGTATTTTTTCTCCTAAATATAGAGTTCAACTGGGTCAAATTCATGTGAATAAATAATATATATTCTCAGAATTTTATTCAATCAGTTTTACAATGATATTAATAATATTTTATTTGTAATAAAAATTAAATGCACGATGAATTTACTATTGATAAATAAGTAAATATATTTTATGAACATTTATAATAATTTTTTATTATTTATTACGTCATTGAATTTTTATACTGATGCCATCACTTGATGATGATACAATATATTTACATTTGTCCTTTGCTTGTTGACTTGAAATAATTTGTATTTTTTTCCTTTTTTTATATGTCAATTTTAAAAATAGCTCAATAAATTATTCATGAGTTTTATTTATTTATTTATTTTTTATCTCAAAGTATTTGTGTGAAAGAATATACCTAATTTAATTAATTAATTTGTCTTTTATTTATTTTATTTTTTCCCAATCATTCGGGGCTTTTAAATAAGTCGAGTATAAATATGTGTGTAATTTAATTTCCATTGTATACAGTTCGATAAACAAATCAAATTGGGTTAATGAAATTGTCGTTTTTTTTTTATTCGTGGAGAAATTGTGGAAAAATTGCTTCGAAAAAATTTAACGCGAAGAAATGTCCGGTAAAATATTTTTCGATGTGAATCTTTGCCGGAGAAAATTCTCCACATGGTTAATTTTGAGGAAATACGGAGTATCACGGAGAAAAATGATTGCGAGGTTTTTATTTTTTCTAAAAAAAATTTTTAATATTTAAATTGAATTTTCATTAATACTTTAGTGAGATATTTATTTAGTCTTATTCATATATGCTTGGTCATATTTTTTTTTCACATTTGTTGTAAAAATAATGGCCGAATTTTTTTAATAATTTCACTTGGCCGTGCATGCAATTATTGTTGTATTATTAATTTCCATTCATTCTACCAGCAACTCGGGAAATATAAATCCCCCCGTTGAGATAACCAATGAAGGCTTTTTTTTTATTTCTTTGCTGTGAGCTGATTGACTTTATTTGTAGCTCAATAGCTCAAAAATTATCATAGAAACGAAAAAAAACTATCAAATGCACATAAAATGCTCATAAAACAATAATATCAATGATAAATCTATGATCATTTGATATGTATTTGATGTTTTTTTCTCGTTTCTATGATAATTAATTAACTGAAATATCTATAATATTAATTAACCACTGATTTTTATGTCGAACACTAAACTCATATAATTAAAAATCAATTGTCCTATGAATTAATACATTGACATAATTTTCGATATGGTTTACAACCTGTTCATTTTTACTGATCATTTAAAACAAATTTTTCTATACTCCTGGCTTCATTTTTGTTTCAACACTCCAAAATTGATTATTTTTAATACTCGATATGGTAATGAGTACATTGATGATCGTAATGTACAGACAATAATTAAAATTCAAAAAAAAAAAACATAATAAATATAAATAAATAGTGTGAAAATTAAAATTACACATTTATTTATTTGCTAACTTTTTTGACTATTCATTTTTAAAATTAAAAATAAAATATGCTAGTTAAAAAAATTACTTTTTATAATTGAAATAAAAATACAAATAAATTTTATAATATTTACAATCCTTAAATATTATTAAATAATAAAATTAAAAAAAATAAAAAATTCCAAGTAATTTTTTGAATTTTATTATTTGCAATTTACTTAGAAAAAAAAAATTATCAACATAATAAAAATATAATTTATATTCAAGATGAAATTTTATATTTTTAATTCACTCATATAATGTGGGACAAAAATTATTTTAGACTATTAATAATAATAAAGCATTATTATG
This sequence comes from Aphidius gifuensis, assembly GCF_014905175.1. Classification (NCBI taxonomy): domain Eukaryota; kingdom Metazoa; phylum Arthropoda; class Insecta; order Hymenoptera; family Braconidae; genus Aphidius; species Aphidius gifuensis. The sequence goes on from NC_057793.1 coordinate 1,621,243, forward strand.
ATTTTTTTTTATGTGTCATAGAATTTTTTTTTTTAATTCATCAACAAACAGATGTATCAAATTTAATTGAATGAAAAAAAAAATACACTCATTGTGTCATATTCAAGTCAATTACAAAGAAAGTAGAAAAATAAGAAAAAAAAAATATGTAAATACACTAGTTTGTTAATTTTTTATTTGAGCTCAAAAGCACGACAAAACTTGTTCGCAAACAAGTAGGAGTACAAAAAAAAATACATGACGACATGGATAAGTTTAGCAGTATTATTATACATATTTTTTTTTTTAATTTTTTTTTAAATATGTATATAACAGAGGATTATCCATGTAAGTATAACGGAACACATTATAGGGATCGTAAAAAAAATAAGACGTTGAAAAAAAATAAATAAATCTATGTTGATAAAATAAATGGTTTAAAAATAAAATAAGCATTACTATTATTTAATTAAATATACACTAATTTATCTAAAAAAATATTTAACTAATAATCAATTAATTACATTATCAAGAAATATCTAAAATTATTTTTTAATTTCATTTTTAAATTTTTTTAAATGATTCAAATTTAGTTTTGTTTAGAAATTTAGAGTTTATTTTTGTTGTTAATGATATTTATAAAATTTATATTTCAATGATGAATATGAAAAATTATAATATCTTGTTTATGTTGTTGTTAAAAGAGATGAATAGTTGGATCAAATAAAAATAACTGCAAATCAGCAGATGTTTAAATTACATTAGAAATGTTGAATACATTGTGATCGCATTGAGAAAGACACCTGGAAATTTATACTTCCCAACTTGAGATGATAGCAACGGACAAAAATAAAAAAAAAAAGAAAGGAACATCTTCTATAACAAAAAGAGGATGTATATTTAGAAATGCTCTAGGCTTTTTTTTTTTGATGTATCATTATAATTTTGAAGAATATAAAATAAGAAAAATAATTATATTTCGTGTATCAGGTATATACCAAAACTTCTTCAAGTATTGATTGATGATTCCCCAAGGTTTATTATAAACAAAAAAATTATAAATCAATTAAAATCATTAAATAAAATAATATTCATAATTTTATTTCTAAAAAGTATCTAATTAAATTATAAAAAATATCTAAAAAAACAATGAATTTTAAAAATAAAAATCAAAAAAAGATGAATGAAAAATTAAAAAAAAAAAAATAATAAAAAAAGCTTAATTACATATTTAATAAAAAAAAAATTAATCGAAATTTTTCTCTTAGAAACTTGTTAACCTTGTAGTAATTATTTCGATTGACAGTAGAAATTATCAAATAAAATTTTTAATAAAATTGATACATCATAAATGTAGTGTATTTTTTTTTTGATGATTTCGCAATTATGGAGCAGCTGGCCAGGCCGGATATTAAAGGGATGAGACACTGGTATGCCTGATAAATCCTCCAGGCAATTTATCACCTTCAATGACAAAAAAAAATGAATCGAAATATTTATACGAACCTTTTTATAAATATCCTGATTATTTTTATTAGAGCACACTCAAGTCACATTTTACAATAAACAATAATTTAAATATTGACAAATGACATTCATATTATTATTAATTAATTAGATAATTAATTTAAATAAATATTTTTAATTTTTTTATATGTTTACTGCGCGACTGCTGTCGAACAACTGTTTCGTTCGTTTAGTTTCGTTAAATCTCATGCGAGACTGATATTCTCTCCTCGGTTTTCAGGCTGTTGCGTCTCAGCGGGAAAAAATATATAATATCCACTAAAAACGTGTTATACATTTTTTTTTAATACATTTATTTTTATGTATGTTTTGACCTGGCTTTTTATTGTTCTAAATTCTTGTTTTTTTTTTTCTATGACTTCTTTTTTCTATACTAATTTTTTTTAATTTATATTTATTGGGTTTGCATGATGTTCAAGTTAATTTAATTGAAAAATAAAAGAGTTATTTTTTTTTATAAATTATTTGAATTTTTTTTCATAAAATGTTATGAATTTTAGTTACAAAATAATAAAAATTTAAATGTTATGTTGGGTTTAAACACCTGGCGAGGTAATGTTCGCTGGGGTTGAGGGTTGAATGGGGTTAAACTTTCACTTATAATCAATACTTAAATTTATTTATATTTTTATTATTATTGTAAATTGCAAATTGCTAATTTTATTTTTATATTATGTATTTTGTTTTTTATGTAAATTAAAAAATGTTTAATTTTATGTTTTTGAAATAATTTTTAAATAACTTTTTTATGTTATTATTTATTTTATTATGAAAAATTATTTCATTGTATTTTAAATTGGAAATAACAAACTTTATTTCGATTTTTTATATTGTTTTTTCTTTTAAATATATTTTGAAATAAAGGTACATTATAGAAAAAATGAAAAACTATTTAACTATATTTTTGAATTAATTGCTGCAAGTTTAGCAATGAATTCAAAAACATAATTAAATAGTTTTTTATTTTTTTAATTAGTTTCAAAGTACAAACAAATAGTCATTCAATTATTCTTAATTAAAAATTCTACCAAAAAAAAAATTCCAAGTAGAACCTAAATTTATATTTTTCCCATAAAACATCTTCACAATTTATTTCTATACGTCTTGTGTAGATCCATTATTGATGATACAGTGTCATCTATAAAATATTTACCCGAGACCTAATATTATTAAAATATAAAATAATACAGCGTGTCACTTGACTTGTTACTTAAAATTTTGACAAAATAAAATAAAAATACAATTAAAATTTTAAAATATCTTTTTAGAAAAAATAAAAAACCACGGTGGAAATATTTCTCCACGATTTAACCCATGTGGAGAAATGAGCGGAGAAATATTTTTCCCTTGTCGAAAAAATATCTCCGAATTTTTTCTCGAAAAAATACTCACGTGGAGAAATATTTCTTCACGTTAATTATTTTCGTAGAAATTCATCTTGTTATTATTGAAAATCACTTTATTTTAATTTCAATAAATTCTCTTTTTATAAATACATTTTATTTTCATGTAAATTAAGAAACATTTAATTATTTTTTTTTCATATTATTGTTAATTTTAATTTATAATTTTTATCTAAAAATTATTTAATTACTTTGTAATATTTAATTTAAATTAAAGAAAAAAACATATTATATTTTCAAATTAATTGCAGCAAGTTTAGCTGTTTTATGCTCATTACCAATTCTATCAGCCATTGTTTTACCCCAATATTCAAAATCCCCATAATTAACATCATAAATAAAATCGAAATTTAAATTTTTAGCAATCTTCTGACTATAATTTGATGTAAAAACACCAAACGCAACATCTGGTATATACTTATAAAATTTATCATTATCATTAACAGCCATATTTTTAGCAAATTCCAATGATGCTTCAACAACACCTTGTCCAATTCGAAATCCTCGATAATTTGGATCAGTACCAACATAAAAAATTTCCATTATCGTTTGTGTATTGTATTTTTTAAACAAATCAACATGTGACTCAACCTTGAATAAACATAAAAAAAGAAAAATAAAAAAAACCAATTATTATTTAGTAAAATTAACATATGCATAGAAGCATAAATATAAATTTAAAATGATGAATGAGCCAATGAAAAAAATTGTCAATTAAATGACTTACCTCATCGAGAAACTCAATAAGTGCCAGACATGATCTTTGCTTGATATAATTTTTAACAATATCACTCAATGGATCCACATTGTTGTCAATTAAATTTGTCTATAAATAAAAAATAATAAATACAATATTAAATTATATAAAAATATTAATAATAGTAAAATAAAATAAAATTTACATGAATTTTATTAAATGCAACAGCAACAACTTTATCAATTTTCGTATCAACAGCAACAATTGTACATTTATCCTTGATAACTTGTTCAAATATAATTTTCATTGTTTCTGGTGCACCATTTTCTTCATATAATCCAACACCAATTGCAACATTTTCTGTTTCCATAGAGCGTTGTTGAATATCCAGTGCTTGTTGTATTTTATCATCAGTTAATAAACAGTATTCAATTGATCCAAATGGAGCATCTTTGGTGTCACTTTTAAACATTTTAAAAAAATATTTAGTAAGACTAGGAGTGTCTCGAATGAATGACGATATTCATCTGTCGTTTTGAAATGCTTTGGATGCTTTGCAAGCTCTAGAATATGAGGTGGCTGCGCCAGAAAGCAACAAGACACTTTGTTAAACGAGTTTTCTTATTGGCTTTATCCATAAAAGAACACGAGTTTGTAAGTTTAAGCTAGCAACTGATTGTATATATTGTTCACACTCATTCGTATTAAATATTCTCTCTCTCTCTTTTTCTCTCGAATATATTCACTTATCTTGAAATAAATTTATACGAAAGAAATATTAAATCAACTTGGGGTGAATATTTTAAATCAAATAAAAGATAAAAGAGAAAAATCTACACAATTTAATCAAGTTTTTTTCCATTTAATTTATTAGTCTCAAGGTAAAGTTTATTTTTATTTTTTTCTAATCATATCTCTTTTTTTTATAAATGAGTTTAGTGAGACAACAGCTGGATAACTTTTGACCCCGAAATAAATGTAATTACAAAAGAAATCATAAAAGTATTGGATTTAAAAAAAAACAAATAGATAAAAATTTTTTTTTTAATTTAAAATTTCATGGGGTAGTTGAATTTTGATATTATTTTGTAGATTTAATTTTAAATTTTAATATTCACTTGGATATTTTAGAATTAATTTAAGATTTGTTTGTTTTTTTTTTTTTAGTAGAAAAATAATTTTCCTAATATTAATTTAATAATTGTATTAATTTTTTTAATTAAAAATAATTCTATAATTTAATTTTAAAATGATTAAAATGTTATTTTTTATATTTATAAATTTTATCAGGCTTAATAATAAATTCCAAGACAAAAATCTGCGAAAAAAACAAATCCTCGAAAATGATAAAAATAAAAATAAAAATTAAAAACATTATTAAAGTATTTTTTATTTAAAAAGAAAATATATAATTTAATTTTAAAACAATATTTAAATGTTATCTGGTATTAAATATAATATATCATCAACATTTTGATAAATTAATATCTCAAATATAATCAATCTTTAAACTGATATATAAAAAAAAAAAATAATATATTTATTTTTCTATTCTTGATAAAAATAAAAAGTTATAATCTTTTGGCAAAAAGACGTGATGTATGATGAGTATCACCAATACGTTCTTGATATGTTTTATCATGATAAATATAATCAATATATTTAACTTCAACTAACGAATCAAATCCAAGTTTTTCAGCAATTTTTTGTGAATAATTTGAGGTCATTATAGCTGATACAATATTTGGAATTGAATTAAAATTACTAATTGAGCTATCATTATTAATAACAACTGGTGTTTTAACTGATTGTCCATTTTTCAACTGTTTTCCAATTTCAATTGATGCTGAGACAAGAAGTTCAGCAATTCTTCGTCTACGATGTGAACGTAATACACCAAGAAACATTATTTCAAGTAAACAATTTGCATTGTAATGCTTGAAAAGATCAATTTTCGAATCAACCTCAGACATAAAATCAACAAGAGCTTTTGATGATTTGTATTTACAATTTTCACTAAATATTTCAAATGCTGATTTTTCATTTGGTTTTGATTGTACCTTGATAAATAAATTAAAAACAAATTAATAAATTGTATTTTAAATTTTAATTCACAGTGTTTTAATAAATACATACTTGAATTTTGTTGAAGGCAACTCCAACAACTTGACCACTTGATATATCAATAGCAACAACACTAACACCATCACGTGCTGCATCAATTGCTAATTTATTTAATTCTTCAACTGCATCATTATCCAGTGCAACTTCAGAACCTCGAGCTATATTTTCATCTGGATAGAATGAATCACGAAGTAGATCCAGTGCACCTTCAAGAGTATCACTTGTTAATGATTCAAATTCAATTTGTCCATCTTCTGTTGATCCCCATGGTCTGTATGACGGCATTTTTTCTTGATTACTAAAACAATTATAAATATTCAATTATTTCAATGTCAAAAAACAATTTATTTAATAAATAATATATTTTGAAAATGTACTAATTGTTTTATAAATTTTATTTGTCATTTACATGTTGAAAAAAAATTAACTACCTCATTTTGTAAAGAAAATTGTTGAATATTTTTAATAAAAATAAAAAGAAAAGAATGTGTATTCAATGAATGCTTTCAGTTGGAGTAATGATAACAATTTAAATGATGTTTTTAATTTTTTAAAATATATAGGGGCCATTTGAGAAAGTATGTGTGTAATTTTTTATACAAGTATAACAATAAAATGTTCAACACAAATCACAATATTAATATACTGATAAAATTTGATTAACAAGTTTAATAAATAATAATAATTATCATCAATCATATAGTCTGGGAGAATATTTGTATTGTAAAATATCAAATTATAAAGAGGAATTATTTGATTATTATTTTATTATTATTTTTAAGCATGTTGTTATTATGACAGTAAGTGGTAACCAACTGACAATGCCCAAGGTCATTAGTAAAAAATATATTTATATTCTCAACGAAAAAATAAAAATATGTCACGAGCTAAATAAAAATATCTAGTTTTTAGTATTTTAAATTTTTTTTTATGTAATTTTTTAGCTAGATTTATTTAAAAATAATTATTAATAGTTTTTTTTGTTTATGTTTATTAGAAATTAGTTTAATAATTGTTTTTAAAAAAAGTAATTTAATGACTTACTTTGGGAAACTGTCAAATCCAAATAATATTTTTGTTAATCGTGATGTTGTTTGTTTGTTTTTTTTTATTTTATCTCATTGTCAACACAAATAGCTTGAATTTTTGGGTGGGGAAGTTTATTTTGGAAATTGGCTGTGAAAATTAATTGTTTTTTTTTGTTTTTTTTTATTGTAATTAATTATGATTATCGGTAGTTGGTTTTGTGGAAACTTGTTTTACCACTATACTGTCAATTTTTTTTTTCAAAAATTAATTAATATAGGTATTCTTTTTTTAATTGCAAAATAATTTATTTTATTTAAAAAAATATATTGTAAATACTCCAAAATAAAATTAATATATTTATTAACAATTAAATTTAATAAAAAATACCTGATTATAATTCCTTGAATTAATTTTTGTTTTTTTTTTGTTTTTTGTTAATTAAATAACAGCCATTTGATAATAATTATTTAATAATTATTTTTCAATACATCATATGCATCATAAGTAAACACCTCAAAAATATGTCATTTAATTTTTGTCTCTTTAATAATTATCCACCCTAACCTCTTTTTTCTTTTTACAAAATAAATTAATATTTTTCCAAAGCTTGTAAATATTTTTAATTTAAACATATTTACAAAGAGTAATTAAACACAATATTTTTTCAAAACAAATATAATGTCATCACAAAATTACACGTGTACAAAAATGAAAAACACTCTGCTCTGCTCTGCTCAATTTTTTTGTTGATGAACAAAAATATAAAATAAATAAAAAACAGTCACAACAGTCATGTTGACATAATTTAGACCAATCATTCAGTAACATTAATTATAACAATTATCAAAAAACTTTTATCTATTTAGATATCAAAACAAAACACTATTTTTTATATGAATAATTTGGATTAATAAATTAACAACAATGTTTTTATTGGAGTAACAATTTGCGTGTATGTGTGTGTCGGTGTGCACCACCAGTCTCAACCAGTCCACCAATTTTAAATACCATTGAATACTAATTACTACACAAATATGTAGCTAGTTAATTGCACAACAGCTATTAAAAAAAAACTAGGAATATTATTTAAACAAATAATGATGTTTAATTATGAATTTGTTATTATTATTGTTAAATTTAACTGATAAAAATAAACAGGATGAAAATTTGTGTAACACACTTAAATTTCCATATATCAATTTAAATATTAATAATATTATTTAATTAAAATAATAAATATGCCTATAAAAAATAATATTTTAAAATTATTTATAATGTTTATTAAATAAAAAACAATAGACATGTTTTTTTTTTTTATTTTTTAAACTATTTTTAAGACAAGAAATTTTTGGAGACAAGGAGAGCTTATCCCAAGCTTTATTGACTTGATTGTATTATTTTTTTTTTTGCAAATAGAAAAATAACATTTCTTAATTTTACTTAAAAAAATTTAATAATATAAACAATTATTATAATTCGAACGCTATTTATTTGTAACACCGATATTCAAATACAAACATACAACAATGGCGACCCCCGCGAGCGCAACTACGCATGCGTATCAATAAAAATGGCTGATGACTGATGTCATAGTAAATTACCAAATTGTACATTACATACAATTACATATATTTTGTATATACAACAAAAAAACAAAATATTATAAACAAATTCAAAGACAAAATCAAACCGATAAATAAAAACTAAAAAAAAAAAACACAAAAAAATTAAACCGCGCATCAAAAAACTGTGAAAAAGAAAAGAAAATAAAAAAAAAGAAAAATAAACAAATTAGAAAAATAATAATAACAATAATTTATATCAAAAAAAAAATTTCGAGTGTGTGTAGCGAGATATAAAATTTTTTTTTTTATTGAAAAGGATCAGTGTATGAAGAAAAGGGGTGGTTAATATTCGTCATCTCTCTTTCTCTCTCAAGAGAGCGTGTGTTTTTTTTTTAAATTTGTTTATAGATTGTTTAAAAAAAAATAGACAAAAACAAACATTGTTTTTTTTCTAAATATCTACATGGATGTATCGCACACACCAACGCACAAACAATAAAGAAAAAAAAAAAAATAAAAATAAAATTTAATTATTTAATATAAAATTAATTAATGAATGATTAGATTAATAATTAAATAATAAAATAATTTATTTTGTGATGATTTAAAGTTTTAAAAAAAAAAAAATTAATAATAATAAAATTTGAAAAACAATTACATAAATATAATGATAAAATTGACGTAAGAATGTGTGAAAGGGTAGCGCGGGATGCGTGTCGTCTCCATGCTTTAATCGGGTGGTCAGGATGGTTGTCTAGCTTGTCTAGTTTAGCCATCATAAAATTATCAATAATCGTCATCTAGCTTTTTTTTTTATAAAAAACGCTAGTTTTGTCTTCCGAATAGCCTGGACAACACAGCATGAAGGAGATGCTTGGAGGGTGCTGTGTGTGTTCTGATGAGAGGGGTTGGACTGAAAACCCATTAGTTTATTGTGATGGACAGGGTTGCACTGTTGCTGTACATCAAGGTTTATTTTATTTTTATTTATTAATTTATATAATTTAATTTATTACCTGAATCAAGCTGTTTTTTTTTTACACACAAAAATTACAATGATAACTTGATTTAACTTTTTTTTTGTTATTCAACTTTTTCTATCAAATTAATTTCTAATGTTTATTTTTGTTATTATTTTATTCATTGATTATTTATTATTAATTTTGTTTATAAATTTTTTATTTAATTACTTTTTTTATAGGTTATGTTTTGTAGTGTATTTTCATGTATTAATTATGTATGATAATTTTTTTAACAATTTTAATTTGATTTTTTTTTAAAGCGTGTTATGGTATTGTAACAGTACCAACTGGACCATGGTTTTGCCGAAAATGTGAATCACAAGAACGTAGTGCAAGAGTTGTAAGTTGAATTTAATTTGATAATAATAATGATTTTTATATTTGATGATAATTAATTGATTTTTAATTTTATTAGCGATGTGAATTGTGTCCAAGTAAAGATGGGGCACTTAAAAAGACAGATCAACTGGGATGGGCCCATGTTGTTTGTGCTTTGTATATACCAGAAGTACGTTTTGGTAATGTCACAACAATGGAGCCAATTATACTTCAATTAATACCTGGAGAGCGTTTCAACAAGGTATTTTATTATAATTATTATTTCTTTTAAAAAGAAGAAAAAGAAATATGTTTCTTATTTTTTTTTTTTTATCATAAATCATTTTCTAGACGTGTTATATTTGTGAGGAAAAAAATCGAGGAAGTAGAGCAACAGTTGGTGCATGTATGCAATGTAATAAAACTGGTTGTAAACAACAATTTCATGTAACATGTGCACAAGCACTTGGTTTACTTTGTGAAGAAGCTGGTAATTATCTTGATAATGTAAAATATTGTGGATATTGTCAGCATCATTATTCAAAACTTGTAAGTAATAATATAAATATTTAATTAAAATTAATAAATAATAATTATATATTTTAATTATAAATAGAAAAAAGGAGGTAATGTTAAAACAATACCACCATACAAGCCAATACAGGCTGACAATGGATCATCTGATTCATCACCAGAAAAAGAGGCAGATGTACCATTAAAAACATCAACAAATACAACAAAACGTAAGGGATCAAGTTCAAAATCAACAAGTTCAAAAAATAAATTAAATCCTTCTCCTAATAATGAAATAAATGGTGTTATTATTGATGATAAAATAAGTAGTAGTGGTGGTGGTGGTGGTGGTGCTAATAATAACAATGATGCTAATGAAAATAATAAAGATATTAATACAGGTAGCAGTAACAAATTTACAAGTTCAAATTTTGTTGAAACAACTGTAACACATTCGGAGAGTGTATTTGGTAATGAAACACCAACTGGTACCACACAACAACAAATAACAACAACAACAACATCATCATCATCATCATCATCAAAAACATCAGTTACAAATCAACAAAAAAATACAAATAATCAACAAAAATCAAGTTCATCATCATCAAGTTCAAAATCATCATCTGGACATCATCATCATCATCATACTAGTAAAAAACGTAAAACAGGTGCACGTACACCAACAGTACATATTAATGACAATTCAAATAATTCAATAAGTTCAGAAACAAGTGGTACAAATATTATTGGTACATCATCAAATCAACAATTACCAATAAATACAATATCTTCAATAATTAATGAAGCAACTAGTTTAACAACAACAACAACAACAACTGATAATGATAAAAATAAAAAATTAAAAAATGATAGTACAAGTAATTCAAGTGTTGTTGGAACAACAGTATCAACACCACCAACAACAACTTCAACAACAAATGATGTTACATCAACACCAGTTAATACAACAACAACAACAACAACATCATCATCATCGACAACAACAACAGCAATACCAACAACACCAGCTAATAGTATTGTCGTGTCTGTACCACTTGCTGCAACAACATTAACAAGTTCAATGCAAAGTACTGTAACAAGTGCACCAACACTTTATCAACAATTACAACAAAGTATGATTACAACAGCTGCTAATAATGATACAAGATTTACAACAACAGCTCATTCTGATAATCAATTTAACAATGATAATGTACCAGCTAAAAGATCAAGGTAATCATTTTTTTTTATTTTAATTTATTTATTCATTTATTGTTATTTAATTGATACAATCGATTTTTATTTCCCGCTAAATATATCGACATTTGCAGTATATCGATACATCGATTTAAATAAATATTTAAAAAAAAAAAAAAAAAATTGTATTAGAGAGAAAACGCATCGATTCGAGAGTGCACTGTTCGCTGCTTTAAAATGGCTGACGTGGGGGGTAAACACAAGCAAGTCTAACCTCTTTTGCGCGCGATATCATTTTTTTTTAATCAACATTTTAACTAAATTATTATTGTTTTTATTAATTTTACAAAGTGCCTATTGTTTTAAATAATTTTAATGTTATAATATAACAATTGTTAATTGTTAATATATCGTATAAGTGTTTTATTCAAAAGTTTTAAAAGTGTTTTTAACTAAAATAATTAGAAAAAAAAAAAAAAAATGGAGTGTGTGTTTATAACAGTAGTTGGCTTGATCTGTATATAAAAAAAATTTATAATGTACATTGGTTCAACCCAGGTCATTTCCTATCTATTATGATTATACCCAATTCACATATTATCATACTGATATTATCAAACGGTACATATTATTTTATATTTTCATCAAACTATTGATAATTTTTTTGATTAATACAAATTTTTTAATTTGGAGTAAAAAAGAGTAAAAAAATTTAAGGTTATGTTTATTTGATGATTTACTAAGTAATTATAATTATAAACAAAACAAAACAACAAGTAAATAGTTGATATTATTTTAGTCTTTGAAAAAAAAAAAAAAAAAAATTACAAATCAATAATAGATTGTTGTTATTTAAATTATAGATCTCAATCATCTGAAAAATCAGATAAACCAAGAAAAACAAAAAGAGGTTCATCATCAAATAGTCAATCATCATTGTCAATATCCCAATCTCCACAATCAACAACAGCTCCATCAACAATAACAACATCAACAACAAATTCTGGAGTAGTTGTAACAACAACAAAACGTAGTGGAAGAAGTAGTAGCAATAATAATAGTAATAATAATAATAATATCAACAATAATAATAATCCATCTTCACCATCATTACCACCTCCACCACTTCCTCCTCCTCTTCCTCCTCCACCATTAACAACATCATCAACAACAACAACAACAACAACAGCAGCAGTAGCAATAACAACATCAACAACGTCATCAACAACAACAAGCACAGTGGCTCCTGTTGCGTCAATAATACAAGGACCCACGCTGGGTACTGGTCATTTTAGCAGCGTGGGAACTGGTTCTGGTAATACAATGGGTCCAGTTGTTAAAGATTCACCACCAAGTTCACCTGGTTCTGAAAGTATGAGTAGTACTGGTCCTGGTAGAAGAAAGCGTAAAAGTACTGGTGGTGGAGTTGGTGGAGTAGGTGGTGGCGGTGGTGGTGGTGGTGGGAGTACAACAACACCAATACCATCAGCATCAACAACACCAAATCAATTATTATTAAATAATACTAAAGATGAAAAAGATGTTAAATTATTTCAAAATGGTATTGGTGCACCACATATGCTTGGTAATCAATTAAATCCATCATCAACAATGGCACAAAAAATGTCTGATACACTTAATCAAGAATTAGAAGCACATTCAATATTTACTGAAACAAGTAATTCATCAAATTTAATTGGTCCACAATTACATAGTCGTGTTATTGCATCGGTAAGATTATTTTTTTGTTTTATTTTTTTTTTTTTCAATTATTAAATTGTTTTATTTATATTATTTAGATAAGATCAAGTCAACCAGCAGCACCACCAGCTACGTCATTTTCATCTGTATTTTCAACAAATAGTAATAATACAAATTCAAATGCAGCTGGTGCACTTGGTGGTGGTGCAATACCACAAACATTAGATCAACTATTAGAAAGACAATGGGAACAAGGAAGTCAATTTCTTATGGAACAAGCTCAACATTTTGATAGTTAGTATTTTAATATACATAAGATTATTATTAAAAAATTATATGTATTATTTTTCTAAATTATTTATTTATAATTTTAGTTGCATCATTACTTTCTTGTTTACATCAATTACGAGCTGAAAATTTACGTCTTGAAGAACATGTTAATAGTCTTTTACAAAGAAGAGATCATTTATTGGCAGTTAATGCGCGTTTAGCAATACCATTGACAACACAGCCAAGCAGTCATCCACGTAAGACAAAAATAAAAATAATAACAAATTTGAATTATAAATTAATTATGTAAATTAAATTTATAGCAAATAATATACATGCTGGTGTACCGAGTAATCTTCATCCACCACAAAATGTCAGTGGTCATTCGGACAGTCAATCTGGTGGTTCATCACGTATTAATCGTGATTCACGTGTTAATAATACCTACATGCCACATTCAAGCTCAGGTGGTCATACAACACCAATGGAAAATGGTTTACCACCAAATCCATCACCACCTGCTGCTTCATCTGTTCCACAATATTCACACAGAGGTTCACTTGTACCACCACAACCAAGTCCAACGACAATTAGGCATAGTCCAGCAGCAAGTAATTATCATCAAGGACAATCAAGTAATATTGTATCACCAGCAAATAGAAATTCATCAGCAACACCAGATCCACTACGTGGTGTACCTAGGTAAGGTGGTGATAACACATCAGCAAATTATCTTCTTCATAAATTTAACTACAGCATCATCGATCATCTATTCTTCAACTCTTCATCTAATTTATTTTATTGTTTAAATTTCTATTTTAATTAATTGTAAATGAGCTATGAAAAAATGAGAAAAAAAATGTCACAACGAATATTCGAAAATGATTTATTGATAGGTCGGTGCCACAGTCGTCAGGCAGTTATATGTCATCAATGTATCATCCACAACAACAACAACAACAACAACAACAGCAACAACAACAACAAGTGATGTCATCAAATCTTTCCAGTAATCAAATACACAATCTACACAATCCACATGGTCCATCAACGACGAGCCATCATGGCCAAAGTGGTAAACCAAGCTGAAGGTGAATTTTTAAAAAATATATATTATTAATTATTATAATTTTTTATTCATAAAATTAATAACATAAAAAACCACACGCGTTAAAAACTGCACGTAAAAATAGAGTAAAAAAAACAATTTAAAATTTATTAATTTTTCTTTTTTAAATATATTTTATAATTTTTGTTTTTAACAATTATTTTTTGTTAAATTGCTGTACATGCAATTGGGTTCTTTTTTTTTTTTTATTATTTGGTTATTGTTTATTGGTTTATTTTTTTTTTTTTTTCCTGTTGATATAAAATATGTTTATTATTTTTTTTGTCTTTAGAAAATAATTTTTTGGTGCATAAATTACTTATTTCATAATTTGTTTATTTATTATTATTTTTTTCTATAAAAAAAACAATCATTATCAGCCTGGGAACCTGAAACTCATGTCAATTTTAAAAATTAAAAATTAAAAAAATAAATTACAATCAGATAAAATTATTATTAAATAAATACTAAACGTTAAGAATAAATTGAAAAATAAAATGTTGTTTATTTTTTATTTTTTAAATATTGACATTGAATTTTGATAATTAAAAAAAGGCCAGATTAATTGTGTACAAATTTATGAAAATAAAATAAATTAATGGTAAATTATTATCAACGACGAATAGCAATAATTATCTAAATGTAAATTTAAAAATATTTTACACAACCACAATTTTTATTAATTTCTTTTTTAATTAATTGACAACAAAAAATCATTAAAAAGACAAGCACTGCCTTCCACAAATAAGAGCTGTGAATTAAATTCATCATCAATCATAATTATAATTTTCATTTTAATTATTAAATCCAATGGAAATATTAATTGTAAAATTAATCATAAGACTAGTGTATATCTTGAAGCAGCAATAATTTTATATAAACAAAATATATATATTTAAAAAGAAAAATAATAACAATAAGAGCAAAATGTGCTTAACTCTTCCCGCAATTGTTCATCTTTCAAAAATAATAATTAACAATTAACCAAAGATAAAGAAAAAGAATTTCTATTGTTTTTTTTTTAAATAAAGTTAATAAATAATTGACGACATATCGAAATTCATAATAACAAATTGGCTGATGTATATTTTTAAAAGTTGATAATTCGACAAGACAATTAATCAATGAGATAAAATCAAAAATAAATAATGATAATAATATAAACAATTGGTCAATTTGTTTTTTGTTTTAAGAGGATAAAAGATAATTTTTTTTGAAGAAAAAAAAAACTGAAAAACAAGTGAAAAATTGTGGTTTAATAGTAACATGTGTAAATTAATAATTCGTCGTTAATGATAAGGCCTAGATAATATAATTGTTGACCTCATAATTGAGCTTACAACATGCGAAAAAAAAGCACCAAGTTGATGATTAATAAATCGACAATTTATTATTACTCAGGTTTAATAAAAATTAATTAAAATTAAATGTAATAAATTTACATTAATATAAACATTTATATTACAATTTTTTAATAAATTTGGATATAAAATTTTTGTATTTTAGATACAATATAAAAAATAATAAATAAAATATAATAAAAATATTTTTTCACTCGAAACTTGTGCCAAATTTTTCGCTGTCATGTAGAGACTTAAATAACTGAGGTCGTTTGAATTTAAAAAAAATGTTTTTTTTTTACAAAAATTCTAATTTGTCATTATTCTGCATTTATATACACTTTAAAATTACATTATTATTTTTTTCTAAAAATTAAACAAATGTTTCATTTAGAATTTAATTTGAAAAAGATAAATGTATTATATTTAAAAATTAAATTGTCATCAATATAAATTTCTAGTTTATATAAAATTTGATACGTAAACAAAAAAAAATTGAAATTGAATTTATAAAAAATCATAATGTGATTCAATTTAATTATGTAAATATGGATAAATTAATTTGTAATAAATAAGTTTGTAAATGATAAATGAGCTTTAATTTCAATCAATTATTTCGATAATTTTTTTCGATCTTTTTAATTAATTTCTATCGCTGCTTGAATGATACATTAACAAAATAATTAGATTTTTTTTTTTCCTCGAAACTATATTGACAGTCATTTGCAACAAATGATTTTGCATTTGTGTGTATTTTTATATATCCATTAACACATAAAACGTGAGAATTCATCACCTGCAATTTTACTTATCTCCTAAATCAATAAAACCTCAATTTAACAAATAATAGTTAACAATTTATCGCGTGCATTATATCATTCAACAATTCTTAATTTTTAAATAACAATTATAAAAATATTATTATCATTTTATTTAAATCTTTTACAAAATAATAATAATACCCTTTAAATAAAATTTTGATATACACTATACGTATAAAACGTTAATAGGATTTGAAAAACGCTCGAGAGTTTTAACGCTGGATTTAACTCGATCTTATCTCGCATTATGACTGACAATTCAAGAAATCACCCTCGTTTGATTTTTATCAAAAAAAATATCAAATAATTCATTTATTTATCATTATATAATAACAATATAAAAATTTCTATTATTATTTATATATTATTATTCAAAAATATTAATAATAATTCATAAAAAATTTTTTGTAATTGTATTTATTTATTTTGACTTTACTGATGTGTTTTTCAATACAAAAAAAATTATGATTGGATAGATAATAATTGTTGCATAATGGTGATTATAGCACATTGGATAATACATTGAGATTTAATTTTTTTTTTTTTTTTATTTATTCAATGGGTGGAGGGTGGTTTTTAAATAACCAAGAAAAAATAATAAAATTTCAATGATGGCTTATGTATTTACTATTATTATTTTACGTATTTTATATTGTAAAATTTTTTTTTTTATTGAATGTGGATCCCTGTGGTGCAGCTGTCTAGGTATTTGCTCTAATTTTTAGTCGTTGGGTTAATGGGGGGCCTTCAAGAGAGCGAGAGAGAGAAAGAAATTGTTGAAGTAGTATTATTGTTTTCGAGGGGGAAATGTTCGATGCTCTCTTTTGGTATCACCCCTATAACGTACATGTTGTTATTATTATATATATTTTTTTTTTTTTTTCAAACTCATCATCATCATCATCATTGCGGTCATCGTTGTTATCAACGTTATCAAAAAACAATCGAGTTAAATTGACGAAATTATTTAATTTTCAAATTTTGATATTTTCAATGAAAATTACATTTATTTAAATAATTATTTTTATTGTTTATTAATTATTAAATAATTTATAAATAGAGTATTGTTTTATAAATTTTAAAATATTATTTTATGTATAAATTTTAATATTCATAATTATTTTAAATACGAATAATTTATGTTTTTATCTATTTTTTTTTTTTCACAATTTAAAAATCATTTTGTTTATTTATTTAATTGTTTATTTATTTATATGGCCCAGTGTTAGTACCAGTTTATAAAGCTATAAATAAACATAAAAAAAAAATTATCATTTAAATTTTAGTTATTAATAATAGCTATTATTTAAATATTACAAAAAATAAAATTAAAAAAAAACATTTTTCCAATAATTTAAAAAATCTAGTGTTGCCGCGATACGATACGATACGATAATCCAGTCATTATCGTATCGTATCGTGAAATTTTCACGAAATTATCGTATCGTCGAATGCATTATCGACAAAAAAATTAAAAACCCTTAAAATCCACTCCCTACCCTCTTTTGACGGTTTCAAAAATTCCCATTTTTTTTTCTAGACTTGCTGGGGTCCTACACAATTTAATAAAAAAAAAATAACGAGGATAGCTCAACTCTGCCATAGACAAAAAAATTAAAAACACTTAAAATCATTGACAAAAAAATTAAAAACCCTTAAAATCCACTCCCTACCCTCTTTTGACGGTTTCAAAAATTCCCATTTTTTTTTCTAGACTTGCTGGGGTCCTACACAATTTAATAAAAAAAAAATTACGAGGATAGCTCATTTCCATCATAGTCGGAAAAATGAAAAACAGCTAAAATCCACTCCCTACCCTTATTTGACGGTTTCAAAAATTCTCATTTTTTTTTCTAAGTTTGTCTAGGTCCTACACAATTTAATAAAAAAAAAATAACGAGGATAGCTCAACTCTGCCATAGACAAAAAAATTAAAAACACTTAAAATCATTGACAAAAAAATTAAAAACCCTTAAAATCCACTCCCTACCCTCTTTTGACGGTTTCAAAAATTCCCATTTTTTTTTCTAGACTTGCTGGGGTTCTACACAATTTAATAAAAAAAAAATTACGAGGATAGCTCATTTCAAATTTTTGACGCTATTATCGCATTATCGTAATTATCGTGAGGAAATTCTCGTATCGTCTCGCCATATCGTCACGATAAAAATTTGGATTATCGTCTATCGCGGCAACATTAAAAAAATCTTATTTAATGCATTTTTAATTATTTTAAACAATAATAATAATTTTTTTAAATAATAATAATAATTTTTTTTGGATAAATTGTTATATGATTTAAAAGATAGTGTTGTTTTTTTGTTTATTTTTTAAATTTTTTAAATGATATATATGATTTAAAACTGTTACAAATAAATTGTCAACTCTTTTTGATAATCAAACTCGAATTAATACTTTATTTGTGTAACTCCAGCTGCGAAGGATCGATGCAAGTGTCTCTATAGTTCTTTTCTAATGTTTTTTTTTTTTTAGATTGGCCCCTTCAAATGATCCCTTTGAATTTGTATCTGTTTGTACATGGGCCCCACAGTGACGATGGATTTTATTCACAACAGATCATACCCACATCTCACGGATTTTTTTTTTTATTTATTTCATTTCCCCCTATGTAGATACATACAACTTATGCTTTATTGCTCTCCAATACGACTCACTAATTTTCACGCTATTATTTTTTTTTCATTTTTTTTTTTTCCATACAATACGAGCCGCAATGTCCGAGCCGATTATTTTCAATCCCACTATACGTCAAATCGAATCTTCACACCTTCCCCTTGAAATTTTAGTGCAAAAAAATTGTATCATTATTTTTTTTTTTAATTTTTTATTTTGTCTGTCTTTAATGATATTTAATCGACTGAAATTTTTTTATAAAATAATTTTTTCTAGCATTTTTCTCAGTGGCTAAGAGGAATGGCAATGACCAATTTTTTTTTATCGAAAAAATGAATTTTAATTTTTATTAGAATAATTTTGAATTATACCTATTTATTATTAAAACTTTATAAACGCGTTGTTTGAATATAATATAAATAAAATACATCGTTGAAAAAATAAAAAAATATATTATATAATAAATAAACACCTGCAGTTTTTAACGACTGATTGTCACGATAAACATCCTCCCTAATTTTACAAAAATTATTACACGTACATTTGTATATATATAATTGTTCTTTTTATTTTTTCAAGTAAATAAATGCATGTCACGACATAATTAAATTGTTTGGGCTCTTCCTTTATTTAATTATCTACTAAATATTCAACTCATCATTTTGAAAACATCATCAAACCCAACAAAGGTGAGTTGTCAATAATATATATAAATATAATTAATATAATTTTTATTTTTCCATTTCAAAATGTCATTAACTGCATAGAATTAAAAATTTAATTTTATAAATTTATCAACTTTATAAGTATTTTCATTATAATAAATTAAATGAAAAAAAAATAATTTTTCATTAAATTTTTACTCCAAATTGTAATTTAATTTTTTCATCATTAAATAAAAAAATTAATAATTGATAAGCTAATAAAATCGTGATTAATTATTCATTATATTTTCATTAAAATTATATTTTTTAATATCGAGAAAAATTTAAACAAAGTTTGAATAAAAAATAAAATTAAATAAATCTTACTTTCTTTGTGGATGTGGATCTCGATTTGTTCTTAATAAAAATCATAAAATTAATAAATAATTTATTTATTTATCCTATTATTTTGATATCCAACCGTCATTATTTCTTCATCTTTTTTTAATGTACAAGAACCAATAGACTGTATAGGATTGTAAATACACATTGAATCAAGCGTGGGCCATTATCAGCTGTAAAAACACCCTTGTTTATATACATCCTCATACAATGAAGTGTAATTGAATCCATATACGTCACATGAGAGAGGGGAAAAATTTGTATTTCTATAATACTTTGGCACTTTTTGTTGTTTCATTTTTGATGTATCTGTCTCTATCTATTCCGGGTGTTACTAAAACTATATATCCAACTCCAACTTCAACATGTACAAAGTGAATATCAACCCCCAAAAATTGAAAAAAAAATAAAAAAAAAATTTCATGTAGAACCAGTCCCACTGTCAAGGGTTCCCTTGAGTGGAACCGTCGATTTGTGGACAATTAGGCATAATTTTTATTTCGATACACATAAATACAAAAGGGGATGATCATATAAAGAATTTAAAAAATTTCATACTCTCTAATAACAACCTTACAATAAAAATAAAAAAACATTTTTTAAAATTTTCCAATCAAAGAAAATTTAAATAAAATATAAATTATTAAAAATTAATAAAAATAAATTTTAAAGTACTAATACAGACAAGACTAAAATATTAATAAAAAAATTTAAATAATGTTTGGTGTGATAATATTGATATGAAAGAAAAAAAAAAAAAGAAAAAACAGACCTAGATTTTCAAACATAATGAACTTATGAACGACTTTTTTTTTTTTTTATTTTTTTATAAATAAAAAATGATGAAGAAAAAAAAAAAAAAAAGTAAATAATACAAGGAAGAGATCCATTTGGCTTTGACCTGAGTTGATGGGTTGTGGGTGGGATTTATAGCTGAGGGTGTATATAAGGTTTAGCATGTATATATGTACTGTCTGTACATTTGTTTTCGTGGGAAACAAGACAGCCGTTATGACGCCATTACGCTCTTTTATTTTGCCCTCTAGCTAAAAATATTATATACATGTCTGACTATACCTCTGTATCATCCACTGTGTTCATGAGCACAAAATGCATATGTATATACTCTTTGTATATTATTACATATATACTTTAATTTAATACATAAATACTAACACACAAATTTATTGTATGTGGATAAAATTATATCGAACGTATACGCCCATTTTTTAGATGTATATACTATTTGAATTGCGCAATCTCAATATGTGTTTCAGAGACGAACAAGTTGATTTTACTACCCCTAAAAAAAATAGTCTATATATTATATAGGTATATATGTAATTTAAATACAAAAAAAAAATTATGAAAATATTTTTTAACAATTTGTTTATGTATTTTAAATTGATTTTAAAAAAAATATTAATAATTATTGTTTTGGGGAAATTAAAAATACATTACTAATAAATTGACTAATATTTTTTTTTTTTTTTCTATTATATAATTTAGAAGGAAGAAATAATTGTCAAGTTGTTTTAAAAATAACAAAATAATTTTTTTGGGGAAAATTAAAAATACATTATTGAAAAAACATGCTATTATTTATTTCAATTTAATTTTTGAATTTATTTATAATTTACAATAAAAAATAAAAATACTGTCAAAAAATAATTTGTAAATTCATTTATTATTTTATTGTTTTTAAAAAAAAAAATTTGTGAAAAATAAAAAATACATTATTAATAAATTATTTATTATTTATTTTCAATTTTTTTTATTGCATCAATTTATGGCAATATTTTAATACTTTTTAATTATTACGATTATAATAAATGACTAGTTTTAATCTCATGATTTTTTTTTATTTACATGTTATTTTATAGGATTTAATTATTTATAATATTTTCTTGTTTAATTTATTATTCATCTAACAATTGATTAATTTATACAATTTATTTTTTATTTAATCAAATGTAAAATATAAATAAATTTAATTCCTATATTTCTTTGGTATTAAAAAAAACGAGCGTTTTTCAAATTAATTTAGGCAGAAAAACTTAAAAACTAAATAACACATGGAATATTAATATTTCTGCCTTATTTTAAATGATCCAAATCAATTTTTGATAAATATTTTTTATGATTGTACAGCAACACAATCAATTGTCATATGTTTTTCTATGTCATATTTAGTCAAAGCAATTTTAACATTATTATTATCATGTGACCATACTTTGCTAATATCAATACTGTCATTCTCAATGGTATCATTTGACGACCATGATTTTATTGATAAATCATTATTATCATATTTATCATTACAATTATTATCATTGCTTTTTAATGTATCATTTATTTGATTTGTTGATGTTGTTGTTGATGTCCATGTATTATTTTGTATTTTACTATTTGATTCAATTGTATCAATGTGTTTATCAATATTATTTGTTAATAGCTTTGTTACTCTTGGATCTTCTGGTGTCCATACCTTTGCAAACATCATTCCGTTTGATGATATATCACTTTTTCTTGACCATGATAATGAGTGTGATATAAATGGATTTCCACCGTAGCCTGAAATTAATATATTTTTTCATTATAAATTAATTTTTTTGTTTGAAAATTAATATGGTTTATCAATAGAAAAAGGGCTTATCTTTACATACATGCAAATTTGTTATTATTTTTTTTTTTTTTATTTATTAAATAACTCGTAAAAATGAAATTAAAAAATTAGAAAAAAAAGCTCAAATTGAGATGAGACTTACTTTCTTACTTAAGCCTTTTTATAATTAAGAAATTAAAAATATTTAAAATTAACAAAGCCATGATATGAAGAATTTAGATCATGATTTTTTGGCAATTATTATTTTTTTTTAATATTAATTTTTCATATTGATATTAATATTTTATTAATATTTTTTTTTATAAATAAAATAAACGAGTCAAAGACGTTGGAAATTATCCATTCTCACTGGTTTTTTTGTTGTCAAATTAAACAATAATTTTTTATTTATATAAAGAACCGGAAATTTAACAAAAAAAAAAAAAATATAAGTACCTAATGATAAAAAAATAAAATTAGGATATTATAATGGACAAAGAAAAAAAAAAAATAATACAAATTTGACACTAGTTGAATAATATTTTTGATTATGATAAATGTATATTTATAATAGTGTTAGGGATAATGATGATTATACTTACTATGTACAATAATTTTTTCAGCATTTTCACGACCAGAACATCTTGATACAGTACCATTTGAATTTAATGTATCATTTCCTTTATCAGCTCTAACAAGTTCAGTTAAAAATGTTATATAGCCAATTGCTAATCTTAGAGTGTCAACTTTTGATAAACGTTTTTCATATGGTAATGTTGGTAAATGAGCACGTAAACCTTCAAATGCATCATTTATATTTTGCATTCTACGTCTTTCACGTAAATTTGCTGCTTGACGTTGTTGAACTGCTTGACGTGGTCTTTTCATTGATGTACCATCCTCATCTTCAACCATACAGTCATGACTTCTTCTATGAATTATTTATATTTTTTTTAAAAAAATTAATTTTAAAAATACAAAATAATAAATAAATAATAAGCTGTTAAAATCTTAATTAAATTTTCATTAAAATTATATTTTTTAATATCGAGAAAAATTTTAATAAAATTTGAATAAAAATTTTTTAAATTAAATTAAATAACCTTTGAAAAAAATGACTAATTCAATGAAAAAAAATAAAATTTAATTATAAATACAATGGCCATTAGAAAAATAGCTTTTTAAATTAACAAAATATTTATTATCAATATAAATATTTAATAAATAAATAATATAATATCAAAATAAAAAAATAAAAAAATTCGACAAAATGAAAAATGAAAATTAAATTTAAATTATATAATTTGTAATTATAATTTAAATCAAGATAAACATATACTTAAAAAATAATTATATTTTCTTAAACGTTAAATAAAATAAATAAATAAATAATATAATAACAATGATAAATAATTAAAAAATAAAAAATAAAATAATTCTTACTTTCTTTGTGAATGTGAATCTCGATTTGTTCTAATATCTCTATCACTACTATAAACACTTTCATCATCACTACTATTATCATCAAAAGGATAATGTTCACTGCAATTTGAACTACCAGTGCTACCAGGTGGATGTGATGATGTTATTTGTGACACAGTCATCAAAGGTGGAAGAGACGTTGCCGTCGGTGTAACACAATGTGATTGAAGTGTTGGAATAACTTGATTGCCCAAAAAACTATGAGCATCATAAATATAATGACGATTCATCATATCCAACTCCAAATTATCCATTGAATACATCATATTGATTATCAATTAATTAAACACACACAAAAACAAAATGAAAATAATCAAAATCCAATTGGAATTTTTCACAAAATAATTCTTAACAATTCTTCTTTTTTTTATTGTTATTTTTAATTAATATTATCCTTTTTTTTTGTTACACTATTAATCCATTCAATTTACCACTTAAACACATATCAAGAATTTATTCTTATTTGCGATTAAATTAGTGTGATAAGACCGACACGCGTTTCCAATGATTTTATTTGTAAAATATACACACGTGTCGTGTGTTAACGACACGTGCTTAAATATTTTTTTTTTATTTAACAAAACACTTACACTTGTTATTTACAAGCTTATTTAAAAGCTCAGACAAATATTTAACTTACAAATATCACAATTGATTGATGAATAAATTTAAAAAATCTTTTTATTTAAAAAAAAAAACTAAAATTCACTTGATAAATTAATCTTTTCTATTTTTTTTTTTACAATATTCACAATTTAGATTTTTATATAAATTTTATATTCATTTTTTAATCACAATTTTAATTAATAATAATTTTTACGTAATAATAAATAATTAAATAAATATTTTAATTTTAAATAATAAAAAAATTTAATAGTATTTTATAAATTTATTTTGGCAATTTTGGTGCATTGCTGATGTGTTTGATTGAGGATAGTTTTGTTGAGAATGAAAAATTATTTCAGGGGATGAAAAATAAATATATTATAAAAAAAAAAATTGTATTTATTTGAAAATTCTAGCTATGCCCGGGGTCGTAACCGGTGGTGGTATAGTAATGCTGATTCGTCCAATCGGGGGTTGCTAAACTCAAACAGAGGCGGTCTGCACAAATGTACTCTCAAATGTCGACGCCTATTCATCGATCTGATAAGAGACAAGCTAACCCTGGGCATGAAAAACCATATAAACTGATTCACGATTTTCCTTCATTTTTTTTTTTCATTATTTTTCATCTAGAAAATTTTTTATAGCTGATGAAAAAAAACCATTTAAAAACATAAATATTTCATTTTTTCAATCGAAATTTTTATGTAATAAATATTTCAACAATCAACACTCCAAAGAGCAACAATAATTTTTTTTTTTTATGTAAAAACAACTGTATAAATTTAATTTCTATATAAATTTATTTAAAAAAAAAACAGTTTAATTTTAAAATTTGACAGTTGGTTTTTTGTTTTAATTTTTTTTTGTTTTTTGAACTATCCAATTTTTATTTTAGCTATCTTTTGATTTAATATTTTATTATAATTGATATAATTACATGTTAAAAATCATATTTTTAGGAATAATATTTATAAACATGAAAATATAATAACAGGTTTGAGTTCACCGGCCAAATGTCACCAGTGCGGTTAACCCCGTCGGCGACCCTTTATGTTATTTTATATACCTACAAACCTGGTGTTTTCTATTTTTTTTTTTTTTATTCGATACCAAAAGAAATATAAGTGCCAACGTTTTTACGCGATATACACATGCACGTGTCATGCACGTGCAATCCACCAGTACACTGATAAAAGTATCAAAACAAAAAATAATTAAACTACTTGTTCATTTAGGATTTTTCATTGATAAAATTCCTGTAATCGTAATTTTATTATTAAAATTATTAAAATAGGTTTTTTTTATAAATTAATTTATATATTTTTCAAAATAAATATACACTTAATTTCTATGTGTTTAGATTTTACGCCAAAAATTTATTTTTAAAGCAAAAAAAAAGCTCGAGAAACAAAAAAAATTAAAACACTTGTTTTCGATTTTATTTAGAAAAAATTCTAGTAAATTCATTTTTGCTTTTATAAAAATTCTAAAAGCATCATTTTGTTTCTACATTAAAGCAGATGCTTTGAAAAATAAAAATCTCCAATATATATATAAACTTAATCATTATCACACCAATAAACAACCCCTAATTCAAAAAAGTAATAAAAAAAAAAAATCATCAAAAGCATCCTCGAAATATCTGCTGATGTTAATCAAGGGGAACATTTTTTTTTACTCGAAAAATAAATGTTCCTGTTGTCTTTGATGATAAATGATGATTAATGATTAATATACTTCTATCTACAATAAACATTTATCTCAACCCCTCTACAATATATTATTTTTAAATTTCACATGAATTTATTTCCATTGTTCAAACGATTCACCATATTAAATTCAAACAAAAAAAAAAAAAAATAAATTCAACCAAAAAACAAAGATGATAATCACGTAATGATATTATTTCACGAATGGGTAATTTCATAGTTTCTCTTGATATTTATCTCTTTGTAATAAATACATTCAAACAAACAAAAAAAAAAAAATTAAAAAATGCAAAGTAGTTAATCCAAAGTGAAAATAATTACTCAAGTTTATAACATTGTTTATTTAAAAGTTAAAACAATCTAAAAAAAAATTAAATTAACAATTATTCATATGCATATTTAAATATGCATTAAATAATTAAAACAATGTAAACAATGATATTATTATTTCGGGTTATGTATTTTAAAAAAGATTAAAAATACTTTTTTTTAAATTTTATTATTTCGTGAGAAATTTATAAATAAAAAAAAAAATAAAATTGATGATAATTTAGTATGAATTTTAGGTGATATCAAAAAGGCCAATATGCAATTTTCACGGTTCATCCCCTTCCGGTGTATATCTATGTTGGATTGCATGTTCAACACCTGGTATTTTATATATTTTTAGTTTTTTTTTTTTAATATTTTTTTTTGTATTATTGGTCTATCGTTCGTGCAAGACTGCAAGTATATTATATCAAAGAAAAACACAGTTTTATATATTATATATTATATTTGTGTGTGTGTATAATTAAATACATATTCCCTTTTTATTTTTCAGCCCCCTAAATGCACGCAATGCAATATTATTGGGGTCCACATCAGAATCCCACATTCACCGCACACATATTATTCTTTTGACAATATGTCTATTAATTTATACTCAGCATGATGGTGTGAAATCGATTTATTATTACTATCAATTATTCATTTCAAGTGGAATTTTTTACCCTCAATTTATTATCTATATTGTATTTATTTTAAACAATAAATATTAATCAATGACAGTACATGTAATTAAAATTATAAAAATATATAGAAAGCCTCTCTTGTTTATCTCAATAATAATATTTTAAAATGTAAAAAAAAATTATTAATTCTGCATAGATAATTTTTTACTTATTAGCAATTTAATGACAATATATATTTTCATGTTTTTATGATGCAAAATATTATTACTTACACTGCCTGAAGAATGCGCAGTGATAAAAAATAATGTTATATTGTTTTTTCCACTGATAAAACAATGAAATATATATAGAAAAAAATGCGGAAAAATATTAATTTTTTATATATCTACGCATGCAAAAATAAAAACTAATATAAAAAAATGTTATCTGTTATTTTCCTTGCAATATTACCAATAACTTTTTATATTTTTTCAATGAAAAAAATATTTTTGTTCACTACTGTATAACGTTTTTTCAAAAGAACAATTAAAATACTTGTTGAAAAATAAAAATGAATATAATAATAATTATTATTGCTTTTTCAAGTATAATTATTGAAAATGCTGAAAGTCAATTGGATCAATCAATATCAGCTGCTGTTAAAAATCGTCAAAAACGTAATCCCCCTGACGTTGTGTAAGTACAATTAAATATTTTATTCACTTTGATATATTTTTTAAAATTTAAATATAAATTCCAGATCGAACTTTGTATTCAATCCAACACTTGAACAAAGATCTTTAATAAAAACAGCAACAGCTTTATGGAACGATAAATTTATAAAATCAAAAATGAAAAGTACATTATGTTTATCAAGAGCAGATAATGATAGATTATGGGAAATAAAAGAATTTTTAAATATTACATTTCAAATAATTGATAATATAGAATTACCAATAAATCTCAAAGATGATTTGTTATATGTCACAAGTGCCATTGGTAATCAATTGTTTGATTTTTTATGGGAAGCATGTCTT
The DNA here is from genome assembly GCF_014905175.1 of Aphidius gifuensis. Taxonomy (NCBI): domain Eukaryota; kingdom Metazoa; phylum Arthropoda; class Insecta; order Hymenoptera; family Braconidae; genus Aphidius; species Aphidius gifuensis. The sequence continues at coordinate 1,649,914 of NC_057793.1, forward strand.
GCTGTCGAAACATTGAACAATCGCGGTCTTTTATTTGGAGCCTATGTTGATAATATTAGATGGACAGACTATGGAAAAATTGATATGATAAATACCATCAAAGCTGTCTCAACAAGCATGGACAACAATCATTTATCTTATCAAAATGTTGACTATCAAATTATATTTATGCAAGCTTGTAAATACTGTGCTACTAAAACTATTGAAAAAATATGGAGAAAATTTCAGAGTACAGACCAGCAAAGTATCATAGATATCCAGCGTTATCCAGCAAGTGAATTTGATAAGCCAACTATATTGTACTGGATAAACAGACAATCATTGTTGAACAATCAAATGACATCAGCTGAATATAACATTGGATACATACAACAATTGTTGCAATTAAATAAAAATAATTTGCTCGCTACAAATGTCGCAAGACTAAAATATTTTCTCCTTCAATTAAAAATGAATCAACGTGAAAAAGATGAATATATTGTAAATTTTTTATTACGTCAGAATCTATTACCCCTGCAAATATTAGATGATAATTTTGTATTTTTAATGCAACAATTGAGCAAAGAAAAAAGAGCTATTTATTTTCAAAATAATCGTGAATTTTCATTGCAACATTTGATTAATTCATGGCCATGGGAATATTTATATTTTGAAGCATTTGAAATAAGTAAAGAAAATCCAGATGGAACGACTACTGTTGATTATGAAAATATATTAAAAAGAATACTTGAAAAAATTTATGGCGAATATAATGCATTTGGTAATTATAAATATTCTAGTTTATGGATGCTTGCAAAATTTTGGTCTGATTATAAAAAACATTTTACTGATGGATTAATAAATACATGCTGGTCGTTATCTTATCATAAAAAAATTAAACTTCAATTTATTGGAATTATTATTTCACATTGGAATGTTAAATCAATTAATGCATTGACAAATCACATGGAAATTATCAACGGATTTAAAGAATTTGCTCTGAATTTTTATGAAACTAAACAGTATAATTTGTTGTACGATATTGCTAAGAAAATTATGAAAATTCCAGAGGAAAGACGTTTATTTTTGCAGGAAATTCCGCTTGATGAAATTTGCAATTATTTTATAATAAATGGCAATCGATATAATGAAATTGAAAAGCTTGTTGAATGGAAATATGGAAATGATAATAATTTAAAAGTCAATTTTAAAAAAAATGTCAACTGGATTTTAATTGTTAAAAATATTCAGACGATTGTTAGTGGTCATGGTTTTATTATTTATAAAATACGGTCATTATTTGACTGGCTTTATATTCCTAAAAAATTGAAGGATTCTTTGTATAAATGTATTGATAAGTATTTAAAAGGTCAAACTGTCGATTGGCAAAAATTTTATAATTGCATTGAAAAAGTAGAATCAAAATCAATGAAGTGTGTCAAACGAATGCGGTTAAATTAAATATAATATATATTTTTAAAAATAATATTCAAAATATTATTTTAAATTACGATATTAAAGCTAAAATAATAAAAATTTATATTTAATAAAAAAAAATGTAGAAAAAATAAGCAAATGAAAATAAAAAAAATTAAATTTTAAAATGTAAATTTGTATTTTTTATTATTTAAAAAAAAAAAAAAACATTTCAAGGATATAACTTTTAAGCCATTAAAAATAAAACAATAATAATTTTTTATTACTTTAAGCAAAAATTTATAATAATATTTATATTTAAATAATAAAAAAAATGATGCCCAACAAAAAAAAATATTTTCATTCAACAAATAGAAATGATTATTTAAAAAAATTTTAAAAAATTATTTCTTGTAAGATAATTGAAAATAAAAAGAGCCAAAAATATGTATTTATAATAAAAATGGTCATCAATAGAGATATGTAAATAATGATATAGGCTGCAGTAGCAACAGCAAGTATCGTAAGAAATGTTCATTGATGCGTTAAGTGTTTTGAGGGTCGCGCCCTCACTCGCGGGGGGTATTTTTACACCCCATTATTGAGGTTGGGGTTGAGGGCGATTTCAATAATCATCCACCCCATTGATACTTTTGATATACTTGTATATATATATTATATGTACATACCGGAAATGCTGGAACTTTGACCGGATGTAAGAAGTACATATTAGACAGGTGCAGTTCATTGTTCATTAACATCACGCGCAACAAATGTTTACTATTTATTTATTTTTTTTTTTAATAGAATATTGCTATTATAATATTCTTATTCAATTATTAAATATATATTTGAATCTATTTTCATAGATATATTATATTAAAATTATAAATGATATTATTATTTTCTTGAGAAAAAAAAATATAAAATTGAAGAATAATTTATTTATCGAATGTTTTTTAACATAAAAAAATTTAAATATCAAATTTGAAATTGTATGTGATGTAAAATAAAAAATATTATTCAATTTGATTACATCTGTAGATTTAAATTCATGAAATTAAAAATTTAAAATAAATTAATTGGAATATTTTTTTTGCAAAATTGTTAAAGATTTTATTGTTTAAAATTTTTAATCAATAAACAAAATAAAAATACAGAGTGGATATATTTTCACTCGTTCGTTGGTTCTTTTTGTAAATTAAATTTTCTTTTTTTAAAAGGAAAATTCAAATAAACTGAAATACCATGAACAATAATAATAAATAAAACTGTACAAAATGAGAAAGAGAGAAAAAAAAATAATTTCACAAATTCGTAATTATCAATGATTTATAATTATAATTACCAAATAATTCATGTACCAGGATGAAGATAAATATTTAAATAATCTACTGTTGTATGTATTTTAACATTTAATTGATAAACAATACCAGAATTATTATTTAAACATTCATCAAGTCGCCATTTTGTTCATCAATAAATAAAAAGAGCTTTAAATAATTTTTTAATAATTCAATTAGTTTATAATTAAATCAAACAACATTAATTAAATAAATAAATTTAAATTTAAAATACTTTGACGATAAAATACCGATTGTGTTTTTTTTTTTTTGGTGTCGCCACTTGCTGATGCAAATTGGAGTAGACCAATCTGCCGGTTGATCCCAAATTTATCCTTTAATTTCGTAACCTATAATCTATATTTCACAAGACAGATGAGAAATAAATTAAAGTTAACTAATTGCACAAAGTTAAATAAATATACCTGTTATTATAAAAGTTAACTATAAAATTAATAAAATGGAAGACGACAGTGAACAAGACAATATCATCGAAGAGGATTATTACACATTTTTAAATGTCTCAAAAAACGTAATGTTAAAAAATTTATTTAACAACTATCATAATAATAAATTCACTTTTACTATTTTTTTATCAATAGCTACATACAACACCATTTATTAAATAAATATAAACAATAATTTTAGTGATTACAATTATAATAACTATAAATAAATATCAACAAAAAAAAAATCAAAATTTTCTGATGAAATTTTTCGTTTTTTGTTGATAGATTTTCATGTGTCCATGTTTTTTTTTGTTTTATTAAATTAGCATATATTTATGTTAACAGGCAACACCTGAAGAAATTCATCATGCATATAGACGACAAAGTAGACTTGTACATCCTGACAAACACGTTGATCCAATATTAAAAAAAAAAGCTGAAGTATTGTTTAGTAGAACAAACAGAGCATACGAAGGTAAAACAAAAAAATAACAAACAAAAATTAAAATATACATATGATAATTGATTAATTTAATTTTAGTATTGAGTGATCCACATCAACGAGCAATTTATGATTCATTGGGTATTCGTGGTCTTGAAACACAAGGCTGGGAAATTGTACAAAGAACTCGTACACCACAAGAAATACGTGAAGAATATGAAAGAATTGCTAGAGAAAGAGCTGAAAGACGTCTTGAACAACGTACAAATCCAAAAGGAAATTTAACAATTCATATAAATGCAACAGATTTATTTAATAAATATGAAGATGATTATGAGGGTGGTGATGGTTTATTTGGTGGTATTGAAGTTAGTGGTATGTCATTTCAACAATCAATTGAAGCACCATTAACATTACGTGATACATTAACATTATATGGACAAGTTGATACACAAAATGGTACTGGTATTGGTTCAGTTAATTTTTCTGGTAGACGTTCATTTTCATCAAAAAGTTGGATGGAACTTGATGTTGGTATTGGTAATGGACCAGTTGTATCATTAAAAGGCTATCGTTCATTAACACAACGTTTATTTTTTACTGGTGCAACAATGTTACAATTTAAAACAAATGAAGCACGTCCTGGTCTTGTTGGTTCACTTGGTTTACAATTAGATAAACGTACTGTTGGTTATTTAACATGTAAAGCTGGTTTACAAAATGCCATGTCAACAATGATTGTCAGAGAAACACAAAATTCTTATACATCATTTACAATACAATTTGGTTATTTAAGTACATTTGCAAGTTTAAATTATACTTATAAATTGGCTGAAAAAAAAATGAAATTACGTGGTGCAATTAAGTAAGTTAAAATTGATTTATTAATTATTAATTTAAAAATTTTAATGACTATTTTTATTTTTTATTTTAGAGCTGGTACAACTGGTGCATATATTGAATATGGTGCTGAAAAAAAAATATCAAAACATAGTACATTATCAGCAGCAGTACGTGTTGCAGTACCAGCTGGTGTAACATTAAGAATAAAATTAGTACGTTCATCACAAACATATTTATTTCCAATTCATTTATGTGAAGAAATATTACCAGCACCAGTATTTTATGCAACAGTTGCACCAATAATAACATGGACAATTATTAAAAAATTAATAATTGATCCAGTTGTTAATGAACAACGTGAAAAAGAAAAAGATAAACAAAAAGAATTAAATAAATCAAGAATGTTGGAAAAAAAAAAAGATGCTCAAGCAGCAATATGTTTAATGATGGCAACATTTAGTAGAATACGTAGTGATGAAGAAGCTAAAGGTGGTTTAGTTATAACAAAAGCAGTTTATGGACGTTTTGTTTATCCAAATAAACATAATTATAATGAAGAAATTGAAACTGATAATAGAGATGATGTTATTGATGTTACAATACCATTACAATGTTTAGTTGTTGGATCAAAATTAGTACTTCATGAAGCATCAAAAGTAAGTTGATGATAAATTTTATTTAAACTGGTTATTTTGTTTATTTTGTTTATTATTTATTTATTTATTACAGAGTGAATTACCTGGTTTTTATGATCCATGCTTTGGTGAAGACAAACAGCTATTGTTACAATATTTATTTCATCATCAGACACACGAGTGTGTTATCAAAGACACAGAACCACTGAGAATACCAATACAATGTAATAAAAATTTTATTATTTCATAAAAAAAAAAGAAATTTAATTTTTTTTTTTTATATAATTTATTTATTTATTTGGATTTTTAATTGTTACAGCTCATCGTGTCAATCCAACATGACCAAAAAAACATCAACATCAAAAAAAAAAATAATCATCTTTTAATATTTTTATTTCCAATTAATTTTATTTTAATTTTTTTTGTCTTTTTTAATTTAAAAAAAAAAAGAAAATGATTGTGTCAAATACTTTTAGCATATGAAAAAATAAGTTTTTGTTTTTTCTTTTTAAATAAAAAAAATTTTATGATATTTGATATAATTATGTTTTAAAAAACAAAAAAAAAAAAAACATTTATTTATTTATTTTATATAATTATTATTTTTTAAATGAGATAGTATTTTTATCATCAGTAGAAATTATGATTTCGAAATATATCTTAAATGTAGATAATAAAAATTGATCAATGAAAAAATAATAATAAATATTGTTGATATATTTTAAAAATAATAATTACAAATCAACACTCATCAATTCACTAGATGACAATGCAAATAGTTGATTATGTGATAAATGTTTATCAAACATATTTAATTCTGTATCTTTTTTTTGTATATGTGATAGTGGTGTCCAAGAATTGTCATGTTCTAATCTGTATGAACCTTTGTACAGTTGTGATGGACCATTGTTTCCCCATTCCTAGACAAAAAATAAATAATTATTACAGATAATATTAACAATGATAAATAGATGATTTGATTTAATATTAAAAATATATTAACCTCAGGACTTAGCATTGAAAAATAACATTGTCCAGATGATTTTTCATACAAATGATAAATATTACCAGGATGTTTTACAAAATTACATGCAGCATGATGTAAAATAGCATGTTCTTTTGCATCACTAAGTACCCTTTGTGCTTGTTGATGTAAAAATTTCATTTGTTCAGCAATAACTTGAAGTTTATTTTGTGCATTTGCACGAATAAAATTGTCAGCCTTAAAAATAAAATAAATATTGTTATTAATTTAATGTTAAAAAGCAAGTTTTATTTATTACCTTTTGAATTTCTGTTGCTAATGCTATGATATCTTCAGTTGATGATTTTGTTGATGCCCAATGATTGACAAATAATTCATTATGTGTTGTGCTTCTTTCAACAAGTGCAACTGTTAAAAAAAATTACTCATTATTAATATTTGATTGTTGTTGTTGTTGTTGTAGTAAATGAGATCAACTTTTCAATTATTTACCTTTGTTTGGAGTAGCTCCATCAAAATCTTTAGATCCTTGATAAAATCGCTTCATGATTTTTTTAAATAATCAACTTGTTTATTATATCAACAGTCAACAGATATGCTAAATAAATGATTTATCAGCTGTTTGTTATCAAAAGGTTATGTCTTGTTGACTGTTGTTGTTGCTCTCTCTCTCTTTCTTTCTTTCTCTCTCTTCTCTTTCCTCTCTCTGTAATCGAACAGCACCAAGATCATCAAAAAAAAATTCATTGAAAATATTATTTAAATAAACAATATTATTCTAATTATAAATTTATTTATATTAATAAATTAGCTAATAAATATATGAAAAAAAAAATAAAATGAAAATTTATTTATTAAATTAATTAGATAAGAAATAATAAAAATATATATTATATTTATTTTAAATTATTTTTAAAATAAGAAATTACAACTGGATAGAAATAAATTGATCACATGTAAATATTCAAATTAAAGCATTTTTTTTTATTCTCAAATTTTTATAAAGTCATATGTTATTAATTATAATTAATTATTATATTCAGATGGAGTCTCAAAATGAATATTAAATGATTGTGTTGCTGATTCAAAAGTACCAGTATGATCTTTAAAAGAAACAAATACAAATAATGGTTTTTCACGATATTCTGTTGATTTAGGTATTTCGTCAACAACGTCAATAGTTACATTTGTTTTTTCAATAGATAACAATGTTAAATTTGGTAAATTTTCAATAAATTTAATCACTGATCTATTCGTGATATTAATGCAATTTGATAAAGACAAATAGCTCAATTTTTCATTATGTAAACAACTAATTGATTTGTCAGTGATAAACTTATTTTCTCGTTTAATTGTATTATCATACCAAGAATCAGATAAACCAAGATTCAAGGAATCTAATTGTTTCAACTTATCAAGTGCAATTATACCATTATCTGTTATATTTGTACCAACTATATGTAATGTTTGTAATTGCTTAGCATTATTACAAAGGTTTATCAAAAATTTATCTGTAGCATTCCAATCCCAAGAAATCTGTAAATGCTTCAGAGTTTTTAAATTGCCAATTGGATACATATTCATTTTTTCATCACACACTGAATAAGTATTTAGCAAGCCAGGCGATAGTCCTAGTTTAACTAAATTTTTCATTTCACCTATGGCCTCAAGTGATGATTGACGTAGTTTAAAACCACATATACATAATTTATTTAAAGCAATTAATTGAGGAAAAACCTGAAAAATAAATATATAATTTTTTTAAAATTCATTTAACTTTTTTATTGCATAATGTAATAAAATTTAAACTTACCAACGCCGATGATTCTGGTAAGAAAATATCATTTTGCATACAATTATTTCGAAGAAATAAATATGTCAAGGTTCCACCAATTTGTTCTAATGATCTAATCAAAGTCGTTGGTAAAGGTGTTTTACAACTCCATTTAATTACCAGTCCTCGGAGACTCAACATGTTAGAAAAAGCATTTACAAAATCTTCACTGTTTATTTCTTTAAATGCTAACTGAAGTTGTCTAAGATTTGGACAGTTATTGTTAATCAATGGCATCACTTGAGAAAAACAATGTCTTGTTGCATCTAAGCAAGTTAGTTTAAATCCACAAAGATCAATTATATATTTTAAATCATTTGATTCTTCATGTAATTCATGTACTGGATGATTATATTTTTTTTCATCTTGGGTATTACGAAAAACATATGTTGTAAAGCCTGAAGAAACAAATTTGTTTCTATAATGTTTGCATACTGAAAACATAATTAAATATTATCATTAGTATTATATTTATAATTATACAAAATTTTGTTTTTATCATTAAAAATTTAGTGTATTTTCGTACTTTGTTTGAAACGTGGTTGAGTATCAAAAATATGACTCATCTGGGACATAAGCTTCTTACGACGTGCTATTATTATTTTTTCTTTTTTAGGATCAATATGTTCAGAACGATTAAAAAGTCGTTCATTTTTATCATCAACATCATCAGCATCAACATTTTCTTGGTGAGTATTCATTATAAAATTACGTAGATAATTTTTATCGAATAATCTCACATTTTCACTGCGCTAAAAAAAAAAAAAAAGTTTATTTATTATTTAATTTGATTATATAACTGATTCATTTCATAGTCAAAAAATTAGAAAAAAAATTAAAAAACTCTGCCATATAAAATAAATATCGTTCACCGTCAAAATATTTGAAACTCTTTCCATTAAATATCCGTTATCATTTTTTTAAACTATAACTATGAAATTTTTAAAACGATTTGACGTAAAAAAAGTACGATCTTCACGATGACCGTGTTCAATTAAATATTCAACTATTTACTTGATTTTAATTTATTAATATAATATAAAACTTACCGCTTCTTCGACAATTGCAAGAAATCTATTTTTCCATTCAGTTTCACTCAAATCAACCTCCGTGATCTCCATATTCATCTCACTTGGATTAGACTTCATATTTTATTTTCGATTAATCTAAAAAAAAAATCAATGAATTATTATAACCTCAAGTATTAAATTTTAAAAACTTGATGAAAAATATTTGATAAATTGATTACACTATTTATATATACCTTTTTTCCAATGCACGTAAATAGAATGGTGTTTAATCTCTGCACCAACTTGTTAAATATAAATGTCTAATGAAGTTACCGTGTATAAAGCAGAGTAATGACTATTGATAAAGTTGGTTCAGCAAGTCAATTTGAACATGTGCAATGTGCATGGAGGTCTTCTATGTTATCCAAAGGTTATATGTCTTATGTTGTTGTTGCTCTCTCAGTAATCCAACACCACCAACATTATCAAAAAAAAAAACATTAATTTCTTTTTGTTTATTATATGCTGGAACAACAAATGCTTTTTTTAAAAACCAAACTGAATTAACTGCCCAGAGAAATAGTAATAATGCAAATCCACCTGAAAATTTTAATTCAATAATTAATTATTAATTAATAGTATTATTGATAATTATTTATTTGTTTTACTTACTTTGAAAATGCCATCGACAAAGATATAATTTTTTTTCATTAATAATTTTTGATAAATCCATTTTTTATTTACAAATTTTCTATATTTGACAGATTGTTTATAATGATAATAATAATAAAGTTTATTTTGCTCTCTCTCTCTCTCTCTCTCGCGAATAAAATATGGCTAATAAAATTTGGGAACTCTGTATATCCGGTTGTAGATATGCATGCTTTTGCTTGTGTGTGTGTGTGTGTTTGTGATACAGTGTGTGTTGGTGTGTGCTTTCAGCAAATTCCACAAATTCTTTCAACACATGCCTGAAAACTGAATTTTATTATTGAGGTTATATCTAATTAATAACAATTTTGAATTATTATCAACAATGGCAAAGCTTTGTTTAAGTATGTAATAATAAAATTTTATTAGTTATAAGAATAGTAAATAAAATACTTAATACCTATAATATTTTTTTGATTACAGAAAAACCGAGCAAAAGAATTGAAGCTCGTCAGAGATACAAGGTAGAAAAAAAAGTTAGAGAACACAATAAAAAAATTAGAAAAATAAATAAAAAAAAGGGAAAAAAAACGTCGAAACCATTGCTTGTACCAAATCAGTGTCCATTTAAAAATCAAATTTTAGAAGAAATTGAGATTATGAAACGTGATGAAGCAAAGCTGATCAAAAAATACAAGTCTAATGATCTGGAGGGTCTTGTATCTTCAGCGTACAACAAACAAATTGCACATGAGTTATCATTGTTGGAAAATAAAAAATCAGAACTTCCAGTTATGAGAAGAGAAGAAAATTCATTAAAAGCATATTATAAAGAATTTAAAAAAGTAATAGATTCAGCTGATGTTATACTTGAAGTTGTGGATGCACGTGATCCACTTGGTACACGTTGTAAACATGTTGAAGAAGCTGTTAGATCAGCAAAAGGAAATAAAAAATTAGTTCTTGTGTTAAATAAAGCTGATCTTGTACCACGTGATAATCTTGATCAATGGTTACGTTATTTACGTGCAAGTTTACCAGCAGTTGCATTCAAAGCATCAACTCAGGATCAATCTAAAAAACTTGGACGTAAAAAATTGGGTTTAAAAAATGAAAAAATGATACAAAGTGGTACATGTTTTGGTGCTGAATTATTACTATCATTACTTGGCAATTATTGTCGTAATGGAGATGGTGCTAAAAGTAGCATACGTGTTGGTATTGTTGGTTTGCCAAATGTTGGTAAATCAAGTATAATTAATTCTTTAAAAAGAAGTAAAGCATGTAATGTTGGTAGTACACCTGGTGTTACCAAAGCAATGCAAGTTGTACAATTAGATACAAAAGTTAAACTACTTGATTCACCTGGTATTGTATTTGCTGATAGCAATGAGACAAATGAAACATCAGTTGCATTAAAAAATGCTGTTAAAATACAAGCTCTTAAAGATCCATTTACACCAGCAACTGCAGTATTAAGAAGAATACCAAAACAAAAAATAATGGAACTTTATGACATATTGGATTTTTCAACACCTGATGAATTCTTTGCTAAAAAAGCAGCAAGAATGGGAATGTTTAAAAGAGGTGGTGTACCAGATAGTATGGCAGCTGCACGTGGTATTCTTAATGATTGGAATTCTGGTAAAATCAGGTAATCTATTGATTTATTTTAAAGAAAACAAATTTTTTAAATTTATCTTTATGCAATTTTTGTAATATTTTTATTTTTTTTTTCATGTAGATATTGTACAGTACCACCAGAAGTTGCTGATACACAAATTTCATCAACAATTGTCATGAAAGATACTGAAGAATTTGACATTGAAAAGTTCACTGCTGATGAAAAAATGATGTTGGATGATATTGCAGAAGATAATATTGATACTGCAATGATTGGATAATTAAATTAACCAATTCATAATTATTTTTAATATTTATTTTTTCTTAATTAATGAATAATAATAATTAAAAAAAAAAAAAAAACCTTAGTTTTTGATAGATTATAATATTTATTTAATTATAATTTTTCAATATAATTAAGTTAAAAAAAAATAAAAAAAGATTATTTTTCATACAAATGATAAATATTACCAAGATGTTTTTTAAAATTACATGCATCTGTGATGTAAAATTTTTGTGTAATATTTTCTGCATCATTAAGTACACTTTGTACCTGTTTATGTAAAATTTTCATTTGTTCAGCAATAAAATAAATATTGTTATTAATTAAATGTTAAAAAGCTATTTTTATTTATTATTTTTTGAATTTCTGTTGCTAGTATTATGATATAGATTATAGTGTTTTTCAACAAGTGCACTTTGGAAATGCAACAAAATCAAGGTCAAGAGAGGACATCAAAATAATTGTAATAATAATTTTCTAATACTAAATGGAATAAAAAAATTTGTCCCTCAATTTAAATAAACTAGATAAATTAATTAAAATCATATGAAAATTTAAAATTATATATAAGACATATATTTTCCATCATTTTCGATTTTTTAAATTGTGTTAAACTCACACACAGACCACAAGTGCATCTGTCATCTGACAGCTATAATAATTTAAAGTAAAAAAACAAAAATATTTACACTTAAAAATAATAATAAAAAATAGAATAATAAAAAAATATAAATTAAAAAAATATTTATAAACAAATAAACTTAAAAGCAAGATAAATATATATTTTTTAAATAAAACAAACAATTATCCTAAATTTTATTTTAAAAATAAAGTATCATAATATAGGTTAGTTTGTCAATAATATTTTCATTAATCATCAACAAGAAAAAAAAACAAAAACAATGGATTATTTAACAACAGTTGAAAGTGCAGTTGATAAATTTTATTCAGTTGGTTCAAAAGAAGCTCATACGTGGTTGTTACAGTTTCAATCATCACCAGAGGCATGGACACATGTCTGGCCCCTATTGGATCCATCAAAAGTAAGTAAATTTATATCACAAAAAAACCTAAATACCTAAATAATTTTTGCTCATTTATTATCAGCCAAATGAAGTACAATTTTTTGCTGCAACAACATTACATTCAAAAATATCAAAACATTTACATGAAATACCAAAAACAGAATATCCTGATTTAAAAAATCGTTTGATAAATATCATCAAAGCACCAACAACATCAAAACTTATTTTGACAAGGCTATGCCAAGGGGTAAATAAAAATAATACAAAATTATTTTTTATTATTTAAATATCTATTATAATAAAAATATATTTTTCCCACAGTTAGCTGCGTTTGTTCTAAGCAATAGCATAAGTGACAATGATGATGATGCTGATGATAACAATAATAATGGAATAATAGATGACTTGATAAAAATTTTACCTTGTGATTCAATGACAAATGTTGAACTTTTAATACGTGTATTAATGTCATTACCATCGGAAATTGATAAGCGTTCAATAACTAAAAAGCCAAAATTACGTGAAAATTTAACAACAACATGGTGCAAAACAGTATGGGTATTACAACGTGTATTTGATACATGTATAACAGCTGTACCAGATAGCAAGGATGATTCTCTGAATCAATTAGCACTTGAATGTTGTCTTGTTTGGTTGAAACTAGTTAATTTACCACTTGATACAATAACAAATTTATTGCCATATTTTTTATCAGCATCTGAACGCTACTCATATGACAATGATTCACGTGCATGGACTGTAACACAAGATTGTATCATTGTTGTATTTAATCATCCTGAACTCAATAAAAGACCACAACTATTATGGCAATGGTTAAAAAATTTAATAATAATTGCTAACAATAATAATAATTCAATATGTTATTCTGATATATTAACATCAGTGGGTGAAAGTTATAGTAGATTATTGTTATCAGCATTAATTGATAATAATGAATCAAATAAATGGACAATTGAAAATTTAATAAAAATATTACTTGATTGTTCTGAGTATCCTGGTAGATATCCAATTGATGAACAAAAAAGTAATATACCATTTGGTTTTTGGTATAGTTTACAAGATGATTTAGGTACATATGATTCACCACAAGATAATGAAATGAAAGAATCATTAAAACCAATATATGCTCGATTATCACAGACATTATTATATAAAACAAAATTACCAATAAAACAAGATGAAATAGGTGATGATGATGAACGTGAATTATTTCGTTGTTATCGTCAAGATGCTGCTGATACAATGACATATTGTTATAATGTATTAGGACAAGATTTATTAATATTAATTGGACAACGTTTAAGTCAACCACAATTACAATCACAAACATGGACAGATGTTGAATCAACATTACATGCATTTCAAGCATTATCTGATTGTATTGGTATACAAGAAAATAATTGTGTATCAGCAATTATGAATTTAATATTATGTGAATTACCATATAATGAATATCCGAAAGATGTTATGGCATGTGCATGTTCAACAATTGGTGCTTATGCTGAATGGATTGGTGAAAATCCAACACCATGGTTAGAACATTCATTAAAATTAGTAACAACATCATTAACATATGGTACAATAACAGCAACACCAGCAAGTATGGCACTTAAAGATATATCACGTGAATGTGGTTCACATTTAGCTCCATTAGCACCAACAATATTAGATACAATATCAAAAACACTTGTTATTATGACACCAGGTTGTAATGAAGGTTTACGTTTAATGTATGCTGCTGGTAAATTATTAAATTCTCTACCATCAATGGATATACAATTAAAATATCTTGATGCAACACTTGGTCTTTGTGTTATTAAATTACATGAGCTACTTGATAAAACAATTGCACCACCTCGTATTGATGTTGTTAATCAATTAAAAATGTCAACAATGTTTTTATCAACACTTGAAGGTGTAATGGGAAGTTCAGTACTTGATGGTTTATTGCCAATATTTAAAAAAATAATTAATAATAATGAATGGAATCAAGATGATGATGTACTTGGTGCAATGCATGTATGTGCACAACAAACATTACAATGTCTTGTACATCCAGAAATTGAAGCTAAACCATTACTTCCAATAATTGTTGTTGCATATAAAAATCATCCACATCCAGCAGCATTAACATTATTACGACAAGTTGTATTATTATTTAGTCGTGATCCAGAAAATATTATTGGACCAATATTTGCTGATATAAGTGCACATAGTATTGGTGGTTTTAGAACATGTAAAACAATTGGTGGTAATTTATCTGAGCTTGCTGATTTATTAGAAGCATTTTTAGGTTTACTAGCACAAATATGTAAAAAATCACCAAAATTAATGGCTCATGTTGCTGATCAAATACCAGAAATGTTACAATGTGGTATTGCTGGTTTATGTTTACCAGAAAATAGTGTTATTAAAGCTGCTAGTACATTTTTAACACATGCTATTAATCAAACAACACAATTGTCATCTTACATTGAAGTCATTGGACAAGAGCTTGTTTGTACTATTTTACAATGTGTTGAGGGTGGTGTTGTTAGAAATGAGCTGGAAGCACATGCCAAAGTATTGATGGCATTGAATAATAATTGTGGATATTGGACAGCACAATGGCTGAGAGTTGCACTGAATAATTCAAGCTTAACAACACCTGGACAAAAAGAAGATTTTGTTAGAGATGTGTTACGTGAAAAAATTAATAGTCGAAGACTTTTTGATACTTTACAAAAATATAATATACAGTGTCATCGACAAGTTATGGGTATTTAAATGATAAATTTATTTTTTTATAGAATCATTATTGTTGATAATCAAAAATTATATTTTTTGATTATTATTTTTCTTAGAAATGACATTTTTACTATGGAAATATTTTTTTTTTTAACCATCTTTTTTGCAATGATAACTAAGAAGTTTTAAATAATCTGTAACGAAAAAAAAAAAACAGAATTTTATCAGTTTAATTTGTGTCAATATGTTTCGAGGAGAGACAATGAAAAATGTAACTTTTTTTTCTTCAAATCGAAACACTGGCTGTGTATAAAAAATTCAATGTATTATTTTAAAAAAATAAATAGTTTTTTTCTGATTATTTACGTCCATTAAATTTTTATTTTCAAAACTACAAAAAAAAAAAAAAAAAAAACAAGTTAAATAAATAAAAAAAAGCAAGATACAAATTTGTGCTTTTTTTTTTTTTCTTTTCTTTTACATTTTTCTTGTTTTACAATTGGAAATTTTTTTTTTCTTTTGTCAACACATTGTTTATGTCGTCGAATACATTATGTGTAATATCAACATGTATTTTTTTTTTCTCATAAAAACACACATGGTAAGTAAATAAATTGAAAATGTATAAAAAAAAAATTCTGGAATTTATCATTTTTTTTTTTAAACAAGTTTTCATACAAAAAAATAAAACTCACTTTTATTTATGTTCAAAACTTGACAATTAATGTCCAAAAAAATATGAATAATTAATCGACAAAAAAAAAAAATTAAGTTGATATTGCAAATAATAAAAAATAATAATTATCTTTGAAAATTCATTTGAGATTATTAAATAAAAAAAAACAAAAAAATTGTACAAATTATAATATTGTAATGTCATTATTCAATAACGAAAAAAAAAACAAAAATAATAATAATGTAGTTTTGAAATTAAAAAGAAAAAAAAAAAAAAAAAAAAAAAAAAATCTTATTATATGAAATTGATAGTGAATAAAAAATAAATTCAAAATGACTTTTAAAAAAAGTAAATAAAGCAAAATTTTAATAATTTCAATAATTGAAATTAATAATTAGAAAAATTATTGTTTATCATCGCCATTTGGTGCTGGTGATGGTCCAAAATTAGCTGCGATTCTTGATCGTCTTTGTTTTTGTGGTTTATTTATTTTTTGTTGTTGTTGTTGTGGTTGTTGTTGTGGTTGAACAGTTGATAAATCTTTAGCTGATAAATTATCATTTTCTTTTGCTGTTTTTTCTTCATCTTTAATTGTATTTTTATCAACAACAGTATTAACTTTTGGTGAACCTTTTGATTTATTTGGTTTATTATGTATTTTTTGTTGATATGAATTATCACGTGAATTATTACCACTTGTATTTTGACTATCATTTTGGCTATTGTTACGATTTCTTGTTTTTTTTTGTGCTTGTAAAGGAACAAATGGTGCATTTTGTTTGGCATCATTTGCCTGTCCAAATTTATGTTGTTGGCCTTGTTGTTGTTGTTTTGGCATTTGAAGTGATGATAATGTTGATGTTGAAGTTGATGGTGATGGTGGTGTTGGTATAGATTGATTCATACGAATTGGTGGCATTTGTGCAAAACCAGGTGGTTGTGGTGGCATCATATGATTCCAATTTGATTGTGGACGAAGTTTTAATGTATCAGGAAATAATTGTGATGATATATCATGAGTTGATTGATGCATTATATTTAACCATGATCCTGGTGGATAAATATCAATATGTGGCTTTCTATTTAATTCATTATCATTTGATAATTCAGCCAGTGCTTTTGATGCTGCATTTTCAATAGCTAATTCATGATTTGTACATAATTCACTGTAGAATTTTTTTTTATCAGGAAATTCTAATTCAACACGGAATAAATTTTTTTCTGATTTATAAAAATATTTTGGCAATCCAGTACCTCGCATTTGACAAAGATTTATCAAACGTTGGGCATTTGATATTGATGATTTTTCATTTTGTCTTAAATTATTATTATTATTAGCTTGTCTTGCATGATCAAACATTTGTAGTACCATTGGTGGTGGTGGAGCTGGTGGTGTTGGTGGAAATACAAATGGTTTATTTGCCATTGATGTTATTGGCCCTCCTTGTAATTTTGTTGATGATTCATTTATATTATCACTTGGTATTTTTAATACTGCTCTTAAAAATGCACTCTGATCTGTTGCACTCTGTGGTGTTGTTGGCAGCGATGATTGTACCACAGGTAATTGTGTTGCTGGTGGAATTGGTGGATGATTTTTATTAAATGACATTGTTTTTTGTTGATTTGCATTTGATACTTTTTGAAGTTCATTCCAAAGCATTTGATATTCACTTGTTTTATTATCATTTTTATTTATTTCAATATTTTTTGATGTATCTGATGATGGTGATACTTCATGTTTTATATCAGAAACATTTGTCATATTTTTTATTTTATCTGTTTTAATAATATCATTGATACTCGTATGACTCTTTCTTTGATCATTACGTTGTTTTGATGATAACGACGATGATGATGAAGATGGTGATGTTGCTGTTTGTAAATCAATCAATAAATTATCATTTTTTTTCATAACACGAATTTGTGGTTGTTGATTATTACTTGATGATTGTCCTTGTTGTTGTTTTTGTTGATGATTATTTGTATGTTTATCTTTTCCAAAAGTTGGAAAGAAATTACACTGTTGTTTATTATTACTAATATTATTATTATGATTAAATGATGCAAAAGCACTTGAATTTAATTTTGAATCTTTTTGTTGTTGTGATGTTTGTTTTGTTTGTTTATTATTATTTGTTGTAAAATTAATTTGATCTGGTATTGATGTACCTGAAATATTTTGTTCAGCTCTAATACCATGACTGATATTAATAAATTCAGCTGGATCTAATTTAGCATAACGATTAACAGCATCACCATTAAATGATATACCACCAATAAATGGTTTATCAAATAATATTTCATATGTTTTATTAATATCATTTGGTGTACCTTGTATACTAATAATAGTACCTTTATAACCAATTGGTACACTTGAATTTTCATTAACAGTTATTATTCTATCAAATAATTCATGTTTAGCATTTGTATCTGGTGGTATATTACCTTTACTTAAACCTGGTTTATATAATAAATGTGGTTTAACTTGCATCATAAGTGTTTTACCACAATTATTATTATCATCATTAAATTTATCAACTTGTATTTGTATTTGTTGTACAATTTCTGGATCAAGACCTTGCCAATCACAACTTCTACTATCAATATTTCTAAATGGTTGTTCTTTTAACCATTTAATAACATCAACAAGTAACTCATTAATACCATCAGAAAATAAATCATCTTCATTAAATACATCATTACCAACACTTTTAGCTAATTTTTCAAAAAATACTGGATATTTTTCCATAAAATTACGTATTAAACCAACTGATTTTGCTCCATACAGCCATTGTCCATTAACTTTTTTAGTATAACCAGGTAATTCTTCATTTTTTTTATTAAATTTTAAATTTAAACCAATATTTTTTTGTCTTCTTTCATTTTTATCATTTTTATCATTTTGTTCAGTTGTTGTTGTTGATGGTGTTACAAATATTGAGCCAGTTATTCTACTCAATAAATGACTACTTATACCAAGTCTTTGTGCAGCAATACTACCATGCATATATTGCATTTGTGTTTCTTGTTGTTGTATTTTTAATTTATCAAAATTTGGCTCACTTGATGTCATCATGGCTATTTTAACTCTTCCAGTTTTTTCATTGATACCAGATTTATTAACTTCACCCATTGCACCATAATGTGGATGTCCAAGCATAAAACAAATACTATTTGGTGAATAAATATTTGTTATTGGTGTATCACTATCAAGTTGTAAATTATTAACTTGAATATTACGTACAACAACTTGATAAGCATAACATGCTGCATGTTGTTTCCATACTTTTTCCATAGACATATTACCTTTTGATGTTATTGCATAACGATATCCATTAAGTGCTTTTGCATGTATCAACGTATCAATATCACCAATATCAATACCATAACGTGTTTTATAATTTGTATAAATACCACGTGATTCTGATATCCATTGTGTTGCTTGTGGTCCTTTTAATGATTCACGTTTTAAATTTTCTAAACAATATGATGTACTTTGATTAATAAGTGAAAATTTACGATCAGAATTTGATACACCAACAACTAATGCTTCTAATAAACATGGCCAACCAATAAGTACAATTTTACCCAATAATTCACTAGCTAATTCTTCAATTGTTGGTGATTTTTTTGGTACGACATTAATCATCATATTTTCACCTCTTGATGGATGTTTAAATACACGTACTTTTGTTTTTTCAAGACGTGCTGTATGTTCAACATACTGTAATGATGGAAAACCAGGATAATATATACTCATATCAATATTTTTACATAAACCTTTAATTAATTTATCAATTGGTACTTGAATATCAATTGGATCAACTAATATTATTTTAGCATGACTATCAATTGATGGAAAATATTCTGGTGCATTAACTTTACCAAGATTTTCATCAGTATATGTTATAATAAAAAATTTACCATGTTTATTTCTATTTTTTTCTTCTTCTGTTAATTTTGAATTATATGGTTCCATTGCATCAATTAAACGTTTTTCATCAATAAATGGTATTAATACAATTGCTTCCCATTCTTGTTCTTTGCCATTTAAATCAGTCTCAAAATCAGCTGGATAATAATCAATAATTGGTGAATTTTCATCTGTTAATAAATGTTGATATGCTTCTGGTAAAAATGATCTACTACCAGATGGTAATACAGCAAGAAGTTGTTGAAATGGTAAAAATGGTTTACCAATATCAAATTGTAAATTAAAATCTTTAAAATCTTTAATATCTGACATATCTGGTGCGTAATGAGTTGGATAAAACCATGACCAACTACAACAACCATCATAATAATAATGTAAATTCCATTGTATTGCTGATATATATGATTCAACTTGTTTACGTTTATCAGCATATTGACGTGCTTCATCAATAGCATTAATACGTTCACTTGATGGTTTTTGTAATGTAACTAAATGACTATTAACATCATCATCTGAATCAACACCAACAAAATCATCAAATGGCTCTAATAATATTTCTTCAGTCATTTGTATTAATTCTTTCATTTTTTTAGGATATTTATAATTTGGTGGTAAATCATCAAGATCTGGATAATGTTCAACATTCATTATTGCTAATTTAGCCATAAATTTTTCAAATCTTGAAAGATTTAATTTACCAGCTTCATTAATATAACCATCAAGTGTTGGTAATATTTCCATATATGTTTGATATAATATTGGTAATGCACCATTTGCAATATGAAGATTTGGCAATGGTGGTATAAAATCATTACCAACTAAAAAACCAAGTAATATCCAATCATCAATAATTTTTTCAATGTCATATTTAAATGACAGTTTATCTTTCATTGGTGAAAATTCATGATCCATATATTCACGTAGTAATGATATATGTAACAAACAAAAACGTATTTTTTCTGGTACTGGTATTTTTTTTTGTTCTTGTTTACCATATGTTACTTCTTCTCTTAATACTGCAAAATGTGGCTCATGTGTACATAAACTTAACATAATTAAATCAGCATCAAGACCATAAAGACAATGACGTGTATTAATATCATAATCTGGTTGTGATTTTAAATATCTTATGTAATCCATTATTTTGTGTTCACCTTCACCAGGTACCTAGTTGAATGAAACAAATTAAAATTAACATTAACAAATACTTGTTTTACATATAAAAAAAATTAGTTAATTAATTAATTAATTACCTCTGGTCCACTCAATATTATTTTACATTTTTTCCATTGACTATCTGTTGATATTTTGTATGTTACAAAATATTTTAATTGTTCAGTTAACTTAGACATAAATTCAGTACCAGGTGTTATACAATTTGAATCAAATCTATTTCCTTCTGGTATAACTTCACCAGCAGCACGTGCTTTAGCTTCAGCTAATTCAGCATCTTTTGCTGAACGAAAACGTCTACTTCTTTGTTGATTTATTTTAGCACGTGGTGCAACACCATCAACAGCCATGAAAAATAATTTTTGTGGTTTTATTGTACGAAATAATACCTCAACATATAGAAATATATTTTTAAATATTGTTTCTTCAGTTATACGAAAATGTGCATCAGCATCATTTGGATGTGAACAATTATGAACAATACCATTCATGTCCAAATATAGATTATCAAAATCTGGTATCTGTAATTAACATATAAACAAATTATTTATTATTATTGTTAATTTTTAAATTACATATGTTTTGATAATTATCATTTAATAAAACAAAAAATATTATTATTATTATTATCAGCATCATTGACATTGTTGACTGAATTTTGGCTGTTTGTTTGTTGAAAAAATATATCATGACATTGGGCAATATTGAGCCAGCCAGCCAGCCATTGATAATAATGATGATATATTTTTTTTTTTGATTTTTAATAATTATTTTGATGATAAAATAAAAATGAGTAAATTAAATTTTGTTGTTTAATTACCTGGTATTCATTGAGAATCTCCAAAATACATGGATACCTCTCGCAGATGAACCTGGTGAATTTTGGAATTCCCATTTTTGATACACAATAATATATTCAATTGGAAAATATTTATTGGTTAAATATATTTTTTGTTACACAGTCTTGATTGTAATATTATTGTAGAATATATATAGAGTTTTTAAAATAAATAAAAATATATTATATATACATATTATTATATATTTATAAATAATTTAGAAAAAAAAACTCGAGTTATAACAATGATTTCAATACAGAAAGATCCAAGCTTCTGTATGTTGAAAAAAAAAATTATCGTTTATTCGTTTGTTCACATATGCACACACACATAACAAGGGCAATTAGGGGGGGGGGTGACCAGACTGTAATGTGCTGCTACTTTTATATACGATAAATAATACAACTAAAATTGAAAATGGTTGTATTGTCAACATCCGTTATTTTTTGAATTTAAAAAAAAATAAAAATGTTAAATAATACTCGAGCATTACTCCGGCATGAGATTGATGCCGGAATAATTTCGTCAACATGAAATTACTACCGAAATAATTATTCCAGCATGAGATCAATGAAGCATTGAGTAATTTCTCCAGCGGTGATCTCATGATGGAGTATTTTCGCCGTTATCAATCCTCCATAGTAAAAATAAATGAAGTTTTTATTTCCAAAAAAATTCGGAGAAAATCCGGAAAAATTTCTCCGAAAGCCTCGATGTGAGAGAAATCTGGAAAAATTTTGAAAATCATTCGGAGGAATTCGGAGAAAAGCTGGATAAAAGTCTGGAGAGATTATTTCTACCAGGGTGGGCATTTAATTTTTATTAATTGTAAGATATTGGATGAATCATTGCCCTCAATACTGAGACTTGTGGGCATTCAGTTTTTATTAATTGTAAGATATTTAGGACTCGTGTTCTTCAATGTTGTGAATTGATATTGTTTTGCCACAAGTATCGGTAACGTAGTTCATGTTATCCATCTTTTTTTCAAATTCGTTATATGGATCCTTCTAAGCTACAATGTGCAAATAATTCCTTTTTCAGTTATTATCAAAGGATGATATATCTTCTATCATTAATAATATGTCATCTTTTGATAAATTTTGGTAGTTTATCAGTTGTTAAAAACTGGAATTAAAAAATATATTAAACTGCTGCTGCTTTACTTATAAGTAAAGCAGCAGCAATTTAATATATAATATAACTAAATAATAAAATATAACTAAATACTATATAAATAATATAACTAAAATTTAAAATGTTTGTATTGTCAACATCCGTTATTTTTCAAATTAAAAAAAAAAATAAAAATGTTATTTATAATTCATTTAAATTTCTTTATATTATTATTCATTTTTATAAAATATAATATTTAAATTATTAAAACAATTACATTAAAAATATATATATATATATATATATATATTGATGAATTTAAATTAGATTTTTTTTAAAAACTAATTAACTTTATTGTTGAATTATATTGTTATAAATTTATAATAAAGATGGCTGAATTTATTTCAATTTATTACAATTGTAAAAATATTATTTTTAAAACCTAACGAGTTTTTTTTTTTTTTTATTTTTAACAAAGCGTATATTAGTTTTTGGTTTTAACTAATGACCAAATTTAATGATAATAAATATCGACACAAATAGTCATTAAATAAAAAAAAAAAAAAAACACGATGTCACATGATCAGTATATTTTTCATCGATATTTCTACACTGAAATGCTATGATTCATCATACTGTAAAAAAGTGATGGTCACAGAGGAGCTTGAAGGTGTACAATTTTTTGACTACACCCACACTTTCTATCAGTAAGTTAAAGTGAACACATCATGGCACTTAAAGCTGCCTTTTTGTTCTTTGGAACAATCCTTATCTCGCTTCAATTTTGCCACGTATCTTGTGACTCAGGTAATTGTTCATTTATAATATTTAAAAAAAATTAATTTTCCAATTTTATTGTTTATTTTAATAAATATTAATTCATTAAATAATTTAATTAAATTTTTATTGTATTTTATTTGTAAAATATTAAATATTTTATATACATTTTAATGTGATTCGTATAAATTTTTAGTTGGAGATGTTGAAGTCACAGTTGATGCTACTTCAGGCCGTTTATCTTTTGAATGTTCACGAACAATCGAAAAAATCAATGACTACAAATGTAAATTTCAATTAAGCAATGGAATATTCATCGAGTACAAATCTCAAAATAATGGTCAACAAGTAAATGTCACTACACCTGTAAAGTAAGCACATATATAAATTTATATTTTTTTTTATTCAGTTAAATATATAATTGACAAAGCAATCGATTAAATTTAATTTTAAAAATTTATTCACCATGTCAGGTATCAAATAAGCCACCCTGCGTCCACTGAAGTGAAAGATGGTAAAAAAATTTGTAAGATTGAAGTTGATCCACCACTTGAAGAATTAGAAAAAAGTAATTCATGGAAATGTTGGATTACAACTCGTGATAATATATTTGGAAATTATTTGGAAAAGCAATTGAATACGACAATAAAAAATATATCACCAATTATATCATCAAATAAAGTATATGTTAAACATGCTGATACTTTTATGGTAAATATCCATTATTTCAAATAAATATAAAATAAAAATTTTTTATACACTTTCATAATAATTTTAATATTCTAATTAATATTTATTAAATCACAATTTTTATCAGGTTGGATGCCAAGTTATGCAGCCAATTGATTCTTGTTTTTTAAAGAGTCCAAATGGTACAACATTTACTGTAACAAATAGTGACATTATTCCAACTTATCCAGGTACAGAAAAAATGAATCTTGATATGGAAAATTACATGAAACGTCTGTATTCCTCGAAAAATCCTGTGCGAACATTGACACCAGCAATAAACAATAATTTTTCAATGGGTGATTGCTTCACTATGTTTCCAAATGCTGGTAAAAGTCATGAAGGAGATTGGACTTGTCAACTTCGTCTCAATTCTACTAAAAAAGAAATTACCACAAAAGTTTCAGTAATTATTAAAGGTACGATATATTATTAAAATATTAAATTACTAAAATATAAA
The DNA here is from genome assembly GCF_014905175.1 of Aphidius gifuensis. Lineage (NCBI taxonomy): Eukaryota > Metazoa > Arthropoda > Insecta > Hymenoptera > Braconidae > Aphidius > Aphidius gifuensis. Next base: position 1,674,887 of record NC_057793.1, read on the forward strand.
TTATATATTTTTTTTATTGTTAATTACAGAGTCATATCTCATGCCAAGTTACAGAAAAAACAATGGAATAAAAACATTAAATTGTACTGCAATTCCAACACTTCCATCGAAAATTAATTTTTGTCAATGGATATTACGTAATGATTCTGGTACTTATGTAAATACTGATTGGAACATCAAAACTTTGCACAATGATACAAGCTGTGTAATAAACTTGCCTGGTAAATAATAATTTATTTTTTTTTAATTAATATAGATTCAATTATTAATTGATGTAATTTTCTTGTTTTTTTAAGATTCAAATGGTCCTTATAAGGGCAAGTGGAGCTGTTCTGTTCATTTTAAAAATGATTTTGGAGACACATTTCATACAAGTAATTTTATTGAAGTATCATCATCAACTACATCATTACCAACTTTAATTAACATAATTCTGTTATCTATTTTCAGTGTATTCTATTATGTATACACTTGTTAAAATTAAAATACTTGTATAATTATTTTGTATCGAAAAAAAAACAATTAATACTTGTTCAATTAAATACATATTAAATTTGCGAAAAATCATAGTATCGAAAAAAAAAAAATTAATACTTGTTCAATTAAATACATATTAAATTTGCAAAGAAATAAAATTACAGATATCTGATTGATACCATCAGGAAACAATTTATTTTTATTAAAATAGGTATATATATCCTTACCAACCCTTTAGATAATTTAAAAAAAAAAAATTGAGATAGTCAGCTATTGATAATAATGATGATATATTTTTTTTTTAATTTTTAATAATTATTTTGATGATAAAATAAAAATGAGTAAATTAAATGTTGTTGTTTAATTACCAGGTATTCATTGAGGATCTCCAAAATGCATGGATACCTCTCGCAGATGAACCTGGTGAGTTTTGGAATTCCCATTTTTGATACACAATAATATATTTAATTGGAAAATATTTATTGGTTGAATATATTTTTTGTTACACAGTCTTGATTGTAATTTTATTGTAGAATATATATAGAGTTTTTAAAATAAATAAAAATATATTATATATTTATAAATAATTTAGAAAAAAAAAATCGAGTTATAACAATGATTTCAATACAGAAAGATTCTAAGCTTCTGTATGTTGAAAAAAAAAAATATTTTTAAATATATACAAGGGTAGTTTAGGGGGTAGTTATATGACCAGGCTGTAATGTGCTGCTTTTTTTTATAAATAATAAATAATATACACAACTAAAATTATAAATCACAGTATTATCAACACCCATTATATTTTTTAAATTAAAAAAAATATTAATATATGAGTTGGAAACAAAAAAAAAAAAAAAAATGATAACGTTCAAGGTTTTTTAAAATTATTATTGTTATTATTATTTCGGTAAGTTTTTTTTTAGATGTTTGATTATCGGTCTAATGACTCAAACATGATTAAATATTTAAAAAATAAAATTAAAAAAAAAAAGATAATATTCAGGTGCCTGAAACTTTTATTGTAAATGACAAAAAAAAAAAAATTATATTATTTTAAAATGATATTGTTAATGTTTTTTTAAAAAATAGAAAAAAACAAATTGATCTGATTTTCTAATAATTTTTTACATTATAATAATAATAATATTTGAACAATTTATTATGTATGATATTGTTCAGATATTTATTTTATTTTTTGACTATTTTTTTTATTCCATTTATAATGTTGGTTTTTTTTTTTTATTTTTTTAACAAAGTGTATATTAGTAATACTGATAATGAATTTCTTCAAAAAATATATATATATAATTAAAACTTGAATTGTTCATATAACATATTAAAGAATAAAAAAAATTTATATTATTTATAAATTATATTGTTAAAAATATTTTTAAAAATGGAAAAAAAAAAACAATTTGATCTGATTTTTTAATAACTTGTTTTTTTATTTTTTTTCTATTCAAATATATACTTTATGTGGAATTTTTTTTTTTTTTTTTATTCATAATTATTTTCGTTGATATTTCCAAAAATAAATTTTATTATCAGCTAGATTAGAAATGAGTTGAAATATAAAATATCAGTCGAATGTTAAATTTGTAAAATACAATTAAAATAATTTGTAAAAAAAAAATGAATATACTAAAAGTAACTGAAAAATTTGCATTATAAATTTATTTACATTACTCTCATTACGCAAATAGATTTTTTACATCAATTTAAAAATAACTATTTTTGATAAAATCATAAATAATATTCGGTAACTTATTTCAATATATAAAATGCAATTTTCGTAATTATTTTTTTGAAAATATACAACGTGCATTGCTGAAAAAATTTAAATATATTTTAATTTTTTTCATTCAAATACATTTTAAAGATTTCATTTTATTTTTAACATTTATTAGTCATTTAATTGACGTCGGTTCGCTTCAACTAATTAACAAACTAACTGATAACAAATATTTTTAAAATATCGACAAAAAAAGTTTTATATTAAAAGAAAGATCTAAAATAAATAAAGAAATAAATTTAAACTTGTTTTTTTGTCCATTAAATAATTGTAAATTTATAATTTTTTTTATAAATGAATCAATAATATTTTACAAATATTTTTATTACATAAAATATTTATATATTTTATTTTTCACACAATGGTTTTTTTTTTTTTATTTTTAACAAAATTTATATTAGTCATTCGAGCTACGTCGGTCGTTTCTACTAATCACAAAATTTACTGATAATGAATTTCTTAAAAAATATCGACAAAAATAATTTTATAATAGAAAAGCCGAAAAAAAAAAAAAAGTCGTGTGATGTCACATGATCAGTATATTTTTCATCGATATTTCTAGAATAATGCTATGATTCATCATGCTGTAAAAAAGTGGTGGTCAAAAAGGTGTTTAAAAGAGGAGAATTTTTCGACTACACCCACAGTTTCTATCAGTAAGTTAAAGTGAACACATCATGGCACTTAAAGCTGCCTTTTTGTTCTTTGGAACAATCCTTATCTCGCTTCAATTTTGCCACGTATCTTGTGACTCAGGTAATTGTTCATTTATAATATTTAAAAAAAATTAATTTTCCAATTTTATTGTTTATTTTAATAAATATTAATTCATTAAATAATTTAATTAAATTTTTATTGTATTTTATTTGTAAAATATTAAATATTTTATATACATTTTAATGTGATTCGTATAAATTTTTAGTTGGAGATGTTGAAGTCACAGTTGATGCTACTTCAGGCCGTTTATCTTTTGAATGTTCACGAACAATCGAAAAAATCAATGACTACAAATGTAAATTTCAATTAAGCAATGGAATATTCATCGAGTACAAATCTCAAAATAATGGTCAACAAGTAAATGTCACTACACCTGTAAAGTAAGTACATATAAATTTATATTTTTCTATTCAATTAAATATCTAATTGACAAAGCAATCGATTAAATTTAATTTTAAAAATTTATTCACCATGTCAGGTATCAAATAAGCCACCCTGCGCCCGCTCAAGTGATAAATGGTAAAAAAATTTGTAAGATTGAAGTTGATCCACCACTTGAAAAACTGAATCAAAGTGATATCTGGAAATGTTGGATTATAACTCGCGAAAAAACCTTTGGAAATCATCTCAAAAACACTTACCAATTGTCAACAGAAAAATCAAAACCAAATATATCATCAAGTGCCGTATTTGTTAAAGCTGGTGACATGTTTATGGTAAATTAATATTTATACTAATTTAAATATATATATTTTTAAAACTTTTATAATTTTAATATAAATTAAATTTTTTTTGTTCAGGCTGGATGCCAAGTTATGCATCCAATTGATTATTGTTATTTAGTGAGTCCAAATGGTACCCAATATGCTGTTACAACAAGTCAAGTTCTTCCAAATTACCCTGGTACAGAAATTCAATTGGAAAATTATCAAAAAGATACAGAAAATTACAACAAACGTATGTACAAAAGTACTGTACGAACACTGAGACCATCTGAGAACAGTAATTTTTCAATGGGCGATTGCTTTGGTCTCATTAAAAATGCTGTTAAAACTCATGAGGGAAATTGGACTTGTCAACTTCATCTTGCCAATTCACACGATTCAATGGCTCTTAATTTTACAGTAAACGTTACAGGTCAGTGTCTATCAAAAATTAAAATATAGTTTTAAAATAATTAAACTATTGAATTATAAATTATTATTAATTTTATTTTTTTTTTTCATTATTTTAAATTACAGAATCATATTTCATACCAGCTCACACTGAAGGCTCATCACCAAAAACACTTAGTTGCAATGCACTTCCATCACTTCCTTCAAAAGTCGTTGATTGTCGATGGGCATTTTATAATGGTACAATGATTCCTGAAGACAGTGCTTTGAACGTCACAATGTCTAAAAATGACACTAGCTGTATGATAACTTTTAATGGTAAATAATAATAATTTATTATCTTTTTTGTTTTAAATTTATATATTCAATTTTGCTAATTATTTATACATGATTTTATTTGTTTTTTTTTTTTTAGAATGGAGAAGCAAGGAATGGCATAATGAAAAATGGACATGTTTTGTTCAATTTGAAAATGATTTTGGAGATAAATTTCATGCAAGTACAACTGTTTCATCATCAACAATGTCATTACCAATGTTTATTAGCGTAGTTTTATTAACTATTTTCAGTTTATTGCATTACGTATATACTTGTTAAAAATAAAATACTTGTATAATTATTTCATATAAAAAAAAAAAAAAAATATTAATCCTCCGTCAATTAAATGTATAATTAATTTGTAAAATTCAATTCAATTCAATCTGTAATTTCAACAATAAAATCTGGGTTTTGTTAAAAATATATTTGATGTTTTGTTTAATTAATCTTTTTATTACATTTTATTATACATGAAGGATTTTATCAGTTTTGTTGTTTCTGTTTCTAGCGAATAGCCGGTATTACAAAGCGAAATTGCAGAGCAAAAAAAAAAAAATTTCTTGTTATTAATTTATTAATCTATCTTTATATACTGTGTTTTTCAAGTTCTCTTAAAGAACCCACATGAAAAATGTTGCGCATCTTTTTTTATCAAAAAATTTACTCAATCAATTATAAAGATGCAATTGCATGGAATTGAAAGAGTCCAGCAAGCATCAAGTAATTGTTTTTTTTTAATTTTTTTGTTGTTTTTTAACTTTAACAATTGCTGTGTTATTTAGTCTTCAAAGTAGGACATTTCAAACAACTTGATAATTTTTTTCTTTTTAAGTGTCATTTGTGGAGTAGTACCTATTAATATTGCGTTGAAATGTTATTAATTTTTAATTTTTCATTAATCGTATTGACTATTGATCTAAAAAATTAAATGAATTAATTTAATCTAGCAAGTCATCATAAAATCAGGTAAATAATTTTTTGTAAATTAAAAATAAAGCTGATGAGATTTTGAACGAATTAATAAAATACTAAGGACAAGCAGTCGATAAGGAATTAATGTAAAAACAGAAACTATGCTATACTATTTATTTATTGAATTAATAATATATTTGATACAATATTTTTTTTTATAATGGGAATGAAATATATATTTTTTTGTTGAATTAATATTATATTCAATTCGATATATTTTCTAGCTTTGCTAGAAATTAATTTAAAATAATTGTGTCAAGGTTGCTAAAAATATGTTGTTAACAACTCAATATGTTGTTTTTTTTTTATATAATTATTGTTATATTGTTAAAAAGTTCATATATATAGCTTACGAATTATGTAATTTTTGTTTTGTTGTTTATCTTATCGTTCATAATCGATTGCTAAATATTTATTTATAATTTGTCTGTGAGGCACAACACCATCTTTACATGACATGACTACTACCAATGCTCTTTTACGATTTCTTGATATTACTTTTGCTTTTTCGATAAATTCAAAAGTTACACCTGTCTTCTTAACGCTAAAATATCTCAACTTTGGTGAATTTTCAAGAACTTTCATGGCTGATTCATTTGTAATTTTTTTGCTGAATGGTAAGATCGCACATATCATATTTTTGAGTAATTTAATTGAAGAGTCAGTGACGTTATTAAACCCATAACAATCAAGATTTATTAAATAATTCATTTTTGAAATTGCTACCATACCAGCATCGGTTATATGAGTACCATACATTCGTAGTGATTTTAATTTCTTCATGACATTGGCAACATTATATAAAAAATCATCAGTAACTCGGCATTTTCTAATATCTAAGTTCGTGACCGACCTATATATTGTGAAGGGAGTAAATTTATTTTCATGATATTTACACTCGTCACGAGTGCATTTTATTTTAGGTTTTTTCGAAGTTAAATAATCGCGTAAACTTATGGGACGATTTATACCAGCAAATTGAAACCATTCCAAGGTCTTCAGTTGAGAAACCACCTGCAAAACGAATAATTCATAAGCACCTATATGTAAAGAATAAAAAGGAGTATTTTTGCTTTTTTTGTAATAGGTATAAAGTTTAACTTACACTAGTGATTTCTTCTGGAAAATTAGTATTGTCCTCCACGCGTCCAGACCAATTTGATAAATTCAGTTCAGTCAATGTATCAGCAACATTTAACAATGACTTGATCAAAGTAACAGGTATAATAGCAGATGTATCCCAGTTTTCAAAAAACTGAAATATAATTTTCAATACTTTTAGTTTCACAAGACGTGAAAATGCATTATCTAATATTGCATTGTCAATATATTTAATTCTTATTCGAAGTTGTACAAGATTTGGACAAGATTCATTGATAACTGGTACTATGTTAAAATGGCTATATGCTGTCAAGTCTAATTTTTTTAAATAACGACCACAATTATTAAGCAGCGATTTTAAAAAACTAAATTTTTCATCGATTGTTGGATAATTTTTCGTTAAAAAATTTGATCTGAACTTATCATATCTCCAATGAGTTAGTTCAAGTTTTTTGACATCAATCCAAGAATAATAATCAAGGGCTCTTTTCCATTGTTTGCATACTAAAAAAATTAATCAATTGTCATTATTAAATAATTTATTTTATATGTTAATTATCATTATCATACCCAATGCAATTTTTGGTCTTTCACATACTGGAAGATACATGAATATTTCAGCCAGGCAATCATCATTAACACGTTCTATTGTCAGTTCATCTTTGGCGTATGAATGATCATCATGATGACTGTATGGCTAAAAAGAATAATCAACATATTAATTATTTAAACTGAACCCGGCTATTGGTACCCATTCCGTAAATTTAAATATAAAGTGTGATATTTAGAGTGAATTTAGGCTTATTTTATGTAGTTGAGTAAGTGTTAGCTACAGTTTGATGTTTGTTCGACAAGCTTGGACCACTAAATCTACTCTAATCATTCAATTCAAGTTATCAGTTTATCAAATTTTGTTATTATTATTAGGTTAATTCGATATTTAATTTGAAAATAATGGTGGGGTATACTGCAGTTATTTTGAACTAACCTTATTTTTTATTTCGCTGCAACGTGTTTGTCTTAATATTTGCATAACTATATATTTTTTTACCAAGTTTTTATCCAACTCTGGTTTACGTAATCTCTTGAATAGAGATCCGTACAAATGTGACTTCATACTTATTTGATGAAATGTGCTATGCACAATTACCAAGTTTTGGTTTAATATTTTTCTATTTCTATGTATTATATATATTATATTAAAAAAGACACCCAGCTTTTATTAATTTATTAATAAATTATTTCGCGGTCGGTTGGAGTTTTTTTTTTAACTGTTTATATTTTATCATATTTATGATTTAAGCGGCATTAAGCGGTGTCTTCAAGTCTCCAGTCTCCTCGCTCAAACTACATAAATATTTACTAAATTTTTACATAAATTTTTTTTGTTATCCGTACTTGTGATTAAATTAATTAATTTTGAAAATTTTTTCCGAAATTTATTTATTTGACATTACCGACAATCGGTAGTTTATCATTAACAAATTAACAACAATAATGAATATAACCTCTATTTCCACTGTGTCTTCCTTGATCAAAAAAGAAAAAAAAAAAAGTCATCAGCTAAAAATAATTACATCAAAGACCTCTAAAACACTCTAATATAATTTATAAAATTAATTAAATGTCAATAAGTTAATAATAAATATTAATTAAACAATTAGTCAATAAAAAATATAACTTGTGTGTATAAAAAATATAAAAAAATAAAATAATGAGCTCACAGCAAAGTCCAGCAGCTTTACAAGCGACAGTTGATCGTGACAAAGTATATACATGGATTATTGAATTATCAAATCCAGAAACTCGTGAAAATGCTCTACTTGAATTGAGTAAAAAACGTGAAGTTGTACCAGATTTAGCACCAATGCTTTGGCATTCATTTGGTACAGCAGCATCATTATTACAAGAAATAATTAATATTTATCCAGCAATTAATCCAGCAACGCTATCAGCATATCAAAGTAATCGTGTTTGTAATGCACTTGCGCTTTTACAATGTGTTGCAAGTCATCCTGAAACACGTTCAGCATTTCTTCAGGTATAAATTAACTAAAATTCATCATAATCTTCTCAATTAAAATTAATTAATAATTAATAAAACAAAATTTATATCAACAGGCACATGTACCATTATTTCTTTATCCATTTTTACATACAATAAGTAAAACACGTCCATTTGAATATTTAAGATTAACAAGTCTTGGTGTTATTGGTGCACTTGTTAAAACAGATGAACAAGAAGTTATAACATTTTTATTAACAACTGAAATAATACCATTGTGTTTGAGAATAATGGAAAGTGGATCAGAATTAAGTAAAACAGTTGCAACATTTATATTACAAAAAATTTTACTTGATGGTAGTGGTCTATCATATATTTGTCAAACTTATGATAGATTTAGTCATGTTGCTATGATACTTGGTAAAATGGTATTATCACTTGCCAAAGATCCATCAGCAAGATTACTAAAACATGTTGTACGTTGTTATCTAAGACTATCTGATAATCCAAGGTAATATTTTACAATTATATTATTTATTATTCAATTTATAAATTAACTAAAAAAATTATTATTTATGTATAAAAGTTGACAGGCATTTTGTTGTTGTTGTTATTGGTATTTACTCCAAGCTTTTTTATTTATTTATTTGTTATTATTACTGCTTGTTTGAATGTCATTTAATTGTTATTAATATTATTTTTTAAATTAATTTTACCAGGGCATTATTGGCACTTAGACAATGTCTACCAGATCAATTGAAAGACAGTACATTCTCAGCATGTTTACAAGAAGATACATCAACAAAATCATGGTTAAATCAATTATTAAAAAATCTTGAAGTTGGACCACCACAAGTACCACCAACACAAGGACAACCAGATCCTCGTTCAATTGGCATGTCACCATTAACTTCGTAAATATATTTATTTTTCATTCATCAATTTATCATAGTTATTCTCTCGTAATTTTCATTATGTTTCAAAAACATTTGAGAGAATTAAAATAAGCACACGTACTTAGGTTTTTTTTTTTCCTTTTTTCTTTTTTTTTTTTCTATCAAATATTTAACTTTGAGATTGTATAATAAGTCAGCTCGTATATTTTCATATAGCTAAATAATTATACAATATTGCGATATTTTAAATATGATGATGGTGATAAAGAATATATATATATAAAATAATAATTATTCTTTTTGTTTATTTAAATAAACGGAGAGAGGAAATAGATTGTTATTTTATGAAAAATAATAATATTCTGATTTAATAAATATACTTTGAATGTTTGTGTAAATAGACAGTATAAAAACAAAAAAAAAAAACAAAAGCTATTTTAGACTTGTTTAAATGTGTGTATATAAATTTAAAAAAAGAAAAAAATATTCAAGCGATGTTGAGGGTTTAATTATTAGATATTATTGACATTAATAAAATTATTATTTTTTTATTTTTCATTGATACTCTATATACAATATAAATTAAATTTTGTTAAATAAAAAAAATTAATAATAATTGTAAAAAAAGCCGGATACAATCTGATATTTTTTCTATTATGTAAGAAAAATTATGGTAATTACTAGATAAGTTAATTAACAATTTATTAATGATATAAATAAATATATATATTTCGAGTAAATAATTGGGTGATATGTTTAATAATGTGTGCTTGCAAAAAAAAATAAGTAATATTGTTAAGCATGATAGTTTCTTTTTTTTTTATAAAAATAAAATAGACAAGTTTTTTTTTCTTTTTTTTTTTCGAGGAATTATAATTGCTTCTAACAGGTTTTTTTTTTTTATTTATTCATTTTTGTTTTTGCTGCCTGTTGAGTATAATCATTGGGATGAAATAATGATTAATGCCTTTTATTAATAAAAGCCAAAAGTTAAATAAAAAAATATAGATAAATTAATAAGATAAGATAAATTAATAAATAAATATGTATAATTTTGCAAAATCAAATGTTTTTCAATGAAAAAAAAAAAAAAGTTACTGTAAATATATTTTTCAAACAGTGTACTATTTATTATTATTATTTTTTTTTATAATAAAAAATTTTTTTTTCAATTTAATTTAAATGATAAATTGATTAATAATAATAGAATAATTTATTTATTTATTTTACAAAGGCTGAGACTGAATTTGTCTCTGGAAAAAAATAATTAATAAGTTAACTCAACAGAGTGAATTATCAACTGGCTTAATATTGATAATATTTTTAAGAGTGTTTATTGGATCCAGCCACGTGAGTGAGTCCTGTAAGCCCAGAGTTTGTCAATTATTTATTTTTTTTTTTGCTTTTTAAATTTATAATTCAATACATTAGATTCATTGATGATTATTTAAAAACAGTAGTCTATTTATATTTTTTTTTCTTTTTATTTTCATTTGTTATAAGTATTATTTTTAAACTATAAAACTTATAAACTATAAAACTTTAAAAAAAATTAATATTAAGTACAGTTTAATTAGCTGACAATGTGATTGACAATAAATTTTGTATCAATAAAAATTATGATATATTTAATAATTAAATTTTACTGAGAAATTATATATCAATTTATCATGAAAATTTAGCTCAAGATCTTGCAACAATTGTCGATGAATTTACAGTTTAAAATATTAATATTAATTGTTTCAGTGACAGTGGTAATTGGCTTGCAATTGAAACAAATCAAATTGTTAATATTATTCCTCAGTTTTCTACAATTTACATTAAAACATGTTACATATTTTTTAAACAGAAATATTATACATTTAATTTAAAAACAAAAAATCATCGGTTATAATTCGACTTTATTTCATGTTGTTGTTATAATTTACAGTATATTTTTTTTCTTACTTATTTTCATTAATCATTATACATTTTTTATTGATATTATTTTAACAATTATTTATTAATATTAAACATAATTGAAAGAGAAAAAAATATCCATTAAGCAGTACTTGTACTTGTACCAGTTTTTGGAGTACATTGACGTTTTCTGCTTGAATTTAATCCTGATTTTTCAATACAATTATAAAAATTATTCCATTCAGCAAGATTAGAATCATCATTGAAAAACTTATCAATGCATTTTTAAATCATCAATACGTAAATTTAACCAACCAACAGCTAGTAAATGTAATTTACGATAATAGAATTATATTCTTTTGTTTGAATTTTTCCAACAATTAAATCCATTTAATTGATATTTTTAATTTTTTTTTCTATTATTATCACCTCCAAATTCCAATCAATAACTCGATCAATTTCATCATATCTATCACCATTGATAATGAAAATACACATTCGTGTTAATTCCACAGGCTTCATCAACTTGTATCTCTGTTGGAGTTTTCAATATATATTCCCCAATATCATACAATGAACCATAGTATTGTGTACGATCAATCCTGAATCCTGGGCAGTTTTCTTTCAATGATTTTTCATCAATATGTTTAATTCTCCAAGCTCTAATAATATCAGTCAGTACTCGATATTTGGATAATTGCTTGTTGGTCCATGGCCAGCATGTGTCAATGAGACCTTGAGAAAAATGATCTTTATAATCAAACCAAAATTTTCCCAACATCCATAAACTCGTTTGCTTTGAATTTCTAAATACTGCATACTCTGCTTCAATTCTATCAAGAATTTTTGTTAGTAAATTTTGATAATCAATAATAGTTGAATTTTTATTTATCAAACTTTCTTCAAATATATCAAAATAAATGTATCTCCATGGCCATGAATCAATCAATTTTGTCAATGAATATTCTTGATTATATTTTAAAAATTCCAATCTCCATTCTCTTGTCAATCGTTGCATTAAAAATACAAAATTATTGCTTGTTATTATATCACCATTTATAGCTAATAAAACATCTCTTATGTAATCATCTTCTTCTTCTTCAGTCAACCTTGATTTTAGTAGAAAAATTTTTAAACTTTTATCATCTCTAGATAGATAATTTCTATTATGAACAACAAGCATTCCACGTGTTAAACCCAGAGCAGTGTCTGGATCAAAATAATTCGAAATATTATTTTCAAAATTTCTTGATATCCAATAGTAAATAGTGGCTCTTGTAAATTGGTCTAAAGGATATTTACCAGCAATGTTTACTGACTCCAAATTGTATACTGCAGAGATTATATTTTGCTTATCTCTTAAAAGTATTTTATTCCATATCTCTATTATTTCATATAAATGAGAATATTTACATGCTTCAACAAACATAAATATATCATTGATTTCTTCATGAGGTAAATTTTTATTAACGTTGCTGTTAAATACAGCCAATAATGTTTTTGCATGATCAATTTGTCCATCAATTGTCCATTGAATATTATCAATATAGTCATTTAACGATGGATTATCTTCATCAAAGTCATCCAATTTTTTATGTATATCTGATAAAAAATCAAACAGTTTTATTCCAATTGGTTCAATAATATAAATCAGCTCATTTGTTTGTCTAATCGGCAATTCTAAATTTTCAATAATTTGAAATACAGCAGTTTTTAATCTTCGAGGTATCGTTGGTGATGGTGATAAATCATAATCTTGAAAGAAGCTGGCAGTTAATAGATTTTGGTCTTTCATTTTTAATTTTATCAATGGATTATTCCAAACGTTAACTGCAACTTGAATTGATGATTTTTTTTCCAGTGAAAGAGAAAATGTAAAGTCAGATCTAAAATTTATTTAAATTTCATCAAATTAATATTTGTAAAATTTTTAAATATTTATTTTTTATTATTTTTAAATAAATACATACGCAGTTGTGATACTTTTTAAAATAAAAATTGACAAAGCAAGAATAATTATAATTATCTTCATGATTTTTATTATTGTCAATTGTTTAATTGTTTTTTGTGTTATGTTTAAAAGTTTTCACTATTATGAAAAAAAAATTTTTATTTTTTCACAGGAAATGAATATTTGAAATATAAGTATATGTTATGTTAGGGGCAACTTTAAATAAATAAATAAATAAATAAATAAATAAATAAGTATATATTTTTTTTATGATATTGAAATATTTAAAGGCTAAATAGGCAAGTAACATGTTTACATCCTTTTTTATATTATTTTATTGTCAAGTACATAAAACAAATTTTATTACAACTTGAAATATTTAAAAATCACTTTTTAAATTTATAAATTCAATTTAAAAAAAAAATGATATATATCAAGTATCAAAAATATTTGATTTTACATTTTCTATAAATTGCTTGAATTACAATTTTAAAATAATTTTTTTAGTCATCAGAGATGATTCAAGTTTTTATTTAGAAAATATTATTTTCCTTTTTTTTGTTGTTTAAATAAAAGCCATTAAATTTACTATCTCAACTTCATTGAAATATTTTTTTTTTATGTATTTAAATATAATTCATATGTGCACTGTTTTTTTTTAGAAAAAAAATAATGCGGAAACTAAAAAATATTTTGTTTTAAAAAAAAATTCCACACTTTTAAACCAAGTTTTTAAATCATTTTAAAAATAAATAATACTATAATTCAATAACAAACATGCAAATAATATGATTTGAAAAAAAAAAAAAATATAGAATACTAAAAAAATTAAATTTTATTTATTTTTATTTCAAATGTACAAAGTTTGAAAATACTAAAGAAAATTATTTGAAATTTTTTACCAAGAAAATATTTAAAATAAATCGAAATTTTTTTTTATAAATTCAACGCAAGCAATTTTATTTAGTAAATATATTTTTTTTTTTCATTCTGTTCTAGTTTAGTTTAATGCTTTAGTTTTTTTTTAATGCATAATATATTTTTTTTTTAAAAAAACAACAATTAAATTGTCGTCAACGATTGAACATGTTTCAAGTTAATTTTTGTAATTATCATTTTAATTTTAATGATTACAAATATAGTATACAATAATTATATTTATAACATTTTATTAAAAATTTAAAATTAATTATTCACTTGCATTGAACGCATAATAAACTTGATATATTAATTAATAATATAAATATCAATCGTTTGAATTATTTATCAAAAAATCAAGACACTTGTTATTGAATTTCTTATATTTATTTAAAAAAAAAATTTTACTTATTCAATTAGGATATTATTGTTGAATTATTTTGATGAATGTCCTACCTTTTTTCAAGTTTTATCAAATATTATACAATTCATTATAAATTTTTCATTGATATATTATTTTAAATTAAAATATATGAAAAATTATCTCAACAGCATGAAACAATTTATTAATATTAAACATAATTAAAAAGGAAAACAAAATATCCATTAAGCAGTACTTGTACTTGTACCAGTTTTTGGAGTACATTGAAGTTTTTTGCTTGAATTTAATCCTGATTTTTCAATACAATTATAAAAATTATTCCATTCAGCAAGATTAGAATCATCATTGAAAAACTTATCAATGCATTTTTTAAATTCACTTCTCTGTTTATCTTTAAAATTCAACCAATCAGCTAGTAAATGTAATTTATCATAGATAGAATTATATAATTTTTTATTTTCTTGAATACCTCGAATAATTGAAATCCAATTAATTGAATTTTTAAAACTTTCTCTATCATTATCTCTGTATTTCCACTCAATAAGTCGATCAATTTCATCATATCTATCACCAATAATAATAAAATACGTGCAAATATTTTGTAGTGTAACATGTCGCATAAAATTATATCTTTGTTGTTGAGTTTTCAATATATATTCACCAATATCATACAATAAATCATAATACTCCAATGTACGAAGCATAAAACCCATTTGACTACATTCTTCAATTAATTTTTCATTAGCTCGTTTGATATTCCAATTTCTAATAATAATTATTGAAACTTGTATTTTAACAAATTTATTAGTATTCAATGACCAACATGTCTCAATTAGTCCCTCATCAAAATGATCTTTATAATCAGACCAAAATTTTCCAATCATCCATGTACTTGTTTGTTTAACATTACGAAACTTTGAATACTCATCATCAATTTTTTCAATAATTTCTAATAATAAATTTTCATAATTAATACGAGTTGGTGCAGGATTTCGATTAATCAAACTTGCTTCAAATACATCAAAATAAATGTATCTCCATGGCCATGAATTAATCAAGTTAAACAATGAATATTCACGATGTTCTTTTAAATAATTCAGCCTTGCATCATTTGATAATTGTTGCATTAAAAATACATAATTATTAATTGTCATTCTATTGTAAGCACCAACACCATTGTGTAATAAAGTATTTATTATATAATTATCTTTATCATCACCTTCAAGGTTTGCTTTTAGTAAAAAATATTTTAAACTTTCTGTATTTCCAGATAGCAAAGCTCTGTTATGAGTTTGAAGAATACCTTGTGTTACGATGACAATATCACGTGGATTATAATCAACTGAATTGCCAAATTTAAAATGGAAAAATATCCAATATTTCATGATGTTTTTTGTGAGAATGTCTAATGGATATTTACCTGCAATATTTTCTGATCTAGTATTGCTTATTGCAAATTTAATATTTTGCTTATCTTTAGCTGATAACTTGTGCCATATTTCATTGATTCCATCAGCATGAGAATATTTACATGCTTCGATAAACATAAATGTATAATCAATTTTTTCATCAGGTAAATTTTTATCAATGACGTTTTTTAATACAGTCATTAATGTTTTTGTATGATCAATTTGTCCATCAACTGTCCATTGAATTGAATCAACATAGTCATTTAATGATGGATATTTATCACCTGGGTCAACTAGTCTATCATGTATTTCTGATAAATAATCAATCATTTCTTTTCCAATTGGTTCAATAACATAAATCAGCTCATCAATTTTTGTCATTGGCAATTCTAAATTTTCAATAATTCGAAATGCATGAATTTTTAATTTTTGAAGTATTATTGGTGCTGATAATTCAGATCTTTGTAACAAATTTGAAGTTAATAAATTTTGGTCTTTAATTTTTGATTTTATTGATGGATCATTCCAAATGTTTATTGCAGCTTGAATTAATGATTTTTGTTCCAGTAAAGAAGGTATTGTATAGTAAGATCTAAAATTTATTTAAATTTCATCAAATTGATATTTATAAAATTTTTAAATATTTATTTTTTATTATTTTTAAATTAATACTTACGCAGTTGTCATATTTTTTAAAATAAAAATTGACAAAGCAAGAATAATTATTATTATCTTCATGATTTTTATTATTGTCAATTGTTTGATTGTTTTTTTTTTTGTGTGTTATGTTTAAAAGTTTTCACGATTATGAAGAAATAATTTTCATTTTCCTCGCCAAATGAATTTTTTTTTTTTTTTTATGATATTGAAATATTCGAAGGCTAAATAGATAACATGTTTACATCCTTTTTTATATTATTTTATTGTCCAGTACATAAAAAATTATGTTACGACTTGAAATATTTATCACTTTTTAAATTTATAAATAATATATTTTGTATACAAATTTTTTTTAATCTATACATAAACTGAAACTGAAATTTTTTCAAAAATAAAAAACAAAAAAAATATAAATTTTCGAAATATTTAAAAATAAATATAAAATCAATGGAGTTTAATTATGAGATATGATTTTCATTGTATAAGTTTATTTTTTAAATAATTTTTTTAGCTAACAGAAATTGTTCAAGATGAATCATAAAAGTGGAAAAAGCAGGTATCTCAATCTCAGTAGCAGGTGTTCTCAGTCTTATACTGCTCTTCTTAGGTTGCTGCTCTAATTATCTCAGAAAGAAAATAATCTCTTAATTAGTAACATCAATTTTTAATTATTCTTTATTAGCATTATCTGATATAACTAATCAACAATTGGCTAAATTACAAAGATCTTTTAATTATTGTGTAAGATTTGTTGTTGAAAAAAAAAAAAAAAATTATTTTACGAGCTGCTACTAGTCGCTATTTATTTAATAATTTTTCATTACATGTAATTAGATTTAATTGTAATTATATATAGCCCAAAAGTACGATAACCAAGAGCTTATATTTTAATAAATAATAATAACGCAATATTTATAAACAAGAACGTGTATTTAAATTACAAAAAAGACAATTATTGGAGGGAATTATCAAGTGCAAAGACTAGTTAAAAAAAAAAAAACAATTACACCAACATTTATAAATAATATTTGAATAATTTCAAAATTTTATCGTTTAAAAATGGACGAAATAGATATATATATATATTTAATTAAAATATTTTAAATACTTAAATTTCTATTTGAAAAATTTTCCATTAATATGGAAAATTTTAATTTACTAACAATTTTTTATATTTCATCAAGGTTGATTCTGGATAATTAAATTTCTATGAGATTTTAAATCGAGTATAATTATCTACACTTTCAATTTTTTTCCTTTGGACTTTTTGAGATAATGAGTGTTAAAATTGAGATGATTTTTCTATCTAAAACTTTTTTTTTGCAAGTTTAATTTCTACTAGAAATTTTTATATTTACTATTAAAATTTAGTGCTCAAAAGGACGAATAATGCATTATTTTAAATCAACTTTAAAATCAATGAGTACCTCCAGTTAAAATACCATGTGAATTATTAATTGGATATCTCAAAATTGGTAAATTATTATTAACACAATTTAACCAAAGATTTGCACATGTTGCATGATAATGATTATCATTGAATAAAATATTATCACTTGTTATGACAGTAAGACAGAGTGCACATGTTGGTGATTGGTCTTGTCGTGATGGCCAAGCAGGCAACTCGGTGACAATCTAAATAAATTAAAAAATCAAATATTAATATTATAAAAATGTATTTTTAATTATTACTGATCAAACATACAGGTATGTTGGTGTAAAATGGTTCCATTTGTGCCCAAATTTTATCAATGTCCATTAGTAAATCATCAAAACCCATAATATTTATATCCATTTCTTTGTGTGAATAATTAACACGACGACAAACAGCAGCAATTTCAGCTAAATTACAAAGAAAATTATATCCTTTTGAACTTTTTAATACTTCTTCAAGTACAATATCTGATGTGATACTTGTAAATATATTTGCAGCAAATTGAAGAAGAAGAACACAACTTTCCATGTACTGTTTCCATTCCCAATAAATCATCTATAATTAAAATTATAATTTATATTTTTTTAAAATAAATTATCAAACAGTTAATTGTAAAAAAAAAATAATATATTAATACCTCATGCATATTTTTAATTTCTTTGTCAACATCAACATCTTTTTCAAGACACAAATTGAGATCTAAACTTTGCATTGATTTAGATTTTTTAATTTGATTAAAGCTCTTATCAATATCCCTTTGAATAATTTTATCTGGATCAATAGTTGCTTCATATTTTTCTTCTAAATAATCAAGAGTTTTTTCTGGACTTGAATTAATTTCTAATTGTGCAAATGCTTCAATTGTTTCTTGTACCAATGATATTTCTGATTTATGATCACCACAACTTGGTAAAAAATTTTCAAAATCAGTAAATAAATCTATTGATGAATCAAGTTGATTAACATCAGTTGTATCAGTATTTTTAGCTGATACAAAATCACCAAAATCATCAAGTATATTATCATCATCATCAGCTGTTTTATCATTATCAATTGACTCTATTTTTGGCTCATCAACTAGTATTCTTAATGCACTGTATTTATCTTCAACACTTTGTAAATTCATTAAATCAATTGGATCATTTTTTTTTTCATTAAATGTTATATTATTACGTTCAACTGGTATTGACATGTCATTACGAATAACAGTGTCATTTAAAATAAATGTTTTAGCTTCATTTTTAATCATACAAGTTGGAAATAAATCACCAACTCTTTCACAATTATTTAAATCATTACTTAACGTTGCTAAATCTTGATTAAAATTATTAACTGATGTTTTACATTGATTAATTGTTATTTTATTATTTGTTTTTTTAATTTGTTTATCTTGTAATTTTTTTGGTCCACTTAATAAATTATGATTTGCCAATCTACTACCAATTGCTGAACCTAATTTCGTATCAATTTTTGTTGGCAATGATGGTGAAACAACTGTTGCACTTTGAAATTCAGTAAAGTCATCAGATAAATCAACATCTTTTGTTTCAATTGCTCCTAATTTTTGTGGTTTTTGCGTTAATTTTAAATCTAAATTTGAATCAACTGGAAAAAAAGTTAATTAAATTATAATTATCATAATTACAATGAATGAAACATTAAAAAGCATGATTTTTTTTTTTACCTGGAGTATATTTTTTATTTGTATCAGTACGTTGACTTGTAAAATTATCAATTGTATTTATTTTAATTGGATTTAAAACAGCTAAATTTAGTGATGGTGTTGGTGGACCAGGTAACATATGTAGAATATCTAAATTATTAAATGAGTATGATGTTTGTGCAAGAGCAATTAATGACAACACAATATATAATTCTTGTTCAGTTAATTGTCCAGCATATTTTTTATTAGCCAATGACCATATAAAACCAAGTACTTCAGTTGGTAATTGACTTGTTAATAATAATGGAAATACTTTGTTTGTATCAACAAGATATTTTTCATTGATACCATTTATTGTTGATCTATCCTCTTTAACATGATCCCAAATAACACGATATACTTGTGGCAACATTGGTGAATTTTGCCACAACCAATTTGGCAATTGTTGATTTATTTGTTTATCCATTTTGCTAGTATTTATTATTAACAATTTACTTTAATTATTATTCATTATTTGTGTTATTATTTTTGTAAGATCTTTTCTTTTGACAGCTCCATGTTTACTGTCTTACTGATTTTTTTTTAGCTGGCGCCACCGTTGTGTGACGTTTATTTATTTATTTTTTTTTATTTATCAACATGGTGGACCATCTGCGCGATGATGACACTCATCCACACACATACACAGTTACATGTATATTTTCTGTCATCAAGAATAAATATAACATTTAACAACAATTGAAACATCATCACAATGAATATTAATAATCGATGAAAATTTTATAATTAATAACTTTTATTATTGTCATTACATTATTGTTAATTGGTGGTTAATTAATAATTAACATGGCAGAAATTGGAGGACCAATTCTTCATGTAATTGTCGTTGGTTTTCATCATAAAAAAGGCTGTCAAGTGAGTAAAATAAAAGGAATTTTATCTCTTAATATAAAAATGATAAAGAAAAAAAATTCATCAATTTACAGTTTAATCAATAATTTCTTTGTTAAAAAATTACATTTTATTATGAAATTATAAGTTGAACATGTTTAGAATTTAATAAATTAATATTGTTTAAATTGTCCAGGTGGAATATTCATATCCTCCACTTGTACCAGGATCACCAAATGAGTGTCCACTTGGTTGGAAATATTTGCCAACTCTAGCATTACCAGATGGTTCACATAATTATGATGAAGATACAGTTTATTTTCATTTACCAAGTATAACAGATTCTAAAAAAACAATATTTGGTGTTTCCTGCTTTCGTCAAATACCAGCTGAGGTAATTTATCAAATGTTGATGATAAAAAAATAATATTACACAATGTAAATTAATTTTTTTTAGAAATTAAAAAATCGTACATCTGATATTACAAGAGGAACAGTACAAAAATCAGTATGTGTACTTAGTACAATACCTCTTTATGGACATATACAAGTTAAAATGGCACTAATAACATATGCCTATTTTAAAGAGGGTGATTTCAGCAAGGTATCACTTCTTGAAGAGACATATCGTAATTTAAATGATTGTATGAATGCCGATAGTCAAATACCACCTCAAATATTTGTTGGTATGTTAAAAATATTATAGTCATTATCAAGATGACCAAGTCTGTGTGTTTGTACATATTTTTTTTTCGCTTTTGTGTGTCTTTAGATGATGGTTCTCTCTGGTTTTTAGGATTATCTGCTAGAGATTTTATACTACAATTTCGTCACAAAGCATTGTTACTTTTCAAATTATTATTACTTGAAAAAAAAGTTGTTTTTTATCAATCACCAGTACAGCCACTTTGTGCAGCAATATTAACATTATTATCACTTCATCCTGGTATGATTGAAAGTGGTCTTGAAAAATCAGCATGTATAAGGTAAATCAAAATTATTTATTTTTAATTTTTCATCATATTTTAAATATGTTATTGTTTTTTAGACCATCTAGACCAATGTCTCCAATTCCAACATTTGAAGATGACGATGATGATGAATCATGGTCTGATAAACTACCTGCTGATGAAATAAAAAATATAAATGATGATTTAAATGGTTTTAATGATTCTAAAAAAAATAACAATGAAAAAATAATGAATATTAATGATGAAGATGATAACGTTGTTGAAATTGAAACAACAATTGTTAATAATTATGCAAATACATTAAATGATGATATACATCGTGTTCAAAGTTCAAATATGATTAGTTTAACAATGGATGATGCTGATAGTAATATACCAAGAGATAATAGTAATGATGCATTATCTGAAGCACGTGTTACATCAACAATAACACAAATTGCACATGTTGATTATCAGTCATGTGGATTACCAATGAATTTATTTAGCAATGGTTATTTATGCTTGCCATATTTATCATTACCATATTTGGATCTTCTTGGTGATAAAAATGTACGTGGCTATGTTGTTGGTGCAACGAATGTTTTATTCAAACAAAAAAAACAATTAATTGATGTTTTAATTGAGGCAAGTTATCAATAATTCTCAGCTGAATGATGATTAATTGATGAAATTAATTAATATATTGTTTTTTTGTTGTTAATGATTAGGTAGAGAGTGCTAGAATTGAAGCAACTGATCCAGAATTACGTCGACAATTACATTTGACAACTGAAGATTTAAGATTTGCTGATTATATTGTTCGACATGTTGCTGAACCAAGACAAGATGTTTTTCTTGATGGTGTTGGATGGGAGGGTGGTGATGAATGGATTAGAACACAATTTCGTGTTTATTTAATGAGTTTATTACGTACATCAATTCAACAAGATACAAGACAATATGATCATTTTAATTCGTCTTTTATGAATGCTTGGAAATTAACTAATAATTATAATATGTGGATTAATACAACAGCTAAAAATGATATTAATTTAATTGATTCTGGACATTTATTTGCTGGTCAACTATCAGTTCAAGATATGAAATTGAGACTTTCACAGTAAGTTGTTTTTAATTTTCAATATTCAAGTTGTCATTTGTATTAGTTATTTATTTTTTTTGTTTTTTTTTTTTCATTAAAGCACAATGCAAAATACAGAATCAGGAAGAAAAATTAATCAAGCAATGGTTACAACTGGAAGAGCTGTTGCTTCAACTGGAAAAGCTGTTGGTAAATAGAAAAAAGTTTTTTTTTTTTAAATTTTTTATTTGATATTGTATGAAAATTATATTTTTGTTTTTTTGTTTTTCATAAGGAGGAGCAATTTCACAGGCAAAAGGTGCTTTTAGCAATTGGTGGAGTACCTTGACAACTGTTCAAGGACTTGAAATTGATACTCTTGATACTGGCAATGATAGCATCAATCAAGAAATAACAGAAAATAAAATATGCGAGGAACAAACGAAAAATTATGAAAATGAAATTATCGATCAAGTGATAAATACAAACATGACCTCTCATTTAACTGTCGATTAATAATAATTATTATTTCTATTAATTTATTTTGTTATTAAAAAACTTTCTTCATGGTACTCAATTAAAAAATAATTTTTTTTATAATTTAATTTAATTTAATTATAAATTATTTAAAGAAAAATTTGCTATATATTATTTATAAATTTGAGTTATTTTTTAATTTGTTAAATTTTTTATTATTTTTTAAGTCATTATTTTAAATTATCATTCCCTGATTGTTAATTATTGTTATAATAATTATTTAATTTAAAAACAAAAATAAATATTATGGTTTTTCATGCCGATAAAAGTTACCACAAAAAAAAAAAATATAATTTAATTTTCAACACGTATTATTAATTAAAAAAAAAAATTAATGTTATTAATTAATAAACAAAATACATTGACTTTTAAGTTGATAAACAAAATTAATAATAAAAAATCTGTAAAATGTGAAAAAATAAAATATTTAAAAACAACAATCAATTATTATTAACATTAAAAATTATTATTAATAATTGTCTATAGTTTATTGCCATTAGCACCTGTTGTTAATACATTTCTTTTTTCATGTTGTTTTTTTTTTTTCTCTTGTTAAATGTTATATTATTGGAGGGGGGATAAGTGTCGTGTGGCCATGTTTTGGTTTTGTTGTGTGATAGAAAACATGTGCTCATAAAATGTAACAATTTTATTAGTCTAATATCACTGATACAATCAATAGAGTAATTCCAAAAATCATCTAAATATCATAAAAACAACTTGAATCATTAAAAATTATTATTGAATAAACTAGCAAAGGTATAATATTTATAATTTGGCGAATAATTGTATTCTAACCTCACTTTCAAGTCCATTCAAAAAAAAAAGTACAACATATTGAAATTATTTATAATTAATCATTAATTAATAGATGAATAATTCATGTATATTTTTTCTCATTAACAGATGTCAGTTACATCATCAAAATCAGCTGCCAACAGTGTATCATCAATATTAAATAAAACTGGACTAAGAACAAAATTAATTGCTCAACGTAATCGTGTGTCATTTCAACTTCCCAACAATCTTGAACAAATTCTTCTTACTACTGGTGATACAACAGCAAATAAAGCTTATCATAATTTACTTTGTATACTAAAAGATGCTGTAATCAAGGTAACAATTAAAAATTAACAAATTAATTTATAAAAAAATTACAATAATTGCTTAATAATATTTCAGGATCATGAATTGTTACTTTTACTTGATGAATTTCGTCAATGTATACCTCATCTAAATACATTTCATTCAATCATCATTGAGGCTCTATTGGCAATTGATTGGATTGAAAGACCACCAGATGTTATCACAGCATATAAAATATTTTTTGAAGATTTAATATCTGTTCATGTTGGTCATTGTAAATTGGCTATTGACAAACTTGTTTTGTATTTAAAACCATGTAAGTAATAAACAACAACAACAACTTGAAAAATAAAAAAATATTGACATTTGATGATTAAAATATTTTCAGTAACACCAGATGATAAAGAATGGCCAGACTGTGAACCAACAGAAAAAGATAAACAAAGACTTGAAAATATCCATGATATTTTTCGTAAACTTTTAAAAATGGTACCAATGTCAAACAACTTATTATTTCAAGCATTGTCATCTAGCTTTCCATACATGAAAGCATCAACTCATGCACATGAAATTTACATAAATTCTCTATTAAAAGTAACTGAATATGCACCAGAATTACGTTCTGAAATATTATCATTGATAATAAATAAATTATTAATACTTGATGTACATGCACCACGTGCATTATTAACAAAAGAAGATGAAGATGATGATGATGAAATATTTGAAATTGATCAATTAAATGATAAAAATAAAAAAATCCATCCAATTGGACATACACTAGATATTTGTATGAAAATAATGCTTAAATATATAAAACAATTTTGTCATAATAAAGATGATGTTAATGATGTTATTGATAAAGATAAAGCAACAATAATATATTATGAATTTCTTCATATATTTGATAAATTAATATTACCAACATTTGCAAGTCATCATATACAATTTATTATGTTTTTTATATCAAGTTTAAATGGTGGTTTACTTGATGGTTTTTTAACATATTTATGGCAGAAAGTTATAAATGTTAATGTTGCACCAGTATTAAGAAAATCAGCAGTATCATATATTGCTAGTTTATTAGCACGTGGTAATTTTATAACAATAATTATTATGAAAAAAATTATATTTGATTTATCAGATTGGATTAATAAATACATTGAGATATATGATAATAAACAAGATTTATCAATTGATCCAAAAATACATACTGTTTTTTATTCAACATGTCAAGCATTATTTTATATTATTGCATTTAGATGCAAAGATTTTATTGGTAATAAACAACATATAACATTTCTTGATAATTTAAAATTAAATAAAATAATTAGTTCAAAATTAAATCCATTAAAATATTGTTTAACAACAGTTGTTGATATATTTTCAAAAGTATCAAATAATTTACAAATTGCATATTGTTCAAGTATCATTGAACGTAATTCAAGAACAAATTTACCAGTTATACATAATCAGCATTGTTTTGAAACATTATTGGAAACATTTTTTCCATTTGATGCATATGTTTTACAAGAAAGTAGTCAATTAATATTACCACTTTATAAAGCATATGAGAGTATATTTAATGACAAAGAAAGTGATGATGATGATGAAGACGACGATGAAGAAGATGATGATGAAGAAAAAGAAGAAGAGAATGATGTTGATGATTTTATTATGGATTGTTCATCACCAAAAGATAAAGGTTCATGGAATGCAAGAGATAAACTTTTATGCAGCACTTCTCCTGGTTTTTTTAATTAATTTACTTTTTTTTTTTTTTTTTTATAAAATTAATTGTCAATCAATCAATTATTGCAATGTCTAAGAGGTAAATCAAAAACTTTTTTTTTTTTTCTCTACAAATTTTTTGTGTTTAATTAATCCAATGTAATTATTATTTAATAAAAACTATATTAATATTTTTTAAGATAATGTCATTTTTTAATAATAAATTTATTGAAATTTTTTTTTTAAATTTGCAAAATCTGGTTGGTTTAAATATAAAGAAAATATTTTTGACCAATCACAATAAAATCATTGTTTTTCCCCTCTCTCAACCCTGCCAATCATCCATGGCCCTTTGCACACACACCGATATCAAAAACATAAATAAAAAAAAAAATACATACACATACACAAAGACAAAATCTAGTAGTACATTTGTACACAATGATGCTCTCGAAACGTAACTGTCGTCACCTTCTATTGCACGCAAAACACACAAAATTGGATCGGCATTTTAGAGCCATTGAATAGTCGTCAGTATAGTACATATATTTTTTTTTTTTTTCCCACAAATCAGCCATTTATTATCGAATCTACAAGTACGCTAAAATTATCTCGCAAGCCACATGATAAAAAAGTGAATATTTATTTTTTTTTTTTCTTCAAATTAAATAAAATTAAGTGCATTTTTTTTTTATTGTAAATTTGACAAAACAAAGTTTGTCTGTGTGTGTGTATATTACAATCAGTGTATGTGTCTCTTTTTTTATATAAAAAAAAAATATGTGAATAATAATAATAAACAAGAATAATAATAATAAAAGGTACAAAAAAAAGCTGATCAAAAATGGCGTCAAGTGAGACAAAAAGTCGGTGGATTAACAGACTGATTATTTTGTAAATAAAATATATTAAATAATAGTTTTACTCAAATTTCAATTGACAATGATACTTGGATATTTTTATAATTATCAAATTATATCATTGACATTTTAATAAAAATAAATAAAATATCTAAAAATTATTAAATTATGAAAAAGTAAAATTAAATTATAATTTTTTTTTTTTTTGTTTATTTTGTTTTTTTTTTTTTTGGAGTGTTAAACATGACAAAAACAATGTCGTTATTTTTGACAATTGCATTAATGAAATAATATATATTTTTGAGAGTGTTAAATTAATAAATAACTTAACAAAATGTAAATATTTGAGGTAAATATTTGTTTTATATAAAATTTAGAGTATTTGATAGATAGATGTATAAATAATGTAATAGAAGAGAGAAAAAAGAGAAAAAAAAAATAGTCAGGGAAGGTTGGGGAATTGAATATGTTTTGTGTGTGGAGGATGCACATAACAGTGAGAGAAAATGATAAAAGGAAGAAGAGGAAATACACACGGGCAAAGAGAGTTTGTGCCCTCTCAAGTTTATTCTCAGTTGTTGGGCATGCAAGAAAGGGATAAATTGTTGAGTGGCGGCCATCTTCTAGATGAGACATTTATTTTTTTTTTATTTTTTGCAAATTTTATAATCATCATTCAGGTGTTCAATAATTATTTTATTATTCCCAAATTATATTTATCAAACAAACAATACATCAACTCTCTTTTTTTTTTTCTTTTTTTTTTTTCTTATATTTTTAATGACGTTTTTTTTATTTTTATTTTTTTCTCGTATAAATTTGTAAGTTGAGATTTTTATTGTTTTTTTTTTTTTAATTATCATTGATATTCATTGGTACAACTGTTATTTATTTATCATATTAATTTTGTTATTCAATTTTTTCATCAACACAATATTTGTCAAGAGAAATTTATTTTTTTCTTTGATAAATTTTTTAAATATTTTTTTTCAATTGTTAGAAATTTTTTTATATAATAAAAAAAATATTTTTTTACAATTTTGTTTACGTACTTTTTAGGGTTTATTTGTTTTTTTTAAAAAAAAATTTTTTTTAAGGGTTCGAAATAAATAGAGTAGTAAAAATGGGTGAGACAGTTTCTAAGAAATTTCGACATGTTGGTACACACGTTCGATGACCCTCAACCACCACAATACAACTATTATTTTGCAAATACATAATATACAGTGTTTAGATATCAATCTAATAAATTGACAGTATAAAAATTCAAAAATAAAAAAAATAAATAAATAATTACCCTATAAACTTGATAAACAAAAAAAAAAAAACAAAAACATGTGATTTTAGTGTCAACAATTTCTATTAGTTTTCAATCAATTAATACTAAAAAAAAAAATTATTAAAAAAAAAAAAACCAAGCAATACTCCAAAATTATTTATTTATTTATTTTTTTTTTTAAATTTTAAAAAGGTTCCATCTTTCCGGTCGAAAATTATCGATTTTGTTTGAGGTTATCTTTCTAGTATCTCATTCGTCCTGAAAATTGTGTCTCTCATTTTAAACTTCCTGTTGTAAAAAAAAAAATAACAAAAAAACTACATTTTCATATTAAAAATAACAACAACATCAAAAACAATAATAACATAATTGTTTATTTTTATTCCAGGTAATCCAGTAAAGACATTTGATCAAAGAGGAGAAAAATAAATTAAAAACAAAACGATAGGAAAAAAAGTTTAATTTTCGTGAAATTTAAAAAACAATGATTGACGTGTGCATCGAGATTTATTTGAGTGACAAAGTGACGTAGTTAATAATAATAAAAATGGACGCTGGAGTGACACAATTATAACAATAAACCAATCAAAAAATTATTATTGTTAAAAAAAAAAAAAAAACAAGAGAATAATCACAAGTTTTAAAACTTGTGTATTTGTGCGGTTTTTTTTTTTTCTTTTTTTTTTTTTAATTTAATCTATATAGATGTTGTTGTATTTTGAGGTTAAGTTTATGAAGTGTATTGTGCTTGTGGATTATTTGACAAGTGATTGTATCAAATTTATAAAATGGATCAACAGGGATGACTGACAATTGCTGGAACTCTGGTGGTGGTAAGTTGTCAAACTTTTTTCTATTTTTTTTATCAAAAAAAAAAAATTAATAACAATCGTGTTTGCATGATAATTAATTAATTTAATTGCTCATTTAATTAAATTAAATTTTTGATAATCTGGAGATTAAAGACACATGGTCCAGGTGAATTTAAAATGACCTTGAATATTTAAAAATTAATTTATCAAAAACAATGAGATTCTTTTTAAAAAAATTAATAATTTGACAGAAAAAAATTTATTTTTTTGTTGATTTTTTTTATTGGATTTTGGGGTAATTTTGCCTAGATTATTGCACGTTTTTTTTTATGCTCAATCATGTATTTAAGCCCCAGGAGGTTGACCCTGAAGATGGCGCTGATTTTCATAATAAAAATATGATAATTTTGATTGGAAAAATTTAAGAAAAACTTAAAGTTAATATACTTGAAGTTAATTCATTTGTATTATTATTATTTTATTTTTGTTGGATGATGTTTTTGGGTTGTGATATTGTGTGTCTCACCTCGTAGGCGTATTTAACATTCAAATGGCTCAGTCGGATTATCTTGTATATTATTTTATAATCAATCATTGAAATTAATTTTTTTATTTTATTAAAATATTATATTACAAAATAATTTATTTATTTTGTTGGATTTTTTTTTAAATGTAAATTTTATTTTGTCGATCGTCTTGGAGTCAATGGTCACCTTCCAGATGTTCCAGTATTCTGGAATATTTTTTTTTCTTCCTTTAAAAATTTAAGCTCGTTTAATTGATTCACCTTTCATTTGTTTTATAATTGTATTTATCAAAAAAAAATAATTCTACAATTTTTAAAATTCTGGAAATTATACTCCAGTTACTGGAAATATTTTTACCAATATCAAAATCTTGATAAAATTAAATTTTTAAATTTCTACTGGATAAATTTGAGTACCTGTTCTTCTCCAGTAATTTCAAAAGATAATTAAACAATTCCAGTTCCAGTTGATTGAATTAAAATTTTCTTTAAAAAA
Organism: Aphidius gifuensis; assembly: GCF_014905175.1. Taxonomy (NCBI): domain Eukaryota; kingdom Metazoa; phylum Arthropoda; class Insecta; order Hymenoptera; family Braconidae; genus Aphidius; species Aphidius gifuensis. The sequence continues at coordinate 1,704,846 of NC_057793.1, forward strand.
GACAATAAAAAAAACATCAATCATTATTTTTTACAATGGAAATTTTAAGGAATCTTGGATCTTCCAGGTTGTTTTTTCATTTCGTAAATTCTTCATGTATATTGTCGTGTGATAATCCTAGAAATAAAACAAGGTACTTGTTTGATTGATCAAATGGAAAAACAGTTTGATGAAGAAATGAGTGCATAAAAATATTCTCATGAAATAATAATTGATGATTTCCAGTTGTTAAAAGTGGAAAAGCTGCTGGGTGTTGAGTTGACTGTGTGTAATCATTGAAGAAACCGCTCAGCCACGCCCGCAAAATCCAACAATTTCTCTATCCACACGTTCTCGTCTACCGTTTTATCCCCCCGAAAACTCTCGTTGTGCGGACACTCACCATTCTCACGTATTGATCTTCGAGTTAAAACGCGTTAACACACGCGACATACAAAGGTCATAGGGTCGTGGACATGTTAACTCAAATCAAAATCATCATCGTCGCAGTTTTTTTTTTTTTTTGGCAAATTTTAAAACCAACAAATAAACATTATACTTTTTTTCAACAAGAAAAAACAAAAAACAAATTACTATTTTTCTTTTCTCATTAAAAATTTTTTAGGGCCACTAAATTTCTCTAATTTTTTTTTGGATTTTTTTAATTGCAAATATTATCTATTGGTCCAGAAATTAAAAATGATTTCTACTCTTTTATCTAGCCTAGTTAATTTTATTTATCTATTTTAAGAGCCTTTTTTTGAAATTAATATTTTTTAATTTTTTTCTAAAAAGGATATTGCTTTTAAGGGTTTTAAATTTTCAAATGTAAATGGCGGTTATTGACCCCAACTTTGCACAAGTTATTTTTGTTGAAAAAAAAAAAATTATATATATTCTAGTCAATGTCCTAGAGTTGTTGAAAGGTATATAATGTTTTTTCTTTTTTATATTATTTTTCAAACTTTTATTTTTAAAAAAATCGTCTGGGTCAGCAGTATCGATTCTTCTGGATTTTTTCAACCCTCTCAAGTTGCATTTGTTTTATAAAATTCTATCATTTTTATCATGGCAATTGAATATTTAATATGAAAATAAAATATTATGAAAAGAAAATTAATAAAAATGCTAAAAAATATATATGTAAGAAGAAAAAAATCAGTAAAATAATTTAATTTAATAATTTAATTTTTTTTAATTTATTAAATAAATAAATAAAATGTAAATAGAAAAATTTTTATTTGCAAAATAAAATTATAATAATAAAATAATAGAAATCCTGAAATTGGAATATGTTGTTGCAGGCGCTGGCGTCAAGATGGAGCACTTTCAGACCAGCCTGGACCCCAGGAAGCAGGAGTTGCTGGAGGCCCGGTTTCTTGGAGTGAGGGTGAGCATTCATTTTTATTTTGAATAACAATTATTCCAATTCACAAAATATATACTTGTAAATGTGGTACACAAATTTTAATTCATCAAGAAGATGATGACGACGACGACGACGATGACGACCTTATTGACTATCAATGTGTAAAAAAATTTCATCGCGAAAAATAAATTATCTGTATACAATTATTAGTTGGCACTTTCACCTGAAATTTCTACATGATTTTTCTCAAACATTTACCGGAAATATAAACATGAAAATTAGATCATTAGTTGACAACTTTTTTTTATTTTTTATTTGATTGAATGACTTGCAATAAATATTCCAAGAAAAACAAACAAAAAAAGAAAAAAAAAAAAAAAATGATTAAAGGGTTAAAATCGAAGCGAAGGGTTATAAAATATAAAATTCATGTTGGTTTTTTTCCGTTTTCTTTTCTTTTTTATTATTTATTTTTATAAAGTTGTATAAGACAGATATTATAAATATTTGAATTGACAATGTCAGGTTACTGGCATGCGCCCCATCATCAAATTCACCAGCAGTATTCTCGATCGATCGTCCCGGCTACCAAGTGAGCTTATTCACTCCCTTTTTGCACTCTCTCCCCCTAGTAACTTTCCCCCCTCTAAAAAAACCACCCACTCAACCACCACCCACTTACTGTATCTCGATATCCACGAAGCGTCGAAATTAGCTGGCCACAAGAGACGTAAACGATCCCAATTGCAACGTTGCCATGCAGGTCATTTTTAAATTTATCATCAAAAAAAAATATATATATCCCTGCATCTATATAAAATAGATGTCTTGAATAAGATAATTACATTTTTGCATACTTATATTTAATTGAAAAGAAAAAAAAAAAAAAAACATTGAATTTAGTTTTGTTGATCTAAGCGGAAATGCTAGGTTTCGCTTCAAGAAACAACTTCAATAACCTCATTTTTTTTTTTTTTAATTAATTTATTATTTGAACTAAATATTAATATAAAAATTGCATTTTATTAAATATTAATTATACAACTCTAAATTACATTTGTAAATTTATTAAATTTTTTTTTTTTTATTATTTCTTTTACTTTGTTCAATGCACCTTTAGTTTGGTCGCACACCCGATCGATCTCAAATGCGAATGTGTAGGGGTTTTAGGGGGGTAATAAAAATATATAAAAAAAAAAAAAGAGGAGGAAACTCCGAGTCTGATGCTTTTCCACTCTGCCTTTCTGCTTTCGATTCAATACATATATACATTTACGCAAAACTCAAATATTTTGTCGATAAAATAATACAAAATTTTCTTTAAATTTTCTATAAACAATTCATTTATTAATTTATCAAAATTTAAATTAAATAGACTCATTAATATGTCGGTGATATTTTGATATTTCTTTTTTTTTTTTTCTTCGATCGAATTTTTATATTTAGAGCATGAAAATTGCTGTTTAATATACACACGAAAAATAATAAATATATAGTACACTTGAGTATTATATTATACTATAAATTAATATATATATTTTTTTTTGAACATTAGTCTATCTAGGTATCTATCTTTCGTTCATGTTTGTTCGTTTATTCATTTAATATATAAAACAGTGTGGTTACTGCCACGTCGACTTACATCATTACACATTTTTTTTATTTTTTTATTTTTCATGTATGCATGATTAATTTTTTTTTAACTCAAATAATATACAATATGTTTTATTCTGTGTCAACAGTTTAAAAATAAATAAAATGAATATATAATTTATTTTTATTTAAACGTAATTTCAAATAAATAATTCAAAGTGTTTTTTAAAAATTAAAAGGATCGATTTAATAATTAATAATAATACCAAAAATTATAAAAGAATTAGCTGATTAATTTTATGATTATTTTTTTGAAAATTTATTTATAATTTTATGGTGTTTGAATCGTGTCAACTTGCGCAATGGGAATTCAACCATAAAATGGTGGATGCTGATGCATCTAGGAAGCATAAAGATTCGAAAAAAAAAAATAAAAATAAATATATAATGTAGGGTAGAATTGGATCACTATGTGCAAATCTGCATTACCATCAGTTTTTACTACCACGTGGTAGATATATATACGTAAAATAATCTCGCAATTTTGTTGAAACTATTTACCATCGTCTTCGCGTCATGCTGATAAATTTGGTGAATTAAAAAATATGTTTTTCTTCTTCTTTTATATAAGTACTGACTTTGTATTTTATTAAAAAATGAAAAAATATATAATTTAATTATGAATTTTCTTCCCTCAGTTTTGTTATTATTTATCTTATCATAATATTTAATTTGTTGATAAGAAAATTTGATAAGACTGTGTCTACGAGTAAATGAAAATTATTGTAAATAATTTATTTTTTTTCAATTTATAAATTTTTTTTTTTGACAGACTGGTCGCAGCAATGGACCAAGTAAAAATTCCGTTGACATAGCGCAGCCGTCGACGATACCAAATGCCGTTAAGTGTGGCCAACCGACAACACCGGGAATAGACTGGACAAGGCGCGACAATGCCCAACCCTCGCGTGATCAACGAAACTCATCCTCCAGTACACCCGGCCAGGGCCAATTGTCTCAGGTAATACCCACCAAAAAAAATCATATGAATATACTCTTTTATCTTTTCAAACTTCTACACCGCATCTCCACTTTAATTTTATCCCAAAAAAAAAAACAAAAATTTATTTTTGTGTTTTTAAAATAATAGAAAAAAATATATAAATTAAATTTAAAAATATCATCAATGTGTGTATATTATAAACATACAAAGTACAATATAAAAAAAAAAATTAACAATATGACTCAGCATAACGTCATCGATTCAGGGATTTAAAAAAAAATTTTTTTTTTTTTCTTTTCGTCTTGCAAGGCCATTGGAGAGTGACCCAAAATCAAGAAAAATTTATTATAATCTGTCTCGTTATATTAAATAAATAAATTATTATTATTATTCTACTAATAATTAAATTTAAAAAGATTATATAATTTTTTTAAAATAATATTTAAATTGTAAAAAGACATGATTGAAATTTTTTTTTATTTTCTTTTTCATTGTTTTTTTGCAAAAAGTAAAATTGACTGATAGGTGTAGAGAACAGGGGCTGATAAGTTGTGAGGGTTGATTTTTTTTTTTTTTTTTTTCTTATGAAATAATTATGAAGGTAGTCATATCAATAGTTTTTTTTTTTTTTTTATTCGATCGGTTGACAACAACTTGTACGCCAGAAATACAAGTAGAGAATAAGAAAAAAACATAAAATTCTATAGACTAAAAATAATTTTATCGATTTAATTTTTTCTCCGAAACAATGCGGCAAATAATTACATTAAACCCTTCATTTATTTGTTCAATTTTTTGGGTAATTAATTAATTCTATTATTATTGTCGGAAAATACCAAACGAATTGAAAGAAAAAACGGAGTAAATTTAGATGAATAATTTGCGTGTACAGTTACATCAAGTTGGATAACCATCTTGTACAATTTTTAAAATAAACATTTTAACAATCAATAAATACATATTACAATAATACCCATGACAATAACAATAATAATACACATGTTGTCTAAGTGGCGCCGCCGAACGCATTGATGCATAAACTACTGTTAAATCTTTTAACAAAGTGGTACAAAGATGTACCAAAACTTATCAAACCAGCTCCACCTGTCGACCTCAATATTTTTTTAATAATAAATTAATTAATTTTCATATTAAAATTTCCATAAAAAATATTCTAATCAGCCAATTTAATCTAAAAATTTTCAATCGCAAAACACTCCAAAAATGCACCTAAAAAAAAAAAAAAAAAAAAAGTGAAAATTAATAATAATTATTAAATTAATTAAAAAAAAATCCTTGAAAAAGTTTTAATAATAAAAAAATAATATAGCGTATTAAAATGTTGTGGAGGTCGCTGGCTGGATGCATTGAGTTTTTTTATTTATTTTCATACAATGTAGTAGTAGTGTGTATGGAGTTTAGAGTCCGCGTGGCCTGTCTCGACCAGCTGATCGGCTATAGTCGTGTTGGTGCCGAGAGTATTCATATTTCATGGTGGTGGTGGTATAAAGTTAAGTATACACAAAAAAACGTAGCATGCGACAAAGTGTGCAAGTGAGTAAACGATAAAAAATAGAGGGAGAAAAAGAGAGAGAAAAGAGAAGGTAAAATCGCGTGCGCGACTGGGCTAATGAGTGTGCGACCTATTGGCACGAGTAAAAACGGAGTAAAGAGCAAGAGAGAGAGAGAGAGAAGAAAGAAAGAAAAAGAAAACGATGAGTACGTCAGCCACCAGTCAGTATAATCCCCCCACTGTGATAGTCAACAACATCATCCCCCGCCGTGATATACAAATATACACATACGTAAATTTTTTTTTTTAAAAAAAAGTGTATGGTGGTGGTTGGTGGATTCGCGCAAACGGCGCTTAGCCGCAACTCCGTGGCTCCAAGAAGAAGAATAGTAAAAGAAAGAGAAATAAAATATATATAGGGTTAAAAAGCTGTTTTTTTTTTTTAAATTTTTTATTTTTGTTTAGTTTTTAAGAGAAGAGAGGGAAATAATAATACGTCATGTGACGTGGTTACTTGCTATCTTACTGGATGTATGTAATATGTATGTACTGAGTTTAAAAACTCGTGGAAATATATTATTTATATTTATAATAAAAATATAGTTTGAGGCAAGAAATTACACTACTCGTGTGGTGGTAAATTGGCAAGATACCGTGGATGGCATTGGCAAGGTCTAGACTACTGTCTGTGACTTGGTAATCTTGGTATTATTATAACACAAATTTTATTTCATTTTAGTGTGGCAACACTGATTATATTTAATTAATCATTACTTATATTTATTTTTCACGTATTAATTATTTTTTTATTAATTTAACGAGACACTTTTTTTATATCGACGATATTGACACTTTTTTTTTTAAAAAAATTTTTGTGTTTTTTAAATTTAGAAGGTTGTTTTTATAGTGATTATTATTTTTTTTTCAAATTTAAAAGGCTTAAAAATATTTAGAGGGATGATGCGAGATTGAAGTTACTCGTGATACTGAAAATGCGCAAGGTTTATCACAAATATTAAACTCACGCGACGTGTATATTGGTATACCCTCTCTCTACATGTTGGCGCAGTTTTTTTTTCGCTCCCCGCTATTTTTTTTTTATATTAAAACTACACAAGTTTGACTTGAATTGTATTCTATGAACGACAACTAAACATGCATCCATATATACATAGCATCAACCAGACATATCTTAAAACAGTGGCGGAGGATATAAGGGTCCCTTAAGGCACGCCTTTATTTAAATATATTTTTTATCTTATTTTAAATTCATGTCAAAAACTACCCTTAAAAGAATTTTGTACTTTTTAAGACCCTAGTCTTGTATACAAAAAAGAAAAAAAAAAAAATCAACTGACATTTTTAAATGTATATTCAAGCCTTGAATAATATTTATGAATGAAATTTTTTTTTAAATTAAAATTTAAAATTCAAGGGATTATTTTAAATTAAAAATTAATTAAAATATATTTTTTTTTAAATTATTGTTTGTTGTTTAAAAAAAAATATTGACTTTTTTTTTTTTTGAAGTAAATTGATGGTTTTATTTTTTTTTTTTGAATATTGCAAATTGATCCCGCGAATTTTCCTTCACCCTTTACCGGTAAATGCAAGAGGGGGGTCCACCATTTTGTCGTGATTCTCAGACAGCAGGCACGTTCCTTGTGTAACATATAGTCGCCCCGTAGTATCCAAGTATCCACACAATCCAAACGAGTACATTGTACACTTGCCATAATATCAAATACTCAAATCATTATATTTTAACATTTTTAAAAAATAATCCACACACACAAACACACTTGGAATTAACAAAAAAAAAAAAATATTTTTATTTTGTAAATATTTAAATTTTATTTATTTATTTTTATTTAACGGTATTTAAATAACAAAAATATATATCAACAATAATATTTTCATTCAAGTACTTATCAAAACAAGCTCAAATATTTTTTATTTTTAATCAATAATAATGCATTTATCATTGCTCAAATAAAGCAATTAATAATTTACAAAAATTATCATTTTTTTTGCTCCAAAAAAAAATCATAATAATAGTTAAATTTTTAAAAATTTTTGTATAATTATTAACAATTAATTAAAAATATCAAAATTATTTTTCAAATCAAATGTAACTTATCTAATTTTTTTTTTTTGAAATTTGTTGGGGAATTATTGGCCGCCTGGTGTCACTACGTTACAGATGTATAAACCGTCCTTTAACAATTTTTGCTATATATAAAAAAAAAGAGAAAAAAAAATATATATATCGAAAATGTAGTATACAATCTACACCTGACTCCATCTTCGTCGAATCCTAGGCCCCATCTTCGTCTCAGCGAATCGAGACACGACAGACTCAATACAACACTACTACACATCCTATTTATTTATTTATTTTACATTTTTTTTTTTTTTTTTACTTTCTATATATACACACACACACACGTTATATACAAGTGATGCCATTAACCACGATCGTTGTGTAAAATCGGACATTTTTTAAATTTAATTTTTTTTTTTTTTTTTTAAATATTCGTATGTGTGTTACAGTATGTTTATTTGTGTGTGTTTTGTGAGAGAGATACTACTTGTGTGTTTCGAATATTTGACGTATTGTGATTTTTCATGAAAATTTTTAGTATCTTATTTTTTATTTTTTTAAAAATAATATTTATATTAAATGTTAATTTAAATTTTAGTTTTATTTTATATTGTTGTTAGGGTGTTTAATTTTTATTTATAATTAATTGTTAATTCAATTGAATTATCACCGGTTTAATATGAATAAGACGCCGGCACCTGGATGAAGATTTAACACTCAGACCTGGTATATAAAAATTTTTTTTTTATTTCGTTTCATTCCTAAAATGAAACATACCATTTCACCATTCACAACAGACATCTCGTTTAATTCTACTTGAGTTATTTGTGAAGAGAGTTGTGATTAAATACACTAATAACCTACATTGTTTTTATTATTTATTCATAACTCGTTATTTAAATTGATTTATTTATTTTTATTTTGTCAAGGTATATTTCTTTTTTTTTACTTAAATAATAAATTATATATCTATGAATTAAAAAACAGTATACTCTAGTTGAATATATTTTTAGACATTTAATGATAATGATAATAATGATGACGATAATGATGTTGATGTTGATGACGATGATGGTGATGATGATGATGATTAATCATCCAGAGTTGTTAATCTAAGGGATGAAAACAAATAAAATATAAATGATGATATGATTTATTTACAAGTTTAATTTGTTATTTAAAAAAAAAAAAAAGAGTAATTAGAAATTTAAATTAAGTGTGATAAATAAATGATTGTAATTAATTGTTATTGTTTAATTAAACAGATGTCTGCTGGATCACAAATTCAGATGGCACCTCAATCAACCGTGAACTCTGGTCAGTCGGTTCATAGTCAAGACTCTAATATGAGTACCGGTAAGTTGACTTAAAAAATAAATATAAAGCTAATAGATAATGATCTAATTTTTGTATAATTTTTAAAAAAAAAAATATAGGCTCGTCGCATAGCGACAAAGAAGTGGATCCAAATACTCCAGAAAAATTACCAAGAACAACATCAGAAAGAAAAAGAAAACGAAAGGGTGATGATAGTGGTGGTAGTGTTATTGGTAGTGGTGGTGGTGGTGGTTGTGGTGGTGGTGGTGGTGGTGCCGGTGGTGGTAGTAGTAGTAAAGGTGCAAGACCAAATGTTGCATTGGATAATAAAAAAATAAATGATTATTTTCCAAAACATCATTTAGGAAGTAGTCCAATAAGACATGGAGGAGCTAAAAGTCCATCACCACAACAAGGCTATCCTATGGTATGTTTTATTTTTTAATAAATTAATTAATTTTATTTATTATTTTAATATGATAATTATTTATTTATTTTAATTTCAATTTTTTAGTATCCACCATCAACACAACCAATTGTATCAGCACAATCAACAACACCAAATTCATCTGGTGCTGAATTTACATCATTAATGCAACCACCAAGACCTCAATTACAACCACCACCACCACCTCCACCTCCACCACCACCAGTTACAACACAACCTGCTGGCTCAATGGTCAGCAAGCAGGTTCAGGTAAGGCCAACCAATCTACCTAGGACAAGCCAGGTCAGGCAAGCCAAGACAAACACACCAAATGTAAGCACCGATATAGTTTTTTTTTTTTTTTTATTCATATAATAATCCCTTTAGTTTTTTTTCTTTGTTTTTTTTATCAATCATTTAATCATTAAATTTACATCATTTTTTTTTTTTCTGGCTTTTTTTTATTATTAGTTGATGATTTGGATTTTTTTTATTTTTATTTTTATTTAATTTCAAATTGAATTATTAATTTTCGTTGATACATTTTTGTGTGTTCGACTTCCTTGCCTTATTATTATTTGTTATGTTTGTAAATGTGTAATTTTTATTGTACAAATATATTTTTATGTGATTAAAAAGCAATAAATAAAATTATTATTATTAATTATTTTATGTTGTTGTTTTTTTTTTTTTACAGACGGAATTGACTTGCCAAAGGATACAAGAATTTGAATCACAGGCATCAACAGACTTGGAACTACGTAATAATAAAATTGACGAATTAAATAGAGTAAGTTGATAATGATGTTGATGTTGATGTTGATGATAAATTTAAATTAATTAATAAAATACGTATTTTTTTTGATGTTTAGACAACAGAAGAACTTAGGCATCAAATGGCAAGTCAACAAAAAATAATTGAACAGCATAAATCCCATATAAATAAATGTATAGATGTTGTAAAAAAATTATTAAAAGAAAAATCAAATATTGAAAAAAAAGAAGCTAGACAAAAATGTATGCAAAATAGACTGAGACTTGGACAATTTGTAACCCAAAGAGTTGGTGCAACATTTCAAGAAAATTGGACAGATGGTTATGCATTTCAAGAGTTAGCACGTAGACAAGAAGAAATAACATCTGAACGTGAAGAAATTGATAGACAAAAAAAATTATTGGGTAAAAAAAGACCACCAAATAGTGAAACAAGTAGAAAAAGAAGTCAAACACAACCATCATTACATAATGGTACTGAAGTTACATTTTTAAAACCAGAAGCTGTTACTGGTCCATATACTGCACAAGAATATTATGAAGCTGATGAAATATTAAAATTACGTCAAAATGCATTAAAAAAAGAAGATGCTGATTTACAATTGGAAATGGAAAAACTTGAACGTGAAAGAAATTTACATATTAGAGAATTAAAACGTATACATAATGAAGATCAATCAAGATTTAATTCACATCCTGTATTAAATGAACGTTATTTATTACTTATGTTATTAGGAAAAGGTGGATTTAGTGAAGTACACAAGGTAAATAAACAAAATTTTCTTAAATATATATTTATATTAATTGATTATTTAATTATTTAATAGGCGTTTGATCTTAAAGAACAACGTTATGTTGCTTGCAAAGTTCATCAACTAAATAAAGACTGGAAAGAAGATAAAAAAGCTAATTATATTAAGCATGCATTGAGAGAATATAATATACATAAAGCTCTTGATCATCCACGAGTTGTTAAATTATATGATGTATTTGAAATTGATGCAAATTCGTTTTGTACTGTATTGGAATATTGTGATGGTCATGATCTTGATTTTTATCTTAAACAAGTGAGTTTATTTTAAATGTTATTATTATAATATATTTAATTAAATATTAATTATTATATTTTTTTTTTTAATAATAGCATAAAATGATACCTGAAAGAGAAGCTAGATCTATTGTTATGCAAGTTGTATCAGCATTAAAATACCTCAATGAAATAAAACCACCAGTAATACACTATGATCTTAAGCCAGGTAAATTAAATTAATAATTAAATAGTGGTACAAATTATTAATATATATTTATTTATTTGATCCAGGTAATATACTTTTGACTGAGGGTAATGTTTGTGGTGAAATTAAAATCACAGATTTTGGACTGAGTAAAGTTATGGACGAAGAAAATTATAATCCTGATCATGGAATGGATTTAACGTCACAAGGAGCTGGCACATATTGGTTTGTATATTTATTAATCATTATTAAATAATATAATCTACTTATAGCTATTTAATTTATTTAATTTATTTAATTTATTTAGGTATTTACCACCAGAGTGTTTTGTTGTTGGTAAAAATCCACCAAAAATATCATCAAAAGTTGATGTATGGAGTGTTGGAGTTATATTTTATCAATGTCTATATGGAAAAAAGGTAATAAATATATACAAAATTAATAAACACAACAACAAATAATAATTATTTAATTTTTTTTGTTTAGCCATTTGGACATAATCAATCACAAGCAACAATTTTAGAAGAAAATACAATATTAAAAGCAACTGAAGTACAATTTGCAAATAAACCAACTGTTAGCAATGAAGCTAAGGTTAATTAATAATTTAATAATAATAATAACAATAATAATAGCAACAAATATTTAATATTGATAATTTTTTTGTTTTGTTCAACAGAGTTTTATAAGAAGTTGTTTGGCGTATAGAAAAGAAGAAAGAATTGATGTATTAACATTAGCAAGACATGAATATTTACAACCTCCAGTGCCAAAGCATGGAAGACAAGCTAATAGTCAACAACAACAAGCCCAACAACAACAACAGCAAATACAGCAAGCCCAACAACAACAACAAACATCATTTACAACTGGAATGTTTAGTGGTATGAATGCATCAAGCAGTTCGTAGTGATTGAGTAAGCTTGCTAAAAGCATTAAAATATTATCAGCCAGTGAGGCACATGATCAACGACTAGAAAAAGTCTCAAAAATTATTGAGACATGGACTGACATGTTCAGTTGTTAATAACAAACAAATATAAATAAATAATTATGAAAAATTAAATTATAATTATAATGATGATGATGATGATGATGATAATAATAAGAATAATTGGGAATAATTTTCATGAACAAAATAATAAAGTGAAAAAAAGAAAAAAATTAAAATAACCCAATAAACAAACAAATAATAAAAAAAAAAAAAACGAAATAAATATAATTAAAATTTTAAAATAATTTTAAATATATAAATGAAAAATAAAAAAAAAAGTGAAACCCAGTTTGATAAACTCATTAATTAAAAACGAAAGAAATATTAAATTTCTGAATGGTGATTTATTAACGACTCATTGGAGTGGTATATAATTAAAATAATTAACAAAAATCAACGATAAAAATGCCAAATTTTTTGTGAGATGAAAAAAATAATGGAAGAATGTGTTGAGACTATTTTTTTTTTTGTTGTTTTTTTTTTTTTTTAAGTGAAAATAAAAAGAAAAAATGTTTGTTTGTTTGTGTTTTTTTTTTTATATAAATAATGGAAAAGTGAGTTATAATATAATTAAAAGATCAAAGTGATTGTAAATATATGAGTTTAATAATTTTGAAGAATGACGTCACAGTATGATTAAAAAATTCACCCTGCCAATGTCGATCGAGTTAACACACTTGTGTGAGGGTAAATTATGTTTGTTTTTTTTTTTTTTTTTTTTCTTCTTTTAATTATTTTCCTGATTATTTTTTTATTGTTAACTGAGGAAGGAAAAATACTGTTTTTTTTTTATTTTTAATAATTTAATGTGAAATATTAAGATGAAAAAAGTAATAAATTATAGGAAAAATAAAAATTAAAAAATTTACATCACCAGCATGACAGACGAAATAATGAAAAACAAAAAATATATATATATATATAAAAATTAATTACGTAAATATTTCCAATTGTATTATCGTTCCTTGTATCGAACCAGCAAGCTCCAAATGCGATAATCAAAATAAAAAATATGTAAAAAAACAATGAAATTTAGATTTTTTAAAATTCGCAAAAATATGAACAATTTTTTTTAAATAATAAAAAAAAAAAAGCTCTGGTGGAATTATGGGAGTGAAAAGAGAAATAATAAAATCGAGATAAAAATGTGATAAGTCATTTTGTAATTTAAGAAGTAAAAAAAAATTAAATTTAGAAAAGGAGTAGCACGAGGGAGAAATTTAAAATTAAAAATTCAAGTTAATTTTATTCTTGTATAATTTTTCTTTGTATTTTAACTAGTTCTTTTTTTTTTTATTTTTAATTGAGAGTTTTGAGAGAGTGAGAGAGACAAGTCAATCAATAATTGATGATATTAATTAACATTGGTGTGTCATGACTTGTCTAATTGTTTTTGTTTTTTTTTTTTTTCTTGGTGTGACTGATGAGCGAAAAATAAAAAATAGAAAACGAATGAACGCGATGATGTAATAAACTCAAAATTGTTAAAATAAAAATTGAAAAGAAAAAAAAATAGCATGCGTGTAAATATTTATACAATAAATAATAATTAAATAAATGCATTTATATGGATATTTAAAAAAAAAAAAAAAACATCTGTATAAAGTTATAAACAATTATCGTAAAAAAATAAATAAATAATTCCTAATTCTTGTTGAAAATGAAACAAGAAAATTTTAGGGATAATATAAATCTCGATTATTTATTTCTCGATATTTTGATGATTAAAAAAAAAAATCATTTTTGCATGGTATTTATTTGAAAAGTAGTGTCGATACAGGACGAAATTTAAAAAAAAAAAAAAAATGAGAAATAAATGATAAATGTTTTTTAAATATATTTGAATGATTTTACAAAATTTTTTTAAATCCCTCATATTTTATTGACTTATTTATTATAATTTTTACATTTTTAAATTTTTTTTTCTTTGTTTTATACTGGAGTTTTTATTTTAAAATAAAAAAAATCTTCAAATATATTTAAAGGTCTATTTTATTTTTCCAAATTAGCTATTTTTTATCATTTTTTTTTTCCTTCCTCAATGAAACTCTCTCACCGAGCGTCGTATTATTTGTAGTCATATTTATTTTAAAATTTTATTTTTTTGTTTTTTAATTAATTTACAAACTCTTCGCGCGACACTGAGCTAAATAAAACGAATAATAAAATAATGAATATATTAATAAAAATAATTTAAACACGAGAATGAAAGATCGAATGATAATTAAAAAATAGAAAACAAAAAAAAACAGCAAAAATGAATAGAAAAAAAAAGGAAAAAGCGAAAGAAACAATTTTTTAAATTAAGTATCATAATATTGTACGGACCTGAACGATTAGTTTCTTTACTCAATTTGTTTTATATATGTACGTTATATAGATATTAATAATTATGAAAATAGAAGACTAAGTTATTTTATCAAGTGCCCTTTGCTTTGTATCATAGTAAAAAAGAAAAAAGAAAAAGCAATCAAAACGCGTTTTGTCGATAAAATGAAGTAAAAAAAAAAAAGAAAATACACAAATTTTTTTTAGTTTTTCTTTTCCAAACTGAAGATAAACAATGAAAAAAAAAAAAAAATAAAGAAAAAAAAAAAATGACTCGAAATAATAAGAAAACAAAAAAATGAAAATTATCTTGGTGCATTTTTAATTTCTCAGCTTTTTATAAATTTCCTTTTCCTTTTACGTATTTTTAAATTAAAAAAAAAAAACAAATGACTGATTATTAATTAAATAATTTTTTTTTGTCTTAAAAATATTTTTAATTTTATTTAGACTGTGTTAAAATTATTTTCGTATTTTATCTATAATTAAAAACAATTAATGAAAACAAAATTTTTTTTTCTCTTACAATTGTTTTATTGTTATAATATTAACTAACTGTTTTATTGTTATAAAATAATCATCTCATTCATTCAATCTAATCATAAACAATTATCTTAATCATACATCAATCAATCAATTAAAATTATTATTTTTTAAAATTTATCGATACACATTTTTGAATATTTTTTTTATCAATTTCAAACCTCTTTTTGTTTAAAATAATAACAATATTAATAATTATGAGGAATGACCATCGAGGTAAGTGTGATAAATATTATTAATTTTTAATATTTGTACGTGAAAAATTACTTATTAAATACGGTATTGTTATTATCATTAAAAAAAGAAAATAAAAAATAATCATGAAATTGCTTCAATTAATAATTAAAAATAGAAAAAAAATAATGTATGCTTTTCAACTAAAATAAAATTAGACAGTTAATTATTATTAAACAATTAATTACCGCTACTACATATTATTATTATTAGTTTTTTGTTTTTTTTTT
The DNA here is from genome assembly GCF_014905175.1 of Aphidius gifuensis. Lineage (NCBI taxonomy): Eukaryota > Metazoa > Arthropoda > Insecta > Hymenoptera > Braconidae > Aphidius > Aphidius gifuensis. Next base: position 1,720,489 of record NC_057793.1, read on the forward strand.
TTTTTTCACAAAAATTATTGAGTCTTGTTTTGCTTATTATTAATAATTGTGAATTATTTTTACAATCAATTGATTTGTAAAAAAAGCTCAAAACAATGAAAAAATAATGTTGAATAATCAAACGTCATGTATTAATTATTAAAATACAATTAAATTTACTTAATCAGAATCAGAATCAGAGTTAGAGACTCGATATTGTATTACTTTTCTTGATCTTGAACTTGTTGTTTTTTTAGGAACAACTGGTGAATCATCAACAAAATCATCATCACTTGATTCTGATTTTTTAGCTCTTTTTCTTGATTTTGTTGAATAAATTTCATCAGAATCACTATCAGATGATGAACGTTTTTTATTCTTTGTTCTTTTATTTGTTTTAGATGATGATCCACTACCATTTTCATTTTTTTTCTTATTTGTTGTTGTTGTTGTTGTTGTTGTTTTAGTTTTTTTAGTTGTTTTAGTTGGTTTAACTGGTGTTGAATCATCACATGATGATAAAACAACAGATGCTACTTTATTATTTGTTGTTTTTTCTGGTGTAACACCAACCAATGAATCAAATAATTCTTCTGAACTTTGTTTTGGAATTGTTAATTTTTTATTTGGTTGAAAATCATTATCTGAATCACTTTGTTCAAGTACTGGACTTGATATTGTTGATGGCTGTTTACTACTGTCAATTGATTCATTCATTGCTTCATCATTATCTGATTTAAATTCAAGTTCATCTGAATCATCTTTATCTTCATCTGAATCTAAATTATAAGTTTTTTTAGTAGCAGCAGCAGCACGTCGTGTACCTCCACGTGATACTGGTGGTGGTGATATACTTTCAAAATCAATATCAGGATCACTATCATCATCTGAATCATCACTACCTTTTGATTTTCTTTTTTGTTTTGTTGTTGTTGTTGTTTTTTTATCAATTGGTTTAAATGGTAATGTTGTTTGTCTACCACCACCAGTTTTTTTAATTGTTTTTTTTTCAACTGGTGATAAACCAAGACGATCATCTAATGATTTTGCATTTGATTCAATCATAACATCAAATTCATCTTTTTCTTCTTTAACAGCACCAATTTCTTTTTTAACTTTTGGCTTTTTAACAATACCTTGTTTTTTATCTTTTGTTTGTTGATCTAATTTTTCATATTTTTTTTTCATTTCAGCATCAAATTCAGGTTTTATTTTACGTCCAGTTTCATATTTAATTTCTTTAACAGCACCTCCTTTTTTCTTTTGTTTTGGTTTTTTATCACCTCTTTCTTCTTTTATTTGTTTTTCTTCAAAATCATTTAGGGCTATTAATAAAGCATCAAGATCATCTCTCCAAATGGTTTTTGGTGTTTTACTTTTTAATATATCCAATTCAGTTTTTTTATCATCACGTTTTTTTAATAATTCATCTATTTTTTCTTTTGTTAATGACCACATTGCCATACCCAATAAATAATCATAATCAACAGCATCTGGTGTTTCATTAATTTCCTCAGTTTCATCATTATTTTCATCATCCTGAAAAAAAAAAAAAAATCAATCATTTATCATTTATTATTTACCTGTTATTTATTATTAAAATTAGTTTGATATTCATTTATAACTTACCTCAACTACTTCATTTGAATTTTTTTGTGTTGCTTTCCATGCTGATACTGGATCTGAATCATAACCCATTGCTATCAATTCATCAATCATAGCTTTTTTCTTTTTTTTTTCAATGACCAATGTACCATCACATTTTTCCAATATAAATCTTGCTTGATTTGTTAATTTTCTAGCTTCAGCTTCTAATATACCAGTTAAATAATTTTTTCTTTTAACATAAAATTCAAGTCGTAAATCATAAAATTCTCTCATAATTCTAGTTATATCATCATATTTATTGAGACATAAATTTTTATCAAATGCACACATTGAACTCATTGATATTGTTGTTTGTAATTTAAATACTTTATAAACACCATCACGTTCATAATCACGTAATTTTTGTGGTGTTACTGTGACAAGAAAATTAATTTCTGATCCATCACTATAATCTTTATAATCAACAATTGATTCATTTGATAACATAACATCAAGTACTGTTTCTTTATAATGATTTGTCCATGTACCAATTGGTAATTCTGATATTTGTATTTTATCATTACCAATAATTGTAATTTCACCAGAAATAGCATAACGTGTATCACCACAATGTTCAATTTCACCTTTAAAATTTTTCCAATATGGTTTCATTGGTTGTATATCATTACCATCCATCATATTATATAAATTTTGTATTATTTCACGTGGATTATGATTTGGTATTTTGGTCATCCATCCAGTACCAATACCATCAGCACCATTAACTAATATCATTGGTATTATTGGTATATAATAAGTTGGTTCAATTTTTTTATTATCAGATATTTCATGTTGTAATAGTGCATCATCATGTTTATGAAATATTAAACGTGTTAATGGAGATAATTTAGTAAATATATATCTTGGTGATGCTGCATCTTTACCACCAGTTGAACGTGAACCAAATTGACCAATTGGTAATAATAAATTAATATTATTTGATCCAACATAATCTTGTGCTAAATTAACAATTGTTGATGTTAATGATGTTTCACCATGATGATAATCTGATTTTTCAGCAACAGATGCACCTAATTGTGCAACTTTAACTTCATTTTTATCATTTCTTAACATACAAACATACATTACTTTACGTTGTCCTGGTTTTAAACCATCAATAACATTTGGTATTGAACGTACATTATCATAATTTGAAAATGATACTAATTCAACATTAATAAAATCAGTATATGTTACTGAACGTGTATTTTTATGATATAAAAATTTTTCACCAAGACCACGTTCTTTTCTATCTTTTGTTGTTGTCATATAATTTGTTAGCCAATCTTTACGTTGATCACATGCTTTTTTCGAAAATGCCATAACAATATTTTTATCATCTTCATCACCAGCATATGTAAATGCAATACGATGTTTTTGCATATCAGAAAAATATTCTTTAGCTTCTTTTGATGTTGATGTACCCAAACCTTTGTAGTATTTTGGTTTTATTTTATTTGGTGCTGGTTGATCTTTACGCCATTCTTCATATTCAGCTGTTGAATAAAAACTAAGTTTTTCATTACCTTTTGTAACTTTAATTAATGGTGTTATAAATTCTTCAATGAAATTAAGCTTTAATAAACTTGGCCAATTATGATGTATAAAATTTATTAATAAACCTTTTATATGTGAACCATCTTGATCTTGATCAGTCATTATCATTAATTTACCATATCTCAATGTTTTTAAATCACTTAGGGTTTCATATTTTTTTTTATATTGTAAACCAAGTATTTTAATTAAATTATTTATTTCAGCATTTTCAATAATTTGTTTATGTGTTGCTTCACGTACATTTAATAATTTACCTTTTAATGGAAATACACCATATATATCACGTCCTTTATCAACTGAACTAACACCACTAACAGCTAGTGCTTTTGCTGAATCACCCTCAGTTAATATTAATGTACAATCAATACTTTTTGATGTACCAGCATTATGTGCATCATCTAGCTTTGGTATACCAATTATTTTTTTTTTCTTTGATGAACCACCAGTTAATTTTTGTAATTGTGTATCAGCTTTAAATTTAGCCCAATGTAATATTGATTCAATAATACCAAGTTTTGATATACCAGTTATAAATTTATCAGTAACTTCATATTTTGAACCAAATTTACTAACAACAAGTGTCATATTTTCTTTAGTTTGTGAATCAAATGTTGGATTTGTTATTAAACAATTAATAAATATCCACATATGTTGTTTTATTGATTTTTTATCTAATTTAGCACCTTCTTTATTTTTTTTTTTTAATGTATCTTGTAATTTTTTAACAATAGCATCACTAACATGATCAACATGTTTACCACCTTTTGTTGTTGCTATTGAATTTACAAATGACATTTGTTTAAAACTATTATCTGGTGATAATGCAACAGCAACTTCCCATCTTGGACCACATTGTTCATATGATAATTTAAGTTGATTATTTGAATCATCTGTTCTACCTTTTATAAATAATTCACAATAATCTTTAAAACCTTTTATTGGTATTAATGTACCATTTAAATATATTTTAACACCTTTTGTTGATGCTGCACAATCATATGCTCTTCTAGTCATTAAACTAACAATATCATCATCTAATTTTGTCATTTTAAATTTTTCTAAATCTGGTGAAAATGTTACTTTTGTAAAATCTTCTGAGCTACTTTCTTTGATACGTACTTCACTACATTTATTCATATTATTTGCCCATGATTGTTTGAATGATTTTTTATATTCTTTTGATGATGTTTCAACAACAAAACGTCCACTAAATATATTACATAATTTAGCACCATATCCATTTCTTCCACCAGTTACTTTATTCTCAGCATCATCATAATTTGATGATGTCAACAAATGACCAAATATCATTGTTGGTACATACATATTTTCTTCTTTATGTATTGCAACTGGTATACCTTTACCATTATTCCATACTGATATTGTATTGTCTTCTTGTTTGATATCTATTTTTATTTTATCCATTTTTGGATCACGTTGTTTATTATCAGCAGCATTAACAAGAATTTCATCATAAATTTTATATAAACCTGGTACATATGTTATTTCACGTTGTACCATTCTTTCTTCTTCTTTATCATATACCCACATTGCCTCAGTTACTTGTTCAACTGAGCCAATGTATGTATCTGGACGTATCAATATATGTTCCAATTGAGTTTTCTTTTGATAAGTACCCTCAATGGTTTTCTTTTTTCCATCACCGTTCTCCATGGTGGTGGTGCTTAATTGTTGTGATTTACCTCTGGAGAAACTAAAAAAAACAACATGTATATTTTAGAATATTTATTATCATCAACACACAAAACAATGGCGTCATTTTTAAACTTAACCTTCAAATTATTCATTGCATTATTATTTTTTTTTTCTCTATAATTAATTATCAATTAAAATTGTTATAAATTATAAATGGTATATTTAAATTAAAATTATATTATTTATTTATATTAATTTAGTGTTTAAAAATTTATAATTTACCGAATGATAGAATTAACAATTACTCGGCGGGAATGACAAAACATCAAACAAGCCAACGGTTTTTATTATTTATATTTTGTTTTTATTCCAGTTTTTTTTTTAATAACATTATTGGCTTCAACAATAGAAATATTTATTCAATTGTTGACTCTATTTATAATAATAGCTTTATTTTAAATTAATAAAATTTACCTTAATTTTTTTTTTGATAGTATCAAGCGATTAACAAACGGCGTCCTCAACGTTTTTTTTTTTTTATTATTATTTTTGTGTGTGCGCTCTCTTGATGTTGTTTTTTTTTCCTCTCTTTCTCTCTCTCTCTCGTCTCTCTCACTCGTGCAAATTGCAATCGATTAATTGAATTTAATAAATAAATTCAGTTTGTTTGTTTTTTTTTTTTTTTTCGAATTATTATGACGAAGAAAAAGCATTTCTACAACCACTAATTTTATTTATTTTTAATTTTGCATTTTTTCTTTTTTTTGCATATGTAACCCGACAAATACCGACAATTGACGAATTAAAAATTCCAAAAAAAAAATTAATAAAATAAAATAAACAGCCAAACAACAATTAACGAAAAACAATACTTTATTTTATTATTAACTTTTGGGTTAGAGAATTTATTTACAAATGACATGGTTCAAATTCCATCATTAAATTAAAATGGAAAAGAAGAAAAAAAAAAAAATTAAAATAGATCTAAATATAATATATACATCCCCAGTTAAAATTATTGTTATTATTTAAATTGTTATATCACAAACAAATTTGTTAATTTAATTATTATTTGTTTGTTTGTAAAGTCCAGCTCCTGGTTATTATTTTTTATAATATATAAATCAAATATTATAATCCAGGATTATTTAATCATCTAATTGGGGGGAAAAAAAAAAGAAGAAAATTTACTTTCTTTAATAAATTCTATACAATTCTGGGGATGAATTACCACATTAACATTATTATTAATTATTCCCAATTTGTTTACCATAAAATTCTGTGATTGTTTTTTTAATAATTTCTTTTTTTTTGTTTATTACTCTTATATATATATAAATTTATTTAATTATTTATTAAATAATCTTGTTCGTTGTTGGTGTTGAATGATGATGCTGTTGATGTTATCATTTTGTTTTTTTTTTTATTATTTAAAGGTATTTAATATGGTGTTTGCTACCTTCTCAAATTAAAACCTTGGGTACCATCAGGTCCACTTGGCATTCTAAGAACATTTGATGATACTTGCGGAGAATTATATGGTACAAAAAGTGGAATTAATGAACTTGCTGGACTGTATATTGAATTTGTTTTTGATGGTACTCGTCCAAAGTCATTTATTGTTGTTGGTGTTGTTGTTGTTGCTGTTGTAGTTATTGGTGATATAAGCTCCTCAGGACTTTTTTCTTCACCGAGAATTCTTTTTCTTGCTTCTGCATACTCTTGTTCACGCTTTTATTATTAAAAAATAAACAAAAAATTAGTTATATTATAATTTTAAAAAGTATTTTTTTAACGTACTTGTTTTAATGATTTAATTGGTTGTTTTGGCTTGTCACCATTAGTCATAGCATCTGGGATATTGTCTCTTTGTGGTCTTTTTAATATTTTAACTGTTGGTATTGGTGATACATACTGTGATCTTAATCCATCATCACCAAGAATAGTCATTCTTCCATTTGTGTTTTTATTATTAACAAGTCTGTAATGTAATTTTTTTTTTAAATTATGTAAATGCTTTATGAATGTATCAATTGATAGTTATTATTTTGTTAATATTTACTTGATATTTTGCTGAACATCCAGGCCCTCCAGTCCATTTAATTCAAGCGAGTTTAGCTTTCTGTCAAGTGCCTGTAATTATTCATAATAATATTGTTAAATAATTTACAAAAAAAAAACTAACCAACAAATAAATTAATCTCCCTTCCACTGTAACTAGAGAGAAAGTAAACTAGATAAAAATAAAAAAATGTAAATTCTTTAAACCTCCTTGATAAAAACTATAATATTAATTATTAAAAATTTTTTTTTTCATAATTAAGTTGAATTATTATTTATAAATATTTTTTTTTTATATGTATTTTTTTGTTATATTGTTATTGAATATTGACAAACTCACCCCAGATGCTTCCATCTCCTCCCAACTCTCAAAAACTTCATCAGCTGTCGACATTATTATGTGCGTTTTAACAACAATACTTGTTTGTTAATTTAATTTTTAATGTTATTTTTTTTTATTTTTTTTTTGTCTATTTGACAGTGTCCAGAGTTAAAGTATGATGACGATGATGATTTTTTAAAAATATATTTTGTTTTTAGAGTATGATGATAATTTTTTTTAGCTCTTTTTTTTTCGACAGATCACTGGAGGGCCTGATCTTATTCTCCGGGTGCAACCTGATCGGTTGTCGCCGTGAACGGGCAAAAGATCTTGTGTATAAATTTTTGTCCTCAATTAATTCAACACACACTATTTTTTTTTTATCCTTATATTTATTCAGTATAGCTTTTTTCTATTTTTTTTTTTCGTGTATTTCTATTTTTATTCAATCAGAAAGTCATCGGCCATTTTGTTGATTTTTTTTTCTTCTATTTTATATCATCAACAGTCGGTAATTCAGATGTCTTCTTGTCTTATTTTTTTTTTTAAATATTTGTGTGTGTGTGCTTGATGCAAGTCGCAAGAACATCAAGAAAATACCGCATGTTTATAATAAATATTTTTTGTCACATGCTTTTGATTGTTTAATATTATTTTTAATTATTGAATTATTTATTAAAAACATCAACGACAATGGCAGGAACAAGTAAAGATAATGACGTGCCACAAATGCAAATACGTCTTGTTACAAAACAACAACAGTAAGTTAAATAATATAATAAATAATAATTCAATATTTATAGGTTATTTATAAATTAATAAATTGATAATTTATTTACAGATATTCTGTACCAGATTATCCATTATCATTGTCATCAACAACAACAATTAAAGAATTAAATATTCTTGTTAATCAATTATTAAAAGGTTAGTTTTATTATATTTAAAATAATAAAGTTTAAATTGTTTTATTTATTTATTTTGTTTATATAGATAGTGCTACTGAAGAGACAAGTGAAATTGAATTTGATTTTATTGTTTGCTCGGAATTATTAAGAGCACCATTGATTGAACATATTAATGAACGTGGTGTATCAACTGAGGATGTTGTTGAAGTGGAATATCTTGAAAAACATCCACCACCAGAACCACAAGATTGTCTTATTCATGATGATTGGGTATCAGCTGTTGCTGTCTGTGGTAAATGGTAAATCATCTTGCTTTTTTTTTTAAGCTTTAATCAAGTTTAACATAAACATCAATTGGTTTTTGTTTTTCGTGTTTCTTTAGGATTCTCACTGGTTGTTATGATAGTTCACTTCACATTTGGACAACAAAAGGAAAACGTACGTTAACTATTCCTGGTCATACTGCTGCAATTAAATCAGTTGCATGGATATCACTTGATGCTGAAACTGGAAGTTTTGTTAGGTAATTTTTATCAGCTAATATTTATCTATTTATTTTTTTTAATTGATAATTATTATATTTTAGTGCTTCACAAGATCAAACAGCAATTATTTGGCAATGGAATATTGCAACAAATTCAGTTGAATGTATTCATATATGTCGTGGACATGAACAATCATTAGAAACTGTTGGTGTTAGTTTAAATTCATTTGAAATGGCAACTGGTTCATGGGATACAATGCTTAAAATATGGTCAACTTGTAAGTTAATTAAAATATATTATTATTTATAATAATAATATGATAATAATTATTTATTATTTATTATTAATTAATAGCTGCTGAAGATGATAATGAAGATGGTCCATCAGCAAGTAAAAAATCAAAAATTGAACGTGGTAAAACAAGAGTACCAAAAAGAACACTTAAAGGACATAGAGAAGCAATTAGTGGAGTTGTATGGTCTGATAATTCAGAAGTTATAACATCATCTTGGGATCATACATTAAAAATTTGGGATTCTGAACTTGGTGGAATGAAACATGAAATAACTGGAAATAAAAGTTTTTTTGATCTTGATTATTCACAATTATCACGTGGTCTTATTACTGCTTCAGCTGATAGACATGTTAGACTTTATGATCCACGTTCAACTGGTTTGTTTAATTTATTTAATTTATTTAATTAAATTTATTATTTATTGATGAGTTTGTTTTTATTGTTGTTGTTTTACAGAGGGCTCAGTTGTCAAGACAACATTTACCTCTCATTCACAATGGGTACAATGTGTTCGTTGGTCAACAACAGATGATCATCTTTTTATTTCTGGTGGTTATGACAATATTGTCAAGCTTTGGGACACAAGAAGGTAAATAAATTTAATAATAATTATTATTTTAATATTATTATTTAACAATTGTTTTTATGTTTTTTGTTTTTTTGTTTTTTTGCAGTCCAAAAGCTCCATTGTACGATCTTAGTGGACATGAAGACAAGGTTCTTGCTTGTAATTGGAAAAATCCAAAATACATGGTATCAGGTGGAGCTGATAATACAGTTAGAATTTTTAAATCATCTCGTCATGTGTCATAGATGAAACAATGTTATATTTTCATAATTGAATAAGAAAAAAAAATAATTAAAATAAATGACAAATGAAGAAAACAAAATTTACGTTTTTTGTTGTCAATTTTTTTGTCTACAAATTTTGATATTTATTCAAGTAATGTTTATTAAAAATGATGACAATAAATTATTATGCCTTTTTTTAAAAAAAAAACTATTTCTTTGAAGTTTTTCCTTTAAAATAATTTTATTATTAGCTTGTTGGTTAAATACAAATTACAAATAATTAATTTATTTTTTGTATGTAGATTTAATCATAATTAATAAGAAAAAATTAATCAAAAATAATATAAATTAACTCGACGTTATCTCGTTTTTTAAATCGTCATTGTAAATATTAACTTTGTCTAATAAAAAAAGAACTATCATATAAATTAAACAAAGAAAAAAACATAAAAATTTCCATTAAAAAAAAATTATTTATTCATTTAAATAATAACAATAAAACATAGATTTTTTTTAATTTAAAAATTTTTTAAATGAATAAAATTAATAAGTTGTAATAATTTCATTGATAAAATCTAGAAATGGATATATCAATGTAGAAATCATTGGAAAGCCCAAAGTATTTAATATTGATGCTGAAACAACTGCAATAAGATTTTCATTATCTATCGAAATAACAGGTCCACCACCATCACCCTGTCGAAAAAATAATATCATTAACTTATTTTATCATTCTACAAATATTATCATAGTAATAATTCAAATTGTGTTATTTACATGAGTGATACGAGCTTGAAAATCTGTGGGAGTACCACATAATTGTGTTGCATGAACAAAATTATAAGCACTAAATGCACTCTGACATCTTGAGTCACTTCTCAATGATAAAATTCCAATTTTATTTAGAAATCTATTGATATTTCCATCGATTCCACCCCATCCAGCGACAAGCAAACTTTTTGGAACGAAATTATAAAAAGGCAGTGTAGCTTTTTGACGAAAACGATTGAAAATAAATCTCGATTTTATTTTTAATATTGCTAAATTAAAAAAAAAATTTAATTAATTAAAAAAAAAATAGAAGAAAAAATTGAAAAGATAAATTTTTTACCTATATCATTTCGCCAACAATTAGTTGGTTCATAATTTTTATGAATTGCAACTTGGCTAACTTGATGAAAATTACCAGATGATTCACCAGTTACATCTTTTGTTCCAGATAAAATTTTGAGATTTGCATAAATTACATATGGCTCAGCGGTAACACAACTTGCCGAAGTGATAACGTGTCTTGTTGTAATTATTGATCCAGCACAAAGATGTGCGAATCGATATTTAATTGATACTTCAAATTCAAATTCATGAGACCTTGTTAATATACCATTGTGTATTTTTTTTGATGATTTTGCTGATCCAGCTGTTTATAATTTAATATAAAAATTAATTTTTCTTTTTTTTTATTGATTTAAATAGTCAGTAAATTATGCTTTTACTTACCTAATATTTGAAATGAAAATAAAATTAGTGTCTGAATAATTGAGCTTTTCATCTTGATCAAATTTTATTTGTTTAATTTTATTTGAATATTTGAACCTTCCGGTGAAACTGCCAGACAGACTCTGTTGGATTAACACAATTAATTTCGAGATTTTATATAGTCAAATGATAGTTTAGTAAATTTAAACTTAATCAAACAATATCATTCATTTAGTGAAATAAAAAACGTGATATTTGGCTGATAAAACTATCCTTGATGTAATTAAATATTTGTCTTGTAATTTGATAGATAACGAAATTAAAAAAAAAAGATGAAAATATATATAGCTCACGTATAAAATTAATAGAATAAAAATTATAAATTTAATCAACTCGTTATTTAATTTTATAATAATTTTTTTTTATTACAATTCTAAATTTTAACTTATCTTTTTTTTCTGTAAATTATAAATACAATAGAAAACACTCGTACTTAAAATCTAGTTGACGAAAAAATTAAAAAATTAAAAAAAGCATCAAACAAGATATTAAAAAAGGAAAAAAATAAAAAAAATTATATTAAGACTGTACAAAAAGCTTGCTTGAATAAAAAAAATAATAATCTATTTTTGCAATAATTATACATAGAAATATTTTTTTTCGAAAAAAAGGGAATTAAAAAACAAAACAAATTTTTAATATTTTTCTTAATAATAAATTCTATTTTTAAATCTTAAGCCGTAGTTTCTTATCATTTTTTTTTTTTTTTTTTCCATATCATTTTTATCTCTTTCTATAATCATTTTCATACTTCAAATAATTTTTTTTTCTTTTCATTTCTCTTTCAAACACACACTCACACAATCTTATTGTTTTTTTTTTTTTTTTTTTCTTAAACAATTACTTAAAAACACCCTACACATTACTTAAATTTCTTAAATCAATTTTTTTTTTTTTTTTGTATTTTTTAATATTTTTCTTTAGTTTCATCTACTTTTTTTTTTTTCTATTTTTTTTTCAAACTTAGCTTAAGGACTATCTCGTCTCAAAAGACTCTAAAATCTACAAAATGAATTGTTTTTTTATTTCTTAAACTAAAAAGAGTCCTTTGTGATTTTTTTTTAAATTTTTAAATTTTTTTTTAATTATTTTTTTAATCAATTTTTTATGGTTTTTCTTTGAACATGTCTCCTTATACACTTAGCTCTTTTATTTTAAATTTGTTTCGATTGTAAAAATAATATTTTATTTCATTTATCAAATCTCGATATTAACAAGGTTTTATATATTATATATTATTTTTTTTAGTAAAAAAAAAAAACCTTTTATTGATGTAAAAATTAAATATTCTATATTTATATATATACTTTAATAACCGAGATAATTGAAAATAAAATTTTTACTGATAAATTTAAGTATCTGATTCAAAATAATTCACAGCAAGAAATAATTTATACTCGCTATTTTTTCATAATCGGTTTTTCTTTCTTTTTATATTACAGCATAAACTCATTAATGTTTAATATATATATATAATAAATATATATTTTTAATATTTAATAGCCAGTCTTGATGACGAAACAGATTACTTGAATTTATCAGAATTTATATGATTATATTTGTTTTTTATAATAAATTTACAATCAATTCTGTTGACTTGTCAATCAACTTGAGAGCAATTATTTTTTTTTTTTCGATTCAAGTCTTCATTTCAGTTTCTAAAACAAAATATCTCGTGATTTTTAGAAGACTTGATTTTATTTTTTTCTAAGGAGACAGTTTCTATCCTAACTAATTTCTAATTTTTTTTTTTTTATTTATAATTAACTTAATTGATAGCTCTTATTTTAATCAACTTAAATTAAACGATTTTTTTTGTTTTTTTTTTTTCATTTCTTTTTAGTTTTTTTTTTTTTCATCACGCTATCCTAGAGTCCTAACTACTTCGAAAAAATTCATCATTTTTATTATTTTCTGTACAATAAATCACTGTTATTGAAAAAAAAAAACATTTTTTATTTTCACAATTCTAAGCGCATCCTCAATTGATTTCTGTATATTTTTTAATTACCAGCCGAAGTTTTTATTTTTCAAATATTTGGTCGTCGTAATATTTTATAATTTTATATTATTTTTTTCTCTAGAAAATCAATTTTTGTAAAAATTATTATTCAATCACATGTGAATTTACAATCATCTAGTATTTTCTATATTTTTTTTCTATTATTTTTTTTCTATACGTGACACGTTTTATTTTTTCATATATCATCTGATTTTTGAAGAGAAAAAAAAAGGAAAAAAAAAAAAAAACCATTCAAAAGGCTGGTTAATTTATTTGTTTAATTTAATTTTTTATTTTCATTAGAAAAAAGACAGCCAGTCGTTTAATTGTTTTTTTTTTTTTGACTCCACTATTTTTTTACTTCTTTATTTTCATTGTATTTTTTTTTTTTTTTCTAGCACACTCGTATCGAGTAATCAGTATCTTAAAATATAGTTAAATTTTTTATTTTTCATTTTATGTATTCGTTTGTCTATGATGTTGTTTTTATCGATCATTTTTTTTTGCTGGATTGATCATTGTTTTTTTTATTCGACACACAAAGACCAAGTATATATATATATAACATTTACACAAGAAAAATTACAGTCGTTCATCAAATTGTGATGTACCAAAATAAATTAAACTTCAAGTTTCAACAGTGTAAAAATCTTTCATACGTTATTACGACACGTTCATTGTCATTTTTTATTAAAATTCAATTTTTTTAATCCTCATATTTTATCTCTTCTTCAAACATCTTTTAATAATATTTCATCATTTTTTGTTAATAGCTACGTTTTTTTTTTTCTTAAATCAATTTCTTCTCCGTCATCATTCAAAAAACTATCCTAACTATTTTTTTTCTTTTATCCTTACTAGTTGTTTAATTAAATTTTTCATTTATTTTTTTTATTACACTCATGCAAATTTACAATCACACTTTTATTCTCGAACTTGTATTTTTTATATTTTTTATTTGGTAAAAAGCTTCAATTTTTTTAAAATTTATTTCTCTTTAATTTTTGCTTGATATTAATGTTTTTTTGTCGATCAGAACTGGAAATACCTCGGCTGGATTTGATATAATATTTTGGGCTCTTTTTTTTATTTGTCATCAGTGTTTGAATTAATTATTTTTTTGTATTTATACGGAATCGAGAAGGAAGAGGAGGATTAAGAGCTCATGAGAGTCGAAAAAAGAAAAATAAAAAAAATATTTTTTTGTTGATTGTATGGATTTTTAATTAGTTAACAGCCTAGCTAAGCCTCATCACACATATTTTTTTTTTTTTTAAATTATTTTTTTTCTTCAATAATTTTATAATTTGATATTTCTAATTATTATTTTTTTATCTTTTTCTAATCATTAGAAAAATCCACGTAAATATCATTCTTCCATTTCATTTTTTTTTCTATTTAAATTGAAATTTTTTATTTATTTTTCAAGTGATAAAATCTACAGCGTAAAAAATCTACGTTGTCACGATTAATTATTTTTTTAAATAATTATTTAAAATATATATCATTTTAAAAAATAAATAAACAATTGTAAATTAAATATGTATAAACTAATAATGCGAATTTGAAATTTTTATTTTTTTTTATTTTTTTCGCAGCTAAAAATGTTGATATATCGAAAAGTGTTTTGTGTTAATCACATTAAAAAATATATATTGATTTTTCATTTATTTTCGTAAACACTTTTTTATTTTTTATTTAAATTTTTTTCATCATTTTTACCTCACAATTGTCTAAGCGGATTTTTGTATCTGAAAAAGGCACGATTATAAAAAAAATATGTGTTGTTATTATTATTTCTATTATTATTTTCACCTTTGCTGTACAATTTAAAATGATATTTCAAGTTTATTTTCTTTTTCATCTTTTAACATCTTTTTCCTCTCATTTTCACTTGGCATTTTTCGATTCTTTTTATATTTTTTATATAATATTATTATTATTAATTGATACTTTTTATTATTAATATTTCTTTTTTTCATAGTGCAGTAAATACAATGCCCTTTTTTTTTTTTTTTTTGGATAAATCCACGTCGAAGCCTTTTCCATGTCAGTTTCGAATTTTCATTTTTTTTATTTTATATTTTTAAAAATTGTAATTATTATTATCGTTTGAATTTTTTAATTGAAAAAATATAAAAATAAACTTAATGTAGAATGGCATGAAAAAAATAATTCTATTAAAGAAATTAATTATTTTTTTTTTTTATAAAAATTACTAGAAAATGACAAAGAAAAAATTTAGTAAAATTTTTTAAAAATAATCTAAAATGAATATAAATAATAATTAAATTAAATTATTGTATTTTATTTATAATTTTTTTTTTTCAATTTATTATTTATAAACATTGTCAAGCTAAATTTTTTTTTTATTTACCAGTTTTATTTCTAGAATTTTTTTACATAAAAAAAAATAAACTATGCACCCTCTGTCTCAATCACTAGGTTAAAAGAAAATTTAAAAAAAAAATAATTATAAAAACAATAGAAATATAAACGAGCCAAATGAGCAAATAAAAAAATAATAATAAATATTTATTGCAAATTTGACTCGTTATCCTAAATGTGTCTCGGGAAGAATTCAATTTATTGAAATTGTTCTGATCTTTTTCATTTTTTTTTTTTGTCAATTATTTATTATTTTGTTATTATTTAATTTTTAAATAAAATCAACATTATCTGATTATTTTATTTTTTCTTTATTTTCATCAAAATATTTTATTCACATTTATTCTCAATTAATTTTCATTCATTCTTTTTCACAATTTTTTTTTCTTTTTCTTTAATAAAACTTTTTTTTTTTAATTTTTTTTTTTTGCGTTTTCCATTTTTTAGCAAAGTTGTAAATATCTAAATTTATATCCTGGAAGCCTATCGTCATCATACAGCTGACTTATTATTTTTATTTTTGGGTTTTTGAGGAGTCAACTTTTAAGACTATCATTTTTTTAAAATCTGTCATCTACTCGTTGCAAAATAACTACTTTTACATTTTTTTTTTTCATTTTATTTATTTTAATAATTTTTTTATTTTCTCTCATTTTCATTTTCTTGTATAAAAAATGGCAAATCAATTTTTTTTTTTTTCCTCTTTTTAATTATTCATCTGATATAATTTTATATCTCTTTTTTTTTTATTACCATTCCTTCAATTATAAATAAAAATTCGTCAAACGAAAAAAAAAAAAAAAACAAACAAATAATAATAATAATAAAAAATAAAAATTAACGACAATAAGTTGAAAAAGAATAGCCTCTTGATTATTTCGGCAACAATTTTCATGAAATTTTAATAGAAAAAATTTTTAATTTATTTTTTTCTTCTTGTCGTGTGTATTTTTATAATCAATTTTGCCGTTGTATATTAATTTTATGTTTTTCTAAACTTGTATAATTTTGTTCTCGACATAATCATATCTATAAAAATAAAAATTTTATAAATTATTATTAAATTTCTAAAGCTTATATAAAAAAAAGTAAAAGAGTGAATTTATTTTACCTAAAAAACAGTTGTCTATTTTGGTTGTTGTGCCTGATACTGTTGATAAGAATCATCTGGAGATGCAGCATTGCTAGTTTGTTCAGAATCACCAATTGGCATTGTGTGAATTATACTTGGTGGTGGATAAGTTGTGTAAGAATATGGATGTGGACTTGCAGCAATATACTGTAACAAAAATTTTTAAAAACACAAAATTTAAAATAAAAAACATTCATTGTTACATTAAACTTAATTCACTATCAAAAAGAACAATTATTTTAAAACTTACTGATGCATTACCAAGATGAAGTGCTGACATTTGAGTTGCTAATTGTGGTAGCATACTGTACTGTGGATTATTTGGATCACCCGTTGGCATCATCTACATTAAAATATAAAAGATTTATCAATTAATTTTCATAGCTCAAGTAAATTATTAAGTTTTTTTTTAGATATAAAACTCACGTCGACCTGTTGCATATGTGGTGGTCCAGTTTGTAAAACATATGGTGTTACCCATGGTGCACCTGGTACAGTATAACCAGGTACTGCTTGACCATAATGACGACTGTATTGTGCCAATGTTGCTGCTGGTAACATGTGAGCTGTTGGAACACCATTTTGTCCAACTCCAGATGTATCATAATTCAATGTCATGTTCTAAAAAATATTTTATTAATTAATTTCACAATTATAATTGTATACTGATATTAATTATTCAATTTAAATTAATTATTACATCGCCAGCTTCACGCCATAATGAACTTTTATATGGTTTTTTTTTATTTCCGCCATCAGCAAATTTAACCAACAGTGCATCTTTACTACCTTGAAGAACTTTTCCATTAAACATTTGTATTATTTGTTCACATTTTTCTTTAGATTCCATTCTGTAATTTAATATAAACTGTTAGAATTTATGTAATTTGTAAGAATTTAATTTTATTTATGAAATTATTTACCTTGCAAAACCAACACCTTTACTTTGTCCACAAGTATCACGTAATATTCTTGTTGAAATAACTTGACCATGTTGAGCAAGTAAACCCTCAACATCATTCTCCTTAAAATTCAATGGCAAATTTGCAATGTAAAGATTGGTTGGATCCTGCTCCTGTTGCTGATAAATCAAATGAAACAAAAAAAAAAAAACTATGCAAATAATCGGTCATTTTAAATTGTTATTTAATTAATTTTTTTAAAATTATATAAATTATAATTTTAATTGATGTTTCAAAATTTAAACTAATCAATTAATCAATTATTTTTTTTTTTTTAAATAAACTGAGGAATTTATTAAAAATATTCATCAGTTTATTTAAATAAAATAATGTAAAAATTTAATTATTTCGATCACGTTAAATTACTAAATAACTAATATGATTTTAATATTTTAATAATAATTTTTGCATGCTTTTATCATAAAAATTGTTAGATTTGTGATAAATCACGAAAACCAACATTAAGAAAAACGAAAAAAAAATTACACCGATTTACAAAGTAATTATTTTTCGATAAATTTTACACACAACGATATATTTTTTAATATAAAAAATTGAACCAGTACGTTATTATTTACAAAAAAAAAAATGAAAAAACAATAACAAAAATAATTAAAAATAATGAAATAAATTATTATTCCAAATATATATTATAAAATAAATTAATATATCAAACAAATATTCTACTATTACTTGAATATACTTATACTTTACGACAATTTACTTCAATCTTGCGAATGCATTAACACAAAAAACAGAATAAATAATGAAAACATTGTGGTATAAAGCCAAGCTTGATGGCATTAATATTAAATATTATCATTTATTTTATTTTTAATATTAATTATTAATTTCTTTCAATATATATATATTATCATTATTATTATTATTTCAACTAAATATTATATAATTTCATGAAAGAAAAAAAATGAAAAAAAAAAGCTCATTGACTGTTAACAATCTTCAATTAATGAAAAAAATAATTTTATTATAAAAATTTAATTATTAATTATTAATAATACATGTGTCAAATGATTGTGGATAAAAAAATTATAAATATTATTTTTTTAGTCAATTAATTGAAGCTGTTTTTATGTTAATACTTTGAGACATTAGGCAATGGTAATTAAGATATAACAGCATATACACTGAGTAAAAATAAAAAAATAATAAATAAATAAATTAATTAATAATTTAAAAAAATAAATAAACAATGTAATTATTTAAATATATTTATTTATTATAAATAAATTTGATAATTTTTTTTCACTGATTTTATTCAGTTTTGTTTGGTTTTTTCATTGTAAATCACATGCTAACACCGTCACAGCCTTTTTAAGATAATAATAAATTTATGTTGGTTTAATTTATAATTTTTTACATTAATTAATTACCCCCGTTTGTAATAATAATAATAATAATAAAATAAAATTGCTCACCGCGAAGTGAGTTGGAATTATTATTCATTTATGTTTTTACTTAAAAAATATTTAAATTAAAAATTCATCCACAATAAGTTTATTACTAGTTTGTTTTTTTTTTTGTTTGAATTTGGATTGTTTTCACAGTAGGCAGATTAATTTGCGTACATAGACAAAAGAGACAGTTTATATGGAAAAAAAAAATAATTAAAAATAAATAATAATATGTTTGTGTTGATTGAGTTTAATTATTTTTTTTTAATTTAGTCAGCATTGTGTGTTAATATAGTTTGAAAATTATCTGCTGAGTTTTAGAAAAAAGCATCAACAGAATAAGGCCAAGATAAAATAATTCACGATTTGTTTGTGAAAGCAAGAAAAAAATTAATAAATAAACAAACAACGTTGAATTTAGGTATATATAAGTTTTTGTTGTTGTTGTTGTTGTTAACTAGAGAGATAAGTTAGTAAATAATTTACTTTAAAATATTATTTTGTTGTGCAAGGGATTTAGTTAATAAGAAAATTATTTATAAATAAAAAATGGCAAGTAATGTGGACCTGTAACTGCCAACTGTCCAAAAAATTTTAACTAGGTCTCTTATGTTTTAATTTGTAGCTTTTTTTAATCCTCGTCAAATTACTTGTAAATTTTTGGAGTAAAAAATTATTTATTGGCTTGATAATTAAATTAGAAATTCAAAATGATATTTTGCAATTTCAAAAAATACAAATTTCATTACTTTTTTGATAATTTAATTTGTCGTAAAAAAATTTAAATTTGAAAATTAAAAACAAAGAAACTATATAGTCTTAAAAACCGATAAATTTATTTCCCTAAACTTGAAATTTTTCGGGTCAAATTTAAAACTACAAACTACAAATAATTCTAAATCCATTAAATAATTGTTATTCATAACAATCTAAAGTAATATTTCCAAAAAGTCACTTATAATCTTCATTTATTAAAATTACAAAACAAAAAAAAAATAATACAAAAACCTACGATAAATCAAAACGTATCTAACAAAGTTACAATATTTTTGGACAACTCACAATTACAAACCAATAACTTTGGTAATTGACAACCACAAATTCGATGAGACTCACGAGTTGCAGGAATAAATAAAAATAAAATAAAAATAAAAAAATCAAGTTAAAAAAATAAAGAAATCACAAGTTAAAAAATAAAATAAAAAATAAAAAATAAATAAATTTTACTAATAGAAAATAAACCGAAAAAAAAATAATAAATAAAACAAAAAAAAAAAAAAAAAAAAAAAAAAGAAAAGGTTGTTTTACTGTTACTCTGGTATTACTGTACTTGCATGCACAACCAACGTACACTGGCCAGTCTACGATGCAACCAGATACCCACTTTCGCCATCTGTGCTTGGATGCCCTTGGCGACCAGTGCTTTAACAGCACCCTCAGCCGCCACCGGTGATTCAAAGTCGACAAATCCATAGCCTGGAACAAATCATAAATACAAAAAAAAAAAACATTAAAATAATTTATTATAAATATATCATTTCTTATATTAGATTAACGATCAATCAATGATTGTTTAATTATCAAATTTTATTATCTAATTAACTCCATTTAAAATAATAATAAAACAATCATTGAAAAATCATTAACAAGTGTAAAAGACAATAATAATTAATGACATTGTGTTGTTAAATATTTAGCAATAAATAAATATTTTATATGTGTGTTTAAAAAATATAATTTAAATTAAAAAATAATGGAATGTTTTAATTAAATTAAACCAAAAGTTGTTTAATTAAATAAAAATAAAATTAAAAAATTAAAATTTGTGTTGTAATATAACCAAGTACCTCTACATTTATTTGTATTTTTGTCCAGGATGGCCTTGGTAGATGTGATTGTTCCATACCTGAAACAATTAAAAAAAAAAAAAACAAAACAAATTTTGTATAAATGATAAAAGTATAAATTTTAGTTGATAAATATTATAAAAATGATAAATCTTACGCTGAGCACATATTAACAAGATCTTTGTCTGTTGTATTTTGGCTTAAACCACGTATATAAAGATTTGTTTTAGACAATTGTTCTGATTGTTGTCCTTGTACAGCATTATTACTCAAATTTGTACTCATTGTACCACTTTGACTACCAGTTGCACTGCTTGAGCTGCTATTTGTATTTGCTGGTGATGATGCTGTTGGTACTCGTTGTCCTCCATACTAGAAAAAAAGCCAAAAAAATCAATATTTAATTATCAATTTTTAATTGATAATTTGATAATTATTATATTTATTACCGTTGTATGTTGAGCATAAGCTGTTGCTGCATATGGATTTGCAGTTGGTGGTAATTGTTGACCAGGCATTTGTCCTGCATTAGCAGCATTTGGATATCTTGTATATTGTGGATATGCAACAGCAGCAGCAGCAGCAGCAGCGGCCGCGGCAGCAGCAACATGTGATGGTGCAGCACCCCATGTACCAGCACCACCACTTGCACGATATTGTACTGGATTACCACCACGTGGTCCAGCACCTTTTAAACCATGTCCACCAGTTGTTGGTCCAACACCAATACCACCACCACCAGCATTACCACCAGCATTACCATTATTTGCACCAGTATATGTTGGTCTAGGTCCATTTGTACCCTATTTTTTTTTTAATTTTAAATAGAAAAAAACAACATTAGTATTAAATAAGTTAATTTATCTTTTTCAAAGTAATGCTATCATATTGTGATGATTATTGGGGCCTTGATTGATAAGAGAATAAATAAATAAACCAAGATGATGATAATGAAATTTTATATTCGAATTACTTCAAGGAAATAATTATGATATGTTTATTTTTTTCTTTTTGTTGATGATTGTGGTGGTGATGATGATGATGTTGATAGGATTGAGAAAATAATCAAGAAAATAAATAGGAGGTAAAACCAGTATTCTATTCTATGCCTCTTTTATCATGGTCAATTATTCTTGCATACCAAACATTCCGTTAACTTTTGCCTTGAAGAAAATTCAAATAAACATTGAGTCTATACTTATTTTATCTATACTACTTTGTACCATATCTAGCTTATATTTTTCTAAAAAATATTTATGCAGGTACTTGAATTTATCAATAATAATCTAAACAATTTTTAACCGAGAAAAATAATTTATTTTTGTTTTGGAAGTGAATCAAATATTTGACAAAAAAACCAGGGAGCAGTGAGAAAATTATTTAGGATTTATTTGGCAAAGTTAAAATTATACATTATTTAAATTTTAAAATAATAATAATTAAGCAATATATAACTAATTGTCAAGAATTTAAGTTTGTTTTTTTTTAATTTATTTTTCATCGTCTAGAGATATTTTTTTATGATTGAGCAATGTGAAATATTTGCACGACATTGTCGTCGTTGATTGAACTTGACTCCCTGGTTGGACATGTAACCTCGACAAGTGCATGCTAACAGGTTACTTTAACATCCCACAGTGAATGTTCACACAGCAGTCAACACAAACACGCCATAATCCCACACACATATCCTTTTTCACGTGGCAAAAATATATGTATAATATTTTAACACGCGCCTGCGTAATTTTTATATCCTTCAATTAATTTCAACAACCGAAAAAGTATCTAATTAATTAATTAAAAAACACCTAACTTTTATAATTAAAAAACCAATATATATTTACAATTATTTGTAATTTTTTTTTGAATTATTTTAAGCAGTGAAAGTTTAGCAAGTACATCATAATCATCATCAGCATCACAGTTCAAATATGAGTAGGCGAAATGCTAATAAATCTCAAAAAAAAATTGTATTATTGATTTGCCAAGTCACACATACACACACACATACATGCATGAACCCTCTATGAAGTGATTCATGATTTTTTTTTTTAAATTTATTTAAAAAACTGTATGGTAGATTAAATAGAAAAAAAAGACAAATATTAAAATGACACATTGGTTTTTTTGTTTGGATAATAAAATGATTGAGTATCATTATTTATACAATTTATTTGAATAAATAAATTTAATGATTAAGAGATATTTAAGTTTAAAATCATTAAAATGATTTATTCAAATTTATGATAGCTTAATTTATAAAAATAGATGAATTTAATTAATTAAATATTTTATTTTTTCTTTGTGAAATTAGCTATGGAAAAAATTATTTTCTTTTATAATCTGGTCAAGTACTTTCTATCCTCACTTGGATAATCTGGGTGATGAATTTCTAGATCCTGATTTACATTGCCATACCAGTAAATTCTTTGATTCTTTGAATTTTTATAATTTTATAAAAAAAAAATTCAAAATTGTCAAGATAAATTTGTAAATTTAGTAATTAAATTAATTAATTTAATATCATTTCGATTTAATAATAATAATAATTTATTAGTAGGTTTTTCTTTTTTAAATTCGGTAATTTTCATTGACAATTTTTTTTTTTTTTTCTATTAAAACCAGGCGCAGCAGCTACAAATAATAATCGATATTCTTGCACCGCCTACTCAACCTAACCTAACCGAGTTTCGCGTCACTCTTCCTCCTCCTCCTCCTCACCTCTTTTTCATTTTACTCCCATTAATTTTCCTAGTGTCCTCCACAAATTAATTTTTATTTTTACACTCAAAATTTATAGCCCCTTTGATTAATTGTAATTTTTTTATTAAAAAAAGAATAATTTATCGATAAAAAAAAATTCGAAATTTTATAGTTAAAAATATCGAAATAATTGAGCTGAATTCTTAACAGCCACATATTATTATTATTATTCATATCACACAAATGAATAATGACTGTTTTTGCATGTTGTTTATTATTTTTATAAAAAAAAAAAAAAATGAATTAAAATATTTTTTTCCTGTTTGTAATAATGATTGATTGATTGAGTAAATATTAAAAATTTTTAAAATAAATAGTGTTATTTTATAAAAATAGAATTTTTTTTTTTAATATAATTTTGATGACTATTCCCTTTGGGTTCAACAGCCGCACCCTCAGGTCCTTCGACCCTGCATGACCCCACTGAGTCCAGAAATTTTTTTTCCTCCTACAAAACTCAGACATTTCTTTCTCTTTTCAGCTGGCTCATTCTTTCATTTTTCCCAAAGACAAATTTTCCGCAAATGGCTATCGATCAAGGTGAGCTTCGAAGTAGCTCTCTTTTTTTTTTTTACAAACCAGTAAGAGACGACCTCGACAAGGCCATCATAAATTTTTTGCAACATTGCTGCTTTTTTTTTTTTTTAATTTTATATATTTTTAATTTTTCTACTTTAATTATGAGCTTTCTACTGTAATTTATTAATACTCATTTTTATATTTAATTGAAATTAATACATTTTAAAGTTTTTTTTTTTTTTTTCTTTAAATATTTTTTTTTAATTAACGCGGTTTTTTTTTCGAAGTAATTCTTGAATTTTTCTATTGATTTGTTCAAAAATTTCTATTAAAAAATTGGCTATTCAACAATAATAATTTGGCCAATAAAAAAACGTCATAAAAACTTTACAACTTTTATTTTCTGTATAAAAACTTTTTCATAAATTAAATTCGCCCGGAAAATTATACCGAAAAGTTCAAACAAATGCCGGAGAAATTTTCCATCTCAATTCATTCATCCTAATAATTGTCACACCGTTTTTTTTTCAAAAATAATTACTTATCTAAGAATTTCAGCTATAGCTTTGTAAAATTCCCTTTAACTCTAAACAATTTCCCTATTATTTGACATTAAAAATAAACGAAATCATTAAAAAATAAAAAAACTAGTAGTAATAATAACAACACACCTAGGATAAAATAAAGTATATAAATATAAGTGTAACCTAGACGGGAAATACCAAAAGAAATAATAGAAAAAAAAGAAAAGAGATTAGAAAAAGAGGAGAATTTACTATAAACAAAAAGAGGAGAAGAAATAAGAGGAGGGTAGAATATTACAGGGAGAGTTGCAGAGACGAGATGAGATATCCGGCTTGGCTTATGATCCAAAGGGGAAAGAGAAGAAACAAGATGGGGTATTTTCAGTAATACATATATATGAGGTAAGAGAGGAAAGAAGGGGTTAAAATTTTATACATATTATACATGAAAACCGGCATGAAAATATACGTGTGTGTGTGTCGTGTACGAGATGCTGAAATAAGAGTTTAAGTAACCATCTTGAAAATGCGTGCAATTGTGAATAAATTTTTTTTTTTTTTCATTTTTTTTCACGTACAATAAACACATGCATTAATTTGTTTTATGACAAATTAAAAAAACAAAATTAAATATACACCGGCCGGTATATTAATCATTTTTTTTTTCAATTTTTCTTTCAAGTTTTTTCCATTTTTTTAAAATAAAAAATTAAATTGATTTTTATTTATTGTAGAGAATTTTATTATTATTAAAAATTATTAAATATAAATAGCTAATGTATGCATAAATAATTTTTATTTATATATAATATTTTTATTCGAATAAAAAAGACATAAATATTTTTCAAGTAAAAATAAAAAATAGTCCTCGAATTTTTGGGCGTTGTGACGATAATAATGTATTTTTTCATTATTCAAATGAAACTAAACCAATGATTTATTTAACAAAAAAAATATACTATAAATATTTAATTTAAAAAATGATATTAAATTATTATTATTATTTTTTATAATAATTTTTATGTTTGTATATAAATGCAAATTAAATTGATCATACTTCCTTGGCTCTAATCTTATTTCGTGTGACCGGAAGTAACGAAACAAACAAAAAAAAAAAAAGAAATAATAAAACCCTTTTAAAGGTTGTATCAAAAGCAGAAGAATTAAAAAAAAAAAAAAGCTTGAATGAAAGAAAGTTTTGTTGAACTCTTTTAAATGTATAAATATAAATCCATCAAGTTATTTTCATTGTTCTCAGTGGAATGTGACAAGCGATAAGCACACTTGTTTGTCTTTGATTGTAAAAATAAATATAAATAAATATTAAATATATATTATTTATTATTACTACAAAGTTTTTTTGTTAATCAGTATGACAATGATGACGATGATGATGATGATATTCGCGGAGCAAGTATTTATATTTGTATTTTTTTTTTTTCTAAATTTATTCTCGGTATTATGAATAAAAGGAAAAAAACAACAATGATAATTTTTGTTGTATATAAAAAAAAGAGTAAAAAAATTTAATAATAAAAAATGAAAAATATTTTTTATCTTGACAAGAGGAATGGGTGAAATTACAGACGCCCCGTGGCAAGCTGTCAAACTACGCCGGTTTTCTAGACGATCGGCCATCACATGCCTTTTACCTCAATATTATTGCTTTTTTTCTAAACGTCAAAATAAATGATAATATTGACATTAGAATAAATGTCATATGAATTTTCAATAACAAAACAATAAACAAAAAAAAAACACTACACACAGAATGTTCAACAATTTTTTCATTTAAATTTTTTTTCTTTTTGTTAATTAATTTTTTAAATGACAAGTTTACTCATTACGTAATTTTTTTATTTATGTTTTTTTATTGTTTATTAATGAGCTAATTAAATATATTTTTAAATAAAAATTAAAAACTCACCATCATTTTGTAGTTTAGCTTCCGCGGTCCCCCAACATTCTCCATTCTGACCGACATCGTTGCCAGTTTGCTAGTTAAATATTATACTTTTTTTTATAAAAAAAAAATAAATAAATTATAAAAATATATTTATTATCACACCAAACACTTAATTCAAATCACTTTGATAATCTTCCAGATGTTATATATCCACCAACAAAAATAAATAATCAAATAAACAAAAAAAAAAAAAAAAAAAAATCACAATTTGATAAAAATAATAATAATTATTACATCAACTTTTTTTTTTTTTATGATTATCTTGAAAAGCCAAATGTCGGCTTATCACTGATGGGCACACCTTGGCTCTCACTTCACAAATTTTGAATATTTTTTTATTCTTTAATATTATTTTTTATCTTAAAAAAAATATTTTTTGTTTTTTTTTTTCTTCTTTTTTTTAGAGTTCAAGCTTTAATAAACACAATTGCTTGTTGTTATTTAAAAAAATTAATAATATTTATTATTTGTCATTTATTTTTTATTTTTAATTTTGACTTTTAAGCGGTGAGTGTGTGTGTGCGCAAGAGAGAGAGAGAGTAACTCGTGGCGCGATGATCGCCCCTAGGAGGATGCTGCTGATATCGGGCGATAAGGCAGGAAAGATACGAGGATGCCTTCGTCCAAGGGTGTGTCTTATATTCCTTAAAAAACAAGAAAAAAAATTAAATACATTATTTATCATATTTTAATTAAATTACATTTAATTTGTCAATTTTTTCCACGAAATACCTTTTATTTAAAATGAAAAACAAAAAGTTTATTTAAAATTGTCTTTTAATCTACAAAAAACTATTATAAAAATACAAAATAATTTATTGTTTTTTCTAATTATTAACAAATAACTATTTATAGAATATTTATTTATTATTTTTTTAATTTTTTACACACGTAATTTAATTTGGCATGATAAAATGTCAAAAAAAAGAAATCAATTATTTTTTTTTTTTTTTGACTATTTTTTATCCTTCTAAATTATAGATTTTATTAAATAATTATTAAATAATATAACAATTATAGAAAAATAATTATTCAACACTTTGGTAAAAAATAAAAAATATATTTTTTTAAAAAAGCCGAACCGGTAGTTTCAACTACGTACAACTACACTTTGGCTTTTTATAAATTTTTTTTCTTTTTTTTTTTTTTGTTTCTCAATGTATTGACTGTGTGTGTGTGTGTTATTTTTTGTATGTATTTGCACCGTTCCTGTGCGTTCCTTCGTCTCAAAAAATTCCGTTTTTCCCTTTGGTTTGTAAAACCCCCGTGGAGAGGGAGAGAAAGATCACGAGACAAAAAAAAACAAAAAAAAAAATAAAAAAATAACCAGACAGATCGAACCCCTCTTGTCTAAATTAAAAAAAAAAAAAATACATATAACAATATCAAAATATGCACCTTTTGCAACTCCAAAATAATCCTCTTCAAATGACTTTTTTTAGATGAAAAATTAAACGACAAAAAACAATTCACTTTTAACCGACAGAAAAAAACAAAATCACAATTAACTCTTCTTTTTTTTTTTTTCTATACAAAATAACAAAAAAAAAAAATCACTTTTCCTTTCTTATAACTATTTTTTATTAAAATATAATTATCACTTTATTATTTTTAATAAATATCGTTCCAACCCGACAAAAAATAAACACTTAAAAAAAAAAAACTCAGAAATTTTCAAATCCTTTTTTTTTTTTTCGTAAATATTTTTGATGGTTTTGTAACTTTTTTTGTTACAAAAATTTGAATAATTTTTATTTAATTAATTAAACAATTAGTGTGCTTGTTAAATGTATATATATATATTATAAATATATATATACATATATAAATATTATATTGGGAAAAAAAAAAACATTCGGGTTGGTGAAAGATATATATAATGGATGTTGTCTTGTAGGTAGAGTCTAAGCTACTGCCCGGCGATATTCGCCCATCTTTGATTAAACTGAGAATAATGCCCGCAGGAGGTCACTAGCATCGACCCCGACCTCGCCATTATTCTCTCCCCTGCTCGCCCCCCTCCTACTTTTTATTTTTTGCAAAAATATATAGATGATTTTACCCCGTTGAATTTTATATTCCCCTATTGCCATTTTCATGTGACGTTTATATTGGCTAAAAATACAAGGAGTAGGGATAAATTGATGTGTGAATGCGCCAGTGACAAACGCCATGGCACAAGTCACGCGGTTTGCAAATAAAATTTTATATAAAGCTTTTATCAAGGGAAGGGATTCAGAGGGGAAATAATTTTTGACGTCATGAATAGACACCCGGTGAACAGGTTACGACTTGTTTGCAAAAAAAAAAAAATCTATATTTCAATTTAATTGATTAAATTTTTTAAATTAATATTAATTTTTTATTTTTTATAAATATCAATTTGTAAATTAATTTTTTTTACAATATTGGTAATATTTTTTTTTAATTTTGCAATAAAAAATTAACTTCAAAAATTTTTTTATGAATTTTATTTTTGGAATTAATTTTTTCTATTATCTTTGAAATTTTTTGTAATTTTTTTCTATGCAAAAATTAAATTTCTTTTATCGAAAATATTTAATGGAAAATTTGGAATAATTATATTGGATTTTTTTAGTTATCGGAGAATTACTCCGGAAATATTTCTGGATGTATCAATGTACCTCAAAATTTACGGAGAAATTCCGAGAAAATACCGAGAAATATTTTCATCAGACGTCTATTCGGTCTATTGTATATATTTGGTGTGTTGATGTTAGTGTGTAGGCTGAAGGGAGAAACCGAAGGGTGGAGGATACAACTATACAAGGGGATGTTAAAAAATATAAATGACAAAGAGTGTGTTTGCGACTCGAGACGAAATTCAGGGGCTATCGATCTTCATAGGAATAGAGTGGGGCAGCAGGTGAAGTAAAATATATATTTATTTTACAAATAACATTTATAATTTTTACAAAACATTTTTATCAAATTATTAATTTTTTTCTTTGAATTTCTTCTTACGATAGAAGGGGGTTTCTTTTTTTTTGGGGTTGTTGAGAAAGGTCAGGGACATTTTGCCTGAGGTTCTGACACTTTTAAAGATTTTTATTTTTCAAAAAAAAATTTATTATTTATCAAAAAAATTCATGATAAAATTGACCTTGAATAAATAATAATAATAATAAAATTATTTGTGTAGTATTACACTTGGTTAACTTGGGTATCAAATTATTATTCACGTAATTTAATAGTTATTATTATCATTATGATTAAAATAATTCAATTAAAAAAAAAAAAACAACAAAAATTATTGTCATTATGAGTCACTGAAGGCCAGTAGTAGTTTTGTATTTGTTAACTAAAAAATAAATAAATAAATAAAATTATTATTAACTATTTTTAGCTGAGGAAAATATGAAAAATTTAATTTAAATAAATATACAATTATTGTCGTATTTCCATCACCATCTGCAGTGAATTTTCTATTTATTCGAAAATTTTCAAGCAAGTTGATCTATTTTTAAATGAAAAAAAAATATATATACACATGATCAGGCAATTGACCGCGACAGCCTTGAATTACCGCATGGCTCGAAGGCTTTTGCAAATAAATAAAATTTCGAAAAAAATAATCAAAAAACAAATAATGCCTTGATGGAAAATTTCATTAGGCATTTTTTTAAATTTTCTTCATTTTATTTCTTTGTATTGTCTTAAATACATGCAAGAATTTAATTTTTTTTTAAATTTTCTTTTTAATTATAAAGCTCTTTTTTTTTTTATACCGTTTCCCAATAATATATTGAATTTTGTTGGTATTATATTTTTGAATAGCTTTCAATACTTCCGTCAAGTGGGAAAAAAAAAGTTTCCGGCTCGATAAGACTCGAACACTCGACACATCAATTTCCTTAATAATATTTCAAACCCTCCATTCAAGATGTTTTATATTAAAAATTAAATTTCATACGATAAATTTATAAAATTATTTAATCATAAAAAATTTAATATCTTACATCTAATCATCAAATAAATTTTCGAAAAATTAATTTCTTTCTAAAAAAAAAAACTCGATTATAACAACGTTAAATGAATTTTTTTTTAAATCAAATAATTGATGATCTAATGTACCAAAACCACCCCGAAAATTTTCACCTCCAAAAAGAAATAAAAAAAAAAAAAAAATGACTGTGGGCTTTTATTGATCCAGGTTTCAATGTGCGGGTCATCAACGAGGCGTAGGCGTCCAGCATTTCTCCTCTTTTCCTCGATAAGATGATACAAAAAAAAAAAAAAAAAAAAATTTTTTCTTTATAAACAATCATATAAAAATAAAATAAAAAAAATTTTCCTATTTAAATGAAAATTGTCAGCCTAAAAAAACAACAACTATCGAAAAAAAAAAAAAAAAGAATGAGATGAGATGAGATGAGATGAGAATTCTTAGCTTGAAATTTGAAAATAATAACTGAATTGTTTTAAATATTTCGTATGTTAAATTAATTTAGATATAATTTTTTATTTTTCACAATTGAATGTCTGGTATTGAGGAATATACTGCAGGGTGTATCCCCGAAGGTGGCTGATGCGAATTGGAGAAGAGGAGTTTTGATGGTTGAAAAGGACCGCCCCGTCTGGTACTTGGTTTTTATATATGGAAAAT
This sequence comes from Aphidius gifuensis, assembly GCF_014905175.1. NCBI lineage: Eukaryota > Metazoa > Arthropoda > Insecta > Hymenoptera > Braconidae > Aphidius > Aphidius gifuensis. Next base: position 1,751,872 of record NC_057793.1, read on the forward strand.
GAAAATGAATGGATGGTTGAATTTTAGTGTAACAATATTCATATGTTAAATAAAGATAAAATATATAATAACTCGTTGTTTGACTGTATATAGAAATATATATGATGGAAAAAAAAAAATGATATTTATATGTATCTGAGAGATATTGAGAGAGAGATAAACATAAATTCGAGGATGCTGCATTATTCTTCTCTCAACCCTCTATACTTGAAACTTGCGCAGGGTCTAAAAAACTTATTCAACTCTCGGACAATGACCTTTAACATATACTTTTTTAAATTTTACGTATCTCAACATTTCATTCATGAAAAAAAATTTTAAAAAAAGACTTTAATTTAAATAATTTTCATTAAATTTATCATATATATATAAAAATATAAATAATTATTAAATAATAATAATATTATGTTGATAAATATTGTATTTTACTTTATTTATATTTTTAAATATTAAATTTTTATATTTATTTATAAGAAAATAGTTTTTAAACAAAATTTATTAATAAAGTTTTGAATTCTGGTGCATTAACATTGGGGTGGTTGCCCTCTAGTCTCAACAGCCCTCTGTTTAAAAATCATCCCCTCTTTGTTAAAAAAAAAAAAAAACTTTGCCTGAAAATAACGTTCAATAATGCGTAAATTTTTTTTTTTCTACTCTCATTGTTTCAGGTTGTACATCAGATTATTATTTCAATTTGGAAAAATTTTTTTAAATAATTTTTTATTAAATTTTAAATTAATTTTTTTTTTTATTATTTTAATTTATATTTTTTATGAATATTGGATAGGTCAGTTTTTGGATAATCAATAAAATCCTTAAATTTATAGTATTTAATAATATTTAATGAATTTTTTTTTTTTTTAGAGCAAGCTGTGATGAGGATATAAATATTGAATTTTAATTAATTTTTATATCTTAATAAATAATAAATTATTTATTAATTGTTATATTAAATTTATGAAAATTATATTAATAGATTGTTGGAAAATTAAATTTATTAATTATAAATATTGATTTAAATTATGATTGACGCAATTGCGTGGGACCACTGTGTTCTTTGACGCAAAATCACTACAATTCCAAAGAAAAAAAAAGAGAAAAAATATATATATACATGAAAAAAGGTAGTGGTTATATCGATTAATTTCCCCACTAATGTTCAAAAAGGGTAGTTGCCAAAAAGGGGCAAAACACACCCTCCAAATGACGTCAATAATATCGAAATAATTTTCGCGCTAATTTTATCTTTACAAATTAATTCTTTTAAATATAAAAATTATTTATCAAAATTTTTTTTATAATCACAGCTTGACTGCATTTTTTTTAAATTAATTTTTGATTATTTATTGCTATTCTATGACAGATTTTAAATTTTTTAAATATTTTTTTAAAAGATAAAAAAATAAAGAATTGTTTAATAGAGAATTTAAAATATCAGAGAAATATTTTCACCAAAGATAAGTGAAAAATTAATTGAACAAAAAATCATATCACAAATACAATAACTTTTTATATTTTTAATTATTATTAACAGTCACTCGATAATTTATATAAACCGCCAAAATTTAAATGTGAAAACTGCCATTTGGTAAAAAAGAAATCTGTAAAATTAGTAAATATTTCAACCACTTGGCAAACGCAGCTTTTGCTTATTTTTTGTTGACAAGTTGTGACAAGTGTCAAAAAACCATATGCATAAACAATTATTAAAATAAAAACAAATAAAAAAAGAATTAAATTCATACTTTTACTTGCCAGTGTATTTAATTTTGTTAATTAATTTTTTATTTTTCTTTAATAATTATGGAGCCAAATGACAATAACAATGATGATAAAAGACCAAAATTTGGCAATCGTCAATTGACTGATGACGACAATGTTTTTAAACACAATGCATGGTAAATAAATAAATATTATAAAAGCTATATTATTAATAATTAAATAATAATTTATTATTATTTTTACAAAGGGATAATGTTGAATGGGATGAAAATCAACAAGAAGCTGCACAAAAAAAAGTAACTGAAAATTCATGTGTAACATTGACAAATGAACAACTTGAAAATTTAGAAATTGATGCTGATAAAAATTGGGATAAATTTTATGGAATACATCAAAATAGATTTTTCAAGGATAGAAATTGGTTATTTACAGAATTCCCAGAATTAGCACCACATATTCATGAAAATGATAAAAATGAATCAGTTAAATTGAATCAACAACAGTTGGAATCATCAAATGACAATGAAAAATTAACTGAAAATAATAAAAAAACAGCTGAAAATAATGTTAATAATGACATTGAATATTTGGAAGAAAAAATGAAACATTTAACTGATGATTTATCAACAAAAAGTCATAAAATATTTGAAATTGGCTGTGGTGTTGGAAATACAATATTTCCAATTTTACAATACAATACTAATCCAAATTTATTTATCTATGGCTGTGATTTTTCATCAACAGCAATTGACATACTAAAACAAGATTCAAATTATGATAAATCAAGATGTCAAGTATTTGTTTTAGATGCAACAAAAGATGACTGGTCAACACCATTTGATGAGCAAACTTTAGATGTTATTATTTTGATATTTGTTTTTTCAAGTATCCCACCAGAAAAGTAATTTATAAAAAAAAAAAAATATATATCTAATTAATTACTTGCATAAGCTAGATGTTCACCAGCTAATTGTTAATAATATTTTTTTATTTTACAGACAACAACATGTGGTACAACAAATGTATAAATACTTGAAGCCAGGTGGAATTGTTTTACTTCGAGATTATGGAAGATATGATTTGGCACAATTGAGATTTAAAAAAGGTCGTTGTTTAGCTGATAATTATTATGCAAGAGGTGATGGTACCCTTGTTTATTTTTTTACACAAGATGAAATTAAAAATTTATTTTTACAATGTGGATTCGAAGAGATACAAAATATTGTTGACAGAAGATTACAAGTTAATCGAGGTAAACAATTGAAAATGTATCGTGTTTGGATACAAGCTAAATATCGTAAACCTTTGTTATGATATTGTTGTTAAATTGTTTAATAAATAATTAATTAAATAAATATTTTTGTTGTTATTATTTTTATCAGCTGGTAAAACAGCGATTGGCAATTATCCCGCCTAAAAATCTCAATCGAAAATCGAAATTGTAAAAGTTAGGTTATGTTACAAGTTCAACTGTGATTGTGAACATTGTTTGTTGATAAAGCAATAAAGTTTAAACAAAAACAGGTGAGACAAATAAATAATACTTTATTAATTATTATAAAACTAATATTTTTGTTTTTTTTTAAACAGAGCACAATGACCATGAATGACGACGAATTGTTGAATCGTTTTCTACAAAGTAATCTTCCAGGTGGTCGAAATGACATCAGAAATCCAAGTGAAGATTTTGTTATAAATGTTATAAAATCATTTTTTAATCAATTCTCAATTGATGCTGATAAAATAATGGATTTGACAGAAGAACAATTGGAGGCATTGTTAGTAACATCAAAAGAAAATGCACAAATTGCAAGTATTATAAATCTTCGTGAAGCAATAATGTCAATTGGACCAAAATTATTTATAAAAGATTTATCAATAACAGACATAACAACACCAACAGAAAAAAAATTTAAAAATCGTCTCAAAATGATTATTAATTTCATATTATACGCAACACAGAAAAAAGAAGAATTAAAAATTGCATCAGATGAAATATTTAAACGTAGTATCAACATTGAAACTTTGAATCATCAAAAAGAAGGCATGATTGAAGAAATGAATGATATAGCTAAAGAAACTGCTCAAAAAATGTCACAAATTGAAAAAATGAAAGCTGATTGTGAAAAAATTAAATTAAGAATTGAAAAAAATAAATCATACGTCAATAATTTAGAAAAAGATTGTCACAAATTTGAGCAAATAAAAATTGACAAACGTGATGAATTAAAAAGAAAAAAAATTGAATTACAAAAATTGGGTGAAAAAAATGAATTATTAAAATCACAAATTGTCAAAAGTCCAGCAAAATATAAACAATGGTTACATGAATTAACTGAAGAGCAAAAAAATAAAGATATAAAAAAAGCTGAATTAGAAAAAAAAGTTGTGACATTCAATGCAAAAGTACAAGATTTCAAAGATGCTCTCAATATTGTCAAAGAAGAAAGTAACAAAATTGAGGAATTCAAAGCAATACATGTTAAATTAACAAAGGCTAATGAAAAAAATGAACAATTAAAATTATCAATTGAAGATTCACATAAACAAATTAACAATCAAATAAGTTGTAATGATCAAAATGGAAAAATTGATAAAGCTGAAGTCAGTAAATGTAATGTTGAAGTCACACAAATATTAAAGAAATTACATAAAGATGTTACTGATTTAACAAATGAAAAGAAAATGCTTGAAAAAGAATTTGAAATGACAGTAAAAAAAGAGAATGAAATAATTATTGAAATTGATAATGGAAAAAAGAAAATTTCACAAATTGATAGTGATACTGATGAATTTTTAAATCAATTACAGCAATTATATACAAACGAAATGAAAAATCTTGATGATACACATAATAATATAAATACCATCAAAAATTTGAAATCAAAAAATGATGACAGTAAAAAAAAAAGAGAATGAAATAATTATTGAAATTGATAATGGAAAGAAGAAAATTTCACAAATTAGTAGTGATACTGCTGAATTTTTAAAACAATGTCAGCAATTATATACAAACGAAAAGAAAAATCTTAATGATGCACATGATCAAATAAATACCATCAAAAATTTTAAATCAAAAAATGATTGAATTTATATTGCTTATTCCATATATTTATTATAATTTTTTTTCATACATATATTTTTTTCATTTTTACAATTAATTAATTAACAACTATTATCCCCTTTTTTTTGTTTATAATTACGTATTTATCTTTAAACAATTTGATTGACATATCAATTAAAAGTTCTAAGTAACATGGTTTAATTTAAAATTAAATGAAAAATTAAATTTTCAGACTAGATTATTTGGAATGATGTTAATTAATAAAAAAAATAATTACGTATTATAATTTTGTTGGAGAAAAAAATAAACATTGATTTTTCTTTGAAATTGTCTTTGATTATTAATTATTATTGTGTTGATTATTTATATTAATTTGCATATTTATTAACAAGCTAATTTGTAATTTTTCTTTTTTATTTGAATGATTAAGTACAGCTTTTAATATTTACAGGTAATTAAATTCGATAGAATATAATTTTAGATAGTAATTTAAAGGCCACAAAGCAACGAGAAATAGTTTATTAAAATTAATAATAATATTATATATACATTTTAAATATAATCAACAATTTAAACATGCTCAAATTTAATAATTTTTTTATTGGATATTTAAAACATCCAAGAACAATTATTATAACTGCAATTAATAAATAAATTTATTGTTAATTATATTTACAAATATTGCTTGACAATTAATTATCATTAAATTTTCCAATAAAATAATTTGAGTATAATAATTAAATTAACAATAATTAAAATAATAATAGTAAAATTGTTAAATTATTAATTTTTTTTTTAGGGTGGCAGTGATAATTGTTTTCTATTTTAAATGAAAAAACAAAATTTAAATTAAATATTCTCAATATTATTTTTCAAGTATCCCTTATTTAAAAAAAAAATTTCAATTAATTATTTAATTAATGTAAATTAACTGTGAATTTAAATTTTTAGAAAAATTAATTTGTAATTAAATAATGATTGTGTTAATTAATTTATGATTAAATTTATAATTGATTGATTAGACTGAGCTAACTTGAACAGTTGAGACAGTTTGCTCATCTTGATTTCTAATTGTATCATCAGTTTCTACACTGTCAGTTACATCACTTGATAAATGACGTTCATTATCAATAATTATTGAATTAGTATCACTATCATTTCTTTTTTTAATTGTGGCTAATGGTATTGTTGAATCATTTTCATCAATATTTAACATAACTTTACTACCTTTTATATTATCTTTATTATTTGATAATTGATTATTTGATTTTTTATTATTATTATCTTTATCATTTGGAGTATATCCATTTTTATTAAACTTACCATTATTATTATCTTTGTCTTTTGGTTTTTTAGTTAAGCTAAAATTTGTTATTTTAGATGCACTTTTATTGCTGTCACGAGCTTGACGAATTGAACCAACTCTTGTTGGATCTGATGATGCTTCTTCTTCAGTTATTGATACTAAATTTACTTTTGCATCAACAGTGCTGTCTTCTTTCTCAACAATTGGAATATCATCTGTAAAAAAAATGTATCAAATTTTAAATTATACAAGTATAAATATTTTTCTTCATCAACACACTATTATAAAATATTTATAAAATATACAAAAGCGTGTTTAAAAAAAAGCAACAAGTGATTAAATATAATTTTATTTTTCTCCATCTTCTTCTTCATCTTTGCTGTAATTTAGAAAAAATAATAGACAGCTTATTGTCATGTGTAATACAACTGAAGCTTGATGTTTTGTGCAGAAAAAAAATCAATTCAAAGTGCCTAAAAATATCATTGATGAAAGTAAATATACTTTTTGTTTTTTTCACAATTTAAAAATCATTTTGACACTTTTTTTTTTAATGATTATTTACGTACAAACTGTCAAGTGATGCAATATTTTTATCACCAAGTGATTGTTCTTCAAGAACTCTGTATAATCTAGCACCAGCAGATAATCTACTTTCATTTCCTGGTGATGTATTTTTATCTTTATCTTTTCTTCTTCTATGAACATCAACAGATGACAATAATTCTCCAGTATTATCAAATTTTTTATCACGTATTTTTTTAGGTGATGAACGATTTGGTGAACCATGACTACTTGCTAAACTTTCTCTTCTTGAATTATCAATTGATGATGTACAACTTTTAATAATATTAATATCATCATCATCAAATGATTGTTGTGTATGTTTACGTAACCAAACACGACGTTTACCTGATGATGGTGCTGATAATTGTGGTTTTTCATCAATTGTTTTTTGATCAATTGGTTCAAACATATTTACATCCAGATCGTCTAACATTTCATTGATTATTAAATATAATATTTCGTTTTTTTTTATTGTTTAAAATAATTTTAATACGTAGTTAAATTAATATTAAATAAAAAAATAATAATAATATCTTTACCTGGTAATTTTTTTGTTCTAAATGATGCATTTGTTATCATTGATTTTGAAATTGTTGGAGTTGCTGCAGCTGGTGATAGAGCAACATCAACACCAAGTGAATTATCACTAGCTTGTCCTAAAAAATTATATCAAATTTTGTTAAATTTATTATTAAAAATTGTACATTAATAATAATTACCAATTGGTCCAAGACTTATTGAATTTCTAATGGCATTTGTAACAAGTAATACATTGGAATAACCATCGTAACATATTCTATTGTGTATATCTTCAATTGCTTGACAACCAACATTCCAACAATCATTGTACATTGAAAAATAAATGCCATGTAGAAGCTCAAGAATAAATTGATTTGAAATTGGTATACGTGGAAGCAATCTTGGAACAAAGCTTGATTCGCTTCCATATGATGATCTTTGATGATGTCCTGGTTTTGTAAAGCCTTGTGTAACTAGTCTAAAATGAATTAACAAATAAATTAGCTATTTGTTGTTTGTAAATAAATAAATAAATATGTTGATTTTATATTTTTTCATTAGCTTACTTTGATGATACTTTGCACAATTGTTCAAGTGATGATTTTTTGATAAAACTCAATTGTTGATTAAACACAAACAATAATGCAGTCATTATTTTAAGTCTATTTTGTGCATTTAAAGTTTCAACTTGTTCAAGTGGACCCCATCTAACAAGTTTTGTATTACATTCTTCAAAACGACGAACAGCACTTTCTGTTAGTGATGCTGGAGCAAGACTTGATGGCTGAAAATTAAAATAAAATTACCACATTGTTTAGCTGAAATTTATATATTATTTTTTGAAGTTTAAATTAATTAATTACCTCGTGATAAATTGACAACATAGCCAATGATGGTAAACGAAATGAGATGTCTTTATTTTCACCAGATTTATCAACAACTTCAAGGTTGTAAAGTCCAATCAACAAAGTCTCCACAGAACGACAATTCTAGCAAAAAAAAATATATATACAATTAGTAAATAATTACAGCATGACTGTGCCATTTAAAATAATTATTAATTCAAGTGTATATCATTACTTTAATGTCACCATGAGCTACTGAATTTAGATAAATAAATATCAATGTTGGTACAAATTGTAGAGTAAATCTTTGCAAATGAATTTCACGTGATCGATAAAAATTAAATAGCTGATTACAAACAGTATCAACAAGCTGAAAAATAAATAAATATAAATGTATTATTTAATAAAATTTAATTTAATTAATTATAAATAATTATTGTTTACCTCACTATTTTTACTTCTTTCTTCTAATAATGTAAAAAGTGCTCTAATTATTTCATGATCTTGTGACAGGGTATTTGCAAATGTGTGCAATTCAGCTGGTGAATGATCAGCACAATCAGCAAGCCACTCATTTACCAAACTTTCAGTCATTTTGATGATTCCAATAAGCTTTTTATCATATAATCTCATAGCATATTATCATATAATATTTTTGAAAGGTAATTGTTTGATGATAAATTATCAACACTTTTCAATATATTTTTTAAAAAAAATGACAATTGATAAAAGATATACTAATCATGTGACTGCAGTCATGTCCCGAGACTTTTTTTTTTTCTCGGTTTATTTATTATAAAACTATTTTTGTCGATATTTATAAAAAATTCCTTATCAGTAAATTTTGTGATTAGTAAAAATGAACGTCATAGTTGGATGATTAATATATGCATTGTTAAAAATAAAAAAAAAAAAACCATTATGTTAAAAATTGAATAATTACAATGTTATAAAATATATAAATATTATTTATTCATTTATAAAAAAAAACATAAATTTACAATTATTTAATGGACAATTATTTATTGAAGCAAATCACTATAGTTGAGTCATTCCTAAAAAAGGAAATGTTTGGATATTTTTTTATTATTTTTTTGGGACCTCTTTTATAAGATAAGAAAACTTCGATGATTCATTCGAAAATTTATCATTGTAATTTTCATTTGACAGACGTCAAGACCAGTCTTACACGAGCGTTTATATCAAAAAGGTCACACTAACGCGCGATATTAATTAATTTCGTGTACAACAGTGTCATTAACACGGGTCAAAAAGTCTAATTTTAACACGTGTGATTTTTGAAATATTAAAAAAAAAAACGCGTCATTTTCGATAAAAATTCATCAATAAGTGAAAAACTTTAAAATAAAAGTATTTAGTGTAAAAAATGAATCTCTTCATAGAATTGATAATTTTAATCTTAATACAAAATTATGGTGCAGGTAAGGACTCATAGAAAATAAAATAAAATTATTAATTATTAATTTATCAAGTATATCATTTTTTTTTTTTTCTATTTAAACACACATTATTTAAATAAAGAAAAATTTATTTTCACAAATTAGATTGAGAATATAGACAGGTAGAGGGTAAAATTTCCAATTTTTATGACGTGGTATTGTGGGTGGGACCGGTAGGAAACGTGGAATTTTTTTTTTTATAAACATTAATCTCTTAAACAATCAAAAATTTATTTTTACAAATTATTTTCATGGGAAATAAGTTCAGGGTATAAACAGAAATTATAAAAAAAATTCATTCTTATTTCAAATATTTCAACCTTTTTAGTAATATAATATTCTATATAATATTTATTACGTGGTCCAGATAGTTTTGTCAATACATTATGTAAATTACCACCAAAAAGGGGTAGGGGGTGGATTCAAACTATTTTTATTTTTTTTGTCTATGATAGGGTTCAGCCATCTTCGTAATTTTTTTTTTATTATATTGTTTGGGGTGTAAGCTAAATAAAAAAAAAAAATGGGAATTTTTGAAATGGTCAAAAGGGGGTAGGGGGTGGATTCAAACATTTTTTTTTTGTTTTTTTTGTATATGATAGGGTTCAGCCATCCTCGTAATTTTTTTTTATTATATTGTTTGGGGTGTAAGCTAATTAAAAAAAAAAATTGGGACTTTTTGAAATGGTTAAAAGGGGGTAGGGGGTGGATTTAAACGATTTTTATTTTTTTCGACTATGATAGGGTTGAGCCATCTTCGTAATTTTTTTTTTATTATATTGTTTGGGGTGTAAGCTAAATAAAAAAAAAAAATGGGAATTTTTGAAATGGTCAAAAAGGGGTAGGGGGTGGATTCAAACTATTTTTATTTTTTTTGTCTATGATAGGGTTCAGCCATCTTCGTAATTTTTTTTTTATTATATTGTTTGGGGTGTAAGCTAAATAAAAAAAAAAAATGGGAATTTTTGAAATGGTCAAAAAAGGGTAGGGGGTGGATTCAAACTATTTTTATTTTTTTTGTCTATGATAGGGTTCAGCCATCTTCGTAATTTTTTTTTTATTAAATTTTTTAGGATCAAAGCTAGTTTAGGAAAAAAAATGGGAATTTGTGAAATGGTCAAAAGGGGGTAGGGGGTGGATTTTAATTGTTTTTATTTTTTTTAATATCAGAAGCTGACGCCCTCTGCGACAAAAGACAGAGACAAAAGAAATTCAAATTTGTAATTATCGCAATCAAAAAACAATTAAAACCCACACCTACCCCCTTTTGACCATTTCAAAAATTCCCATTTGAAATGAATGAATTATTATTACCTTATATGCATGCTATAACATCTTGTAATTTATCCAATGCTGATTTATATTTAATTGTAAATAAACATCTTCACCTTGTATTTTACCAAGTGATGCTATCGAATTTGGCCAATGTTGTGGATATTTTGATTCATTTGTTATTATTTTTTGTTGTCCAATTAAAAATATAATTTCACCATTTGTACCTTCTTTTGGTCCTGGTATACTTGAAATTAAATTACGTAATGATGTTACTTTTGAGAAGAATTTTTGTATATCAATAAGTGAATGTATATTTTTATGAAGATATTTATATGCATATTGTGTATTATGTAATACATATGATTGTAATAATGTTACAAATCTATTGATAAGTGTTAAAAATTGATTATTTTCTTTAACACGTCCATATTGACAAAAACATTATAAATAATGATCCAATGTTTTTTCAAATGCTTGACGATATTCATCATTAAATATATGTGGTTGTAGAATTCCAAGTAAACCCATTGTTTGTGTAAATACATTAGATTACTATTAAATTTATTGATCATCATAAGATATTTAACAACTTTTGATATTATTAATTCATCATTACCAATACAATGTTGTATTAAATCTAATCTCATGGATCATAATTATCATCATATTTTAATAATAAATGTAGCACACATTTATATAATGTCGTCCAACTAGCACGATGTGTTAATAATGTCTATAAATATGGACGACATTCATGTGTTTTAATTAATTTATCATCAATTTTTATATTAATCATTGTTTTACCAAATAATAACTTTATTTGTGAATTTGGACATATACCAATGAACTTTGGTTCAACTGATGCTAACCAATCAATTAATAAACCAGTTCTTGGTTTAACTAAATCATCATTACTATCTGATACTAATAATTTAACCATTGATTCGACTAATATATCATTTTTTTGTTCTTTAAAACATGTATCCAATAATTTTCTTCCAACATTTTCTAAATTTATTAAATCTGTATTTTCAAGTATCATACCAGGATTATTTGTATTACTATTATTATTTTTATTATCATATAATAATGTAATATTACTATTATTAATATTATTATTAGTAATATTATTATTACTGTTATTTTTTTTGATAATAAATATATTCATAAAATCATGAATTATTGATAATACTGGTGCTTTAATATCACCAATTAATATTATTAAATTATGACACATTGAACGTGCTAAATCAATAATTTGTTTGTATTTATTATCATTGTTGTTGTTGGTAGATGTTATTAATTTTATTGGATATAATATTATTCTCATAAGTGTACATCAATATTGTGGTAAATTAATAATTGATGATAAAAATTGTTTAACTTGCATTGATAATAATATTGTACAAATATGTTGTATTGTTAAATAAACAGCACAATTAATATTATCTAATTTTTTTTAAATCTTTAGCTAATGTTTTATGTAGTCTAATAAATATTAATATAAGTTTAAATTTATTATCAAAATATAAATAAAAAAAATTCATAAATTTAGTTGAAAATTTATGTAAAATTTTGTGGTTTTGTTGAAGATAATTTACTATTTTAAATCATCCAACTCGCCAATGGTCAAGTCCAATATTCAAATAGCTATAAATCCCTTACTTTTAAGTTCCAAACATTTTTCTTATAAATATATTTAATTCAGGATTTTATCTTATATATTAAAAAGTGAGTTGACAAAGTATCATTTTGTTACAAGTATATACAGTTTAGATGATTATATTTTTAATTTTTTTTTAATACTCAAAGATGATAGGTAAAAGCTAAAAACAATAATATTGTAAATTATTTTTGTGTTAAAAAAAAAAAAAATTTTCAAAATAATTATAAACTCATATTTTCTTGTCGGGGATATTTTAATTATTATACGGGTTGCTTTGGATTGATAGTAGCGAAAATAATATTAATAGTAGTCAAAAAATTAAGGAGGTAGATAATTTTTTTTAAATTTCTTAATTATGTGTCGGACTAAATTATATCTTCTTTAAAGGAGGTACTATTGATTGTAGTAATATTTATTTCAATAGTAGTTTTATAAATTTGTTTTAGTATACAGTTGAGATAATTATATTTTTTATTTTTTTTTTTAATACTCCAAGATGATAGGTAAAAGCTAGAAACAATAATATTGTGAATTATTTTTGTTTTTTTTTTTTTAAATAATTATTGACTTGAAAAAAATTTGAAAGTCATACAGATTTTCCCAATATCTATACTTCATTGTGTCTACAATTTAGATAATTAATTTATATGAAAAAAATTACATGTCAAATTGACACAATTATTTTACGATTTTTTTTAAGCTAAAATTTGCAACTGTGTATAATTTTTATAAATAAAAAATGAATAATTATAGGTCAAATAAAATAAATTTTGCACCAATTATTGCAACTTGATGACATAATAATTACAATACACTTGAATCATTTATTTATTAATTTAAAAATGATAAATATAATAGCCAATAATACTGAGTTATTATATTTCAACAAATAATTATATATTTTCTACAATAAATTTCAAATTTTCTTTATAAAAAAAAATTCAAAAATAAATTTCAGGGGTTTTTTAAATATTCCACATGTATTTATAAATATATACATGAGGGATTATAATGACTCATTTGATTCAGGATATAAATAGGGAAGGGTTCCTAAAATATATATCCTTTAATTTTTTTTTTTTTAAATAAAAAAATATATTTATATATATAAATAAAACGTACTTTCACCCTCTCCTACTGCAACTTATAAACATCTCTCTATTTTTATTTTTCACCCCACTACATTCACTAGTACAAGAGCCTTCTGTCTCGGACTCTAAACTCTCAGCAAACAACAGCATCCACACGGTACAAAGAACTCTAGTTTTTCATTTGTTTTTTTTTTTTATTCAAATTAAAAAAAACTATAACAATTATTATTTTTTTTTTTTTTCTATTTGTCTTTTTTAGATGAGGAGAAATTAATTTAAATTTAAAAAAATTTACCCTTGTTTTTGATGATAATTGTTTGTTTTTTTTTTGCGATTGTTTATTGTCATAAATAATTTTGTTAATTTATAATTGTTTTTTATAAATTATATTTGTAAAAAAGGAGTTTATTTGAGGTAGTTTTTGTTAATTTTGTACACTGGGTTGACAAAAAATTATTTGAAAATGAAAAATATTGTTTGACTGAGGTAGATTTGTTGATTAATGTTACTTTTTTTCGTTGATTTTTGAATTTATTTATAAAAAGTGTTTAAAACTTGGTAAAAAAAACACACGTGTTTGAGTTTTTCATATAATTAAATTAATTATTTATTTATTTTTTTCATTTATTTGATGTTTTTGTTGATGTAATTGATGTTTAGCTGAATTTTAATAACAAAAAAAATTTTTTAAGTCTTTTATTGATAAACTGATAAACAATAAATTTATAAAATGCGTCATTCATGGTGAATGCCGGTGTACTGGACTGAAGCTGCTAGTTGAAAATAAGCTCGAGTTAAAAGGGAGCTCTAAAAATTCTAGCTTTATCATCCCCCTTGAATTGGTCTACACAGACCCTTTTATTGCGCAAGCGCAATTATAAGAAAGAAACAAATAATATAATGATAATAATAAATAGAAAAATTCACCCCACACCCGCATGGCTTGATAGCATGATGGCGCAGAGCTTAGCACGTGTTTGAAACCTAGAAAATTCGTTGAATCATTTATATATATTTAAAAAAATTTTAAAATTTAAATTTATGGATAAAATTTATTCATTATTAATTATTATTAACAAATTATATTTATTTTATTAAAATATACTATACATAGTTGAAAAATAAATTTCAAATATTTTTAAAAATTAAATTTCATTAATTTTTTGTTTAAAAAATATTTAAAAATTAATTAATTTCAATCAATTTTAAATGTTAATTGTTTATTAAAATTTAATAAACATTTTTTAAATATTTATTTATTGTTTAAATACATAAAAAAAAATATTATAATGTCAATTTAAAATTTTGAACTTTATTGTTGATTTAACATTCGAGCTTTTTTTTTTTTTTTTGTGTGTGCTTGCATTGTTAAAAATTAAATAATTATTTTTTGTTTTTCCTGGCAAAACAAAAAAAAAAACAAATTTCAAGACTTGTCTAATTATTTTGTATTATTCTTTACTAATTTGATTTTTTTTTCGAAATTAAATTAATTTAAATCCTCACTGCAAATTGGTAGAATTATTCTTGCGGAAAAAAAATCAAAAAAATATTGAAAAAGTATATACAAATTACAAAATAATTTGAAATAAAGAAAATACAAAATTACCTTTTGTTCACTAGCATGATGATGATAAGAAAAAAATCATTTAATTTATTTTTCCATGGAGGGTGATTTTGTAAAACGACCGCCAAAGATAAACGTAATTGAATGGCACGGTTCTCGAATGATGCGCGTCTAAAAAAATTATTTCTTTTCTCAAAAAAATAAACGAAAAAACTCCTTTGTTTCAACCAAACCGTGAATAAAAGTTTTAAATATTAAAAATTTTTTTTAAAATTATTAAACACAAGTTATTGTATATATTTTCTTTTTATTTTTAATAATTAATAAAATTGTCTCAAGATCAAGAGATAATACGCAACAATGCATGTGTGTGGAAAAGAATAATGGCAATCAATTCGTTGCAACATAAAAAGCTCTGATATCTTGATCAAGCCATCAAAATCCAACTTGTAGATATATCTTATTCAATTTTTCTTATTACACTCGATTCACCCTAATTCGTATATGGTATAAAATATATTTGAATCAGTTGGCTATCTATACAATTTATACATAAATAGAGTCACTTGTTATTTTTTTTTTTATATCAAAGAAAATATGCGGTGTGAATACGAAGATAATTCACGAATCTAGATAATGTAAAAATTGCTTTATTTATATTTTTTTGGGATAATCTAGCTTGATTTATACTGCAACGTGAGCGCGATTTTTGTCCAACAAAATTTCATGTTATAAACGCCCTTTGTTATTTATTTTCTTCAAAAAATCTTATGCAAAAAAAAATATAGAAAAAGAAGAAATAAAAAATACATTCAACCCTCCTGGCGAAAATCGAACAAACGATATCGACCCTCTGACTTTCTTAGTTTCTTATATTTTATTTTATTTTATTTTTTTTATTTTTTGTCACTTCCGTTGCGTGAGAATGTAAGCACCGTCAGCGTTGGCAGCCATAATGGTTTCTTTGTGTTTTTGCTATTTCATAAATTTGTCAAAAAAAAAAAAAAAAACAAAAAAATTTGTAATAATAACTCTTTTGTTGATGTTGGTGTTTTATTTTTTATAAAAACAACCAAGTTGTATGTATAAAAATATTTTTTATATTGCATCGAGTTTATTTTTGGTGGTTGGAGGTACAACCAATATCCGAATAGACATTATAGACATAATAGACATCAAAGCCGCTAAAATTTGGACGCCCTTAACTGCATCGTTTCTGGCAGACGGTGTACGACAATTTTTCTCCGTCTCTTTGGTTAACCACCACCACTCTTTTCAACCCCTTGTTTATTTTTTTTTACCATATACCTTTATGTGCCTTTTTTTCAACACACAAATGCTATTTTCTCACTAAATACGCAGCAAAAATATATACGATAAAATTTTAACAGTAATGGTTTTTTTTGTTTTTATATACGAAAAATAAAATATTGCATCAAACGATTTTCAACTTTATATGCATGAACAATTATATCGAGTTTTTATTTATTTTTATTTTTGTTTTATAATAAACAATATAAATAAATGAGTTTTTTGATTATACTGTTGCAATTGGTAGCTTATAATAAAGCTACAGTCAAAATTTCAAGTCGATCTATTAATTTTTAAAGAAGTTGTCCCGAGTTATATGATTATAAAAAAAAGTATTTTTTTCAAAAATAAAAATTTTGTTTTTATTTTTTATCGCGTGAACTAATTATTATTATAAAAATTTTTCTAAAGAAAAATATGTATTTTTTATTTTTCTGATTTATCAATTTTAATTTTTCTCATTTTCCACCCACCGTAACACAGCGTTTTCTTGTCTTCGAGCACTCGACTGGTTATTGCATCCAGACCCTCAATTGTGAATTTTTTAATTTTTCAATTTGTAGGGGAATTAGTCTAGCTTTAATTTCTGGCAAAAATTCTGGGTAACATAAATGACATAAATTTAAATACTTTATTTCATGATATTTAAATGACCTCAAAAATTTTTGTTTATTTTTTTTTATCATAATAATTATATATGGAATTTTTTACAATTTAATAAATGTTAAAAAACAATTATGTGTATAAAATAAAAGCAAAATGCGCTCGGATTACACGACAAAATAAATTTGACATAACATATCCGACATAATAAATCCGCCCAAAATAAATCACGAAAAAATAAATCGCGACAAAATAAATCGAGACAAAATAAATCGCGACAAAATAAATTAAAAAAAAATAAATCTAGACATAATAAATTTATTTAATATTAAATAAATAAATAAATAAAATAAAAAATTCTATCGAGAATTCATTAAAATTGTCTTTTAAAATTATAAATCAGCAGATATTTTCACAGTTGGGAGGGCTTCGCCCCCCAAACCCCCCCTCATGACCCGAAAATTACCCCCTCATTTATGAAACAATTTTCTTACTTCAAATTTATTTTGTCCAGATTTATTTCTTTTTAATTTATTCTATCGTGATTTATTTTTTCGCGATTTATTTTATCGTGATTTATTTTCTCCAAGTTTGTTTTGTCCGGATTTATTTTGTCGGATTCATTTTGTAAAATTTATTTTGTCGTGTTACCAGTGCATTAAGAAATTAATGTCTACCATCAAAATGCATATATATATAGTGTAAAAGTAATCCTGAGAAATCATATATTTTTTTTTGCTGTAAGCACCGGGGAGCAATGTCCCAAGAGAAGAAAAAAAAAAAAAAGAAAAAAAATTAAAATAAAAAACGATAACTTGACAACATCATTTTCGTTTCCATTCCATAAAACCCATCTATTTCGTTTTTTTTTCCATCACTAATCAATTGATTATTAAAAAAATCGAAACGAAAAAAGAAGATCATAACGTTACAATTCTCGACAAATCGGTTTTTTCTATTTATATATTTTTTGATATTATGAAAAATAGATAAAAGAAAAATATCTAATAAATTTTCAAGTTATTTTGCAATTGTGAGAGAATTTTTTTTTTTTTCTATTTGAAATTATAAAAATGCGTTACATTTTCTTTGATATGAAATATTTGAAAGTAATGTCAATTCAAAAGAGCACTATAATATTTAGTAAACAATAAGATTTTTCTATTACAAAGACAAACAATTTTTTAAATTAAAAAAATTCTTCTTCAAAGGTTACACGTCAAAAAAAATTTTCCAAAAAAAACTCGACAAAAAAAATCCCGACAAAAAAAATTCGTGATTTTTATTTTTTTTATTTTTTTTGTCATGATTTTTTTTGTCGTGATTTTTTTTATCGTGATTTTTTTTGTCGTGATTTTTTTTGACGAAATTTGTTTTGTCGTGATTTTTTTTGTCGAGTTTTTTTTTGAAAATTTTTTTTGTCGTGGAATCTCTTCAAAAATTAAAATGATATATGCAACTGGAAAATAAAAAAGAATTCTAATTAAATTCCATGTAGTTGAAAATTTAAAAAATTCCAACAAAAACAATATTAATATTTTAATTAAATAATTTTTATGTGACTGGATACTGTTTACCCAAAAATAGATTATCGTATTTTTTTTGAAAGAATGAACAACGCATTACGTGATTCAATTTTCATCGAGAGTTTAAAACATGAAAATAAAACGACTCTGCTGACAGACCTCTTTTCAATATTACATTAGGACGTCTAGACTAAAATCCACAGAGAAAAAAATAAAAAAAAATCTATAACATAATGAACACAAACTTGCACAAAAAAAAAAAAAAAAAAAAATTTATTTGAATGGTTTTATAATAATTTTGTAAAACAAACATAATTAACAATTATTAATATTCATCAAACAATAGGCCTACCCTCAAAACAATTACCCAAAATAAACATCCACAAAAAAGTAAAAAAAAAAAATAATTCAAAAAAACTTACAAACAGTTATTTGTCATTTAAAATTGAATAAAAATTTACATTAAAATTGTTTATTTTTCATCCATTCAATTTTGAATATAAAAATTTATACATCATCATTATATACATCATCATTGTATACAATATTGTTCATTAAATATGTCCATTGAATTTTAGTGAATAGCTTCATTAAAAAAAAAAAAAAAAACAAAATTTGTTGAAAAAAAATGTGGGTGGTTAAAATAGACAAGAGGGTGGGAAATAAATTTATTCAACCCTGATTTAATTATCTCAAAAGCAAAAATAAAAATAATAATAAAAAAAAAAAAGTAGTAGGAGTTGGTGTTGGTCGTGATGATGATGATGATGAAAAGACAAGTTCCACTTATATCAAGTCTTCATCTCGTTATGTCCTCGGCATTATTTTCCTCCCTCATTATGCTCATTACAATGTCATGCGAAACTCTGAAATAAAAAATAAGCACAACACCTTATTCGTTTCGAATGTTTTTTTTTATTCATTCATACTCTTGATTTTATTGCCATAAAAACAAAATTATCGTGCCCCCTGCTTGCCATATTTTGCAATAAAAAAATTGTGTATAATAAGGATCCATTTGGGTCGAGGACTTTTGCTTTTCTCAGTGGCAAGTGCTCTGCTTTTTTTTTTCTCATTTTTTTTTTCGTTTTAATTGGTCAAAAATTAGTTCAAGAGAGGGTAAAAAACTATGTGTAGGTGGTGGGATTTTTAGGCATAAAATTGGGCCTTGTGTGGTCCAAAGGGTGGCATAAAAGTACCATGTGTAAACAAAAAATATAGATTATACGACTTGAAAGTCTAAGACGTTTTCATGAATTGAGTTTATTTTAAATAGTTATAAATTTACTTTTTTATTGTCGATTTTACAATCATTCTGTGTATCGAAAATACGTTAGTGCAGTTGTTTGACAGATGTGAGATTTTCTCTAATTCTTGACAAATAATGTTTTAAAAAATATGTTATAATATTACCAAAGAGAAACTTGAGTTTATGGTTTTATTTGTTACGTGATTTTTACTCAAAAAATTTATGCATTAATTGACCATGTGTGGGAATATTCGAGTTTGTTAAAAAGCTATTAAAAAAGTACATAAATTAAATCGTTGTTTAAAATATTTTAGAAAAAATATAAAATCAATTTCTTAGTCACAAGTTATTCTAAATTTTGTCGTTTCACGAAGTAGCCATATAAAAAACCGAGTAATATTAAAATACTAAATTTTATTGTATAGTTTTATTTAAAAATAAAACGAATTGAAATCTGGTCAGTTTGGGACTGACAGACATCTGTGGTTCGACCCGGAACAAAAATGGAAAAAAAAATTGCATTAACAGTAGGATGACTTTTAAAATTATAGATAGCATATAAAAAAAAAGATTAAATTGTGAGAATAATTGAATGAAAAATTTTATATATTTTTATATTTTATAGTACAAAACGTAGGTTAATTTTTAGATACTTTGAAAATTTTATTAGCTTAAAAATAGCAATAAATAATGAAAAACTGAAAGACATTTTATTTGTTTTTTTATAAATTTAAAATTATGATTATCTCATGTGTATAATTTTTTAAATATTTATTAATTTCTATAAATATATTGTTTTTTTTTTTTTATTAAAAAAAATAAATATAATAAGTGGGTATTATATTTATGGTATTCTTTGTATATTATGTAATTATAATTACACAATTTAATGTATGAAAAATATCACAATGAATTGAAAAGTGCAATGCCCTCTTCATATATCATTTTTTTAAAACTAAGACTTGATTTTGTAAATCCAAGACAGGTTTGTCTACATGAAAAAAATTATAAAAATGAAATAAAATTAAAAAACGATAAAACAAAAGATGAAATAAACCCCGCAATGGAAATGAGACTCATTCCTAAATTTGCATTTTTCTTCTGACCACACAATTATTAATAATTAATTAATTATTACCAAAGATTTTTCTTTTTTTTTTTTAGCTTTTTGTTCTCAACAAAAAATAGAATAATAAATTTTTTTTTAAATATTGTAGGAAAAATAAAAATTATATTTTTATTATAACAAAACTAGGAGTATATACGTATGTGATAAATAAGATTCATTATAAAATGTGTAAAAAAAGAGTTATATAATTAGTGAAAATTTATAACGAGCCCATCTCGACATGAATGCAGCTATTGTAAAAGTTGATTCAAGCAACGCCAATTTATTTTACTTCCTCACCAGTTCTATACGGCAATATCCTTTTTTTTTTTTCTATACTGTTGCAGCTTTTTTACTATTTTTTTTTTTTATACTGACGTAGTTACAGTTTGCTTTCGGTCGTTGGCACTCAACTAGACTATCAGAGGGTCATGGCCCGTATCGATGGTACAAAAGAAGAATAGAAAAAAAGAAAAAAAAATATAATCGTGTTCAAAGGGCCCAAATAACCTGAGAGCTACTCACCTGTAGCCCTCGAGTGCTTTCGTATTTTCATGTATTTCCACAAGAAAAAAAAAAATGAAATAAAATAAAATCCAGAGAACGAGAGACCCCCGACAATTCATCGTTCTACCGGGAATATCATGTAATGCTGGAGAAAAAATGAAAAAAAAAAAATTCAAGGGGATATATTCAACAATATATATTTATTTATTTATTTATTTATTTATTTTTGTTGATTAACCCAGCGGCTTATACATATATATATATATATATTTTTTAAAGAAAATATTGGCGCGTATTGCATGGCACATGCAGAAAAGCTCGACTTCCTCAGGCGGTTCTGTCTGTTTGCACATCTCTATAGAGATATATCAACTTAAATTTTTCCATTTTCCATCATGTCTTTACATCTCGTGTTGTCAAATACCATAATTCTATATTGTCAACGATTCTCATATTTATTTATCATTCATTTTTTTTATTTATCTTTATAATTTTATTTATTTTTCAATTTTACTCTCTCAACGCATTTTATTCAACATGATAAATATATTTTTTATTTTACGCGTCTATTATTCATTAGTTTTGATGGGTATGTCAATTTTGATGCTTTTACAATATAATCGCTTTAGATATAATACATATATCATGAATTTTATATTATTGACAATATATATTTTTTTTGTATATTTGGTGTCACAGTAGAAATAACAAATTAAAAGTTAAAGCTTTCAAGTTAATTACATAAACAAAGATAGTATATGATGATTGATGATAGTATATGATCCGGGCACATTGAGCTGAGCCCTAGGGGGCTCTGCGGCTTCCTCGGCCTCCATTCAAGCTACTCATCGCCTCGTTCGTAAAATCCCACGTGATTCCAGCCACTGCATTCTAAGATATAGCAGCTTCGACACGAACTACTTAAAACGAAAAAAAAAAATCGAAAAATCAAACATTTTTAATTTTATTTTTTGCTGTTTTGCCATTTTAAAATATAATTTTTTTCATTATTTATTCATGATATTTTATTTATAATAAAACTACAAATATGTAATAAATTTTTTTTGAATTTAAACTGACCCAATTCATTTGATAAATTAACTTTTAAAAAGCCCATTGCATGACATCATTGCAGCACGTCAAAGTCCATTAAACTCTTCCTTCCGATTCGAACAATATATAGCACAAGTCATGGCATGCAAAATATAACAATAACAATAATAATTTTACCTTACCTCCTTATATAAAGTGCTGCTGATACTAATGATTTAATTGTTGTAAAATGTGGTATTGATGGTAATTTTTTATTTAACCACATTTCAGATTCAATATTACTGTTAATATTTAATTTATTATCTTTATTATTATCATCATCCTCATCATTATTAGCATCATTTTTATTATCATTTTTACGACTAGAACTAGCACCACTAGTATCATCTACAAGTTGTATTAAATCAAGTACTAATTTTAAACCTGTTATTGCTTGTAAATGACTACCACTTTGTTGTGAACTTAATCTACGTAAAAAATATTCCAATACTTCAAATGGATGTTTTTGATCTTCATTTGGATCAGTTAATAATTTTTGTAAATGTTGTAATAGTTGTTGTTGTCTTGGTTGTTTATCAACAGCTTGTGCTGTTGTTGATAATAAAAATTCACATAAACATTGTACTGGTAATTGATTTAATGAACCTTCTGAATTTTTAACTAAATCAGCTAACCATGGCATACTTTGTGATGAACTTTGTTGTTGACGTTGTATAATATCAAGTAAAAAATCTGGTTCACGTGAACGACATAATAAATGACCAAGTCTAAGTGTTATATTTAAATTTTGTAATTGTTCAAGTAATAATTGTGGTGGACGTCTTGCAATACCAGTTGGATCCATATTTATTAGTTGACTTAATAATAAACTATTTGTTTCTGATATTTGTACTTTTGTTGATGCTGCTGCTAAATGACTTTCATATTCAAGAATATCTTGTTTTTCCAATGTTTCAATTTGTAATTCTTTTGCTATTTCGGCTTCAATTATTTCTGGTAATGCCATTGTCGATGATGAATATGAAAAATGATTTGTTATACACATTTCCATAAGTGTACGTAATATTGGATATTTTTTCCATCCAGCAGCACCAATTGTCAGTGGATTATGTGCAGCAAGTATCAATACAATAATCCAACTTTTCCAATATAAATTTGATATTGCAAGTGTTGGTGGTACATAACCAGATGTTATATTTATTGATGTTGGTAGTT
This sequence comes from Aphidius gifuensis, assembly GCF_014905175.1. Lineage (NCBI taxonomy): Eukaryota > Metazoa > Arthropoda > Insecta > Hymenoptera > Braconidae > Aphidius > Aphidius gifuensis. The sequence goes on from NC_057793.1 coordinate 1,775,526, forward strand.
GATAAACACATAAATTAAATATCAATTCAATCATTTCAATTTTATCAACTTTTAATGTTGGCAATAGTTCTGTTGAATTTTGTGCTGCTCTATGTATTAATTGATCAGCAACTTCTAATAATTCATCATGTCCAATACCATTTTCTTTTGGAAATCCCATCATTAATATACGTAATAATGTACTTTGTAATAGTGGTACTTCAGATACACTACGCATGTAAATACTACGTTCACTTTCTGGTGGCCAATTATCAATTTTATAATATTGATCAGATGATTCAAGAAACATTATTTTATGTAATGCATGAAGTAATGTTATTTTATTTATTCCATATATTGTTATTGTTTGTGGATTATTAAGCCATGATGTTGTTTCATATTGTATTGTTGATACAAGTGTTTGAAATTGATTAATAATATTTGTGTCTTTTTTATCACCACGTTGTACAAGATTTGATGTATCTTTTATTTGTGGTTTACCAAGAAGCATACATAAACATATTAAATCAATTATTGATGAAAATAAACGCTCTTTATAATCATATTCATTTATTAAGCTATATATTGATGGTCTATCAGCAATTAATGTTTTAGCAACTGTTAACAAATTCAAATCATGCTTACAAACACGTACAATATCACGAAAAAATGCTCTTAATGCTCGTAAATAATCTTCTTTATTACCTAATAATAAATCTTGAAATATATTTCAGCAAGTATTTTAGCTGATGCATCTGGTAATGATTGAAATATAACAGCTAACATTGCCATATTATTTTGATTTCTTGTATTTGATAATTGATTATATATTGTATGTTTCGTCATTGTTGATAAATTTTCTGAATGTAAATTTATTAATTCTTTAATACCATTTAAATATAATGTAAATAATATTTTTGTATTAAAACGCATTTTAGCTAAATTATGTGATATAACTTCAACATCACGCATTGTATGAGTTGTTGAATTATAACAAATATATATTAATAATTCTTGTGCTGGTTTTGTTAGCTTTGGATTATGTAGCCATAATTCTAATTTTGTTATTGAAATACTACGTACATATGATAAACCACATGTTGTTGATAATAATTTTAAAAAATTTTTAGTTATTGTATCTTGTTGACGACGAGCCATTGGTTCTTTAATTGTATCACTCATTATTAATTCAATGCTATCACTACTATTTGTATATCTTGGAATAATATTATATTCAGATTTATCAATACCACCAATACCACTTGAACTAGCAATTATTGATGTACCAGAATCATCATCACATTCCATTGCAATTGGACTATGACATAAACTTTTTTTTTTTTTTTTTTATATTTATATTTTCAATTTTTATTATTTTATTTATAAAACGTGAAATTTATCTATGTTACGTATGATTTATTCATAATTATGTATTTTAATTGATTGACCTATTTAGTAAATTAAACGTGAAAATTAACTAATTAATATTCTCGTCTCTTTTACACGTCCTACGGTCAGTGTAGAAGGCTGGAAATTTCACAGATATAGTACTTGATAGCTCGAGGTTATGGGAAAAAAAAATTAAATAAAACGCTAAATCGCGGTGTCCCAAACCCACATTCGTTTTAAATTTAGCGCCGTTAATATATGTAAGACAACTTTTTATTTAAATTAAATTAATTTTTTTAAAATTATTGTTGCAGATGGCATGAATAATTGCAATGGAAAAAACCAACATCAATCGGAAGCTCCCCTCATTAACTGCGGCAATGGTGAGTTTAAAAAATTTTTAAATTTATTTTATTTTGATTTTTATAGAACTCTTTTGTATATAAATTTTAAATATTTCCTGTTAAATTGTTAAGACATTTGAATATTATCTGTATACTATCCTATTCAAAGTTTATACTGTAATTAAACCTCAATTCTTTTTAACATTTATTTTGGAAATTATTTTGTTTTTAAAAAATATATTTTTCAGGTTTTTTTAATCGAGGTTTCAGGTTTTTTAGTCAAATATTTGAAACTAAATTAATATAATTTTTTTTTGTTGATGAATTCGTAATTATTGCTGTTAAATTTAGTTTGATTTTAAATTTATAATTTCAAATGAGATGTGAAATTAAAAACTAATTTTTATATGAAATTTTATTCATAATTTATTTTTTAAATTGAGGGTCCGGATGCAATAACCAGTCGAGTGCTCGAAGACAAGAAAACGCTGTGTTGCGGTGGGTGGAAAATGAGAAAAATTAAAATTGATAAATCAGAAAAATAAAAAATACATATTTTTCTTTAGATAAATTTTTTTTAATAATAATTAGTTCACGCGATAAAAAATAAAAACAAGATTTTTATTTTCGAAAAACATACTTTTTTTTAATCATATAACTCGGGACAACTTCTTTAAAAATTAATAAATCGACTTGAATTTTTGACTGTAGCTTCATTATAAGCTACCGATTGCAACAGTATAATCAAAAAAATCATTTATTTATATTGTTTAATTTTTATTATATGATTGTTTAATGTCGAGGAAAAATTCAATTTGTCTAACTTTGAATGAAAAATGAGTCGGAGAAATTTAAAAACTGAGTAACTTGTCAGTGGCAATATTGTTGATCAGTATATCAAGAAGTTTTATACAAATTTTTAGATATTTTTATTAATTATTCACCGCGGATAACTCGCGAGTTATTAATTTAACAACGAATTGCGAGCTGCCGTTAGGGCTATATATGCGTGATCATCAGCCCCTCTCTCGCGAACGCCTATGTTCGCGCGTCTGTATATCCATATAAATACAAGCAGTATGCGCTAAAAAATAATTTATATAATTGTTTATAAAATAATATTTTTTGGTATGTTTTTTGGTAATATATATTATAAAATTGCTGAAATCCCCAATCACTAGTCTCCGGTACTTTTTGACCGATATCTGGTAAAAAATATCGGTTACTCGGTATATCGGATCAAAAAGTATCAAGTAAAAGTATCCGATATATATTGGCGATATATCGGCTGTTTCGATAAATCGCCGAGTATCGCACATCCCTAGACACGTCCCCTCTGTTGTTATTTTTAATTTTTAATTTACAACTTTTGTAACGGAAGCAATCGTCATATTTATTTTTAGTTTTTGGGCCTTGATAGATTTATTATTTCCATTTTATCACAAGGCCCAATTTTAAATTCTGACCAATTGATTCCAGCAACGGCTCAATCGACGACGCTCCATCTGTAGACTTTACAATATTTTCTCCCAAATTTCGGTCCTCATTTTTTTTTTTTTTATTCTACGATATGTAGTGTACGTTTTGTTTTTTTGCGATATTTTTTAAACCGCTTGTTAATAATGAATAAATAGATAAAAATAATTTGAAAAATAAAACAGGTAAATAATTTTTTCGTTTTTTTTTTTTTTTTATTTTTATTTTAGTTCTATACTAATAGACTGAATAAAAATTTTCTTTAAATCAAATTTATAATAGATAGTATTTTGAAAATTTATTAAAAACATAAATTTTTACTTTTTTATATTTTACAATTATCAAAATTAATTGTTATAAATACATTTTAAATTATAAAATACTAGAATTTATTCTTTACAAATTTACAGTTTTTTTTCCTTGAAATTTAATTATTCTAATAATTAATTTACATTCATTAAATTTTTTTTTAATAATATTTATACATATAGTAACAACTACGAGTTGCATAGCACATTTTAAAGGTTTCCATAGTACGGTTCATTTTCCAAATGTACCCTCACGGTCATGGTGAATTTAAACACACAACATAGTAAAAAGTAACAAGTTTATGGTTGTTCGTATCATTGGTATAGTGAAGACTATCTATTGAACAAGTAAAGTCTACTAAAACCATAATAAAAACCGGTTTTACCTCAGCAGAGTAGTTTTTACTATGTTACTATCGTAAAATTTAAAATGCACATCGTAAAAAAAATTATAAAAAATAATATGTTGAACCATATTTCCGAAAACGTCCCTCAGTACTATAGTAACATAGTAAAACTAATTATTTTTTTTTTACAGTGTACCAAAAGATAAAATGAGTTGAGAAATGGCAGGACGATATTAGCGATTCCAACAGTGTACCAACATCATCATCCCTTCTATACTATCCCTTGCTTGTACTATTACAACAACCCTCATTAAAAAACTCTCATCTGTATTTTCTGTTTTCTCTTTATACCTTTACTTTTCTCAACGTCATTTCTCAACACACTTTACATTTTTTTTTTATTTCAAAACTATAGCTATCACAAAAATATCATTAAAAATACCAATCATTTGCCTTTTTTTTCATATTTTTAATTAATTTATTACCCCAAAAGAAAAACCAAGAGAATTTTTTAAAAGTATTTTTTAAAGCTCAACTCACTTTGAGACATTCAGACAAAAAAAAAATATATTAAAATGAATCAATAATCATAAAGTATACAGAGAATCAAAAAGTACGAAACGCATCTTCAGAGATTTATTCGTGACTCAAATGTCTAATTTATTCTCAAGAGGGAGACCATTATTATTATATGTATTTTTTTTTTTTTTTTATTATTATTATCTTCCGGATTTTTATGAGGTCCCGTAAAAGTCATTTGATCACGTCATATACAATGAAAGAAATTGATAGACAACGACAAAGAGATAAAACATTTTTGAATAAAAAATTTGAATGATGAGATGAAAAATATCATCATTGAAACTACAAAATGAATAAAAAAATATCTTGGACATTTAAAGGATGAATATAAAAATGAAAAGAGATATTTATTTTTAAAGAAAATAAGAGTATATATAAAAAAATTTATGGAGAGGAAAAAAAAGGGTTTAAAAAGGTGCAAGATCATTAGAGAAAGAAGATGGTCAGGGCATTGTCAGTCGAGTGTCATTAAGGCCCATGATATAAATAGGATGAAGCTCATCGTCATCATCATGATCGTCATCGTCATCGTCCTCTTTCTCGTAGTCGTCGTTGTCGTCGTTATCATTATTTTCAACATTTCTCGTCATACTAGCTCAGTTTATACACGTCGTGTTTTCCCCAGTATATTTCAAGCCAATGTCCTGGTATGAATTGCCATCAGGCACCGACGGCAATTAATAATAAACCATTCCCTTGATGATAAATGCATACACACGAGTCTCTTGTTCTTCATCCCCTTTCCATTTTACTATATCTTTCCATCTCTCTATACATATTCTGTCTGGCCATTTACCATATTCATTTTTTATTTTTTAAATTAAAGAAAATATAAAAACAACAAATCATTTAATTTAAATTGAAAAATATTGTTTTCATATATGTATCTCAATGCTATTTGTCTTTTATTTATTTATTTTGTTTTTTTTTTCAAATTTTTTTCATTTCAATTCTCTGCAGTTTCCGGTAGTGGAAATTCGAGTATCTGAAATTTCCCGTGAGACTTTTTTCGCGCACTCAGTTCCCATCAATATTTTTTTTTTTTTTTTTTTTTTTTCTCTACAAAATTTAAAGGTGTGTATTGCCCGAAAAAAAAAATGATTAATAAAAAGAAAAAAGAAAAAATTGCTAATGGTTATAAAAAATAAAAATGAATTTTTTTTTCTATTATTTATGGGGGTTAAAAAATTGAACTCGTGAATTTTATTGAGAGGAACAAAAAAGATCCTATATTGAATGGTATATTTGCAAACTCGTGTTTTTTATCGGACTAGTGAATTTGTTATTTTTTATAAATATATTATTTTTTTTTTTTTAAGCTACAAACAAATCGACAACGTTATGCTTGACGTCGGACGCAAATCGTTTTTTTTTTTTTTTTTTGGGTTGTAAGATTATGTTCGCCTATCTACACACCACACACATTTTTATTTTTTTTCAATGTTCTACTTTTATTTGTATACGTTTTTCCTTTTCTTCCCTAACATTTTTATTTTTTAAATATACTTTAAAGGCTTCAGTGAGCTAAGCAAGTTAACCCCTAATACTGCGCGGTATATATCTAAATTTTTTTTTAAGCAAATAAGGGCGGTACCCTAAAAATAAAAAAAAAAAAAATCTAGTGGCCAATGTTTGTGAGAAAATTCAAGGTGCCATTTAGTTGACGATTATGCTGAGGTTATATATCCCCAAAAATCGATTCTTCAACCCTCTCTTTTTTTCCTTAACCACCCCTTAACCACCCCCTCAAAATATAAGAGCTTTTGAAAAAAACTTTGTGCCTATGGGTTTAACTGTATCGTAAACTCATCCTTTTTTATATTTTCTTTTCTTCATTCTATATATACATATATATATAATCGAAATATCCTTCCATTTTTTAAATTATAATTGAAAAAAAAAAATGTCAGTATAAACAATATTGATGAATAGATAAGTGATGATAAAAAAAATATTTCAAATTAAAATTATATATGCAATAAAAATATTTCTTCGTACTTATTGAGAATAAAAAAATAAAATAAAATAAAATATTCTTAATAATTTTGTCTGTTTCAACATGAAATAAAATTTATTATTTCAATATTAAAATTAGTATAGCTATATATAAATATATGCGTAACACGGTTAGTGCACGCGACAAACCACAAATCGATGTTTATCTCAAAGTCCTTGCTACTCGGTGATTTAGAAATTATCTTCTACCTGAATTACATCCACCTCGTTATCATGCAAATGTATTTTCATGCAATATATCCTTTTCTCTTATATTTTATAAACGTGTTTATGTGTATGTAAAAAGCCCCACGGGAAATGGGAATATAGATCTCACCGCATGTGAGATTCAAATTGTTGAGTTATTATCGAACACCTCTAATAGGAGGTTTATAAACATAAGGAGGTAGGTATACAAATATAAGCCTTGAATACTTTTTTTTTTTTATTACAAAAAGGTTTTTTTTGTTGTTAAAAAAAAATTTATATACTTTTTACTATTTTTTATATTTTTTTTTCACTCAATAGCCTAGAAGTTTTTTAAAATTATATCAATTAGAATCCAAGTGACATGTCCTGTGAAAAATTAAAAAAAAAAATTATTTATTCTGAAATTTTCTATTATTATTATCAATTAATCTTCTAATTTTCTAATTTAAAATTCATTGTTGTTTAATAGATTTTAGTTTTTCATTTGTTATACATTTGCGTTTAATTTCTTTAAATTTATTTTTAATTTTGAAAATATTAAGGAAAAAATTCAAATTAAAAAAAAAGAAACGACATTCATAAAGTTGGTTTGAAAATTAAAAATAATAATAGTAATAAAACAAAGTAAATTTTTGAGGTCATTTAAATAACATAAAATAAAGTATATTTTAATTTATGTCATTTATTTTACCAAGAAATTTTGCCAGAAATTAAAGTTAGACTAATTTCCCTACAAATTGAAAAACTAAAAAATTTACAATTATAATTAATTCTAATTGTCCGCTAGAGAATTTATACAATTGACTCTAATCAACTTATCGCACATTCTGTAATCGGGTTCCCTCGTGTCTGTCATGGTCGAGGTAATACGACTATTGCAATAGCAAGTTCATGCTAATTCTAATCTTACCGGAAACATTTTATCGCTTCCAATTGACGTAGCCATTTACATTTTTTTTCCCTTTTATATTAATATTGATATTATTTTACTTTCCATTATAGGTTTTCCACTTTTTTATTTTCATCAAGTAAACTATATTTATTTAAAATAGAAAAAATTTATATATTTTAATTACAAAATATAAAAACGTATCTGATGACTGCGTCGACTTCCTCGCAGACTCAATCTTTGGTTCCATTCTTTTTTTGGCAACTCTCCAAATTTTTCCATCGTTTTATTATTTTAAAATATAAACTTTTTTTTTTTTACTTTTTGAGGATTTAAATTCAAAAAAAGGAAAAAAAATGGCAGAGCTGCTTTTTTTTATTCCTTGTTTTTTCATAATTTTTCTTAAAATTAATCTCTTTCTATACTGATTGATTATATAAAAGAATAATTTGTAAAAAAAAATGAAAGAAAAAAAAAACTAAATTAAAAAAGGCTTTCAATTTTTAATTTATTATTTTTTATAATGAAAAATAAATAATTAAAAAAAAATCATTCAATAAATTCAAGTAAATAAATATATAACTATTTGTTTATTTTGAATTTTATGTATAAATTGAATTTATAATTTTCGGTAAGATACATAAAGGACTCGTTCTGCTCTCTTATTTTTTCCATTTCTTTGTTCAACATATGTCTAGCAAATGGTCCATGAACCATTAACTTCTCTGTACATAAACTTCCAAACAAAAACTGTGAAAAAAAACATGATGATAGTGAATGGAGTGATTAAAGACGAAACTCTGCACTGTTGCAATATAAAATTTACAAGCAATCTACTGATCTTTCAACACAAAAAAAAAAAAAAATGTATAAATAGCAAAAATGAAAAAACGTCGATGAAGTTGTTCTTTTTTCTTTTTTTCATCAATATTACCTTTTTTTTTTTTTTGCTTTTACGCTGGCCCAGAAAAATTTTATACACATTTAAGAAATTGTAGTAAAATTTCCAGTGAGTAAATCTAATTTAACAGAAGAATGCACCGAATATTCATAAATAATAACGACGTTAGTGGTTAACTACTTGTTTTAGTAAACAAAGAGTATTTTGTGTGAAAAGCAAAATTGAAGTGAAAATTTTTACACCAGAATAATTTCAACACTTTGTTTATTCATTTCCAAGAAATTTTATTTATCAAAATGATCGCGATTGTTGTTGTTTTTTATTTTTTTTATTTTTCATTTCTAATATTATTGTTCTATTATTTTATTTTTTAGTAACAATTTAATGAAACGAGTCTGTTTATTAGACTGCTTTTTCCTAGATAAAAAAAAAAGAATCATAAATAACTCGTGGATTATTTCGACAAAGTACTGTGGACAGGAGAAAATTGTCTCTTTGTTGTTGAAGACATATGGAAATGCTGGCTGATACAACAAGACGTGGTAGTGTACTTGAACCAGAAGGAATTGTTGAAATTAAATTTCGTAAAAAAAATATTATTAAAACAATTCATCGTGTTTATAATGAAATTATTAAATTAAATGAAAAAATAACAGCTGGTATTAGTCCAGAGGATAAATCAATTATTGAAGCTGAAATTAAAATACATGAAAATATATTAACATCAATGTATCATCAAGTTGTTGTACATTTTTCTGATCTTCAATGATACACCAGAAAGAATGTTAAAAAAAATACAATACCATATAAAACCATGGACAGACAAAAAAATAATAACAAAAAATAATGATTTTTTTTTGCAGCATTACAACTGGAATATCCAGGTGTAATTAATGGAAAAGATGCTGAAATAATGGAAAATGATGTTATCCAATTTTCATGTTCAAGTGATGAAATCGATTTTGACAACATTAAACTTATCTACCCCGTAGAAAATAGACCCGTAAGTTGTATTTTGATACGTATTAATATTATTATATAAAAAAAATATAATAAATTGTTGTTGCCTCAAAGGCTTAATATTTGTTAGCTTAAAATTTGATATTTATTTATAAAAAAAACAAAAAAAAATTTATTATTTATTTAAATTAATAATTAATATATGTATTTTTTTCTTTGTTTAGAATGGAATATTTTTTCATAATGAACCACCAAATAATGATAAAAAAAAAATTTATAAAAAAATAAATGCTTCTCACTCTGATTCAGGATGGTATGGATGTTCTGACAAAGAAGGAAACACAAACAAAATATTTATATCGGTTAAATGTGAGTTAATTTTAAATGATTTTAAATAAAAATAATTATTACTATTAAATGTTTTTATTTCCAGCAATAAACCATGAAAGTTCAACCAATATTGTCGAAAGAATAAGTGAAAATGTATTTCATCCCCAACGTATTTTATCCTGTAAACCTACTTCTCAAATATATAGTGTTCAATTATTTGTGAATTCAGAGGTAAGTAATAAGTACATAAAATGAAATTTATCATTAAAATTGTTACATTTTTCTTTTTAATTTACAGGAAGTTAGATTTAATAATTCGAATGGTATTAAATATGATGGGCAAGAAGGCTTGAAAATAAGGAATCAAACCTATATTAATGACCCTATGGATTATGTATGTGCCATAACTACAGAGAATCGAACAGAAAATACAATATATTATTTCATACGTGAAGGTTGCTATTAAGTCTAACTGATAAAATATTTAAAGGAATATAATAAAATTATTTTTAAGTTAAAATTAATTAATATATTTTTAATTTTTAGATACTGATGAGCCGAAAATTCATATAAACGATCCAGTAAATGTTATGGAAGGAGATGATATTAGAATAAATTGTACAATACGTTATGACATAGATGAAGACCAAAAAGAATTTAACTGGTCATTCAAAAATAAAAAATTACAATCTCGTCTAAGCGAGAACAACTCGATACATAAAAAAAAAACCATTGAATTAAATTTGTTGAACGTGAGCAATAATGATGCTGGAGAGTATAAATGTATCACGAGAGGTGTTAATAGTGAAAAAAGTGCATCAGTCCATGTAACAATTCATGGAGTTGATGCATTAAATATAAGCTTAACAACACCTAAAGAGTTTTATAGCTCAAAGTTAAATAATGTTGTTATTCTCAAGGTCAACATTGAAAGCAATGCAAGAACAAACACAACATGGTTCCACCCAGATGGATCTAAAATTATTCAATTGAATTCAAATGGAAAATATTTTATCAAAAACAATGATATATATTCATCATTGATAATAAATAACGTTCAAATGAATGATGCTGGCAATTATAGTGTCAAAGTAAAAATAACTTCCCTAAAAGATGTAGAAAAAATAATAAGTCTACCATTAGTTATTGAAGGTACTTATTAAATTATTTCATTAAAATATTATATTTTTACTATTTCTATAGAAATATATTTGAATGTCAACTAATTAATTTATTTTTTTATAGGAATACCTGTTATTAAAGCAATGAATACATCACAAAATTATTACATGATCAATGATACTGCAGAATTGTCTTGCTATGCAACTGGATTTCCCATTCCAAAATTTCAATGGATTGTTGATGGCATTCGCACTCGTAATTACCAAACTAGTAAGGACAACGATAGTCTATTATTTGAAAAAACAGAAAAATTCATTTTTAATGTTACAAAAATGGTTGATGTAACATGTAAAGTATGTATTACTCAAGATGATAATTCTTGTGAGAAAAAAAATTTACAAATAAGGATGATTGATGTACCAAATGGTTTTGGTACTACTAAATATGATGAAACAATAATTTCTGGTGATGAATTTGGAGTAACATGCTTAGCATCATTGTATATGTACAAAGAAGTTAATTGGTACAATGAAAATGGCACAGAAGTAGTCTCAGATAATAATATTATGATACAAAAAAATACAACTGAATTGAGTCATAGTTCGTCCTTGTCAATAAAGTCAGTACCAAACAGCAAAAGATTACTGTATACATGTAAAGCACGAAAAGTAGAGGATAATATGGTCGAGCAAACCAATATCAATGTCACTGTTTATGATGAATTGGCACCATATTTTATTTACACAAATATGAACAAGACAACAGTAACATATGACTCAAATACAGCTCAATTGATTATGCTGAAGTGCTATGCTGGTGGCTACCCAGTGCCATCAGTAACATGGCTGATCAATCAAAAAAAAATTAACAGCACATGTAACTATATCACATTCAATAATACCGAATTGTACATTATACGTTTACATAGAAATTGTACTGGTGAATATAAATGTATTGTAAAAAACCGTGTTGGTGAGATAATGAATTTTCAAAATTTACAACTGGAAACATCATATTCACTTGGTCATCAGCCAATATCTGATAATGCTGTATTTATAACTTTTATCATAATTGTTGTAGCAGTATCGTTGATGTGTATAATAATTTTTATTTATAAATTAAAATGTAAAAAATCAAGTGATGAAGAAATAGATTCTGAGCCAGTTCCAGATAGAATTGAATGTCTACCACATGATGAACAATGGGAATATTCATCTGATAATTTGAAATTTGTTGAAGAATTAGGAAGTGGTACATTTGGTGTTGTATATAAAGCTGAAGCAAATGGAATTGGTGGCGATGAGCATACAATAATTGTTGCCGTTAAAATGATCAAGCAAACAAGTGATCCATCAAATAAAGAAGCACTACTTAGTGAATTAGAAATCATGAAAGATGTGGGAAAACATGTAAACATTATTAGTCTACTTGGTGCATGCACCAAAAATATTGCTAAAGGTGTATTGTATATTATTGTTGAGCTCTGTAGTCATGGAAATCTACATGATTATTTACAACGTAACAAAAATAACTTCATCAACCAAATTGATAATGATGGGAATATTAATTGTTCAATTGGCAGACAAACTAGTGATGCTATCAAAAATGAGTAAGTTGATATTTTATTTGTTAAAAAAAATATTATATTTTTTTATTGTAAATTATAATCTGTTTATTTTTTTTTCTCAGTGATAATAAATTAATTTGTGAAGATATATGTACTAATGACTTGATTCTGTGGGGATTTCAAGTTGCCGGAGGCATGGAGTATCTCAGCAATTGCATGGTAATTTTTAATAATTTATTATTGATAAATAAAATTCTGTCAATGTAAAAATTTATCTGCTTTTAAAAATGCTTGGTTATTTTTATTAATTTTTTTTTTATTTTTCAAGGTACTCCATGGTGATCTGGCGGCTAGAAATATTTTGCTGACTGATGGCAATATTATCAAAATTAGTGATTTCGGTCTGGCTAAAAGGATCCCCAAAAATGGCATTTATGAAAAAAAAGATAATTCACCAGTGCCAATTAAATGGATGGCCCCCGAATCAATGCAGCATCGATTGTTTTCGACAAAATCGGACGTGTGGTCATTTGGGGTTGTTTTGTGGGAGTTCTTCACATTGGCTGGTACTCCATATCCAGAGATGGATGGAGAAGAACAATACCGCCAATTGTTAGATGGATACAGACTGGAACAGCCCCTATATTCCACCGAGGCCATTTATAAATTAATGCAAGATTGTTGGAAGAATGATCCCAAAGGTCGTCCTAGTTTTTTTGATTTAAAATTAAAACTGCGAAAGCTACTGAAGGAATCATCAGCGGCATGTTATTTGGATATGTATGGAAAAACCAATTTAAATTATTACAATGTTGATCCATCACTTGCAATTCATCATGAAGAAAATTATATTGATGAAAGAACACCCATGATCGAGCAGCAAAAAATTCATTCAACTGTGGTGTAATTTGTTTTTTAAAGTTTGTCAAAACTCTTTGATTCTAAAATTAAAATATAAATGTATTATTAATTAATTTAAAATTTTTTGAAAATAAAAAATATTTTCAAAAATATTATTTGTATATAAAAATGGTGCATGATTTAACATTTCAAGTAGACATTTTGCTGATGCACATCTGACAGCCATAACACGATCAGTCATACAATTTCTAGATGCTTTATATACCTATATCTTTATGTACATTTGTTATTGTATATATAGACAATGCAACTTGTTGCAATAAAGTCACAGATGATGCCGAGTTAACAATTTTATCATTTGTAATTTGCCATGTTTTAATTTAATTTAAAAAATAAATTATATACTCACTGCAATTTCCGGGCAATAACAATAGAGAAAACACAGAATTGTGAATATCAAATTCATTTTCTTTAATAAAATTAATACAAAAATAGTGAGTAATATTTTCAAGACAAATTTTTTTTTTTTTTTTTTTTTCAATTAACACGTGTTCAGTAGTCGAGACTCTGGGATGCTTTGGGTCTACTTTAGGTCTAATTGGCAATAATAGTTGGCAATATTGTTTTGGGTTTCTGTCGAAGCATTCTTTTCTAAAGTCAAGATAAAAAAAAAACTTCTATTACTCTGGATTTTTATTTTTTTTTAATTAATTTTTAATCTTTTTTTTATGTACAAAAAAAGGTATTAATTGGTAAAAATTTGTGCAAATTTCGCTTTAAATTCGTCTACTTGGTTATTTACAAAAAAAATTTATAAATAAATTATTATTTCATTGAAATTAATTAATAATTTTATTGCAAAATAATTGTTCTTAATCGATCCACGATGTCAATTATTATCAATAAGTTAATCAGACTGAATTATTACAGCTGTTTTATTTTTAAATTTCTGACGTTTTATTTTTTAGTTAACCATTGTAACTACAACTTTGTCAAATTTCGTGTAATGGTATAATACACTTTCTGTACGTCGATACATTGTTATTGAACAAGTAAAATTAATAGGAGCATCCAAATAACTTCGATTGGTTATCGTGAAACCTTTTCGAGGATTAAATTTTACACCGTTTGTCTCATTTATTTTAAGTTCCTACAAATGAGAAAAAAAATATAACAAAATTAATAATAATATTATAAAGTTATAATATTCTTGAGAAATAGAAATTTTTTTTGATTTTTTTGCATTAATTTATTAATTACCTCTGAGTTTTTAAATAATTTCATATCGTCATAGCACGGTGAAGTTGGTACACAAGGAAGTTCTAGATGAGATTCATAGGAACCAATGAAAATTGATCTTGTTTCTAGAAATGTTACCTCCGAAAAAAAACTTTTTTTTGCTGAAAATTAAAAATAAATAAATATTCAAGCAATTATTTTTTATTTAAAATGATAATCATTATTAAAACTCACTTTTAACCCATACATATATACGAGCCGTATTATACATGACATGCTGATCACTATAACATTCATAATATCCTTCATCTCCGAAAGACATTTTATTTTTTTTGAGAGTTATTGTGTTATTGTCGTATAATTTTACAAAAATCATATCGTTATCAACCCTCCGTGGTTTCTTGATAAAACAAAAGAAAAAAATATTAGGCTTTCAAAACAATAACAAGTTGATTCTTGTTTTATTTTTTTTTTTCCAATAATAATTAATTAAAAAATAGCTTACATGAGTAGGTTCTATGTCATATTTATTTGCTGTGAATGAAAGATTACTGTGTTGATTGACACTATCTGAACATGAACATGCAAGTTGATCATTTTCATTTAATAAAACTGAGTCCCCGCTCATCATCCCTGTGCACTTGAAAATCAATTCTGGAAATATTTTTCAAATATAACATTTATTATTATTATTTGTATCTTTTTTTTTTATGTGAACACTAATATCGTAATAATATTGAAATAATCAATTTTTTAGAACACTATAGTTAATCAACACATGAACTTGTCCACACAGGTGAGTTGCTCTTGATATATATAGACAATGCAACCTGATGCAACTCACGTGGTAATGAACCATGCTATTTGCACTATTTTACAAATTATATTATTTATAAAAAAACTTTAAAAATCATTTAAAAAAAAAAAACCAGTTTATTATTATTCGAATTATCTACTTTATGAATTTTCTAACATTTATATTATTTTTTAATTTGCCATTTTAAACAAAAATTATACTCACTAGAACTTCCTTGCAATACCAATAAAGAAAAACACAAGATTGTGAATATTGAATTCATTTTGATTATAAATTATTTTTTACAACGAAATTAATACAATAATATTGAATGATAATTTCAAGATATATTTTCTTTTTTTTTTTGTTCTTGATAACACGTGTTTAATAACCAAAAAATTGTATAGTAGAATGGTAGATTGGTCCTTCTTGACTCCAAGTCTCTAACAGTTTCCATTTACAAACTCAGTGTTTGGCAAATGCACCGAGGGGTCCTTTGCGGTCCTTTGGGGTACTTTGGGTCCAATTGGCAATACTGCTTTGGGCCCTTGTGGCCTTGTCAGAGAATTCTTTCCTCAAGTCGATAAAAAAATCTTCTAAAACTGTGGTCTTTTATTTATTTTCACATTAATTTTTAGTTTTTTTATTTTATTTTATTTTTAGGCTGAACTCAACAATTCTACTCTTTTTGTTTATTATTAATTTTTAATATGTAATCCGATGTATCACATTACAAAAATGAATTTTTTGATGGTTTAAATAAAATAAAAATAAATGTGAATAATTGAAGACAAGAAATAATGAAATTACTTGAACCTTGTGAAGTTGTAATGACACTTACTAATTTTCCAAGGTAAAAAAATTTATCAATTTAATTTTTTCTATTTTAAAATTATTAAAAATAATATCAATAAAATATTTTTATCAGGCTTGGTTGACCTAATTTTATTAAACCAACAACATATCCAACACCAAATGTTGCTAGAAATTTCGTTGATCGTCGAGGTGAAAAAGTCGTTTCTAATATTTCAAGTAAATTTTTTTCATTTTTATATCTAACAAACTAGCTATTTCTATGGTAGATTGGTCCTTCTTGACTCCAAGTCTCTAACAGTTTCCATTTACCAACTCAGTGTTTGGCAAATGCACCAAGGGGTCCTTTGCGGTCCTTTGGGGTACTTTGGGTCCAATTGGCAATACTGCTTTGGGCCCTTGTGGCCTTGTCGGAGAAAACTGTGGTCTTTTATTTATTGTCGCATCAATTTTTAGTTTTTTTATTTTATTTTATTTTTAGGCTGAACCTAACAATTCTACTCTTTTTGTTTATTATTAATTTTTAATATGTAATCCGATGTATCACATTACAAAACAATGCGTATATATATACAATAAATATGCATCCTCCATGATTGACGGAACACCAGGTGAGCTTTATGATGGATTTTTTGATGGTTTAAATAAAATAGAAATAAATGTGAATAATTGAAGACAAGAAATAATGAAATTACTTGAACCTGGTGAAGTTGTAATTACACTTACTAATTTTCCAAGGTAAAAAAATCTATCAATGTAATTATTTATTTTTTATTTAAAATGATAATTATTATTAAAACTTACTTTCAACCCAGATATATATACGAGCATTATGATAATCATCATGATGATTACATTCATAATGTCCTTCATCTCCAAAAGATATTTTTTTTTTCTTTTAAAGTTATTGTTTTATTGTCGTATGATTTCTCAATAATCATATCGTTATTATCTCTCCATGGTTTCTTGATAGAACAAAAAAAAACAAATATTAAGTTTTCAAGAGAACAATTTGTAGCTTACTTGAGTAGGACGTGCATGATAATAATTCATCATAAATGAAATAGAATTGCGGCCATTTATATTATCTGAACATGAACATACAAGTTGATCACTTTTATCTATTACATTACAGCTGCAGCTGTGTCTCTGCTTATCATCCCTGTACACTTGAAAACCAATTCTAAAAATATTTTTTAATTATAACATTTATTAATATTATTTGTATCTTTTTTTTTTTTTTTCTATATGAACACTAATATTATAATAACATTAAAATAATAATAATAATAAATTCAATAGAACGCGAGTTAATCACCACGTGAACTTGTCCTCACACGTGAGTTGCTATATATAAACGATGCAACCTGAGGCAAGTAATCCACAGGTGAGGTCAAGTTAACGTGATGATGAGCCATGCTGTTTGCACTTTTTTACAAATTATATTATGTTTATAATTAAACTTTATAAATCAATAAAAAAAAAACAGTGTATTATATCATTTGAATTATCTATTTTATGAATTTTATCATCTCTATTTTGCCGTTTGTTGCTCAATTAAAAAAATAAATTATATAATACTCACTACAATTTCCTTTCAATGAAAATAAAGAAAAACACAAGAATTTAAATATTAAATTCATTTTGAATATAATTTATTATCTTCAATAAAATTAACACAAAAAAATTAAGTAATGTTTTCAAAAAAAAGTATGTATATATATATTTTTTTTGTCAACACGTGTTTAGTTGCTAAGACTGCAGTATGCACTGGCAAATGGGATGCTGGGAATTGAAATGGGCAACATTGGGTCAATTGGCAATAATAGTTGGCAATACTGGGCAATACTGCTTCAGGCCTTTGTCAGAGAATTCTTCCCTCAAGTCGTTAGAAAAAAACTTTTATATTACTCTGGTTTTTTATTTATGTTTTCGTTAATTTTTAATTTTTTTTATTTCATTTATTATCAAGCTGAACTTGACAATCCTATTCTTCTTTCTTTCTGATAAATTATACTATAAAATAATGAACAATTATTTATTAAAAGTCGAGAATAAAATAAATACAGTAATCAATTTTAATTGTGTCATGAATTTATTAAATTTTTATTAAATTTTATTAAATTTAGAAACAAAATCAAAGAAGGACTTAACTGTAAATTACTATCAGCTTTAACGAGAAGAAACACAAATTCTTTCTCACAAAATATTAATTTGTCAGCCATTTGATTAACTGATAAAATTAACATTAGTTGATGACTAAAATAACTTACTCATCGTTAAATTTCGTGTAATGGTATTTTACAGTGTCTTTACGTCCTAAACTTTCTAATGTAACTGAACATGTAAAATCAATAGGAACACGTATATAACTTGGATTTGTTATTAGGAAACCTTCTCGAGGATCAAATGCAATACCATTTGTCTCATTAATCGTAACTTCCTACAGATAAAAACAAAAATATAACAAAATTGATAATAATATTAAAGTTATAATTTCCTTAAAGAATATAACATTTTTTAAATTATATTATATTAATTTATTAATTACCTGTGAGCCTTCATATAATTTTACATCGAAGCATGGTAAAGTTGGTACACAAGGAATATTTATATGAGAACGAAAAAGAATTCCATATGATTCGTTAGGTGCTCTCGTCACAAAAGAACGTTTTTTTGCTAAAAATTAAAAAAAAAAAAAAAAAAAGAATATTAAAATAATAATTTTTCATTTGAAATAATAAATATTTTTAAAAACTCACTTCTAACCCATATATATATACTCCTTTCATCATTGAAATGTTCGTTAATACATGTATACAATCCTGCATCTCCGTAGGTTACTTTTTTTTTTTCATAAGTTGATGGTCCATCGATGCTTAATCCCTCATGAATCGTAAAATTATCATATCGTGATGGTTCCTTGATACCAGAAAAAAAAAAACAAATAGAGAGATTTATATAAAACTTAAAAAAAAAAAACAAATATCAGGCTATCAAGACAATAACAAGTTGATTTTTGTTTTTTTTTTTTCAATAATCATTTATTGGAAAATGGCTTACATAAGCATGATTTACTATAACATAATCTATTTTAAATGAAAGAGGACTGAATCGATGATCATCGTCATAACATGAACATAGAAGTTCATCATTTTCATTTATGATCGCTGTGTCCCCACTTCTCATCCCTGTACACTCGAAAATCAATCCTGTAAATATTTTTGAAATAGAACATTCATTATTATTATTTATATTTTTTTTTTTTTTATTATATATTATCACTATAATATCATGGTCAAATATCTGAGCTAATAGTGGTTGTAAAAATGTTAATAATAAATGTAAATGTAAAAAAAATATTATTGTTTAATAAAAAAAAAAAAATTTATTTATTAAAATACGAGTTATAATCACCACGTGAGCTTGTCCTCACAGATTGCTGTCGATATATAGACAATGCCACCTGATGCAAGCTGATGCAAGCAACTCACAGGTGAGGCCAGGTTAACGTGGTAATATTATTTGTTATTTGCTCGATTTTACAAATTATATTATTTATAATTTATAATTGATAAAACTTTGAATAAAAATTTAACAAGAACAGTGTATTATTATTTGAATTATCTACTTTATGAAATTTATAACAATTTTATCATCTCCAATTTCGCAATTAAAAAAAAATTATACTCACTACAATTTCCTTGCAATAACAACAGAGAAAAACACAAGATTGTGAATATTAAATTCATTTTGATTATAAATTATTTTTTACAACAAAATTAATACAATAATATTGAATAATAATTTCAAGATATATTTTCTTTTTTTTTTTTTTTTTTTTTTGAGAACACGTGTTTATCAGCAAACACGTGTTTAGTAGCCAACACTTGTTTGGTAAATGGTAGCCGAGACTCTGAGATGGGAATTTGGGATATACTAGAAAATGAAAATCCGGGATGTTTTGGGGTAGTTTGGGTCCAACCGGAAATAATAGTTGGCAATATTGCTTTGGGCCCTTGTCAAAGCTTTCTTTCCTCAAGTCAAAAAAAAAAATTTTATTACTCTGGTTTTTTATTTATTTTTTCATTAATTTTTAATTTTCTAATTTTATTTTATTATTTAGCTGAACTTAAAAATATTATTTTTTTTTCTAATTTTACATAATTCAGTTAATTAATAACGAAATCGTATCAACTTTTATATAGGTCAAAATAAATTAGATTGCATTATTTGTCAGTTGATTTGTTAATTTTATTTTTAATTAAAAAAACATTTGGCTATCAAATTAAATATATATTATTATTAATTTTTGTAATAACTTGTTTTTATTATCAACATGATAAATATCGTGATTTCAGGTGAACTGAAGGAAGTTTTACATTTATAATAATTTGTGTTGGTGTATATCAATTTTAAAATACAATATATATTTTCAAAAGACAAAATGCCATGTTATTTAATCAAATTAACCCGGAATATTCCAAATAGATTTATAAAATAATCACTCACCGACTATAATAATAATCATAATGATAATGGATTTGGAAGCACCAAGAGGATGAAAAAAAAATAATAATAATAATTTGTGTTTTTATGGTTGTTAATTTGGCCATAACTACTAATCTACTTTATTTATTTATAAAATAAAAAAGATTATGATAAACATCCGTTCAATTGCCAAATGAAAGTTAAACTTGATAATTCTATTATTTTTGCTTATTATTAATTACTAATATTAAATCCGATAAATTATTCTACAAAACAATGCGTATAGTTTTTATCCAGCATAATTAAGTTTTTATTTTATTAATTTTTTTTTTACGTACACAAAAAGATATTAATTTATTGGTAAAAATTTGAGTAAATTGCTATTTAAATTCGTCTACTTGATTATTTACACAAAAATTAATGAATAAATTATTATTTCATTGAAATTAATTAATAATTTCATTGCGAAATAATTGTTCTTAATCGATCCACGATGTCAATATTATTATCAATAAGTTAATCAGACTGAATTATTACAGCTGTGTTATTTTTAACCAACTTAATTTATTTAGTAACCAACACTTGTTTGGTAGAATGGTAGCTGAGACTCTGAGATGGGAACATGAAGAATAGAAATACTGATGGGAATGTGGGCTCAGGGTTGTACTGGAAAATGCAGGGAAACCAAACGGAAATCTGGGATGCCTTGGGGTTCTTTGGGTTTAATTGGCAATAATAGTTGGCAATATTGCTGTGAGTCCTTGTCGGAGCTTTTTCTCCTCAAGTCGATAAGAAAAAATTTTAACTACTCTAGTTTTTTATTTATTTTCTCTTTAAATTTTTTTTTTTTAAATTTCTTTCTCCAGCTAAACTTAACAATTATATTGTTTTAATTAATTACTATTTTAATTAACCAATTTAATAACAACGTCGTCAAATTTTTTGTAATGGTACAATACACTTTCGATCGTATAATAAACCTTCTCGAGGATTCAATTTTACACCGTTTGTCTCATTAATTTTAAGTTCTTACAAATAAGAAAAAAAATATAATAAAATCAATAATAATATTTAAGTTATAATATTCTTAAAAAATATAAAAATTTATGTATTAAATGTATTAATTTATAAATTACCTCTGAGCCTTTAACTAATTTTATATGGGAGCATGGTGAAGTCGATACACAAGAAATTTGTAGATAGGAAACATAGGAACTATTGACAATTTCATGTGTTACTAAAAATGGTAGCTCCGAAAAAAAACTTTTTTTTGCTAAAAATTAAAAATACTTAAATAAAAATGAAAACAAAATTTTTTTTTATTTAAAATGATGAATATGATTAAAACTCACTTTTAACCCAGATATATATATATATATATATATACGAGCATTATAATAATCATCATGATTATTACATTCATAATGTCCTTCATCTCCAAAAGATATTTTATTTTTTTTCAAAGTTATTGTTTTATTGTCGTATGATTTCTCAAAAATCATATCGTTATCATCCCTCCATGGTTCCCTGATACAACAAAAAAAAACTAATATCAAGTTTTTGAGAGAACAATTTGATTTTTGTTTCATTTTTTTCTTTTTCAATAATCATAATTTAAAAAATAGCTTACATGAGTAGGAAATATTCGGTAATGATTTATTGTAAGACATTAAAAAATAAATTATATTCTCACTACAATTTCCGTGCAATAACAATAGAGAAAAACACAAAATTGTGAATATCAAATTCATTTTCTTCAATAAAATTAATACAAAAATAGTGAGTAATATTTTCAAGACAAATTTTTTTTTTTTTTTTATTAACACGTGTTCAGTAGCCGAGACTCTGGGATGCTTCGGGGCTTCGGGGTACTTTGAGTCCAACTGGCAATATTGCTTCGGGCTCTTGTCGAAGCATTCTTTTTTCAAGTCAAAAAAAAAAAAACTTCTAATAATCTGGATTTTTATTTTTTTTTTTTTGTTTTATTAATTTTTAATCTTTTTTTTTTTTATGTACATGAATTGGTAAAAATTTGTGTAAATTTCGTCTACTTGGTTATTTACAAAAAAAATTTATAAATAAATTATTATTTCATTGAAATTAATTAATAATTTTATTGCAAAATAATTGTTCTTAATCGATCCACTATGTCAATTATTATCAATAAGTTAATCAGACTGAATTATTACAGCTGTTTTATTTTTAAATTTCTGACGTTTTTTTTTTTAGTTAACCATTGTAACTACAACTTTGTCAAATTTCGTGTAATGGTATAATACACTTTCTGTACGTCCATACATTGTTATTGAACAAGTAAAATTTATAGGAGCATCCAAATAACTTCTATTGGTTATCGTGAAACCTTTTCGAGGATTAAATTTTACACCGTTTGTCTCATTTATTTTAAGTTCCTACAAATGAGAAAAAAATATAACAAAATTAATAATAATATTATAAAGTTATAATATTCTTGAGAAATAGAAATTTTTTTTGATTTTTTTGCATTAATTTATTAATTACCTCTGAGTTTTTAAATAATTTCATATCGTCATAGCACGGTGAAGTTGGTACACAAGGAAGTTCTAGATGAGATTCATAGGAACCAATGAAAATTGCTCTTGTTTTTTTAAATGTTACCTTCGAAAAGAAACTTTTTTTTGCTGAAAATTAAAAATAAATAAATATTCAAGCAATTATTTTTTATTTAAAATGATAATCATTATTAAAACTCACTTTTAACCCATACATATATACGAGCCGTATTATACATGACCTGCTCATCACTATAGCATTTATAATATCCTTCATCTCCGAATGACATTTTATTCTTTTTTAAAGTTATTGTGTTATTGTCGTATGATTTCACAAAAACCATATCGTTATTTAACCACCGTGGTTGCTTGATAAAACAAAAAAAAAACAAAATATTAGGCTTTCAAGACAATAATAAGTTAATTTTTGTTTTATTTTATTTTTTTTTTCAATAATCATTAATTAAAAAATAGCTTACATGAATAGGTTCTATGTTATAATGAGTTGTTGAGAATGTAAGATTACTGCGTTGATTGACACTATCTGTACATGAACATGCAAGTTGATCATTTTCATTTAATAAAACTGAGTCCCCGCTCATCATCCCTGTACACGTGATAATTACCTCTGGAAATATTTTTTATTATTATTTGTATCTTTTTTTTTCTATGTGAACATTAATATTGTAATAACATTGAAATAATCAATTTATTAGAACACTATGGTTAATCAACACATGAACTTGTCCACACAGGTGAGTTGCTGTTGATATATATAGACAATGCAACCTGATGCAACCCGAGTGGAAATTGAAATCAAGTCTTGATCAAAAGTTGATCAGGTAACATTGATTTCAAATCCATTCTTGATCAAGATGCTTGATCAAAACTGGATCATGTTTATTTGATTAATATTTGATGAGGATGCTTGATCAAAACTTGATGATGTTTACTTGATCAAAAAACAAAAATTATATTAATATTTTTAATCATTACATTTTTTTCTAATTACCCAGGGATTCGAACCGACGAAGTTTAGATGGTACGTACTAAGGGGAACGCGTTAGAACAAGTTTGAATCAGGCTGGCCTTATTAAGGATGAGTTAGGGTTTCCTTGATCCAATCTTGATCAAATTATCCTTAATCAAGCATCTCGATCAAATCTTGATCAAATTTTGATCAGGCTTCCCGTGTTAAGGGAACATTGATCAAGTCTTTATCAAGACTTGAAGTCAAATCAGGCTAGCTTGACCAGATTTCCACTCGGGAAGAAACTCCCAGGTGATGCCAAGTTAACGTGTTAATGAACCATGCTATTTGCACTATTTTACAAAGTATATTATTTATAACAAAACTTTAAAAATCATTTAAAAAAAAAAAAACAGTTTATTATTATTCGAATTATCTACTTTATGAATTTTATAACAATTATATTAATTTTTAATTTGCCATTTTAAACAAAAATTATACTCACTAGAACTTCCTTGCAACAACAATAAAGAAAACCACAAGATTGTGAATATTGAATTCATATTGATTATAAATTATTTTTTACAACAAAATTAATACAATAATATTGAATAATAATTTCAAGATATATTTTCTTTTTTTTTTTGTTTTTTGATAGCACGTGTTTAGTAACCAAAAAATTGTATAGTAGAATGGTAGATTGGTCCTTCTTGACTCCAAGTCTCTAACAGTTTCCATTTTCCAATTCAGTGTTTGGCGAATGCACCGAGAATCTGGGGTCCTTTGCGGTCCTTTGGGGTACTTTGGGTCCAATTGGCAATACTGCTTTGGGCCCTTGTGACCTTGTCAGAGAATTCTTTCCTCAAGTCGATAAAACATCTTCTAAAACTGTGGTCTTTTATTTATTTTCACATTAATTTTTAGTTTTTTTATTTTATTTTATATTTAGGCTGAACTTAACAATCTACTCTTTTTGTTTATTATTAATTTTTAAAATCTAATCAGATGTATCACATTACAAAAATGAATTTTTTGATGGTTTAAATAAAATAAAAATAAATGTGAATAATTGAAGACAAGAAATAATGAAATTACTTGAACCTTGTGAAGTTGTAATGACACTTACTAATTTTCCAAGGTAAAAAAATTTATCAATTTAATTTTTTTTCTATTTTAAAATTATTAAAAATAATATCAATAAAATATTTTCATCAGGCTTGGTTGACTTAATTTTATTTGACCAACAACATATCCAACACCAAATGTTGCTAGAAATTTCGTTGATCGTCGAGGTGAAAAAGTCATTTCTAATATTTCAAGTAAATTTTTTTTATCTTTATATCTAACAAACTAGCTATTTAAATTAATTTACGAAAAAATCTTGATATTAGTTTACAGAGACGTAAATGTTCCAAGAAGATTTAAAAAAAATTTATCAATCTATGGTGATGATGGAACAAGTGAAAAATTGACAAAAAAAAATCATATTTATATGGATTCAATTGGTTTTGGTTTTAGCTGTTGTTGTCATCAACAAACTATGCAAGCTTACGATATAAAAGAAGCAAAAATTATATATATGAGCAACTAGCACCAATGTGCGGAATATTGGTATGTATATATTTATTTAAAAATTAAAAATAAAAATAAATTAACGAAAAACTAATTAACAGTTGTCACAGACAGCAGCAAGTCCATTTAATCGTGGTTAGATGTCAAATGTTGATACACAATGGAATATATTAAATGATATTGCAGATTGTAGACTCATAAGGAAGAACGTGGTATAACACCACTCAAGGAAAACAAGTTTATAATAAATAAAACACGTTATAATTCAATGATAGTTCATATTTGAGTGAACAAGCTGAAAAATATAATATAATGATATACCATTAACAAAACATATTGCATATTTATTCATCAGAGATCCTTTGTTTCTTTTCTCTGAAAAAATAAATTTAAATAATGAAATTGCCACTGATTATTTGAGGTACAATTCAAATATAAATTTAAAATTATTTTTGGTTTAATGATTAATTTTTTAAATAGAATATTCAGTCAACAAATTGGCAAACAAAGAGATTTGAACTACCAATAGAAAATTCATCATCATCAATTGGATAGAGAGTTGAATTTCGTCCATGTGAATTACAAATAACTAATTTCGAAAATGCAGCAATATCATGTTTTATCATTCTGTTGTCCAGGGTTATACTAGCTTATAATTTGAATTTATTAATACCAATTAGTAAACTCGATGATAATATGATTCAAATCTGCTACACGTGATTCAATTAGAGTAGAGAAATTCTGGTTTAGAAAAACTAAAAAGTATCATGGAAGAAGAGGAGAGTAATG
Source organism: Aphidius gifuensis (assembly GCF_014905175.1). Classification (NCBI taxonomy): domain Eukaryota; kingdom Metazoa; phylum Arthropoda; class Insecta; order Hymenoptera; family Braconidae; genus Aphidius; species Aphidius gifuensis. The sequence continues at coordinate 1,801,987 of NC_057793.1, forward strand.
ATATTGTTGATGAATATACGAAATTTACTGTCAATGAAATTATTAATGGGAGGGTTGGTTAACTATTAATTTATTCCACCGTTTAATGTATTTTTTAAATGATAAAATTAACATTACAAGAAGGAGTTTTTATAAAAATATTTATAATAATATTTATAATAATTTGTATTGGTGTATATCAATTTTAAAATACAATATATATTTTAATTTTAGAATCAAAGAGCTTTGACAATAATTTTGACAAAATTTAATAAACGTTTCAATTATATAGATCAAGAGGAACCAGAAGGTTCATGAAATTATCATGTCATGTTAACATTTTATGTTGCCAAATTCACATGACGGCAAGTATGACTCGTCATTGAATTTAAAAATAAAATACTCAATGTTAATTATTTAAATATTAGAAAAAAAAACAAAATCAATTAAATATATTGATGTAAGAAAAAATCATTGATTTAATATATTGTTTTTAACTATCAAATTTTGTTTTTTTTTTCGATAATTCTTATTATATTCGGAACATCTAGCTTGAGTATAGCAGTAAAAGCTGTATTGGGAAACGCACTGTGGGCGTGGCCAATCGCTGTAAGCAGTCGGCAAAAAAAGAAACTAAATACACACACCCAAGTATATCCCATTAACATTGAATTTTATTGTTTATTAAAAAAATGTTATTAACTATTGAGTATATTAGTGGTCTTCGATTCTTGAAAAAAGTATCGGAATCGGAGTATCGATACTTTTTTTTTTAAGAATCGGAAAATCGATGCATCGGCCAAAAATAGTACTCGATACTTAAGTATCGAGTACTTTTTTTTTTTTTTTCGAATGAATTATCATCTGATTATAATATTTTTATTTTTTTTTAACTATATTTTCATGAGAAAATTCAGAAAATTTAAAAAAAAAAAAAAATGATTTTATTTATTTATATAATTATTTATTGATTTGTTTATTGAATTAAAAAAAATTCCATTTCACGGTAGGCCATACGTTACTCGGTAGGTAAAGAAATCATCACTTTAGTAAAAAATGGTAAAAACACTATTTTTTTTTTCTAATATAATAGAACCATAGTTTGCAAACAAATAAAAATAGAAAAAAAAATCCAAAATAAAAAAAATTAACCAAGTGATTTCATATTTTTTCTTGGCTCAGTACACCCTCTTGAAAAAAAGTATCGAGAATCGATACATCGGCCCAAAAAAAGTATCGAGTAAAAGTACTCGATACTTTCCGATTTAAAATCGGCTTGTCGATACATCGGCAAAAATCGAAGACCACTAGAGTATATACTTTCATGGGCACGAAAAACGAATTCCTCACGAAATTCCCTTGAAGAAAATCGTATTATATATGCGGAACATATTACGAGTATAGGTGTAAAAATTGATTCAAGTGATGAGTATCATGTGTTTGCCACTTGATATATTATCAAAATGTGATTTTACTTTGACAGGTTGTTGTTTGTCTAACCTCGAAAATGCATAGAAACTCAGATCTCTATTTCTCCTGGAATTACTGTTGCACCCAGAAACGTAAAGTCTTGTTTTTTATTTTTTTTAATCAATTTTGCGGAAAATTTTGTACCAGACCTTTTAAACAATTTGTAAAAATATTATTCGTTTATTAATTTAGCATATATACTGTGTATACACATATGAATGGGTGTATGAAATAGTTTCCAGAAATTTACCACCAGACGTCATGGTGAATTGTGCGTTTCCCAATACAATCCGTGATGATTAAATTATGATGAAAAATGCACATTATAATTTCTGATTTAATTTTTTTTTGTCAATTTTAAAAAATATATATGATAAAGTGTCGGTAATTTATCGACAGACATTTACACCTCTCAAAAATAAAAATGGCCATGGTAGAAATATACGCGTAATTTTAATCTGAGTAATAATAATAGCAATAATAATAGTTAGTCAAGTTAATGACGTCATCTGTTAATATTAAAAAAACAATAAAAAATATATATTTCGCAAAATTCGTGTGAGTGATCATACAGATCATACATATTTTTTAAAAACAAATAACACAAAATTTATTGCACTCAAATTTAACAATAAATTATTCAAGTAAACAAAACAATGATATTATCCTGTAAATAATCAAAATAAATTGACAAATCAAGTGTCAAAAAATTGTGTCAACAAACAATTGTTGTTGTTATTATTATTGCTAAAAAATTTCCATTAAATTATTTACATATTTTTGTTGTTTTTTTGGTATTTGTTAAATATTTATTTGTACAGTTTACAAGTGACAGTTTATATTTGTAATAAAAAGCTAATTGGATTCATCAAAATGACTGAAAGTTTGGTAAATGAGTGGCTTGCTGATTGTGCTGATCATTCACCAGCTGAATTGCACACATTTGCAAATACCCTGTCACAAGATCATGAAATAATTAGAGCACTTTTTACATTATTAGAAGAAAGAAGTAAAAATAGTGAAGTAATATTAATTATTGATAATTGGTTAAATTAAATTTTATTAAATAATTAAATATTGATATTTATTTATTTTTCAGCTTGTTGATACTGTTTGTAATCAGCTATTTGATTTTTATCGATCACGTGAAATTCATTTGCAAAGATTTACTCTTCAATTTGTACCAACATTGATATTTATTTATCTAAATTCAGTTGCTCATGGTGACATTAAAGTAATGATACACTTGAATTAATAATTATTTTAAATGGCACAGTCATGCTGTAATTATTTACTAATTGTATATATATTTTTTTTTGCTAGAATTGTCGTTCTGTGGAGACTTTGTTGATTGGACTTTACAACCTTGAAGTTGTTGATAAATCTGGTGAAAATAAAGACATCTCATTTCGTTTACCATCACTGGCTATGTTGTCAATTTATCACGAGGTAATTAATTAATTTATACTTCAAAAAAATAATATAAAATTCAGCTAAACAATGTGGTAATTTCATTTTACTTTTTAGCCATCAAGTCTTGCTCCAGCATCACTGACAGAAAGTGCTGTTCGTCGTTTTGAAGAGTGTAATACAAAACTTGTTAGATGGGGTCCACTTGAACAAGTTGAAACGTTAAATGCACAAAATAGACTTAAAATAATGACTGCATTGTTGTTTGTGTTTAATCAACAATTGAGTTTTATCAAAAAATCATCACTTGAACAACTGTGCAAAGTATCATCAAAGTAAGTCAATGAAAAAATATAAAATCAACTTATTTATTTATTTATTTACAAACAATAAATAGTTAATTTATTTGTTAATTCATTTTAGACTAGTTACACAAGGCTTTACAAAACCAGGACATCATCAAAGATCATCCTATGGAAGTGAATCAAGCTTTGTACCAAGATTACTTCCACGTATACCAATATCAAATCAATTTATTCTTGAGCTTCTACATGGCATTTATTTTTCAATGTACAATGATTGTTGGAATGTTGGTTGCCAAGCAATTGAAGATATACACAATAGAATATGTTACGATGGTTATTCCAATGTATTACTTGTTACAAATGCCATTAGAAATTCAATAAGTCTTGGACCAATTGGTAATTATTATTATTGTACAATTTTTATCAATAAATTTAACAAAATTTATAATAATTTTTTAGGACAAGCTAGTGATAATTCACTTGGTGTTGATGTTGCTCTATCACCAGCTGCAGCAACACCAACAATTTCAAAATCAATGATAACAAATGCATCATTTAGAACAAAAAAATTACCAGGTAAAGATATTATTATTATTTTTTTATTTAATATTAATTTAACCAAGTATTAAAATTATTTTAAACAATAAAAAAAAAAACGAAATTTTGTATCTAATAATCAATGAAATGTTAGACGATCTGGATGTAAATCTGTTTGAACCAATTGATCAAAAAACAATTGATGAAAAACCACAGTTATCAGCACCATCATCAGGTAAACGTCGTGTTTGGTTACGTAAACATACACAACAATCATTTGATGATGATGATATTAATATTATTAAAAGTTGTACATCATCAATTGATAATTCACGAAGAGAAAGTTTAGCAAGTAGTCATGGCTCACCAAATCGTTCATCACCTAAAAAAATACGTGATAAAAAATTTGATAATACTGGAGAATTATTGTCATCTGTTGATGTTCATAGAAGAAGAAAAGATAAAGATAAAAATACATCACCAGGAAATGAAAGTAGATTATCTGCTGGTGCTAGATTATACAGAGTTCTTGAAGAACAATCACTTGGTGATAAAAATATTGCATCACTTGACAGTTTGTACGTAAATAAACCATTAAAAAAAAAGTCTAAAAATGATTTTTAAAGTGTGAAAAAAACAAAAAGTATATTTACTTTCATCAATGATATTTTTAGGCACTTTGAATTGTTTTTTTTTCTGCACAAAACATCAAGCTTCAGTTCTATTACACATGACAATAAGCTGTTTATTATTTTTTTTAAATTACAGCAAAGATGAAGAAGATGAAGAAAATAAAATTATATTTAATCACTTGTTGCTTTTTTTTAAACACGCTTTTGTATATTTTATAAATATTTCATAGAAAGTGTGTTGATGATGAAGAAAAATATTTATACTTGGATAATTTAAAATTTGATAAATTTTTTTTACAGATGATATTCCAATTGTTGAGAAAGAAGACAGCACTGTTGATGCAAAAGTAAATTTAGTATCAATAACTGAAGAAGAAGCATCATCGGATCCAACAAGAGTTGGTTCAATTCGTCAAGCTCGTGACAGCAATAAAAGTGCATCTAAAATAACAAATTTTAGCTTAACTAAAAAACCAAAAGACAAAGATAATAATAATGGTAAGATTAATAAAAATGGATATACTCCAAATGATAAAGATAATAATAATAAAAAATCAAATAATCAATTATCAAATAATAAAGATAATATAAAAGGTAGTAAAGTTATGTTAAATATTGATGAAAGTGATGGAACAATACCATTAGCCACAATTAAAAAAAGAAATGATAGTGATACTAATTCAATAATTATTGATAATGAACGTCATTTGTCAAGTGATACAAATGACAGTGTAGAAACTGATGATACAATTAGAAATCAAGATGAGCAAACTGTATCAACTGTTCAAGTTAGCTCAGTCTAATCAATCAATTATAAATTGAATCATAAATTAATTAACACAAATCATCATTTAATTAAAAATTAATTTTTCTAAAAATTTAAATTCAGCTAATTTACGTTAATTAAATAATTAATTAAATTTTTTTTTTTTTGATAAGGAATACTTGAAAAATAATTGAGAATATTCAATTTGAATTTTGTTTGTTCATTTAAAATAGAAAACAATTATCACTGCCACCCTAAGAAAAAAAAAATTAATAATTTAACAATTATTTTTATTTTAATTATTGTTAATTTAATTATCATACTCAAATTATTTTATTGAAAAATTTAATAATAATTATTTGTAAAGCAATATTTGTAAATATAATTAACAATAAATTAATTTATTGATTGCAGTTATAATAATTGTTCTTGGATGTTTTAAATATCCATTAAAAAAATTGATAAATTTGAGCATGTTAAAATTTAAATTGTTGATTATATATAAGATGTATATATAATATTATTATTAATTTTAATAAACTATTTCTCGTTGCTTTGTGGCCTTTAAATTACTATCAAAAATTATATTCTATCGAATTTAATTAACTGTAAATATTAAAAACTGTACTTAATTATTCAAAAAAAAAAGAAAAATTACAAATTAGCTTGTTAATAAACATGCAAATTAATACAAATAATCAACACAATAATAATTAACAATCAAAGACAACTTCAAAGAAAAATCAATGTTTATTTTTTTCTTCAACAAAATTATAATACGTAATTATTTTTTTTATTAATTAACATCATTCCAAATAATCTAGTCTGAAAATTTAATTTTTATTTAATTTTAAATTAAACCATGTTACTTAGAACTTTTAATTAATATATGAATCAAATTATTTAAAGATAAATACGTAATTATAAACAAAAAAAAAAAAGGGGAATAGCTGTTAATTAATTAATTATAACAATGAAAAATATGTATGTATGAAAAAAAATTATAATAAATATATGGAATAAACAATATAAATTTAATGGAAAATATTTATTTTGATTGAAAATTTTTGATGGTATTTATTTTATCATGTGCATCATCAAGATTTTTCATTTCGTTTGTATATAATTGCTGACATTGTTTTAAAAATTCAGCAGTATCACTATCAACTTGTGAAATTTTCTTTTTTCCATTATCAATATCAATAATTATTTCATTTTCTTTCTTTACTGTCATTTTGAATTCTTTTTCAAGCATTTTTTTTTCATTTGTTAAATCACTGACATCTTTATGTAATTTCTTTAATATTTGTGTGACTTCAACATTACATTTACTGACTTCAGCTTTATCAATTTTTCCATTTTGATCATTACAACTTATTTGATTGTTACCTTACCAGTTGTTTACCTTTCAAATTATTAGCATATATTAATTAAAGTATTAAAGAGAAATTAAACAAATATGAAGTGTACTATTCCAAAAATATCATGGCACATTTTTGTTGTATGAAACGTAAAACAATTTAAATTATTCAATTATTTTTAATAATTTTCTGAAATTTTAAAAAACATTATATTAAAAAAATATAAAAAGAAAATTTTTTTTGTGTAATAATTATTTAAGTGATCAATAAGCTAAATAGCCTTGTCAAAAAAAAAAAAGATTTTTGACAACGGTTGTAACTGTGTATACCTTGATATCTAGTTAAATGAAAAAAAATAATAATAATCATTTAAAAAAAATAATATAATACAAATAGTCAATTTTAATTTGATATAATTTTATTGAAGAGCACTTGGTATTCTGGTAATTTTTATGTAAACTAAAAGTGTTGCAAGTTCAAGATTTTCACTGTACTGATTTTTAAGGGGTACACATCTGTAGCCACTTCGTAGACACTGAATCTGATTAAAAATAAAAAAAAAAAAATCGATTATCTTTATATATAAATAAATAAATAATAAATTAAAATAATATATAAAATCAAAAACATACCGGGTATGTTGCTTGTCCCAAAAAATTACAATCACCAAATGAATCCTCATCTTGTACTAAAAATCTAATCAATGCAAAATTTGGATTTAATATATCAAATTCACATGTTTTATTCCACATTGGATTAAGTCCATTGTCATAAATTGTTTTTGTATTTAATTTAACACCAGTATCATATTCAGCTCCATAAATTTCAACTTCAACAAATGGACTTGCTGGTCTTTTACATTTTTTATGAAGATGTCTTGCACCAATAACAGTCAAATGTATATTTAAACCATCAACATTAATTAATGTTTTTTTATCATGCATATTAAAATAATCATTAAACATAAATTCAGGTTTTAATATATATCCACAATTACCATTATCACGAAATTTTGCATAATTAAGTTGCATTGATCTATCACCAGTTTGATAATTTAATGCAACCATTTGACATCCAGAATTCCAAAATTGTATTGGATTATAATTTGATGAATCAATTCTTAGTCCTTTTGGATACACTCTACTCAATTGTATTTGATGATATTTTATAAAAAATTCATGCTCTTGCTGACACATAAATTTTTCAGCTTTTTTTTCTGAAAAACTACTCATTTCTTGAAATATAAATTTCTTATTATTAATACGTTCATTATTAAATGAAGTTGAACGACAATAAATTATTAAATTTGACATTTCTTTAGCAATTTTCCGTTGTCTTTCGATTTCTCTAACATTAACATATTCCGCTGTTTTTTTAATTGTATTCATCCAATCAATTGCAATATCTTTTGATGGTGTACATGCCTCAAATATATCACACATATTTGGATTATGAATTTTAATAATCCATTTAAATCCTGGTTTATCATCTGATTCAATTTCAACAACTGCACCAGTTATATCTAATGAACCTTTTTGTAAATTACCCAACATCATTGTATCATTTTTATTAATATTATTATTATCAAATGTATCTCTGTCTTGACATTCAATTTCTTCAACATGATTTGCTGGAAACCAGTGTTGTTTTTTACCACCATAATCACCTCTCCACCAGTCACTATCTTGTTTATGTACATTTGTTATGATAGCATGTTTAACAAGTGTCAATTCATCATCTTTTCTTGCTTTAAAATCATATATTGCTTTTACTGTTATTTTTGATATAAATGATGATGGATCCACATAACCAGGTATACCATAAACACTATCATTATCATCTCCATTATTGTTATTACTATTTTGAAAATCTAAATAATCAATATTGTTATTTATTGGATTATTTAAATGTATTTTTTTATATAGTGGATATTTTCCATAATAGTCGATTAATTCGACAAGACTTTCAAATTTTATTTCACCAAATGTATATAGTCTACCTTCGAATTTAACACGACAATGTTTAATTTTTTTATCAACATAAAATGAGATTGCATATGTATCTAATTCTTTTTCACTTGGTCTAACTAAAAATGTACCATTAATTGATATTTTTTTTAATATATCCTCAGCAATAATTCTTGTACAATTATTATGCCACCATTCTTTAGTTTCATGTTGACATGGTTGTGGTACTGGTTCTTTTAATATTATTGAAAATTCATGACCTTTTAATAAATTATTACGATAATATGTTATTAAACTGTATAAACTATCAAAACAATAACTATCAATTAAATAATATTCTATTTTTGATGTTAATTTAATACGACAATGATAAACTTTATCTTTACGCCAAAATGATATACAATAATTACTAGCAAATGTAACACATTGACGTACAAGAAATGTACCATCACCAAGATGTGAATATTTACGTATTAATTCATCAGCTTCTTCTCTACCACGTGCTAAATTACCATGAAACCATTTTTCACCAAAATGTAATTCATCATTTGATACACTATATAATTTACCATTAATCATTGTTTTTGTTGATGATGTATCATTATCATCATCAATTTCAATTTCTTGTCCTTGTGAAAATATATCAATAAAATATAAATGTTGACTTGTTAATATAAAAAAATGTGGATACCAACCGTCATCATTAATATTTTTAAGATATAATATACCATTTTTTAAAGTATTACGTACATCCATTTCTTGATTAACTGGATTATTTCTAGCAATAAATTTTGTCTCATCAACACCATCTGGTAGCTTTTTATGTTTTAATATTATTTTACGTTTTAATGCATGTGGTGATGGTAATGTTGTTTCATTTTTATCAATTGGCTGTGTAAGCAATAAATCACCAAATACTTGTTGCATTGCAGCAGCCATTCTACGTTGTTGTGGTAATGTACAATGATCTTCGATTGAAATTATAACTGGATACTCAGATGTGACAAATGCATGCTCTTTTATTGTTTTAATAACATCAATAAATTTAATTTTTGATGTTAACGTATTTCCATGAAGTATAAATGGCATACCATTTGATCCATCCCAACAATCAATTTCAATACAACGACAACCAGAACGTAAAGCACGTACATATGCTTGACAACTACTTTCACTAGTTATTTGATCACCCATTAAATATGTATTATGTGATGATGCTATCCAATAATGTGATAATGGTTTTGTCATATCTTGTGTTACTCTGTCATATTTATCATTCCATATGTCATTTTGTTTTGAATATAAAAATGAAAAAAATTCATTTAATGTAAAATATGGATCTTGTACATCTCTTTGTGGATCTTGTAAATAATCCCTCATAAATTTTGATACTTTTTGTGTATCATTTGCAATTGTCATATCATTTTGTTCATTTATTAAAAATTTTTGAAAATCTTGCAATTTTATTATATTATTATCTGATGAATATAACAATAATTTTGTCCAATCATTAAATTTATTATAATCAATCATTAATTTATAATATAATAATACAAAATTATCGAAATCTAATTCTTTACTTTCACGAATATCTATTTCTTGAAATATTTCACGTAATTTATTTGTTGATATGTTGCAACTTGCACGCGGCATAAATGATTCAATATTTTTTAATGTTACCATTTCATGACTATTTTTTATTTGATAAAATTCTTTTTTAAGCCAACGTTCAAGTTGTACTGGATACGGTGCATTTATTGTATTTTTTACCAAATAACGTAAACATTTTACCCATAATTTACATTCTTTTTCTCTAGAAGCTACAACAAATATTATTTAAAAATTAACATTTATATTTTGTATTTTATATTTATTAGTATAGTTTAAGTTTTTACCTGAAGCTGATAGAGTTTTTAATTGAAATTCTGAGCCATAATAAATTATAAAACAACGAAGATTTTCAATTTTTTTTGAATCCTTTGGCCATTTATCAAACTCTTTTGATGATTTTCCCACTACAATGTATTTGATTTCTCTAATTTCAACTGTAGAATTAAAAAGTTTATAAATATAATAAAAAATATATTAGATATATCACTATATCAGTTATTTTAAGAGACTTACTTGAACCATCATATAGACGAGATGTTGCACTTTTAGCCCAACAAATTTGTCTTGTTTCTCGTCTTATCATAAGTATCTTTTTTTCCGGTCTTTTACGTTGACAAAATTCTGTTATAACAGTACCTCTTTCAAGTTGGCTTATAGTTTGCTCAATCTCCGGTATAATTTCACTCATTTTAATTGTTTTTTTTGTTTATTTAATTTTTATATAACAAAAATATAAATAAATAAAATAATTTTATTAAAATTTGAACAATCTAGAAAATAAAATAATAAAAAAATCATTTCAATTATTAAAATTTAAAAAATACCTTAATTGTTACACAACTATCACATGATTTATCAACATTTAAAATAAAAATTTAATAAACAATCAAATGTGCTTTTGATTATATTAAGTACGTAAATTGTATCATGAAATCTTTAGATTAATAATTATAAAAATAAATTTATTGTTTGTTTTTAATTTTTATTGATAGCATCAACAACAGTGTTGTACTTTACTCTTCAAGCCTTCACTGAGAAAATATTATTTAATTATTTTAAAAACCACTGATAAATTATTAATAAATTTTATCAACAAAGCAAAAATTTAAATTTAAAATTCTTCAAATAACGAGTAATCATTTTTTTCAATTTTTTTTTGATGACAATAATTAAAACATCACAGTGAATTTTTTTAAAGCATTAATAAAAAATTAAAAATAAAATTATTTAATGCAGTTATAGTTGCACTTATAATAATTAAAAAAAAAATAAAATAAATATTAATAATTTTTTTTTATAATTAATACAAAGTAAACGAATAATAATTTAAATAAAATTTCCAAAAATTTTTTTTAATTAATTTTTAGCTTTAACAATTAAAAATTAAAAAAAAAAAAAAAATAATTTAATTATTAAATAAATTTTTTATTTTTGCAACTATAACTGCACTGTGCTTTTGATTATACCAACGATGAAATTGAGCAGTCCTCGAAACATGCGACGATGATATTATTATTAATTTAAATAATTTAAAAATTTTTTTATTCAATGATTATTATTAACACCTTCACTCAATAAATATCCATTTTGTTATAATAAATTTCAATTTAAAAATAAATAAAAAATGGATAATTTTATTTAATTTAAATAATAAATTTAATAAATAATTAAACACTATTTAAACGTGTTAAAATTACACTTTTTCGCCCGCAAATTAATTAATATCGCGCCTTAATGTGACACCTTCTGAATAGCCACTCGTTTAAGACTGGTGTTAACGCCTGTCAAATGAAAATTAAAATGATAAATTTTCGAATGAATCGTCAAAGTTTTCTTATCTATAATAAGAAAGGTCCAAAAAAAATAAAAAAAAATATCCAAACATTTCCTTTTTTAGGAATGACTCAACTATAGTGATTTGCTTCAATAAATAATTGTCCATTAAATAATTGTAAATTTATGTTTTTTTTTATAAATGAATAAATAATATTTATATATTTTATAACATTGTGATTATTTAATTTTTAACATATAATGGTTTTTTTTTTTTATTTTTAACAATGCATATATTAATCATCCAACTACGACGTTCATTTTTAGTAATCACAAAATTTACTGATAAGGAATTTTTTATAAATATATCGACAAAAATAGTTTTATAATAAATAAACCGAGAAAAAAAAAAAGTCTCGCGACAGTCACATGATTAGTATATCTTTTATCAATTGTCATTTTTTCAAAAAAATATATTGAAAAGTGTTGATAATTTATCATCAAACAATCACCTTTCAAAATTTAAATTCACAGTTAATTTACATTAATTAAATAATTAATTGAAATTTTTTTTTAAATAAGGGCTACTTGAAAAATAATTGAGAATATTCAATTTGAATTTTGTTTGTTCATTTAAAATAGAAAACAATTATCACTACCACCGTAAAAAAAAAAAAATTAATAATTTAACAATTTTATTATTATTATTTTAATTATTGCTAATTTAATTATTATACTCAAATTATTTTATTGGAAAATTTAATGATATTAATTGTCAAGCAATATTTGTAAATATAATTAACAATAAATTTATTTATTAATTGCAGTTATAATAATTGTTCTTGGATGTTTTAAATATCCATTAAAAAAATTGATAAATTTGAGCATGTTAAAATTTAAATTGTTGATTATATATAAAATGTATATATAATATTATTATTAATTTTAATAAACTATTTCTCGTTGCTTGGTGGCCTTTAAATTACTATCTGAAATTATATTTTATCGAATTTAATTACCTGTAAATATTAAAAGCTGTACTTAATCATTCAAATAAAAAAGAAAAATTACAAATTAGCTTGTTAATAAATATGCAAATTAATATAAATAATCAACACAATAATAATTAATAATCAAAGACAATTTCAAAGAAAAATCAATGTTTATTTTTTTCTTCAACAAAATTATAATACGTAATTATTTTTTTTTACTATTTAACATCATTCCAAATAATCTAGTCTGAAAATTTAATTTTTTATTTAATTTTAAATTAAACCATGTTACTTAGAACTTTTAATGAATATATCAATCAAATTGTTTAAAGATAAATACGTAATTATAAAAAAAAAAAAAAAGGGATAGTTGTTAATTAATTAATTATAAAAATGAAAAAAATATATGTATGAAAAAAAATTATAATAAATATATGGAATAAGCAATATAAATTTAATGGAAATTATTTATTTTGATTGATAATTTTTTATAGTATTTATTTTATCATGTGTATCATCAAGATTTTTCATATCATTAGTATATAATTGTTGACATTTTTTTTAAAATTCAGCAGTATCACTATCAACTTGTGAAATTTTCTTTTTTCCATTATCAATTTCAATGATCATTCTATTTTTTTTTTTTACTGTCATTTAAAATTCTTTTTCAAGCATTTTTTTTTCATTTGTTAAATCACTGACATCTTTATGTAATTTTTTTAATATTTGTGTAACTTCAACATTACATTTGCTGACTTCAGCTTTATCAATTTTACCATTTTGATCATTACAACTTATTTGATTGTTACCTTACCAGTTGTTTACCTTTCAAATTATTAAGTATTAAAGAGAAATTAAACAAATATGAAGTGTACTATTCCAGAAATATCATGGCACAATTGTGATCCTGTTCTTAGTATTGATGTACAATGCTCAACAGATAAAAATGTTGATAATGGAATACCTTTTTGGCGTGTTGCAACTGCAGGTGGTGATTCACATGTGTTGGCAAATTGAAAAAGAATTACAATTTTATTCATTTCAAAATAAATTGTAATTGTGATTTATTGTTGTTGTTGATGTTGTTGTTGTTGTTTTTTTTTTAGATTTGGCATTTGACAGTAAATGAATTGGGAGTTGCAATCGGACGATCAACTATTCTTTATTTTTTAAAATAATCAATTCTTTATCAATTTTCTAAGTAATCAAGTAAACAGATTTAATAAACAACGGGCAAATAAATATTTATAATAGAAAAAAAAATATACACATTTTTTTCTAGACTGCAGATAATAATTTGCAATTAATGCAAAATATATTTAAACTTTTGATTGCAACGTCAGTATTATTCATAGGTAATTTAATTTCATATTAAAAAAATAAGAACTAATATATTTTAAACATTATTTTTTGTTTTGTTTTTTTTTTGAATATAAATTTAAGTTACGCTATAATTATTTTAAAAAATTTATCATTTAATGGATTAGAACTTGAATAAGACTCCAATTAAATATTTAAAAAGGAGGGAATAACATAAAACTTTTTTTTTTTACTGTAAATATTTCAAAACCACAAGCGATCGATGAGATGAGTCAACAATATTACTTATTTTTAGAAATATTTTTTATCCCGAATAATAGATTAAAAAAAATATCCACTTACTAATTTTTTTTTTTTTCATCTTTTGTAGATTTTATTTTCAGACAAAAATCCAGCATTGATCTCATGTCGGAGGAATTTTCTCCGTCATTAGTCTCATGCCGGAGTAATTTCTCAGGAATGAGCCAAGAACGGAGTAATACCGGAGAAATATTTCCACCAGGGCCGAGTTTGAATGAGCAGTCATAAGAAAAAAAATACGTTTGTTAATCAAAAAAGTATAGATCTGATTAATTAATTTTTTTAAATGTATGTGTAAAAAAAAAACAAAGCTGTGTAATTGATCAGTTTGATAATTTAAAAATAAAAAATAAAATCAATAAAAATAAAAATATAATGAAAACAATAATTATTTTATTAATAATATAAAAAAGTATTTAATTTAATCAATTTTTAAATACATAAAAATTTTATATACATAATTATTAACGATACTCCTACAACAATTATGATTAAAATTATAAATACAGCATTATCAGATATTATTGGCTGATGAACAGGTAAATATGTTTTTTCCAATTGTACAATATAAATGTGTAATTCGCAATTCAGTACTATTGCGTGTGAAGTTATAATCACATGTGTTGCTAATTGGTTTTTGATTGATCAGCCATGTTACTGATGGCACTGGGTAGCCAGTAGCATAACACTTCAGCATAATCAATTGAGCTGTATATTCGATTCAGATATTACTGTTGTCTTGTTCATATTTGTGTAATCAAAATATGGTGCCAATTCATCATCGATATGGACATTCATATTTATTGAATCAACCATATTATTTATTATTTTTTTACCTTTGCAAATGTATGATAGTTTTTTTATTTTTGGTATTGCCTTATTAATAAATAATGATGAACAGTGAGATTCAATTCAGTTGTATTTTTTTTTATAATAATATTATTATTTGAGACAACTTTTGTGCCATTTTTATTGTACTAATTAACTTCATTGTACATATACAATGATGCTAAACATGTTACTTCTAACTCATATCAAATTCAAATATTTGTATCATCATTTCTAGTGACACCAAAACCATTTGGTACATCAATCATTCTTATTTGTAAACTTTTTTCTACAAAAAAAACAGGTTGTACAACCTGTTAAAAAGACGCGGAGAAACGTGTAAAAGAAAGTTTTACCACAGAGAAATTCTTCCGAAATCAGGGACGAGGAAAAATTTTTCCACTCATTTCCCCACATTCATTAATTTGATGAAAAGATCACGGGAATTTTGTAGACCAAGTACCTCGGTATATCAACTTTTTTGGAAAAAAGTGTCTTCGAATTTTCATTTTTTTCGAAAAAAATAAGCATCATTATGCTTTGCGTTATGTAACAATTAATAATTAGTCATTTTTTTTTGGAAAAATTAAAAATTGAAAAAGTTAGAAAAAAATCAAAAAAATGGAGAAAATTAGAGAAAGGATGGAGAGATTTGTCCGCCATTTCTCTAACCGTGTGGAAAAATATTTTTCCGCGAAAAAAACACACGGGGAGAAACATGTGGAAAAAATAATTTTACCCCGGAAAAATTCTTCCAAAATCGACGACGAGGTGGAAATTTTTCCACTCATTTCTCCGCATGGGTCAATTTGGGAGAAATTCGGAGTAACCGCGGAAAAATTCGGAGTAATCACGGAGAAATTCGGAAAAATTCGGAGAAATATTTTCATCAGGGGTGTAACAATACATACTTTACATATTACATCAACCATACATGTAAAAAAAATAGTTAATAAACATTGACGACAAAATTCGAGAGAAATTCGGAGTAACCGCGGAAAAATTTGGAGTAATCACGGAGAAATTCGGAGAAATGTTTTCACCAGGGGTGTAACAATATACTATCGTTGTCTTTACTAAATGCTATCAACAAACCATTTTTTGTCGTCAATGTTTATTAACTATTTTTTTTACATGTATGGTTGATGTAATATGTAAAGTATGTATTGTTACACCCCTGATGAAAATATTTCTCCGAATTTTTCCGAATTTCTCCGTGATTACTCCGAATTTTTCCGCGGTTACTCCGAATTTCTCCCAAATTGACCCATGCGGAGAAATGAGTGGAAAAATTTCCACCTCGTCGTCGATTTTGGAAGAATTTTTCCGGGGTAAAATTATTTTTTCCACATGTTTCTCCCCGTGTGTTTTTTTCGCGGAAAAATATTTTTCCACACGGTTAGAGAAATGGCGGACAAATCTCTCCATCCTTTCTCTAATTTTCTCCATTTTTTTGATTTTTTTCTAACTTTTTCAATTTTTAATTTTTCCAAAAAAAAATGACTAATTATTAATTGTTACATAACGCAAAGCATAATGATGCTTATTTTTTTCGAAAAAAATGAAAATTCGAAGACACTTTTTTCCAAAAAAGTTGATATACCGAGGTACTTGGTCTACAAAATTCCCGTGATCTTTTCATCAAATTAATGAATGTGGGGAAATGAGTGGAAAAATTTTTCCTCGTCCCTGATTTCGGAAGAATTTCTCTGTGGTAAAACTTTTACATCACTCCTGCGTCTTTTAACAGGTTGTACAACCTGTTTTTTTTGTAGAAAAAAGTTTACAAATAAGAATGATTGATGTACCAAATGGTTTTGGTGTCACTAGAAATGATGATACAAATATTTGAATTTGATATGAGTTAGAAGTAACATGTTTAGCATCATTGTATATGTACAATGAAGTTAATTAGTACAATAAAAATGGCACAAAAGTTGTCTCAAATAATAATATTATTATAAAAAAAAATACAACTGAATTGAATCTCACTGTTCATCATTATTTATTAATAAGGCAATACCAAAAATAAAAAAACTATCATACATTTGCAAAGGTAAAAAAATAATAAATAATATGGTTGATTCAATAAATATGAATGTCCATATCGATGATGAATTGGCACCATATTTTGATTACACAAATATGAACAAGACAACAGTAATATCTGAATCGAATATACAGCTCAATTGATTATGCTGAAGTGTTATGCTACTGGCTACCCAGTGCCATCAGTAACATGGCTGATCAATCAAAAACCAATTAGCAACACATGTGATTATAACTTCACACGCAATAATACCGAATTGTACATTATACGTTTATATAGAAATTGTACTGGTGAATATAGTTGTATTGTAAAAAACCGTGTTGGTGAGATAACGAATTTTCAAAATTTACAATTGGAAACAACATATTTACTTGGTGATCAGCCAATAATATCTGATAATGCTGTATTTATAACTTTTATCATAATTGTTGTAGCAGTATCGTTGATAATTATGTGTATAATAATTTTTATTTATAAATTAAAATGTAAAAAATCAAGTGATGCTGGTATATCACAATCTTCAAATGGTGAATTATCAGAAATAAATTCTAAGCCCCCAGTTCCAGATCGAATTGAATGTCTACCATATGATGAACGATGGGAGTTCCATGCAAAATCAGAGCAAGTCGGAGATAACCGGAGATAATCGGAAAAAATGATTTTTTGTTTTACTCCGATTTTTCTTCGAAATTTTTATTCAACAATATGCGCAGAAAAACGGAGTAATATCGCAGAAAAACGGAAAAAAATCGGAGGCCAACGGAAGAATATCTAAGAAAATTGGAGAGATCACTTTCACCAGGGTTTATCTGAAGTTTCTTCGAATATTTTTGGAAAAAAATTACTCTTCAATTTTTCATATGTAAACTCTTATTTCTGGTTTTTTTAAATTAAAAATATTATCATTAATAATTAAAAAATAGCTTACTTGAAAATGTTTCAATGTTTTTACCATTTAAACTGATTTAAACTACCGCGTAAATGACAGTTGCAATTTCTATGAAAATTAAAAATAGCAGCAAATAGCAATGAAAATTCGCCCATACTGTATTTTATTTGTTAAAAAACACACGAGTTTTATTGAATGTTATTAATAAACAAACATAAGTGACAGTCTATTGGATTACAAAGTTATGATTATTATAAAAAATTACAATTTCATCAGGTAATTAAAAAACGAAAATAAATAAAACAAAAATCCAATTTATTTATTTCTTTAATTGTTCTATTTAGTTTTTTTTGAGGTTAGAAATTATACCAATTCGATTATGTCACAAGTGTATTCTTAGTGTTTTTTATAAATAAAAAAATACCTATCAAGGTCAAAATAAACATTCAAATAATACAATTACAATATCAACAATAATAATTAAATATTTTTTAAAATTATTATTGTACTTGGATTAATTCAAATTTAATTTTTTAGGATGAGGTGAATTTATAATATCTAACATGATACTTTTGTTGACTTCATTAAAACTCTGTAGACAGATAAAATGTCCTACAAAAATTCCATCAGTTGTTGTAAGTTTGCTATACATATATTTTTATAATTTGTATTTATTTATATAAAAATTGTATATTATTTTATTTAAAGTATTCATCAATGCCACTGGCAAAAGAAAAAAAATGTATCAAAGAAAAACCATGGATATCAGTATCAGATACATCAGAAGACCAGTTAAAAAATTTAAAAATACTGAAACCTTCAGTTTTACTACCTCCTGACACAGTATTTAATGATAAATTAATAAATAATAATTTAGCATCAACTTTAACTAGTCCAAATGTAGTTAAATCTAAAATAGCTGAAACAGAATGGAAAAACATTGAATTAGATTGTACAAAAATAACAAAATATTGTCTTATGTTATCAAAAATAAGATTAACATGTAAGTTAATCATAAACATATTAAAATATAATTTTATATTAATAATTTATTATATTTTTTTAAAATTTAGCATTAGTTGTGATAACAACAATGGGTGGATATGCACTTGCACCAGGTGCATTTGATCCACAAACATTTTTAATGTGTTCAATTGGTACTGGTCTTGTATCAGCAACAGCAAATTCAATAAATCAATTTTTTGAAGTACCATTTGATTCACAAATGTCAAGAACTAAAAATCGTGTTCTTGTTCGTGGATATATAACGTAAAAATTAATTTTTGCTAATTAAAAATAAATTGTAATTATATTTTTATTAAAAAATATTTAAATTATTTTACAGACCAGCTCATGCAATTGCATTTGCTGCATTATCAGGAATGGCAGGTTTTTCAATACTTTATTTTCAAGTTAATGGTTTAACTGCTGCACTTGGTGCTGCAAATTTAATACTTTACACATTAATTTATACACCATTAAAACGTGTTTCAATAGTCAATACTTGGGTTGGTTCTATTGGTACGTAATAACACTTGGAAAAATGATTAATAAATTATTAATGTTAATGTTTTTATTTGCAGTTGGAGCAATTCCACCTTTGATGGGTTGGGCAGGTTGTATGGGTGATATTTTATCACCTGGTGCAATGATCATGTCAGGAATATTGTATGCCTGGCAATTTCCACATTTCAATGCTTTATCATGGAATTTAAGACCAGATTATTCACGTGCTGGTTATAGAATGATGTCTGTTACAAATCCAGATCTTTGTAGACGTACTGCCTTTAGATATTGTGGTGTTTTGATGGGTCTTTCTTATCTTGCACCAGTTTTAGATGTTACCAATTGGTGGTTTGCACTTGCATCAACACCTCTCAATGCTTATTTTTTATATCTTTGTAAGTTTATTTATTTATTTTTGATAATTATGTTTAGAAAAATTAATTATTAATTATTATTTTTTGTATGTTTTTAGCTTGGCAATTTTATAAACAATCAGACAGCTCAAGTTCTAGAAAATTATTTAGATTTTCACTTTTACATTTGCCAATTTTGATGATCATGATGTTGGCAAGTAAAAAATCATGGTCAAGTCAAACAGATAATAATGAAAATAAAAAAATTGACATTGATAAAAATAATCAGACGAATATTATTGATAATTTAACGAATTTATTATCACCAACTTCTGTATAGGTAATTGAAATTATTAAAATCATTTTTTTTTTTTTTTTTTCTAGACCTCAATTTAATTGTAGAATTATAATTTTTATTTAATTTACAAAATGAAAATTATATAAATAAATATGTTGTAAATATTTTGATGATAAATATAGATATTTAAAGTTTAAAAAAATTTATTTCAAAATTTATTTTATTTATACAATTATTATGTGCAGAATTTTGTTTAATTTTTTATTTTGTTTTCCTATTATTTTTCTTTTTTTTTAAATTGATAAAAATAATTGTCATGTTGTATTTATTTCGTTTCGTTTAATTTTATAATCAATTGCTATTTTTCTTCGTGTTTTTGTCATATTTCTGTGGCCAATGCAGTCGAGATTTTCGCTGTAACATTTATTTCTACAACATTGTCGACAATATTTGTATTCACATTTCAATCCCTGAAATTAAAAGAAGAAAAAATGATTAATTTTTATATTTTTAAATTGTGTTAATATTTATAAAATAAGTACCGAAGGATTTGGACAATTTTGACAAAGATCTGTTCCTTTTTTAACTGGCAAACCAAGACGTTGTTTATGAGCAACTTTTTTAAGTTTTTTCATTTTTGATTTTGATACTTGGTTACCATCATCATCCAAATATTCTCTTTTAATTCCATACTTTTCCTATAAATTAAGCAAAATATAAATGAAAAAAAAACCAACACGTAAATATATTTTAATTTAAATTAATTTTCTCTTACCGATTCAATTTTTTTAGACTCTAATTTACTAATATGTTCTTCTGGTGTTGATCTCACGTAAGGCTGACACAACCATGGTGGTAATTTTAAATTATAATCATCAGTATCTGGTCTCCAAGTTAATTTACCCTCATGATAAGGCAAATATTGTTCTCTCAAATTATCAACAACATTTCTAAATGATTCCATTGTAGAATTTCTTGCTAAAATTTCACGTTCCTCTGAATTTTCTGGGAGAGATAAACTAACAAAGAAAAATTAAAAAAACATTTATACATGAATTTTTCTATTGATAAAAATAAAAACTCACATGTGTTGAAAAATTTTAAAAAGATGACCACGTACAAATGATGCTGGTGCTGGATATTTATCAACAAGATCAAGATACTCAGTTGCTGGTATCCAACAAGGTGGATAACAACCCTCAAATATAAATGGATTATATAAATTACCTTCAGCTGACATGACACCTTGTACACCAGTAAATTCAATACATTTATCAACATCCTGAATACACTGTATATTACCATTAGCAAATATTGGTATTTTAACAGCATCACAAACAGCTTTAATATGTTCCCATGATGCTAATCCAGTTAATGGACCTTTTTGTTCTCTTGTTCTTCCATGTACAGTCAATAAACTTGCTCCAGCATTTTCCAACATTTTAGCATATTCAATTGTTTTATTTAACTCTGGAAATACTCGTAGCTTACAAGTTACTGGTATTTTTAAACCTTTTTTAAGTGTAACAACTAAAACATAATAAAAATTCAATATTAATTTATTTAAACTGACTTTTGATGTTGTTATTGTTTTTTAATTTACCAATATTTTTTAATAGCTCCCAATCATCTTGTAAAAATGCACCATAATGTCCACGTTTAGCAATACCCTGTGGACATCCCATATTAACATCAATTGCATCACAATATGGCTCAGCAAATTTAGCTGCTTGTAATATTATATCTGGATCATTACCACAAAATTGTACAATAAGTGGTCTATCTTGTTCATTTGTTTGTAGTGCATCTTTACGATATTTAGCATCTCGACAAAATACAGATGAATGAAACATTGGTGTATAACACAAATCACCACCATGATTTCTTGATAATAATCTCCATGCTAATTCACTGGCATCTACCATTGGTGCAACAATATGCCTTGGACATCCAATTTTAATCCAAAAATTATCACCACTATTTTCATTATGTTCTTCATTCTGAAAAATAACATAAAAATATATTTTATTTTCAAAATTAATTTATGATTTTATCATGATAATGTTTATGATATTTAGGGGAAAATTTTTAATTATACATATTTTTATTTTTTAAAGTTGATATCGCCCTCTTCATCTCCCTGAATTTTAAATTTTTTTTTTCATTTAAGATCAACAATTATTGTTAAAGGTCAAGAATAACAAGGTTTTTATTTTTTAAACTCGTTAAGTTATTGTCTGTTTAGATCTATCGATCAAAAACATAATAAACGAGTAAAAAAAATTGAGTGTTTTTACCTGAGTTACATGAGCATGTTGAATTGTCACGCGATGAAGAGTAAACCACGCAAACAAAAATAAAAAACATTTTATTATAAAATGATATATTAAAATACTTGTTGTTGTGAGTAAAAAAACTTGGATGTACCTGGTACAAACACCATTACACTCAAACCCCATAAAAAAAATCGATAGATTTTTTAAATTAATGAATTTATTATTCATCATTTTTACAATTTTATTTTTTAAATTTCAAACAAATTGTATTTACATTTAGTTTTAAATAAATGATTGAAAATTTTTTATATATTTTGAGCAAGATGAATGAAAATTTTATCAATGACAATGATTTGGTATTTTATTTTTTGAGCACACTCAAATTATCACGATTTTAAATATATTTTTTCTAAAAAATCATTAAATAATGGACGGATTTTGATGTACCATTAAATAAACAAAAAAAAATAATAAATAATATTGATTAATAAATTCAGTCATCAGGAAAAAAATGTTTTTTTTGAATTGGTGATCTTGGTGATGTTGGTTTTGATAATTCCGATTCAGGTATTGGTGATAATTGTGCTGATTGTGTAACATGTTGACTTATTTTAAATCTTGGTCTACGATTAAATGATGATCTTCTTATTCGTAATTGTTGTTGATTTCTCTTACATACTGGTAAATTAAATATTTTATTTTCATGTATAATATCATTTGATAAATCAGTCGTTGATAAATTCAACGGTGGCAATGTTATTTGTTGTCTTTGTGGTATAACTGAAACTTGAATTCGTTGATCCACTTCTTCATCTTGTTTTTTATCAACAACACTTGGCATAATTGTCATAATTTCTTCATCTTTTAAATCTAAATAATCTGGACTTTCCACTGGTGATACACGATTTTTTTTACCCTTGATATTTTTATTTGAATCAAGCTTTTTTTGACGTGTATTTTTACGCAAACGTGTACGTAAATATTTTTGTATTCTCTTAACAGTTTTACATTTTGTTGTTGTTAATTTATCATCACTATTTACAAAATTACTATCATGTTGATTTTTATTTTTATTTTTATTATATCTATCAGACCAATTGTGATTTTTAATAATCGAAAAACAACATGACACTGGTGATGGTGTTGATGGCTTCAATTCAATACTATTATTTACAATTTTTTTATTTGTTTCAATTGTTTGTGATGTAAGCTCAATGGACGTTGCTTCTTCATGATTTTTATATGAAAAATATAAATGAAAATTACGTTTATCATTATTTTGTATATTATTTTTAATATCATTTGTTGTTGAACAAATATAAACATGATTTCGATTATCACTATTCATGCTGCTATTATTAATATTATTACAAAAATGATAATTATTATTATTAAGATTATTTAGACAAAGATATTGACGATTATTTGTTGGCTGATAATTTTGCATTGGCATTGTCATAGTCATTGTTGACGGTGTTGTTGCTGATGCTGATGTTAATGATGTTATTGTTGTATTATTAATATTATTTAATTCACGTTTATTTTTAACATATTCATATGTTGTTATTCCCAAATACGTTATGTAACCATGGAAGACACAAAGATGTATCAATAATGCAGCAGCAATTGCTGATAATAAACAAACAATTGTTATTATTATCAATGAACTATTATCTTGTATTGGTGTTATTGGTAATGTTGTATTGTTGTCCATAATTATTGTATTATTTGTTTGATTGTTAATGTAATAATTAATACTCGTTGCAATTTCAATGAATGATAATAAAAATGATATCAATGCTGATACTATTGCTGATACAATACATATTATAAAAAATTTATAATTACGTTTACCAATACAATTGTTTAACCACATACAATGATGATCAAAATTATCAATACATTTATTACATACAGAACAATGTTTAGTTTTTTTTTCACTTGATATTGTTATATTACACAAATGACAACGTCCATTTTCAATGACATGTTGATGCTTTGTTTTATCAAATTCTGGTACAACAATATTACTTGGTTGTTTACGTATTTTTGATGATGATGGATCAATTAGTAATGATAATAAATGTGATGATATATGTATTATTAATACAATTGTTACTAAATATTTTAGAATGTCATTGTATGGTTTATTAACTTGTGGTAATAATTTTATGATGAAGGTTGTTATTAGTAGCAGCAAAATTAACCATCCAACAA
This sequence comes from Aphidius gifuensis, assembly GCF_014905175.1. Taxonomy (NCBI): domain Eukaryota; kingdom Metazoa; phylum Arthropoda; class Insecta; order Hymenoptera; family Braconidae; genus Aphidius; species Aphidius gifuensis. The sequence goes on from NC_057793.1 coordinate 1,826,827, forward strand.
TTTGTTGTGGATGTAATGGTAATTGTAGACCATTTAAACGACGTGTTTTACGTTGTTCTGGTGGTTTTAAGTAATTTGCTGACTGAAATGAACAGCAATTTGATATATTTTTTGATGATTTTAGCATGACAATGATTGTATTAATCCTATCATTGTTTTTTAATATTTTTTTATTGTTTTAACATTATTATTACTATTGATAATTCAGCTTGATTGTGATGATAATTTGTTAATTAATATCAAATTTTTATAATTGTCATTTAAAATGTATTTATTCATTTTAGCTTTTAGATTGATAATTGATTTTTAAAGTTCACTGGTTCATACAATCGAGTTTTCAAGTATACTGGGTCGTTGTTTTACATTCCACTGGATATTACAATAATTTTGTTCTCATTTTTGTAATATAAGACACCACGTTTTTGAACGTGCGCATTAAATTAATCGATAATAATGGCATGGCAACCTTTTGTTATATTCAAAACATGAAATATTGTTTTTTAAATTTTATTTATTATTTTTGTTATCTATTTGTCATTATATTTTTATGTAAATTTAATTACATTTTTTGTATTTTCCCGGCTAAATTAAAAGGCAGAGAGAGAAGGGAAAAATTAAAATCATTGAATAAATTTAATTTTATAATTTTTATGGTTTAATTGTTGTTAAAATGATAAAAATGTTGATGAAAAAATTGTAGTTTATTGATTGATGAATAAATATTTAATTTCAACTCTTTTTTTTCTTCTCTAAAGTGAAAATTACATGTTTTATAAATGAAGACTATAACCTCAATATACACACTTGTTTTAATATTATTTATTATTTAAATTATGATTAATTTATCAACCTTGGGGAAATTATTATTAAATAAAATAATTTTTTTATTAATAATTTACTTACTTCGTTTTTATTAATGATATTTATATTATCCATTTCATTATTTATTGACATCATACTAATGCTTGATTGTTTACAACTTGTTATTATGTCAAATTTTATTTATAGAAAAACAACAAATTACAATAAAAATAAAATCACAAAATTTAAAAAACACTTGTTTAACAATAATTATTAATTTTTTCTATTTGATATTTATTTATTTTAAATACATATTGTTTAAATAACACACATTTTTTTCACACACAAAATTTTTTTAATTGATAAACAAAAATAATAATAATAACTTGGAAATTATCTCTCTATTTTATCGACGTTTTATTAATGGTGGACTGATGGCGGAAAGTTTGAATTTCAACGAAAGAAAATAATATCTTTCGAGTATTGTTGTTAATAATTATTTTAATAATATCTGAAAAATAATTTTTGTATTAAAACTAAGAATATGGAGTTTTTAAGATTTTAATCAATTGATTAATTAATTAACGTTTTTTAATTTAAAAATTTAATTGATTAATGATGGTATTTTATTGTAAATTTAGTATAAAAAAAAATGAATAAATAATATGAATAATTACATGACGAGCTTTCTTCAAATTTTTATTTTTGAAAATTTATAATTTTTAATTTAATAACAGTAATAATTGTTGTTGTTGATATCAGACTGTTTTCTGAAAACAAAAGATTTTATATAGAGTTTATTTATAAATATATATTTTAATTAGTTTGGTGATCAATAGGTAATTAAAATCTCGTTTCTTTTATCTGTAAATATTTTTTTTAGAGTTTGTCGATATAAATATAATTTTGAAGGCCGTAAAAGTATGAAATCGTGATACCAATTACCAAATCATTTCGGATACAGTGCCTCGTCTTTAAAAAAATTTGATTTTTTCAATTATATCTAAAAATTATTTATTTTTATTCATTTAAAACAGATTGGAGAAAAAAAAAATTAGATTTATTTCAATGATTTTATGTTATTTAAATAAAAGTAAAAAAGAAATTTTAGAAAAAAAAATTTGATATTGATTATAGATAATTTTTAAAATATCAAATAAACAGAAATATATTAATTCATCAATTTTAATAAACGATATATAATGATAGAAACTAATACAAAGATAGAATAAATATTACTAAGAAAAAAAAAAACGCCCCGGCTTGGATTTGAATCAGGCAGCGAATCAATTTCAAGCAGACTATAGAGATCAATTTTTTATATATATTTTTGATAAATTTTTAATGAGTGAGTCAAAAAATAAAAAATATAATCCCGCGACTTGGATTTGAACCAAGAACTTCAGATAATCGTTTAGTTTTTTTTAGTTTTTTTTTTAGTTTTTTTTTAGTTTTTTTTAAAAACTAAAAACTCCACCGTCCTTCAATTCGGCAATTTAAAAACCGATCTGACACGTTACCAATTACGCCACCACGAGATATTCTCTAAACAAAACTCATCGTCTATATTAATTTAAAGAACAGAAAAACAAACAATACTCTATATTATTACATATTAATAATTATTTATAACTAATAAATTATAATTGACAACTATTAAAAATTTTAATAGAAACAATTTTATTATTAAATAAGAAAAAAAAAAAATTTCAAACTTTTTTCTAATATTATTTATCAAAAAAAAAAAAAAAAAACAATTGAATAAAACTGTATTTTAATTTTTTTAACTCGTTAATATATTTAATTTTTTTTCTCATTATTTAAATATATCATTGTTTATATTTTTTTTTTCCAAATTATTGAAAAAAAAACTTTTCACCTTTAAATTTTTTATTTTTTAAAACTTTTATTTATAATAATATATTTAATAAATTTTATAAACAATAAATAAGTAAATTAAGTTTATATATTTTTTTGAAGTCATTAAACTTTATGATTATTTAAATTTTAAAATATCTACATTACCGGTTCGATATTTTTCGACAGTCACAAGAAGCTTAGAAAAACGATATAAAAAAATATATTGACATCAGCTGACATCAATCAACTGAAACAAACACGTGGGATGAATGTTTACTGTTTATTGTTTTTTATTGCTTTTTAATTCAACTAAAACTTAATTATAGTGAATATTCTATTTTAATTTCATAAAATATGGAAGAGTTTAGAAAAAAACGTAAATTAGAGCTGGAAAAAAATTTTGTAAAAAAATATAAATTTAAAAGTGAAATTTACTTTAGCGAAAAAAAAAATGAGGTTAGTTGAAAGTATACAATTGCAGTAAAAAAATGCTTGTTGATTAATTATTAAATTTAGTGTTGTTAATTATAAATATTAATTATTTTGTTTTTAGATATACTATCAGGATCATGATCATTTATGCGCCAAAAATATAATAATTGACCATCTTAATGATGATTGTCTAGCTGAAATATTCATGTATGTGCCAGCATGTGAAAGACCAAAAATTGCATTGGGTACGTGATAACTACATTATCAATAAATAAATTAAAAAATTGACTTACTTATGATAATTAATATATATTTATTTTTTAGTATGTCAAAAATGGAAAAGAGCCCTTGATTATTCTTGGAGTAATGTCAAAAAACTTGAACTAACTTATTGGAAATTTTATAAAAAACCAACTTGCTTAAAGAAATATCCAACACTCGATGAACAATTAAATTTTTTTAAATCACTGTTATCTAAATGTGGTCATTACATAACACAGTTAGACTTGACAGCCTATCGTCATTGTAACATAGTGCCAGTTATTAATGAATATTGTCCAAACCTTGTGGAACTTCGATTGAGATTTTTCTATATTGACCGCGTGATATTAAATAATGCATTTTCACGTCTATGTAAGCTTAAAGTATTAGCAATTATATTTCAAGATTTTAAAGAGAAATTTATACCTCTTAATTTAATCTATTCATTAAGAAACGTTGCTGATACATTGACTGATCTGGTTCTGTTAAATTGGACAAAAAAAGTGCGTGTCCCCTGTGAATTTTCAAAAGAAACTATTTGTGTGATTCGTGAGTTTAAGGCCCTGAAAAGAGTTGATATTAGTGGTATAATACCTACCCAAGATCTTGAAAAATATTTGCATGATAAGATGTCAGTATATACTATTCATGATGTTTACTTGTCCTTAGTTGAGACGATTCAGCTCCGAAATATCAAGAGATTATTTTTGGACGGATTGCTTATTACCGATGATGGTGTGTATACTATTGCGAATAACTTGAAGCGATTGAAAGTGTTTTTTCTGGATTGGAGTGATATAACTAATGTTGGTATGGTAACAATTTCAAAGATGAATTTAATGGCTCTTGGTTTTAATAGCTCTAATGACGTTATTGATTCGTCATCGATCAAGTTGCTTAAAAATCTGAAAACATTAAGTTTTACACTCAGCAATAAAATTACTGATGATTTAGCCATGAAAGTTCTTAAAAATTCACCAAAGCTGGAACGGTTTTATGTTATGGACACAAGTGTAACTGTTGAATTTATCAAAAAAGCAAGAGAAATCTCAAGCAATCGAAAAATACCTTTGTGTATAGGTGTTTCATTCGAGTGTGATAAAAAAAAATATGAATCGGCATATTTAACAATTCAGCGAATTTGATGAATAAAATGGTATATAATGCTAGATTAATAAAAAAAAATTCAAAATTATTTTCAATTAAAATTTATATCAGAGTCAAATATAATATACTGAATTTATTTTTATTTAAAAAATAAAAAAGTTATTGATAACTGACAAGTAGTAAATTTATTTTAAATTTTAAGAAAAAAATTTTAAATGACAAAGATATAATCTCTATTTAATTTTCATACCTATATATGAATTATTAAGCAATAATAAAAATAAGAAAATAAGGTTTGATCATTTATTTTCTATCATGCGACACAATTATTTATCGTAACGTTTTACTATCTGTAATAAAAATTGATAATATAATTTGTAATAAATATTTATGTAAATAAACTTGGGCCGGTTTTTTCGTCAACAATTACAGTTGACTAGAAAATGGGGATTAAAAAAATTTAACTAATAGTTATATTTAATAAATAAATAAATAATAGTGACACATGAAAAGTAAAATAGTAGTACCTTTAAATTTTTGTTTTTAAAAATTTATAATTTTTAATTTAATAAACAATAATAATTGTTGTTGACTTAGTTTTTTTTGTAAAATTGACTATATTTTTTTCTGTCTCATTGTTTGTTTATTGTTAATAATAATAATATTTATTATTATTATTTGGGTTAAATAAAAATCGATTGAGACTTGAGAGTATTTTTGCTGCGCGTACGCAACCAAGTGTCGAATTGGCCAGGTCCCTGATGCCTCTCATCTATTTTTTAAATATAAGAAAAACAAAAAAAAAATTCAACAATGAACTAGATTTTGTAAATTTATTTTCTTTTATTATTTCATCTTCTCAGACAAGACACTAAGTAGAGTAGAGTGCATTTTCTCGCGTTCATTCTTTCAAAAAGAACAATGAAATAACCACACACAAAAAAATTGTACACATCATGAGAGAAAAGTACAAATAACAAGTACAAGTAATTTAAAGAAATGAAAAAAAATACGAAATAATAGTAAAAAAAAGAAATCTTGGAAAAAAACACAATGTAATTTTTAACTCTTTTCAATTTTTCAAATCTTTACATTAATTTTTCAGATTTTTCTCTCAAACAATATTTCAATTTATATTACCAAAATAAAATAAAAAAATATAATAATAATGAAATGCAAAATAAAAAAATATTATAGAAACTAACGATATAGATAAGAAATATATATTGAATAGGAATTTAGAAAGTTTTTAAAAAGACTATAAAATTAATTACAAAAAAAAAAAAAAATAAAAAATTGGTTTAAATAAAACAGAAACAAAAATCATCAAACAAAAAATTAATCAACAATTTAAATAATTTATTTTCTATATTTTTAATAAGTTACAATTTAATAAATAAATAATTAAAGAAAAAAAAATAATGTTATTATTAAAAATTTAATAAAAGATTTTATTTTTTTATAGAAAAATATGTTTATTAATTGAAAAAAAAAATAATTTCTATTAATTTTTATTGATAATTATTAATTTGTATTAATTAATTAATTGAATTTTAAATGTTACATAAAAATCAGGGTAACACAATATCAAGTTACGTTACTGAAAAAGTGAGTGAGTTGAACCAGCCGGAACCAAACGAAGAACCTCATGTTGTATGCATGTGTATGTGTGTGTGTTGCCATCTTCGTCTTTTTTATTATAAAATTTGTCAGTTTGTGCTCGACAACCAGCCAGTGCACTGACAAAGTACAAATAAATTTTTATCAAAGTGTACACATAGCTCATTGACATATTAATCAAACTTGATAATTAATATTATTTATTTAACAAGCTAAAAACAACAATATAAATTAATTTTCCTCGTTTATACGTCATATTATTTTCTACTCATAACCCCAAAATTATCATGACAAATTAAATCAATTAATAATAAAAATAGTGAAAATTAAAAATAGAAAAAAAAATATACAAAACAACCAACAAATATTTGTTGAATTATTTATTTTTTTGCGAGCTAATTATTGTCTGTTAGTGAAAAAAAAAATTCGTAGAATATTAGGATAAATAGAAAATCGATTTTGACATTTCTCAGTGAAGAAGGTGAAGAATGAGTTATTGTTGTTTGACGAAGGTGGGATTGGGTCGAGAGGTGGCTCACAAGGATCAATGCCACTCCAACCCAGTGGCCCATTGAATCTTTGAAAAAAAAAAATTATTAAATAATTCAACTTGGACCAGTCTATTTTAGCAACAAAAAAAAATTATTTAAACAATATAACCAAAACATTCTGCTTAAAGTGAAAAAGTCAATTGTGTTTTTTTTTTTTTTTTTATAAAATTAATAAGTGTCTAATTTAATTAAAAAAAAAAATAATTAATTTTGTTTGACAATGCTTGGAGTTTTGAAACGACGTTGGAAGCCCTCAAAAAGGTAATAACAATTGATTAATTAATTAATTTAAACAATGTCAACAATTAATTATCAAAGAAAAAAAAAATTTAATTATTTTGTTTTTTTTTTTTTTATTATTAATTCATCTAGAATGTTCTAATAAAAAAAAAAAAAAAATACAACAACTTTGTCTATTAATAGTTTGTTTATAATTAACTATTAATAATGAAAAATAATTATTGATTAATTAATTTATAAATAAATACAGCTAAAACTTTGCGTAGAAATTTTTTTTTTGAAAATTAATTTACAACAATGGAGTAATTATTATTATTATTTATTATTAAAAAAATTTTTTTTTCATTAATTAATGTTTTATTTATTATTTAAACAAATTTTATTTTTGCCAATAAATGTCATTTTATTTATAGACATATTTAGTATCTCAAAGTTTAGACAAACATTTTTTATTTTTTCAAATTTTATTTATTCATGTCGGTAAGGATCTGAGAATATATTTTTTTTTTTTTTTGGCATCTATGTTTAGCTGGTACCTTCTAACCGAGTTTATCGTTTGCCACTCATTCATGCAAATCTTGCATTTATTTATTTTTTTGTCAACTTGATTTTATCATCTTTTTTCGGCCTCGAAATTATCAAGTTTCTTTTGATGAAACTCGTCGTTAGAAAAAAAATTCAAATACAATAATAAATTAATTTTTTTGATGATTAAAAAAAGTACTTAAATACTCGCAAAATAATAAAACTTTAAATGAATTTTTTATGATATTTTTAAGTTGTTTATTTTTACCTCAAAGCAGACAAACTTTATTTTTTTTTTTTAAATTTAAAGTTTCAAAAGTTTTTAGTAATTAATTCATGAATATTCTTGTTGTGCTTTGATTAATTATTTCAAATTAAAATCATGATATTCATAGTCTTGTAATTTAAATGATTTTCTTGAATATTAAATTTAATAAAAAATATTTGAATTACTGATCATGCCATTTCAAAGATCTAATCAACCTGTAAATTTATATTATTTTATATAAATCTTTCAACATGATTTAAATTATTTTTTTTTTATTTATTTTGCAAAAATATTTACATTTAAATTACTTGATAATTTTATTATTATTATTTTGAGTTTTTTGTTTTTTTTAAGTGGACATTTCAAGTGATTTATTATAACTCTTGTTGAGATAAAAAAAAACAAAAATAATATGTACATTTAAATTTTTGTATTTTTAAAAAAATTATATTTTATCTTAATCAGTGTAATATTCGTATACACAAGAGTTGGTAAGAAAAGATACGGTTGAAAGGGAAAAATAGTGTTGTTTTGTAAAATGTTGGTTTGTATTTTTCCTTTTTTTTTTTGTTGAAATGCACTCGAGTGTAGTTGAAGAAGCCAAACGAAGCGTATCTTTTAGAACCGCATGTTTCCTCATGCGTTGGTTCTTTGCCCTCGGGGCATCGTCATCATTATCATCATCAGAATAATCATCCTTTTTTTTTTTTTTTTTGAAAAAAATCCCTTAAAATATACGAAAATATATATTCAAATTTAATATACGTGTATGCAAAAATTTAGGTCAGTACTTTGTGCAGGTCCAAATCGATAAAATGCTGAAAAAAAAAATGAAAAAAGTTTGACAATTTTTATCTTTATATATAGCAAAGATACCTATCGAATTTTTTGTCTAGAATATAAATTTACATTTAAAATATATCTTGAACGTTATATAAAAAAAAAAAAATTTTAAAGCTTATGATTATTATTTTTTTGGAGCAGCAATAATATTTCATAATAAATTTTTAAAATTTTATATGACTATGATGAATTATTCTAAAAATAATGCACTTATTTTTGATAATAATAATTATTAATATTAATTTTAAAATATTATCATTTTGATTAATTAAAAACATTTAAAATTAAATTTACAAAATTATTAGTATTTTATTTTTGAGAAAAACAATGCTAATTATTTTGAAATTAAAATTGAATTTTTTTTTTATTTCTTTAATAATTTTTGATATATTTTATGATATCTTCCGGTTGAAAATATAAACCCCAAGTTAACCGTTATATATTTTATAATTACGTTATAATATTGAGAATTTATTTAGTGAGCATGACGACGACGAGCAGTGTACACCACCTCCACCACTTCCCTCATCAACATCATCAACATCGTGAGATACCTGATGCAAGTTATTATTCCGATACGCTTAAAAAAATTCTAAATACAACGCGACACAATCTAATGAGTTTCTACTTTTATATTTTATTTATGATATATTATTGTTTTTTCTTTTAAAAAAATAACAGAAGCCTTAGTTTTATTTGTCGCGTTGTCAGACACTGCAACCACTGACCTAGTCTACCATTAAATCCTCCCTAACTTTTCATATTTTTTTTTCAAGATGTTCTTGAAAACTTTTGTCTTCATTATCAAGCCTATCACTTGAGTATAAACACAGCTAAAAATTCTACTTGTATTCAATTCTTCTTTTATAACTAAAAAACTTGAATAAAAAAATTTTTTTTTAAATTACACCTCAACTTTTTGAGTATTCAACACACGACGATGACTAATTGGATAACAACTTTTTCAAATTAAAATTAGGACACATTGTTAAATTAAAAAAAAAAAAATTATTTTTTTATTTATTTTATTTTCTATATATTCATTAGACTTTTTATTTAATTATCTTGAATTTATTTGGCTTTTTTATTGTTTTTTTTTATTTATTGAAAGAAAGTTTTTTTTTTTATGAATTTTTATTAATTTAAAATTGTAATAATTTTTTGAAAGTATTTTTTATATTTATCATAATGATTTGTGGTTTAAAAAAATATATTTTTTAATATTTATCTTTATTAGAAATTATTTTTAACAATTGATAAAATTTATAAATAATTTTTGTTGTTTTTCATTGAGATTTTCTCTGGATTATTTTGATATTTCTCCAAAGAAAATGACCCCATGAACTAACGTCTTACAATCTTCATTTAACAACAAAAAAAACAACAATAACAACACCAACAACAACATTTTCATGATAGATATAACGTATAAAATATTAAGATTGAAATTAGTATATGAATGCACTTGGCTGCTGCAAGACCCTTGGCTAATTATGGTAATGACTAAACCCTACTATCATTTTCTAAATATATACTCAACTTGAATGCCACACAAAGATAACTATATTATCATCATCAAATATATATAAACACCACCAACACCACCACCACCATCACCAGTACCACTTGAGTTAAATATTATTCAACTTGAATCCATCAGTTTAATTAAAGCCTCTTTAAAATACATTAAATATATCATTAAAATTATTATTTTATAATTTCATTAAATAACATACAATAACAAACAATTATTATTTCTTTTTATTTAAACAATAGTCGTTATAAAATTCATTGTCTAGGTGGAATTCAATTGGTCTACGCCCTTTATTATATACCTGAATAAAAAATAAAAATCCATGATTCTTATCAATGCGGCAATTTATTTCAATCCTCATTGTTACTTTTTTTTTTTTTTTTTAAATTCACAATTACAGTACTCTGTACATTTGTGTTTTAATATTTTTTTTTCTCAAACAACAGTTCGTGATACACATAAAATAATAATTAATAAAATTTTTTTTTAATAAAAAAAAAAAAATATAAAAATTAATTTAAAAAAATATAAATACTTTCACAAACGAGTTGGCATTTTTTTTTTTTTTTTGTTAAATAATATTGATGAAATTCCAGTTGATGGCCTTGATGTTTATTAAAATAAATTTTTAAAAAATTAAAAAAGCAACAATGAATAGACATAATTTTTTTTGTAAATACGTTTTATAAATTTTAAGATCTATTTATCTATTACCATATACAATATGTAATTGTTGATGCGTACATATGAATCCGGAAAATGACAATTTCACAAATATATTCATTGTCTTTTTGATTGTATTGTAAATTGTCTGAATGTGACTATGTGAGTAAATTCGTGTCGTCATTGATGTCAATTTATTCAATGAATAATAACAATGATTTTGTTCTGGTTTGTGAACATGAAACATACTGATTATTGATGCAGGTGGATATTCCAATTTCCATTTGAATATTCCATATGTGATTTTATTTTAAAATATTAAAACAGTTGATGATGATGATGATGATGACGATGATAATACATGATACAATCCTGATCATACAGCTTTTACTTAGTTGCTTCTGGTAACGACATAAATTACAAATCGATATAGTGAATCGATAAAGTAAATGAGATTTTACTTTAAGTATATATTCCTGGTGAATGGTGATATTAATGGATCATCTTATTCAACATAGTTGATTGCTATTGGCGCTGGTTGCTGTTGCAATGTCTTCTGGCATCCTTGGTTTTCTAATTGGACATCTGTGTCGCTATTTATCTTAAATACGATAACCCTCATTCAGCTTCATACACACCAGTGTGTGATAAATAACTGCAGCATCAACCAATCCATAATGTCATTTAGCTCAAAAAAAAAATTACATATTATTTTCATTTTTTTTAAACAATCAAAATTCATTTGTAATTACGTTTGGTTGGAATTGTTTTAAAATACTTGTGGCTTATTTATTTTTTTTTCTGTTTGCTTTGAGGATAAGAGGGAAGTCAGTAGAAAAATAATAAAAATAAAATAACCGCGCCTGGAAAGCTTGGCAGACAGGTCGGCGTCCTCCATCAGAACATTGTGAACTGCATTTACGATTACGACTCATGCATCACAACTCACCTTCACTGTACCCGCTATTTAATTTTTTTTTTTTTTTATTTATTTAATTTTTTTTTTATATCTTTTTCTCATATCACTTTCTTATTTATTTTTCACTGCATTTTTTTTGGGACTCTTTTAGGTGGTCCTTTCTCGTTATTATTTTTTTTTTGTCGCATATTTTTTTTCTTCATACAATTTTCAGTCAGCCAAATTCACGCTCTATTATCACTTTTATCAACTCTTTTTTTTTGTTGACAAAGAAAATATTTTTCATGACAAAAAAGGCTTGTTTTTTTTTTTTTTTATTGATTGCTTACACAAATTTTTATTGTTGTGCCAAATGAAAATATCTCTTTGGCAAAAAAATTATACAATTCTACAAAATTCTGGCCAGACTTACTGTCTACTACCGCGGCTTTTAAACCTTTCGAAAAATATATATATATTAAACTTGTCTGCACTCTCTTTAACTCGCACGCGGTTTATTTATTTATTTTTTTTTTATTGTCCAATGCCGCAGGCCTTAAATCGCCATTGACACTCTGATGATGGTGCAGCTGTTTGAGATATCTTTTTGTTCTTATTTCTCTTCTTCCTTTTACTATATACTTTTGCCTTTTGCTTTTGCTCTTTGGCTCTGATGTAACGGGAATCAACTCCTTTTTTATTTTTCATGAATTTTTTTTTTTTATAGAAAAACCTTCATATATGCAATCTTTGCAAACAACACCCATTCACATAGACACACATTTATATCTTCGAATGATCTTCTTAGAAATTGTTCAACACAAAGATGGCATTTATTGGTTTTTTAATTTTTTTTTTTTTTATTATATCAATCGGATATGGGATGTGGTTTTTTTTTTTTTATCGAATTATTTCTTGTATTTTTCGATTGAAATCGAGTTTGAATATATGTCTGGCCATTTATTTTATAACCAATGAGTAATTTATTTTTTTAACTTTTATAAAAATATAATTTCAATTAGAAAAATACAAAAATTAATTGAAATTTTTAAATAACATAAAAATTTAAATTAAAAATTCGAAATTACTCTTTAATATTTATAATTTAAATAATTTCCAAGGTTTAAAAATTATTTAATTAATAGTAAAAATATTGTTTAAGAATTTATTTTTAATTTAAAAATCATCGAAGCCATTCGAATGTTTAAAAATTGTTTGATTAATATTAATAATATATTGTTTAAGATTTTATTTTTAATTGAACAATTATTCAATTTAAATTTGAATCATTTGTATATAAATTTCTAGAGAAAAATAATTTTGTTAATAATAATTTGTGATTATTGTAAACATATGTAATTGGGGATTTTTGTTGTCATCACATGATTAAATTCATGTGTTGTTAATTTTTGTTATTTGTAAAATTTATACAATGTATGTTTGAAGTCTTATGGTATTAATATAACCAAGCTGGGTGGATCCGGGATTGTTCTTAGTAAACCCGGAATAGACTGCATGACTATACCAGCTAATACATAAGATATACTCACTTTTATGTGTGAGCATAATATATATCCAAGACAAAGTGGCTAACACAAAACTATCATGATGATGACGACATGATCATCATCATCATCATGATAGTATAATAGGTATTATGAAAATTGTTAAGTCCCTTTTTTTTTTTCTATGCACAAGAAAATGTTGTTGTTGTTGTTAAACTTTTCTACATCGTCAATCAAAAATATCAATCCTTATTATTTATTTATTTTTTTAATACTAATATACTATTATTGCAATATTTTTTTTATTATTATTTTCTATTCTATCTTCTGGGAATTCTTATTTTCTTCAAGTACAAAAATCTCAACAATTTATCAAAGAAGAACCGTTTTATTTGATTTTTTTATTTTCTTATTTTTTTTCCATGACTTTGCCAAGGAATTGAAAATAATAAAAAAAAAAAATTGCGGCAAATGTACAAACGAGACTATTTTTCAACTGTTAAAATAAACTTTAATAAAATATTATTTAAAAAAATAAATTAAATTTTTAAAAATTGGATTTGTTTTTGGAAATGGAAAAAATATTTTTTAAATTTATTTTATACAAAGTCATATTGAAAATATAATTAAATTTTTTTTTCAAAAAGTGTGGTGTGTGGTGGTTCAAACCAGCTGGTTTTTAAGGTTCACGAATTTTATTTTCACGGTTTGAAAATTCAAAATCTCACACATAAAAACATTTTATCCATATTTTTTTTTCATTATAAAAAAAAAAATATTTAATCTCGAAGGAAGCGTGAACTCGTTAAACATTAACAAAAAAAAAAAACTATAATATTTCATTATTCCTTTTGTTCTTTCCTTCAATTAATTTGCAAATATGTAAATTTTTTTTTTTTACAACTATAACGGAAGAATATAAATACATATTTTTGATTTTATAAAAATTTCCGGTAAACAAGCTTGCTCGTAATAATTATTTTCTCTTTTGAATTTTTATATTTCACAAGATTAATATCAAATAAATTCAATCTCCACATTCACATAATAAATATTATTTTAAATAATAAAAATTTCTAATATTAATTTATAAAAATTCATACATACAATATAAATTAATTGAAAAAGTTTAAAAATTAATTTGGCAATTTTAAATAAAACTTTACAGACAAAAAATTTTCATATATAATAGGAGGGTTGGGTGGTCGAGGGGGTGTGAGGGATAGAAAATAATATTGCCAAAATTTTCATCGAATTTTTGCTGATATAGACAACTTGTTTTTTTTTCTTTGGCACAAGTTTATCTTTCAGAAAATATTAACTTCGATAAATAAAAATTCAAAAATTAGAAATCGTTAAGTTTGTTTGGCTTGGCTGAATATAATTTTTAAAAGCATTGAATGTGACGATGAGAAAAGTAGAATGAATTTATATATAATGTGCATTGTGCATATATACACCATCAATAATAATATCAACGAGTCACTGATGCCACTGGTGCTGCTGGTGTTGCTGTTGCAACAACTTCTGCTGCTGCTGCTGGTTGGCAACGAATGTGATAATTAAACTTAAAATCACGAGAAGCTTCTTGACTTACCCGCTTATATATTTATTCAACACCATTTGGTGAAAGTAGTCTTTTACAATATTTTCAATGTGCATGTGTATTCTCAACTTTTATATTTATAAGCCCGTATTATTAAATCGTCATTCTGTGACCCGCTTAACACACACTGAAAAAAAATTTTAAAAAAATATGTATTTGATGATTTTTATAGACAAATTGTTGAATTTATGAATTATGATTTTTATTTTATTTTTTTTCTTATTTTTGGGGAGGTTTTTTTTCTTATTTGAATGGAGAGACGTGTCAGGTAAATGTTGAATCTTGGTATTATGAAAGAAATGATTTTGTTGATGGTTGAGCATGTCCTCACACTTGACCCTCGACAAAGACCGGTTCAATACAGCCTCATAAAAATATACAGTAATGCATATTAACAAAAAATTATATTGCAATATATATTTGATAAAATTACCTGAAATATAAATTTTCCCTGAATAATCTTATGTAATTTTAAAAGACAAAATGATTTATTATTATTTTTACATTTTTTTTTTTTTTGTGTAATTTTTAAATTGATTTTTTGAATAAGTAATTAAAATTTTCATGAAATTATGATTCTATTATTTGAAAAATATCAAAATATAATTATCCTCGAAGTTTTGAAAATTAATTTTAATTATTTTTATTTTTTTTTCAATTTTATAGTTTATTGTGACTTGCAGACAAAATTTTAAATTTGGTATTTTTTGCTATAGGCTAGATTTGTTAAAAAAAATATTTCTAAATAAAATTTTCATGAAATTATTCTTCTATTATTTAAACAATATCTAAATATTGTTATCCTAAAAGTTGCATAAATTAATTTCAATTATTTTTATTTTTTTTTTGTCATTTTTAACAAAGAGAAAAAATTGTATAATTTGACAATTTATCTCATTTCAAAAAAAAAATATTTCTAAGCATAAATTTCATGAAAATATGCTTCTATAATTAAAACACCACCTAAATACAATTATCCTGAAATTTTTGAAATTTAATTATAATTATTTTTATTCTAAAAATAATTTATAATTATATTTTATATAATTTATAAATTTTTCATGTCTTCAAAATTAAAAATATTTTTCAACAATCATCATTTGAATTTTTTTCAATTTACCAATTGTTTTATTAACAATTAATTTTTTCAATAACTTATTTTCCTCTCATAATAAATTTTTGTATATACATTTTTTTTTAATTTACCACAATTATTATTGGCTCACTTGAAAATAATCATTTCAATTAGTTTTTTTTTTATTTATTCTTTTATAAAAAGTAAATGTATATTGAGTAACATTATACCAACTAAATACTTGTTTTCTGATGTGTACCACCATCCGATAAATCGTATGCATCGTCAAGATTCAAATCTCACTGGTAACACATTTGCAGACAAGTAAATTTCTTTTGTTTAAAAAATCATCTTGCAAAATATACATTGATTTAAATCAAGGCTAATTATTCAAACACAATTGTTTCCATCAAAATAAAACAAAAAAAAAAATAAAAAAAAACCCAGACCACCCATCCACAATTTCAATTTACTCATATGCAAAATTTTATTTTTATCTTTCAAATATATTATCACAAATTATACTTAAATATATTTTATAACTAAACCGGTTATTTAATTACTCATTGATACTTTTATTGACCACTAATTATTTGTTATTAAAAAAATATATTCTACAATTTTATAAAATAATTTTTATTTCATTCAAAATTTCATATTTAATCTTGACATTTTAAAATATACATTTTGATAATTAATTTTTTTTTCCTACTTGTTCATGATTATCATTATTATTTTTAGACATTGCAATTTATTATATTCACGTTATTGACCTTGAAAAAAAAATGATTAAAAAACCGTTCAATATAACGGTATTAAAATTTGATTATTATTGTTAGTTTATCTTGATAATATCAAAAAAAAAAAAAAATATATTTCAACCTGACTGGATGACACAAAAGAAAATTTAAAACTCGACAAAATTGTTATTTATAAAAAACACAATTCAAATATTCATCATGACTCTTTTTTTGAATTTTTTTTTTCTCTTTTTATTGTAATCTCATCTATCAAATGAACAGGATACAATATAAAAGTTAAAAACTCACACAGTAAAGAATTAGATACACTCGTATACAAAAGGATTTAAACAGATTTAAAAATTTAATATCTCAAAAAAATACAAATAAATTTTGAATTCCATGTTATAAACGATGCGTGAGAAAAGAATAAAAAATATATATACCTTTTTTTTATTATTTTAAATCTCATGTATCGTCATACTTAATCCCATGAAGATCAACATGGATTTGTGATTATCATGTCTTTTTTATTTTTTTTTTCTCATTTTATTACTTTATATAAATTTTTTTTCTTCAATATATCTGGGACAAAATGATGAGCTTGTAAATATATATGCAGAAATTCATCGAGTGATTTTCAAGATCAAATTTCACCATGGTTTTTATGAACACTTCTTGTATATTAATAACATCATTTCAACTTATCGAATTTCATATGTCAGATATTCACGTTACAAGCTAAATGAGCTGATTTAAAATAAAAATAAAATTACTTTCTCATATATATGAATAAAAATTATTATATTAATTTTATAAATTAAAATTTTTTTAAATGAGATTATGCGAAAAAAAAAAAACAATTTTTGCAAAATAAATTTAAAATCAATGGTAAAAATTTAATTTAACTTTGCAATATCATGATGCAAATAAATGGGTATATGGGAAAAAATAATAAATGTTAACATACTTGTCTTTAGCTTGACATCCGGTAATGTATTTAAATGATTATGTTTAATAATGATGCATGTAGGACGGTGATTTGCCGACAAGAAAAATAAATCTGACAATGTGATTTTTTTATCTACAAGGAGCAATTGTTAATAATACAAAAAAAAAAAAAAATAATAAGCATGGTTTTTGTTGTGGGTGGAGATGACTACTAACCATAAATTCTATAAATGTTTCATTGATTTTAAAAATTTTTTTTTCAAAAGACCAATGCTGAGAAGACGAGTACAGCGAGGAGAAAGACGATTTGTATTTCAAAGTGTTTAAGACGTGCACGACTATTAAATTACTTCCTGTCTTTATTTTTATTATTTTTATTTTATTTACTAGTACATTCGCAATGGATTTAACCAAGTTCATTGAATTTCATATTAAAATTTCACTTGAATATTATATTCAACTATCATTATCACTAAATTTGAATTATAAAAAATACAAAAATTAAAAAATTCATAACAAGTAGATTTTTTTTTTAAATTTAATTTTTAATTTTTTTACTTTGATCAGTAGTTTTTGTGTTACCTTAAAACCAAGACAACATAATTTTTTGTCAACTGTGTTATGAGAATCAAGCTGAGCTTTAAATTATAAATTTTAAATATTTAAATTTTTCAACACTTGATATTTGGATTCAAGATTTATTATAATAATAGAACAATATTATTATTATTTAACTATATATAGATATTTTTAAATGAAAAGTAAATGTGATATTTTTTTTTTTTTTTTTTTAATGTTTATAAATATATAAGCAATTGAGGCAGGGCATATGGTGTATACTGCATTCCATCAGAGTCTACACAAGAGAGTTCTCTGCTGACTCACAACACTCTCTCACAACATCTCAATATATTAAATATTTTAAAAATATTATCATCATATTCTTGATGAATTATCAATCCAAATGGCACTATTCAAAAAACCAACAATAATTTTCATACACTTGTTTTTTAAATAATAATCTCTCGTTAATTTCAATTGTAAAATTAATTCTCTCTCTTCTTTCGCTTCTTTAACATTTATTTAATAAATAAATATATTTATAATAATAATATTATTTTGATTAATGATTATGAACTTTAATTTTCAAGTTATAAAATCTGTTAGCTTGATAAAGTTCATTATGGTATTTATCTTTCAATGTATATCAATTAATCTTTTTTTTAAAAAAGAAAATAAAAAAATTGACATTTTTGATTTTTATTTATTTTTTAAATTTATGGACGTTTTAAAATATTATGAATTATTATGCCATGATTATGTTTCGTAAAGTGAATGATGATAATGTTTTTTTATCAGTACATATAACACACAAAAAAAAAAAAATTAAGTATTGGCGTATTGAATTTCATGAATGGTTTTTTTTTATTTTTAAATAAAAATAAAAAAATATTCTGACAGGTTGATTCTGATAAGAATGATTTCTAATAATGTTTGTTGCATTATTTTTTTATGCATGTATGTGTGTGTTATTTATTTATTTTTTTTGTATGGTATTGGTTAATGTGAGTGTGTATTTATGTGGGTTATGTTAAAAAGGAGAAAGGGCACACAAAACACCTACTCAATTTTTTTCTTCATCGGCACTTGATTGCTCCGTGTGTTCCTCCATCAGGTTTTGATAAAATTTTTTTTTTAAATTTATTTTTATTTTTTTAATCCGTTAGATGATGATAATGATGAATATATTTTTTTTTTATTTTTATATACATATTTTTTTACGAAAACCATTTGGAGAGAAAAAAAATTATTTCTTATTTTTTTGAAAATTGATTTTGTTGGAAAATAAATATTAATATACATAAATTTATGAGACAATTTGAAGATGAGGTAGTTTTTAAATTGAAATAATTATTCCCATGTTAATTTAAAATACAAATATCGATTATTTAATTGAAAATATATTAAATTAAAAATTGAAAATAAATATTCATTTTTAGAGATTTGTAAATTTTTTTTTTGTTGTATTTTTTAAATTTAATTTTTAATATTGATAATTAAATTATTAATATAAGAAAATTAATCAAGTACATAGATTGATTGGAAGAATTTTCAATGATATTTTTTATTTAAATAAATTTACATTTGAATAATCTATATGATTCAGAGTATACAAATATAATAATTTTAAATTAAAATTAATATTCATAATATGTATGAAAAGTTGATTTCTTTTGTGTCCTAAAACGATTGCATATATATATACGACAAATATATATTACAATGCAGGTGCCGGCAGAATAAAACAAACACATAATTATTTTTCATACATATATATTTTTAAAGTTGACGGCGGGTCGTAAACTTTATAACTACAATGGATGGCTTTTTATTTAATTTTAATTTTTTCCTTTTTTTTTTTGCGGTTGACAGTCGTAAAAATTTACAAGACGAAACGAAAGTGCACATATTATATTTTTACTTGATTATAAATTATAAAAATAATAATTTTAAAAATTATTGAAATTTAAAAAAAGAGCGGGAGATGAATGAAATTTAAATTTAAAAAAAGTTTAATTTTTTAGTAAAAATGTATTTTTTAGATTTTTATTTAATTAATTAATTAAATTGTTTATAAATTGGCTGAAAAACATAAATTTTAGCAGAAATTTATTCTCTAATTTTTGTTAAATTAGTTGATTAATTTAAATAATTAAAAATTTACAAAAAATATATAAATTAAATGGATTTTTTCAATTTTTTTAAAAAATTTATTATTCAATTTATATATAAACAATATTAAAAATAAAATTTACAAGAAAATAATTTTCTTATTGCTTTTAAAATACAGCAAAATTTACCAGTCAACTATGTAGCCTGTGGTTTGCAAGACGCATTGGCAGGTTCCTCTCTGTATTACGTCCCTATAATTTGTATACAAGTCTGCCATTCGAGCGTGTAACTTTGTAATGACGTAATGACGTAATGACCATACAAAATATATCTGTGTTTAATGTATTTAAAGTGCACCCCTCTGGCAAATCTATTAGCAAAAAAAAAAAAGCTATTATCATTATTATTTATTCTACAAAAAAATAAATAAAATTGTCGTATATCCTCGATGTATATCCCAACACGCTGTCAATTTTGACATTAATTATCTCAAAAAATTCATAATGAAAAAAGTTGATAAAAAATTAATAATGTAGATAATTATTTCATTTAGAAAATGAGTCTATTAGAAAAAAAATCGAGCGATAATTAAATTATTTAGAATCAATTAACCTTTGATAAAAAAAAAAGCAAAAAAAAATGATTTTTGTTTATTTAATTTTTAAACTAGCCTGTTTGGATATTAAAAAAAAAAAAAATTACTTTGAATATATTTAATAAATAATAATAAATATTTTAAACTAAAATTTTAGAAGGTCATGGAATATTTATTTAATATATTCATTATTGTCCGATCAAGTTTTTTTTGAGTTGGCGTTTAAGGACTAGAATTCTACCCACACTTTACTTTTCAATATATTATTTAAAATAAAAAAATAAATATAAAATTAGTGAGGTCATACGTGGTAAAAGAAAGATATTAATATAATAATTTGAAATAAAATTCATCAAAAAAATAAAAGGACAAAAAAAATGATGTAATATTTAGTAGTTTAAAATGAGTTTTAAAATGTAACTAAAATATAATTAGGATGATGGGACAATGTTAATGGTCTTTGAAAGTTATATTGGTTTAAGCAGAAAAATATATAATATTTTTTGGTTTATGATATTTGAGTTGAGGTATACGGAACCAAGAAGTAATTATATATTTTCAACGTTGGCACATTTATATATATATTTTTAAAACTAAAATAGAGTGTGTTAAGTTTTTAGAGTTGGATGTTGGAATGCGGTTGCACTCATTGCAACATTCGTAGTATACAAATTTGCAGCTGGGGTGATGATGATGATGATGGTGATGGTGATGCATACTAGGTAAATTCGGATCAAAAAAAAAAAATAATCTAAAATTCCAGTATTAAATTCCGGGGAAGATTAAATCATCTTACTTAAAAATTTTAATTTCTTAGAAAATAAATGACTAGTCTTCTAGGCACTCGTCTTCTTTCGAAAAATAAAAATCCAAATTTATTTTATAAAATAGCTTTCTTTTGTTACTTGAATCCTGAAATGTGATATTTTTTTTTTCATTTTTCTATTCCATTAACTTGATGGAATTTTTCATAAATAAAAAAAAAAAATTTCAAAATGATTTGATGACTTTTTTAGGTATAATTTCATTTGAATTATTTCATGTATATTTTTGAGTTGATTTAAATGATTCTAGACTTGGCAAAGTGTCTAGCAAATAATCTTTTAAAATGACACTTTTAACGAGTTATCTAAATATCACACTGTCATTTGTTGGATACTTAAAAATTATTTATAATCCATGAAATTTGATGAAAGAATTATTGCATTATTCTCTTTGAATCTTTGAACAACAAATGATTTTTTAATTTATAAAAATAATATGTACTTTAATCCATCAACTTGTCAATAAATTATAATTTTTTTTTAATATCATTCAATTTACATTTTAAACAACGTCAATTAAGAAAATATTCTACAATCAATATGTCATTATAATATTGCCAATATACATATCGTGCATCATCATTATCAATTTATTCCACTTCATTAAATCATCAGTCCATCTATGAGATCATTCATGCGTCTACAAGTATTTTTTATTTTTTTTTATTTCAATATTTCAATGCAATATCTTGTTTATATATTCAATAAATATGTACAATTTTTTTAAATTCATTTCCTTGACATTTGAGACAAAGATGGTGACTCCAGCCAGGTGACGCGATATAAACCACATTTACATAAAAACCGCTGAAGGAGAAAGTGCAAAGGGTTATGTAGAGGAAATTGCGGAAACTGATGAAAAGAGCGAGGCTTAAAAAATTTTTTAAAAATTGTTAAAGACAGTGATGTTAATAAATGTTGAAAATAAAAAATATTCAAGTATAAACGCAGGAAGAAGAGTCAAAATAAAAAAAAAAAGTTTCTTTTTTTTAGATGTATTTGTGAGTGGCACATCCGGCCGGAAGTTTTTATCATGCTACTCTACTTTTTTTTGCTTTTTTTTTGTTAAATTGACATTTGACTAAAATTATAACAAATATATAAAATTTTAGATAATATATTTTACTTTTGCTTTTTCAGAGCTTCCAGTGGTTACGGTACTGATTCACCCCTCAATGCTGATTTAACCCTCGACAAGGCTCGTCCAGTTCACTCCCCCAGGTGAGTCATTTTAATTTATTTTTTTTCCTTTTTCTTTTAGCTATTTATTCAACCCTTTATATTTATTTTTTTTTCATTTATCGACTGATATTTAACCCTCTTTTTTATCGGCTGTTTTTAGACAAGTTCATCCCTTGTATGGTGAAAAAGCTGGACTCAAGGGTTACTATGATTCAGTCGGTAATACGGAAAATTTTCCACCAGCTCCAAATATTGTTGTTGAGGGTGGAAGAATTGAGTTTGTTAGACCATCACATGATGGCACTATGTCATCTAGAAAAAATATGATTTCAAGAAGTTCACAAACATTTATTGAACAACCAGAAAAAACAGATCCTGATAAGGTAAGATTAATTTATCATAATAATACATCTGCTTTAAATATTATACATCCAGAATTTTTACATTTCAATGATGCTAAATTTGGAATATAAATTCATTTAAATTGAAAGGAAAAAAAATAATATTTTCTTATGTATACAATTTTTTTTTTCATTCATCAATATTTGCAAAGTTAGTCCATTGAAATTTGAAATTAAATTATGCCTTATTAAGTAAATGAAATGTTGACTATTGAATTTATGGGAATATATTGAAAATTCAACTATTGCTTGCTATTGCTTGCTATTGCTTGCTATTGCTTTGGTGTGGAGGATAATATGGAAATAACTATAAAGCCCTTTTGATGAAGCCACTCGAGTCCATCATTCATCCTCTTTCTATTTTTTGACTATTTTCTCTTTCTCTGATTGAGAGTATTAAATTGATGTCCACAGCCATGCATTGAATTGACAAACCACATAAAGCGTGGACACATAGTCCTTCAGTATACCTCAAAAGCCATCATTAATTTCAATGTATTTCATCAAATGTTCTATGGATTTCGATAAATTTCAACAACTATAATGTTGCCTCAATCATTACAAATTTAAATTATTCAATGTTAATTAATAGTCAAATTAAATGTCTATAAATTGACTATAAAATTTCAATGTAGATATTTATAATTACCATTGAAAATTGACAAAATTTTAATGAAAAAAATAATGAAATTTTAAAGGCAAAATTGGCAAAATAAAAACGCAAGTTTTTGGAGTTTTAATTTCAAAAAATAGCAATTTTAAGTATTTTTTTTTTCTTAGTTAAAAATAACTTAATTAATTTTTGTGTTGACTTAAATCAACAATTATTTTCCTATTTTTTTACGATATCATTTTGAGAAATTAAAAATAATTTTAAATGCCCAATATATAAAAATAATTTACTGGAATAACAACAACCTCCCCAACATAAAAAAACATCGTGATAAAAATTTTATAAATCGCAAAATTCAAGTTTTTCTTTTCTGTAAATTTTCAATAATAATTACAGATAAATATATTTGATAAAAAAATTATCAAGCTGTATTAATACCATACAAATTTATATACAAAAAAAAAAGGATTAAGAAAACGATGAAATCTGGTTATAAAAAACAAAAACAAAAAAAGTCAAAAGTTGTGCTGTTGCAATCTAATTCGTGCCAATTTCCCGACCTGAAAACTTTTGCATCGCTTAATTCAATTAGTTACGCTTCTTGGACTTGGCAATTAACATATTTACATTGGTTTCTTGTGTGTGACGTTAAATAATATATATAAATTATAACAGCCATGATTTGTAAATAAATACATGTACTTGAATGTTTATCATGTACCTTCTTGATAATACCACATGATGGTTAATTTCTTGACTCTAGCAATAGCAAGCAATAGCAAGCAATAGCAGGCAATAGCAGGCAACAGTATGATTAAATGCTAACTCGTTTAGATAAGAATACTGAAAACCTTGATGATAAATTTACTTATTAAATATCTAACTTGTTTTTAAAAATAATTATAATTCAATTTTATTATAAACACTTGATTTTATAAATTTTTTAATCTGATATAAATACGTCTAGTCAATAAATTTTAACTAATTAAATTTTATTAAAATTGCGTGAATCATTTAATTTAAGTATGCACATATATTATCCATGGGAAAATACTATTATCAACATATGATGAAATTTATTATTATTATTATTTTGCCTCAAGCAATATTTTAAAAAGTTAAAATTAAAAATTCTTTTTTTTTTTTTTCATTGTTCATTTATTTATTTTTTTATATAGAGTAATTTTTTTTTTTTTTTTTTTTATCTGCTGAAAAGTATACCTAAGCACCTACGTGATATACCGAGTGGGCGTTTTGGTTAAACTTTCTTTTGTTGAATACAATAAACGTTACAACCACCAGACAAAAATAATAATAAAAAAAAATTAAAAAATAATTTTTTTAAATTGCCTTTTTTAAATATATTTTTCGATCAGGTTAATTGACTTTTGATATTTTTTTTTTAAATAAACTTCAATAAAATGTAACTGTTGACATGAAAATTCTCAAATGGGACATTTTGAATTGCTAAAAGAATTGATAACAAAAAAGACAAGAGAAGGGATGTAATAATCATAGTAATATTGATAAAAAAATGAATAAAAAAAAAGGAGGTTGATATAGGGGGTGTATAACTTGGTTGTCAAGCAAGAGACATGCATGTCAGTCACTCATGTATGCCATGTCGGTTTTCTATTGTGTGTTCACTTTCTGTCGCATATCCATTCTGGCATAGAAATTACTACTACCCCTGCACACAAAAATCCTCATATTGTCCGAATTCAATGGATCAATGTGATACCCTAACGTTACTATACTAAATTTTTATCATTTATTTATTTCTCTCTTTTTCATCTCTCGTTTTGAAAAAATAAAAAGGGTGATACAAAACATTAACACAATCGCCAATCATATATACATTTAACAATTTTTTTTACAATACAAATGACGAGTCATTTTTAGTGACGTGAATAATTATTGGCTGTCTTAAATGACTCTATTTCTTTTTAGAATTTTTCTCAGTAAAAATTTAAGAACTCTTGATGATTTATTAAAATTTATAAAAACAATTTGCCACCTTAATATTAAGTTAACACAACTTCTTTAATAATTAAATTATTTCAATAAACTTTCGACCAAAATTATGTGCTTTTTATGTGCTTTTATTCTACGTTTAAATTAATTGTTTATTTCAATTACTTTTTATTTAAATAATTTTTTTTTCTAATAATTTTGTGCTATTAGTAACACAACTTTTGGATAATTTTATTGAATTGACCAAAAAATTATTTTATGTGTTTTAATTCTACGTTTAAATTAATTTTTTATTTCAATTACTTTTTATTTAAATAATTTTTTTTTGTTATTATTAAAAAAAAAAAAATATATATATATAGGTATATTTAAATAAAAAGTAATTGAAATAAAAAATCAATTTAAACGTAGAATAAAAACACATAAAAAGCACATAATTTTGGTCAAAAATTCAATAGAACAAGTTGATTATTAAAAAAGTTGTGTTGACTTAATATTAAGCTGGCACAACACTGATGGAAAAAAAAAATAAATAATTTTGCCCATTGTGGTGTGCTAACTTCCTAGAGGTAAATGTTTAATAATTAATTGCAAGAAAAAAAAAATTATATATCGATTTATTATGAATAAATTGTTGCTTCGAAATATATGAAATTTCTTATCGAAATACTGTTAAATTTTTTTCTCAGCAAGTATATATTGATCGTCATTAAAAATTCCAATCACCATTGTGTCTGACTTTTTTTTTCTTCTACAAATTATACATGTTATTCACAAATGAGCTAGAAAACTTTATAGCCTTTTGTATAAATTTTGTAAACTATTAAATTATATGAAGCATTGATAATCGAAAGTTGGTAAAAACCTATTAAAATAAAATAATAATAATAATGAAAATAAAGTTTAAAATGTAGCTATTATATAATAAAATCGAATATTCTACATTTAAGTGTATTTTACTGAGTCAAGTTTTGCAAGTTTTAGGATGGATAATGATTGTCGTTATAGCAGTAGATTGCCATTTGGAATACTGAGACTTTTGCTAAATCCCAAACAGATCTATCCATGTTACTATACGCTTCTTCATTTTTCTTTTTATTTTTTTATCTTATTTATCATATTTTTTTTTTTGTCTTCTCTTTTATGTTATCTCTCTTTTGAATCGAATTTTTTTCTTACATCCCTAATTCAGGCCATATTTCAAGACACAATTTACCAAGTAACATGCGGGTTTGCAAGTATGAAAAAAAAAAAAAAAAAAATCTACAAGTAGTCATTGATCTTGTCTTTTCAACGTAAAAACAAAAAGGTAAAAATATATATGTATAATAGATAAAATATACCTTACGTTTTAAAAATCATTGGATCAAAGTTCTCATGAATATAAACTCTCGAGAGTATATCGAACCAAAGTGGGTCATATTGTGTGCTTTAAAGCTTTTTAAAAAAGAACATTGAAAGAGCTTTTTCGATTGATTGATACTTGAAAATTAATATACATATTGTTGACATATTTATAACGTTCAATCATATTTTTTAAATCCAATTAATTTCAACGGAAATTATATTTTCAAAAGCAATCAATATTGCAAAAAAAAAAATGAAAAATACTAGTCTCTTAAATTTCCGGTATGTCTCTGCAAAATTAATGAAAATTAAATATTTTTTTTTATTTTTTAAAATGATTTTTCTGTACTGTGAACTAAAAGGTATATTTATCTCTGAACTTTACAGTCTCGCTTTTAAATCTAATACACGCTATAGCTTGTAAAGTGACCTTTAAAAGTAGAGAGCTAAAAAAATAAATAAATGAATGAAAAAAAAAAGCAGCACATTTAGTAAAAGAGATTGCGTGACATCAACAGCGTTTAACACGTTTTTTGTGTGTCGTCTCTTTCCGCTTACAAGCGGCAATGACCGCTAGGGATAATTTTGTACCTTTAGTATCAACAAAAAAAAATAAAAATAAATATAAAAAGGATAATTAAACCTGTCCACTGTTAAAATTAGACTGTACCACCTGCATGGATAATTAAAATTCTGTATATTTTAATGAGAAAACTCTCGAGTTATATAAAAATTCATATTTATTAAATTAAAAAATATTTTTAAATAAAAAAAAACATTAATTATATTGCAAATTAAATCAACAATAAAATACCTTTTAAATAAATATTATTAATTTTTTTTTTTTAACAATAAATAATGCTTGTTTTGCGATGAAATTTTCTTCCGAAATTGAGTAAATTCGCGTCTCAATTTGCCTGATTTTTTTGACAATTTTAACTAGCAAAAAATATAAAAAAATATTACGTGTTAATTATAAATTTATAAAGAAAAAAGTATACTTGAATATTATCTTTATTAAAATTTTAATAAACTAGCTATTATGATTATTACCCTAAAAAGTAAAACTTTTTTGCAAGTAAAATTTGTTGATTATTATTTCTTTATAATTTAGTTGAAAGAAGTTTATTGTATATAATACTTGCAAAAAAATATTTATTACTTTTGGTAAAATGTACAAAGTATGCTTCTGTGTAAATTTGAGTTTCCTGAATATTGGATGTCCATTGAGGACCCTTATCACGTTCAACTACTCATCCAAGTCTTTCCGGCTGCCAACGCCAGACGTTGACTTTTACAGATGGCTTAGTGTCCTGTCGACGATTCACTTTATAGGCCCTGTCTTCAACACTCGTACACTCGGTAAATAATAATTTAAATTACTCGATATAATATTTATAAAAAAATATACAAGAAATATTTTAATAAGAAAAAATTATTTAAAAAAAAAAATCATACATCCAGGAAGAGAAAAATGAGTCACTTTCAAGCCGCTTACTTTATACACACAAGTTCGTTGATCTAGACTTAGCTTCAAAAAAAATATATATCGAGGTGGATGAGTATGGGGATTTGGCAAAGTCCCCAGAGAAATATTTTTTTTTTTTTTCGTCTTTTCATTCTTAAAATTGGAAAACAATTTTTTTCTATATCCAAAAAGCTTTTGGGGAAAAAAAATAAATGTACAGTGATTGATATGTAATTTTTTCATTTTTTTTGCATAAAAAGTGTAGCTGTGTATACAAGTGTAGCTGAGAGGAAATTTTTTAGTGTTTAGTTGAATTATATTTGAGGTATTATTAGACAGCTTTTATTACCTATTATTATATTTTATATTTTTTAAGCTCGTTGTCTGGCTTGTGCATTTGCATGCAAGACTGCAGTAATTTACCTGTTGCAGTTATTTAAACTCGAATTTTTTTTTTCTTACTATTTACTTTAGATGATTTATATTTTATGATTAACTTTTTTTTTCTTTTTTGCTATTTATTATATTATCATGTTGCTTTATGTATACATGTTTAATTGAAGTATTTTATTATCATTTTTATATTTGTTGGTATGTATTTTTTATATAAATTAACCATGAAAAATTAATGATAAAAAAAAAGACACCTGCTTGTTAAATGCGGGCACGAGACAGGAAATTATTCGTTGAGTTGGTCGTATTTTGAAAAATGATAAAAAAAAATTGAGTCCATGAGCAAGGTGCAAAATATGACTTTGAAAACAGCCGGCATTATCGGCAGATGAATTATTATTTTTATAAAATGAAAATAAAATAAAAAAACAATATAATAACATTATTAAACATAAAAAAAATTGTCAAATATTTTTTCAAAACTCAAAGTATAATCTTGCGATATATTTTTTTAGAAAAAAATAAATTCCAAAATATCATTTTACATTTTTAAATATTTAAATTTTTTTCTCTATAAATTAAGAAAAATTGTATCGTATATTTTTATATCGATACTAAAGTATTTTTATTATTAAAAAAAAAAAATATTACCATCTTTATTACAAGCACGAAGATTTTAAAAAAATATACCAATCATTAATTACAATTTTTATGAATATGTTACTTAACGATTATTTAAGATGACTTTTTTTTCGTTTTTAAAAAATCAATAATTATTACAGAGAGGATAAAGAGAGACAAAGAGAGAGAGAGAGAATGATGAGAGGTAGACGATGGGATAAAGTGGATTCGATGGTAAAAGTGTCGGAATGAAGAGACTTTAAAAAAAATTGAAAATTGAAATATGAAAAAAGAAAAGAAAAAATGATAAAATTCTCAATGGATTTATACTTGGTGAAGCTATTCAGTTTGTGTCATCTTTTTAGCAGCAAAACTTTGATATGAGAAAATGAAATAGATGGACTGATGGGGTGGTGAAGGGGTGAAAGGGAGGACAGGGTGTTGGAAGGATGCTTGACTTGTTTAAAGACTATATTCTCTTTGAATTTTCATTCATGTTGATGGTAAGAAGTAAGGGGTGGTAAGGGGTGGTAAGGGAGTTAGGTAAAAGCCATAAATTTCAATTAGACCTGATTATACGCGTGACATACCCTATTTAAATTTGACACTGCAATAGGGTTGATAATAAAATTTTACAAAAATTTATATATTTAATATGAATATTATATAATAAAGTTTATTAAATTATTTTTAATTAATTTATTTTTATTATTATATTTATTAATTATTTAAATGTTTTAATAATTTTTTAATTTTAGTTTCTTTTGATTTATAAATAATATTTTTAATTTTCAAACTATTAATGCTATTTTTATAATTATCAATTAGATTTTTTGTGAGATAAATATTGCCAGCTGTTAGACCAGCAAATGATGTATCATTAATTTCATGCAAATAATTATAATCCAAATATAAATAATTAATTTTAAGCTTGAAAAATGCAAATGGCTGAATGATGGTAATTTTATTATTTGATAAATTGAGTATTTTTAAATTATTTAAATCATTAAAAGTTTTTGCATTTATTATTTGAATTTCATTTGATTGAAGATATAGCTTTTGCAATTTTTTCATGCCATTAAAAACACCAGGTTCAATGTTGATCAATTTATTTGATGCCAATGATAGTAATTCAATGTTCATGTTGAAAAATGAATTTGCATTAATTTTATTAATTTTATTTGACGTTAATAATAATTGTTTAAGATGAGAAAGTTGATTGAACAAATTAATTGGTATTATTTCAATTTCATTGTTAGACAAAATAAGTTTAATTAAATTATCAAGTCCATTAAAAGTTCCTGTTTCAATGGATTTTAATTTGTTTGATTGAAGAGACAATTTTTCGATTTTTAAATTACAAAATGCATCAATATTAATTTTGCTGATGTTGTTCATTGATAGCTCCAACTCGTACATCTTACTGAGATTATTTAAAAGACCCTTTGGTATTGATTCAAGTTTATTTTGACTTAAATCAAGTGATGACAATTTTTCAAGTCCATCAAATGTTCCAGGTTTTAAAAATTTTAATTCATTCTCTTCAAGCGACAGGGTGCTTAGCTCAGTCAATCCACTAAATGAATCATCATCAATTTCAATTATTTTATTTGTACTTAGATCAAGCTCATTGAGATTTTCTAGATTATTAAATATATTTTTTGAAATTTTTTCTATTAAATTGTCGGCTAGATTTAATTCTTGCAAATTTTTTAATCCAGAAAATATTCCAGGTTTTAGGGTTTTAATTTTATTTGATAGTAATGATAAAAATTTTATATTTAAACCAGAAAATGCATTTATCTCAATGTTTGTAATTTCATTTGAATATAAAATTAAATCTTCAAGACTTTTAAGTTTGTTAAAAATATTTTTCTGTATGTATTTTATATTTTCTTGACTTATTTCGAGGATTTTTAAATTTTTTAAATTATCAAATGTTCCTGGTTCTATATTTGTAATATTATTTTTACAAAATAAAATTTTTTTAAGATTTTTAAAACCAGAAAAATCAACGTATTTAAAATTTTTTATATTGTTATTTTTTAAATAAAAATTTTCAATAGTTGAATTAATTTTTTTAAATAACAAATTTATGTTTAAATTACTTTTTTTTATTGTTAATTTTTCTAAATTTAATTCTGATAATAATTGATTATTTTTATCGACAGTTTCTTCATCAATAATTAATGTCAACTTTTTAAGATTTTTTAATTCTTTAAAAAGATTTTCCTTTAATTCGATGGTACTTGATGCAATATTTAAATATGTTAAATTTGATAAACCCAAAAATGATTTTGAATTTATATTTATCTTGGTATTTTTTAAATTTAAATTTAATTCAGTTATTGATAAATTTTTAAATGTTTCCGCTGCAATTTTCGTTATATTTTCGTCTCTTATTGTCAATGAAAATTCATTGATTTCCACTTGTTCTACTGACACTAAAGTATCACTATTTTTGCAAATATTTATTCCATTTTCAGACCAACAATTTCCAAAAGTTTTTTCAATAAAAAAAAGTGCCAAAATCATTTGAAACTGTACTTTCTTTAATTTAATTTTTTCCATTTTTAAAGAGCTGACACTGTGGCTCATTCGAGCTGATATTAATATACTAAAATTTATTTTATAATTTATTTTATATATACTAATAAATACATCGTTAAGTCCAGTTGATAACCACCTCTTTAAAAAATTAATCAACAAATTTATTGATAATAATTTAAAAATAGAAAAGCAGCTATGTTATTATTAATATTAAATTTTTATTTGAACTTTGAAATGATTATTAATTATTTTATTATTATTATAAACAATATGTGTCTTGAAAATAATAAAAATAGATAAAATATTGATGATAAATATATATTAAAATTTTTATCGAAAAATACTCAAAGCACTAATCGTTAGTGTGTTCTTAACTAGCGATTAGATGTTGAATTTTTTAATTATATTTTTATTTTTAACGAGTATCAGTTTACCCTTGAGATAAAAATCATCTGGTTGGCCATCAAATTATATATAAGCTTGCTTAAATTATTATAATTAAAATGATTTAGTTAATTGAAAAATTTTTATTTTATTTTTAATTTAATCCATAGTAAAATAACTCAATTTTTTTTATGATTTAAATCAAAATTAATTTTATCAATTTTATTATTTCATTTTAATAATAATAATTGAAGCTGAACATAATTTCACCCTCAAAAGTTTGAGAGGCAATCAGCTTGTTATAATAATATTTGTATTTACAAATAAACATGTAATATTAAATTTATTCAAAACCACAAAAACTTGGTTACTAATTGAAAGCCCAGATATTTTCCATATAGGTATTAAATATTTCTTTGATGTTATTTAATTATTAAACACAAAGCTCAAAGCAATAACACAAAAATAATCGTTAATTCATTTGCAATTAATATACAATAATTATAAAAATTTTTATTACAAAAATATACATGATTTTCACTTTATCAATTAGTAAATTAACACGTTAATTAACGCATTAATTTGTATATATTAAATATCAAACAATACAAATTTTATAAAATGATAATTAATATAGAAAGTTTAATTATTTTATTACAATTTATATTTAATTTGTATCTAATGAATTTTAATAACTTATTTAATAATTTATTTATAGAACAAAAATTGATAAATTCTATTGAATAAAAATCGTGGAATTTTTTTTTTAAAATAATAAAATAAAATAGCTCGAGTAATAATAATAGTTTCAATATACATTGACCCTATATTATTATATTTTTTTTGTTTTAAATTATCAATACGGATGTACAATATTTTCCCACTGTTTATCTTATATATATATAAAAAAAAAGCCCTACAGTATTTGCGTGTTTGTTAGCAGTTGCGGGTGAAATTTAACTGCTTAAAACCACAGAAAATCCTTGAAGCTAAAGAAAATAAAAATAGAAAAAAAAATATATATATATAAAATAAGATAAAATAGGATATAGGATGGGATAAAGTAAAGGTAAAAGATAGTTTGTGAGACTTATGTTCAAGTTGTTGTATATATACAGTGGAAAGTACGGTTTAAACCCCCCCGGGTGTTTCAAATACTGTTGCACGTATAAATATATATATATTTATCAGAATTGAGGTAGATAATAAATAAAAATAAATATAAATAAAAATTATTTATAAAAAAACAACAAGAAAAACATGAAATTGTGAAGAGGAATTCCTTCTTTCTTTGTAGATCACGTGTATCTTTTAGAGAAAAAAATAACTAGGCTTATGACTTCTAGGATAAGTGCGGGTGGATCAGTATTCTCATGTATTTTTTAATATAATTTTTCATGATTTTTTTTTTCAAAAAAACAATGTAATTTTATAAATTGAAGATAATTTATTTTATTTTTTTATAAAAAATTACTAACAATGTGTTGAATTGAACATAAATTTTTTTATCTAAAGAAAAAAATTGAAATAATTTTTATAAAGTTCAACAACTAGTAATGTATTTTTTTTTCTTTTATATAGAGTCAATTAATTGATGAAATAAAATTGAAAAAAGAAAATTCAATTCAACAATTTTGAAACTTTCAAAGTATTTAATATAAAATTAAATTGAAAAAAAAAAAAATTATTAAAAAATAAAAAAAAAAAGCTCGCAGTGTCACACGAAGTGAAAAATTTCCTTTCAACTTTTTAGTTGAAACCCTTAAAAATTATTTTCTCATTCCAACACCTCTTAATTCGCTTGACTGATTTTTTTTTCATTTATTTTATTTATTTTTTCAATAAATAACAGCTAAAATTACACATAAAACTTTTGAATATTCAAAAGTAAAAAAAAATCTATCAACATTTTCCACAAAACAATTCAATTATATAAATAATCAAAAAAGCCAAATACAAATAATTTATTAATACAATTAAAACCATAAAAAAAAACCAATAATAAACATAAAAAAATTATGTAAAATATTTAATTTGTTAATATAAAAAAACACGATAATAAAATAAAATTTTCTTATAGTGTTTGTATAATTTAATGAGAAAATCACGTGGTAATTGTCAACACGTATACCCAAGTGACATTAACATATTCAAGGAAAATTCATGTAACAATAACAAGTATATATATAGAGTGTAAATACAATATCCTTAAAATGTATATATATATTTTGATGTCATGGAGAAGATTAGAAGAAGTAGAATGTGTCTCACCAGTCGCATTTCTTAACGAGCTATTAACGTCAATGTTCCATCTCATCTCTGAAAAGTGTATATATATTT
Organism: Aphidius gifuensis; assembly: GCF_014905175.1. Classification (NCBI taxonomy): domain Eukaryota; kingdom Metazoa; phylum Arthropoda; class Insecta; order Hymenoptera; family Braconidae; genus Aphidius; species Aphidius gifuensis. Next base: position 1,861,672 of record NC_057793.1, read on the forward strand.
AGTCAAAAACCTTCATTCTGTAAACTACCCTTTCTTGAATTTATGTTATATATACAAACACACACAATTTTAGAATAATCATGTACTGGTTTTACTTGTCGCCCTTCAATATAACTTTGTCGTCGTCGTCGTCGTCGTCTTTGAAGTCACATGGTATTTTCAATTTTCACATTTAAATAGCCTATTCAAGTTTAATAGAGAATATGAGTGAGATAAAATTTAATATATATATTTTTCACTAAATCGTAAAAGTAAATTCATTCATACGTATTTAATTTTTTATGTACATACAACGATGTGTATTCAATTTATTTTTTCATGTATATTTTCTTTGATAATATATATTAATATTTAAATTTTTTTTTCATTGCGATGTATGTAGGTTTTTTTGTTTGATATTTTTTTTTTTTTTTTTGATGAAATATCCTCAGGCAGTTATTTACATCATCAACATGTTTGACATTAATTTTGAAATATTGAAAAATCATGCGAGTGTGAAATCAATGCGGATATTAACAAATACAAATTTTTAAAAATATGAAAATATGTATTTTTTTTTTTTTTCGAAACATAATAACGAAATTTGAAGGTAAATTATTCAAGTACTGAAAATTAAATTTTAAAACTTGAAGGATTAATTTGTTTTTGTGTTATTTGAATATTAGAATTATAATTTCGTGGAAAATATATTTTTAACTAGCAGAACCTTCATTGAGGAAATCCCTAATTTTGCATAAAGGTCCTGGCAAAATATAAAATTGAAAAAAAAATAAAAATAAGTGAAATTAAATTTTAAAACTTTTAGGACAGTTATATCTAGATGTCTTTTAAATATTAGAAAAGAAATTTCATGAAATTTATTCTTGGAAATAATTTTTTTTCAAGTGAGATCAATCGTCGAAATTATGGAGTTTCCACTATTGATCCTGGCAAAATATAAAATTAAAAAAAAAATAAAAATAATTGAAATTAAATTTTAAAACATTCAGGACAGCTATATCTAAGTATTATTTGAATACTAGAAAAAAAAATTCATGAAATTTATGCTTAGAAATATTTTTTTTCAAGTGGGATCAATCGTTGAAATTACGAAATTTCCTCTATTTATCCCGGCCAAATTTCAAGTTGAAAAAAAAATAAAAATAATTGAAATTAAATTTTAAAACTTTTAAGACAGTTATATCTAAGTTCCATCTAAATATTAGAGAAAAAATTTCATGAAATTTATGCTTGGAAATATTTTTTTTCAAGTGACATCAATCGTCAAAATTATGAAATTTCCACTATATTGATTCTGGACAATTAAAATAGCAAAAAAAATAAAAATACATGAAATTAATTTCTCAAAATTTCAGGACAGCTATATCTAGGTGTTGTCTAAATACTAGAAAAAAAGTTTCATAAAATTTATGCTTAGAAATATTTTTTTCCAAGTGCCATCAATCATCGAAATTATGAAATTTCCTCTAAATCGATCCCGAAAATTTTTATTATGATTTTTTTTATATATTGTATATAAATAAATTAAATAGTATAATAATTAATTATTAATTTAACAGATGATATAGTATTTCGTCAAATTCACATGATAAATAAATTGAAAAAAATATTTATTTTTAATTTGATGGCTGGATAGACACATGGTTTATTTTGTCGTGTTTAATATGCGAATTCACAAAGACACGCTTGTTTTTGAGTTGTTGTAAATTGTTGTTGTCGTTGTATGAATTTTCGAGAGATGGTTATATACATATAAGTAGAGAGACAAGTTTGTATATGGATGGATAGAATATTGGGGTTGAGGTGTGTATATAGTCCATCGAGTCCAGACACAATTACTATAATTATGAATAACACAGGTGGCTGTGATTGGCACGCAAGCTTTTGTCTCACTTTTTTCTTTTGTCAATATTACAAATAATTTTCCATAACTTGACTATTTTTATTTTTTTATTTATATTATTTTTAAACATGATATTGACACATGAAAATTGAAAAAACAATTTTTATTTTCATTCATTTTCAACGTTAAAGCTTCCACGCATTATCAAATATTAAAAAAAAAAATTTTTTTCCTCTTTTATATTTAAAATATCAATAATTAAATTTTTTAAATTAATTATTTATTTTTATTATAAATCCTTATGAATTTTTTAAACATAAAATTTACATGAAAATCTAAAATTACAATTTTCATATTTTATAATTTTATTATAATTTTCTCAATTTTTTTCTTCTAAATCAAGTACAATTATCAATTATTAAAATAAAAAATTATTATATTATTATATTAATAATAGCAACAGCTTTTAAATTTCCCAACTAAATTTTTTTTTAATCCTCAACCATAACAATATTAAACCTATATTAAAAATTTTAATATATTCAACTTGATGATGAGTCATAAAATCTACAAATTAAATGTTCGTCATTTCATTAAAACTAATTTTTTTTTTTCTAAAATACATATAATAATAACATAAAAGGGTTAAATTAATAGAACTACCAAAAATTAATTTACCAGTTGATGTTATGCGTTAGTTAAATGCAAAACTGAAATTTGACATTTTCATGAAAAAGGGGGTGGTGGTGATGGATGAAAAGAAAAAAGAAAAAAAAATGAATAAAACACCCTTTATTGTCTTTAAAACAATTGTAAATGCGTGTGACCACACGCGACACACACAGACACTATATATATTTTTTTTTATTTGTTAAATGTGTTATGAGAATGAAAACAAAAAAAAAAAACAGAAAATGTTTAAAAGGGGTGATACATTGATGATGGTGGTGGTGAGGTATATATAATTTAAAAAAAAAAAAAAAAGTTGATAGTTACATTGAGAAGGGGTGTTACTGTACCTTTTATACCAAGAGGAGTTGTAAAACGTGCTTTTCCAAGTTTGTGAGAGGGTGAATAGAAATTACGTGATCCAGCATACGAATACTCTTTGGCCTCTACCCCAACTCATTTTAGCTTGCATTGCCCATGGCACTCGGTGAATAGCTTATGGAACTGATATTCTCCTATTGAATAATAAAAAAATAAAATTACTTAAAAAAAAAAAAAAAATTTATATAATAGCTGATTACTATGAGAGGATAGTATCAATATTTTTCATGAAAATATTGATTAACTCAGATGAACCATACACGAGATAAAAAAGTGTATTAATAATATTATTTTTTTCTCTTTTTTATTTTTTTTTTTTTCTTCATTATGAAATATTTTTTTAACGCATATACTTTGACAAATTGAATATGAAAATTTAATTTTAACTGTAAATTAAAATTAATTAATTACACACACAAAAGTTGGGGTAAAATTTTTAATTATTAATTTTTGCCTTATTGATATTTTATATTTTTTATTATTTTTTTAATAATAATTATTAATGTTTTATGAAAAATTAATAATTTACAAAGGTAATTTTAAAGTCCGTTGGTCAATATGTAAAATGAAAAAAAGTTTATATGAATTTGCAAATATGTGTATAGGAAAAATGGTTATTTTAATTATTAATTATTTTCCCTTGGCAAGTGAGATTTTTAAATAATTTTTTAGTAAGAATTTAATTTAAGTTAATTTATATAAATTGTATTTATTTATTTATTTGTTTATGTGTTTATTTAAAATGTAATAATTAATGAGCTTGCGATACATAAAGTCATTGACATAAATTTATTATTAAGTGTTAAAACACAAAGAGGGGCGAGTTCCTGTTTCAAGGACGAATCGGTTCCGCAAGGATATCGATCACAATATCATTGAAGTGAGTAAAAGGGGAAAATAGGGTAGTTTTTGAAATAATAAATTTACAATGTGTCCTTGTGTGTGCGATAACAACCGCGAAACCGGGTTCATGGGTGCGCCGGATTGGACGAATAATCCGCTTGAATATACGCGACACTAACACCAATAAAAATAAATCTGTATATGAAAATATATGTGTATAGATTTTAGTTTTATACAATACATTAAATAATCAGATAGATTTAACACGTATAGTTCAAAGTAAATCACTCTTTCTATTCACGCGTTAACGATTCCACCTTTTTTTCACGTGTTCAATTTTAATTTACTTTATTTTATTTTTTTTGTTTTTTCAACAACACGCACACAATAATTCACCATATCTTAGCTTATTAATTGAAATATTTTTTTTTTTTATTTTGATTACGACATAATTCATATCTTAGTCATTAGTTTATTTCATTTGAGCAGTAATTTTTATTTATAAAATTTATACACAGTTGCAAATTTTAGCAAAAAGTTGTAAAATAATTATTGTGTTAGGGTTGCTACAATTTGTGATGTTAGTTTGATACTTTTAAGTTGTGTTTAATTGATAATTCAAAACACACAAAACGATATTTTACAAAATTTTAATATTAAAATTTTTTTTAAATTCAATTTTGAGTCAACATAAAATTAGTGTTTTTTGAATTTATTTTAACATTTAATAGTGTTAATTTGACATGTAATTTTTTTCATATAAATTAATTATCTAAATTGCAGACACAATGAAGTATAGATGTTGGTAAAATCTGTATGACTTTCAAATTTTTTTCAAGTCAATAATTATTTTAAAAAAAAAAAAAACACAAAAATAATTTACAATATTATTGTTTCTAGCTTTTGCCTATCATCTTGGAGTATTAAAAAAAAATAAAAAATATAATCATCTAAACTGTATACTAAAACAAATTTATAAAACTACTATTGAAATAAATATTACTACAATCAATAGTAGCTACTTTCAAAGAAGATATAATTAAGTCCGACACATAATTAAGAAATTAAAAAAAAATTATCTACCACCTTAATTTTTTGACTACTATGTACTATCTATGAACTATTTACTATCAAAAAAAATTTTACTGGAGGGCCAAGTTCACAGACCCATAATCATACTGTCAATTTGTGTTAAATTTGATCTTTTTCTCTTCAACTAAATACTTTTCTATATAAAAAAAAAACAGTCAATTGCAGACTCAATACTTTTTTGAAATTCTTCATTTTTTTTTCGTTGAAAGAATACTATTCGTATGAAGTGTAGGAAAATTTGGGGTAAATCCCTTTGGTAATCAGATGGGCAAATCCAAATGGGATCTCTTTACGGTACCTCTGAGCAATTTACTCCAGTTGAAGGTTCAACAACCAAAATAGTATATATTCTACAGTTACATATGTTAGTGAGAGAGTAAGAAAATCGTTTTTAATCAGAGTATATTCTCCAAGGACACTTGTCTTTTCTAACCCTCCTTTATATACATATATACTTTTATACTTTCAAATAATACTATTCGTTTTTTCCTCTTGAATTTTGTCATTTATACAAATTTCCATTAATTAATTCCGTCAATTTATGAATTCATATTATATTTTTTTTAAATACAACAATATATCACACGTTTATCGTCATTGGTTTTTAAAAAAATTTCAAGTGTGTCGACATAATCCAGTGTACACCTTACATAAGAAGCAATTATTATTAATCTCTTGACATTTATAGCTTCTTCTTTCCTTGTTGGCTGTTGCTGGTGATACTGGTGATACTGGTGATGCTGGTGCTCAGAGACACGAATAAATTCTCAAGGGACTCTTGGTATACCATACCATTCAAACTCTGGTTGTTTCACGGTGAAAGTCAAATTGCTTTCCTTGAATCTTTCAACGATCCTTCTGTTTGTACTCATTGTTATTCCTTTTCTTTTGATTTTACTTTTTTTTTTCTAAAAAACTTTTAAAATCATCTCTAAAAAATAATCTTTATCTTTCAAGTTTTAAAAAATATATTTATATCTTAGAACAAAAAAAATAAAAACTATAAATAATTCATTTAAAAGTTATTTGTTTTTTTTTTTTTTAAATCTCATTGTTAAATTAACATTTAACACACAAAGAAAAAAAATATTTTGTGATAGTCATTTGATGTATTGCTTAAGGGGAAACATATACCCGGAGGTGCCCAGAGGCTTGTAAACAAAACCAGCTTCATCATGTCACATGTCAAACAAAATACATATCAGCCTTTAATTCCAATAAATTCATCAAATAAAAATTTTAATATATTTAAAAATTAAATTAAAACAATGACAATATAATTATTTAAAAAAAATTAAAAAAAGACGTTTTATACTGGCAAGTTTATATAAATGAAAATGGTTCCTAAGGTTTATAACAAATATATATACAACATCTGATGCACAGTTGTATGGCTCTTTTGCTTCAAGAACAATGGATGTATATATGGGAAGAAGGGGTGGTCTTTAGTATAGGGTTGAAAGCGAACAAGGAGAGGGAAAGAGTATTTGTGAAGAGAAAATATATGAAAGAAAGGATGGGAGGATGAAAGTAGGATGTGATATATATAGGTGGCAAGGGAAAATGAGAGAGATAGATTATAAATAAAAAGGGGTGAACATGTCAGGGTGAAGCTAATAGAAATGAAGAGGCTTGCTATCAGAGTAGACAGAACCTTTCTCTTTTACTCAATGTACTGTCGCAACGAAAACTATCTTACGCCAGGTGCTTGGATACTTCAAATACTTGCGCGTAAATTTTTTTTTTTTTTTTTTTTTTTATTTTACTTTTTTTACGTTTTGTCTCTGCGAGTATTTTTATCATCAACGTAAATAATTTTAACATTTATATATCTATTTTCTTTCCTCTTTTTTTAGTTGATGAAAAAATTTTTTAAGTAGTTTTTTTTATTTAAGACTTTTTGGATTTGAAAAAAATATAAATTTTTATATTTTTTTATTAGATTTTGAGGTAATTATTTTGAATTAATATTTGGAAATATTTTAATGTTGATTGAAACACTTTTTTTTTTTTTGAGATAATAATTATTGTAAAATTGATTGACTTACGTTCTAAAAGAGATTGACAATGAGCTTAAAATTTTAGCCTAATGTTAATTAAACATTTAAATGTCTTTTTACCTGTGTGAAATACTATGAATAATTTTCTAAAACTTTTTTCAGTAAAATCTTGTCAAAAAAGTTATTTTGAAAAAAAATTTTTCTTTTTTTATTTCAAAAAAAATTCTCCAAGAAAGATACTTTGGTATTTAACTTTAATATTAGTTTGACAATGTATATTTATATGAATAATTTCATAGAAATTTCATAGAAAAAAAAATTGGAATATTATATTCTTTGTAAAATAAAAAGTAAAAACAATTGAATTATTACAATATTTTACATTTATGATTTATAGAATTAAAAAAATTTCAAGTGTGATTATGAATAATGTGCGACAGAAAAAGAATTTTATTCTACACAATAGTAGCTGTAAACTGTAGACATTGGTTATATCATTCAATAAAAATATAAAAAAATTCTACTGTTCAAGTCAGTTAAATTCGCGGTAACAGGATTTTCGTTGACTTGACATTTTGCCAGATTGCCTCTGTTTTTATCGCTTTTCCAATGAACAAAAAAACAATCCAATAAATATAATAAAAATAATAAATACACACTACTAAACTTAACATACAATGTTGAACATTAAATACAACCCTTAAATTCTTTTGAAAATAAATTCACCCATAAAAATCAATAAACTTGTATAAAAAATTATAAAAAACTAAAAAAACTTTCAAACAAATTTATATTTAAAATAAAACAAAATTACTACAATCATAAATTTTCAAAAAAAAAAAAAATCATATACATCAATTTTAAAATAAACATTATAGAAGAAAAAAAAAAATGATTTGTGAATTTTTTTTTCAAAATCTTAGTAAGCAAAAAATTCACAATTTATTGAAGGTCAAATTTTCACAGTCAAGATTTCCTATCAATAAACCAAAATACTATTTTAAAAATATTTATATATATTTAAATTTGAATAAAAAAAATCTCATAAACCAAATGGTGTCAAACATGAGGTACGGATTTTATAAAAAGTTGTCTTTTTTATTTTTTGGCATTTGTGAAGCGCCCTCTTAATATTTTCCATACCAAAGAAAGGAATATTTTCTTCTGTATAAAAGTTGTGAATTTTAAGCTCTTGGACGCCAACAGTATAAGATGATGATGGTATATGCTGGAATGAGTTTTGTGTTGGGGCTTTTTCATACCCTTCTTAGAGACCCATATACAGACGACCCAACACTCATCTTCTCAAAAGATCTTTGCTGTTTTACGAGACTTCCGGCGCCGCTTGTTTATCGATTGTTCACATAAACAACACAAACATAAATAAATATAATATTCTTTTATTATTGTTAAATATATATACAAAAATAAAAAGCTTCTCGATATTCTGTAATAACATTTCTTCAGATTTCTATACAACATTTAGAATAATACTTTTTTTTCGTTTATATTTTTACAATTTTTTTTTTTGATGATATTGTTACTGTTATAGACGCCTAGAAGGTAATACGTATATGACACTAAAAAAGAATTGTAAAAATAAATTTATCTCTTTTACAATTGCTTCAATATTTTTATATTTTTTTTTATTTCTATCATTAGCATATTTAAATACACCTTTAAACAACATGCACTTTCAATTTATAGTTTTATACAATTTTTCAAACATTAATAAAAAACTTTGAAAATTTTTTTAATGACTAAAGTAATTATAAAACAAAAATAAAAAAAAAAAATAAAAACTCGATATAATTGTTCATGCATATAAAGTTCAAAATCGTTTGATGATATATTTTATTTTTCGTATATAAAAAAAGCGAAATTTAAAATTTAAAAAAAAATTACAAAAAAAACCATTACTGTTAAAATTTTATCGTATATATTTTTGCTGCGTATTTAGTGAGAAAATAGCATTTGTGTGTTAAAAAAAGGCACATAAAGGTATATGGTAAAAAAAAAATAAAAAAGGGGTTGAAAAGGGTGGTGGTGGTTAACCAAAGAGACGGAGAAAAATTGTCGTACACCGTCTGCCAGAAACGGTGCAGTTAAGGGCGTTCAAATTTTAGCGGCTTTGGTGAATTATGGACGACGAAATAATGTCTATTCGGATATTGGTTGTACCTCCAACCACCAAAAATAAACTCGATGCAATATCCAAAATATTTTAATACATACAACTTGATTGTTTTTATAAAAAATAAAACATCAACAAAAAAATTATTATTACAAATTTTTTCGTTTTTTCGACAAATTTATCAAATAGTAAAAACACAAAGAAACCATTATGGCTGCCAACGCTGACGGTGCTTACATTCTCACGCAACGGAAATGACAAAAAATAAAAAAAATAAAATATATATAAGAAACTAAGAAAGTCAGAGGGTCGATATCGTTTGTTCGATTTTCGCCAGGAGGGTTGAATGTATTTTTTATTATTTCTATATTTTTTTTTTGCATAAGATTTTTTGAAGAAAATAAATAAAGAAGGGCGTTTATAACATGAAATTTTGTTGGACAAAAATCTCGCTCACGTTGCAGTATAAATCAGTCTAGATTATCCCAAAAAAAAAAATATAAATAAAATAACTTGTACATTATCTAGATTCGTGAATTATCTTCATATTCACACCGCATATTTTCTTTGATATAAAAAAATAACAAGTGACTCTATTTACTTATATATAAATTGCAGATAGCCAACTGATTCAAATATATTTTATACCATACGAATTAGGGTGAATCGAGTGTAATAAGAAAAATTGAAAAAGATATATCTACAAGTTGGATTTTGATGGCTTGATCAAGATATCAAAGCTTTTTATGTTGCAACGAATTGATAGCCATTATTCTTTTCCACACACAATGCATTGTTTCGAATTATCTCTTGATCTTGAGACAATTTTATTAATGAATTTTTATTTTATTTATCATTATGATAAATATAAACAACTTAGTTTTTAACTAATAAAACTTTTTTTATACTTTCTATTGTCATTTGCTTTATATTTTTGTTTTAATAATAAACCTTTTGAAACTTTAATGAAAATATTTTTCACCAAGAATATTTTGGATATTTTATACTTGCAATCAACTCACACTCTTTTGAACTTGTTAATTAATATTGTGTTTGCAGTTGAAAAAGTTGTATGGAACCCTTGAAATTACCTTAGAATTGTCGGTAAAGTTCATAGTATTTTAAGCTTCCTTGATTAATAATCTGACGAGTTGAATAATAATAGAAAAAAATGATAAAAATAATTTTAAAAATAAAAAGAACTTGTGTTTAATAATTTTAAAAAAAAATTTTTTAATATTTAAAACTTTTATTCATGGTTTGGTTGAAACAAAGGAGTTTTTTCATTTATTTTTTTGAGAAAAGAAATAATTTTTTTAGACGCGCATCATTCGAGAACCGTGCCATTCAATTACGTTTATCTTTGGCGGTCGTTTTACGGTAACTATCTATATATATATTTTTGGATGTTTTTATCCTGATAGTCCAGCACCCTTGTGACTATATACAAAATCACCCTCGTTTTCTTCTTCAAATAAATTATTATACGACTTCTTATCACTTGAAAGCTTCTCTCAAGACTTCAAATGATATTTTTATATTCTCATATGATGAGATTCTGTTAGATTAATTTATTGATTATATATATATTCCATGAAAAAATAAATTAAATTATTTTTTCTTATCATCATCATGCTAGTGAACAAAAGGTAATTTTGTATTTTCTTTGTTTCGAATTATTTTGTAATTTGTATATACTTTTTTCAATATTTTTTTGATTTTTTTTTGCAAAGAATAATTCTAAGAGAATTTAAATTAATTTATTTCGAAAAAATTAAAGTAGTAATAAAAAATAATACAAAATAATTAGACAAGTTTTGAAATTTGTTTTTTGCCAGAAAAAACAAAAAATAATTATTTCATTTTTTGTTGAATTTATTATTGATAATTAATACAATCGTGTTTGTTTGTTTGAAAAAGTTTATTTAAATTTTAAATCACTGCAACAGATGATACAGAATATACTAATGGAATTATAATTTGTGTATGATGATTGTTTAATGATGAATACGTTGATTACAGAACAACGAATTGCTTGGTTAGAATAGTAAGAGATTAGGATATAACTGTTCTAGCAAAATGAAACATTGTTTTGCACTTAGTCTTGTAACATTTTGTTATAAACCACAAACAACACACACATTGTCATTCAAATATTCATTTAAATGCTAAACAATAAAACTCTTTGAACAATGAATTTGTATAAATTTTTTTTATACAATTATTTGAACTAAATGTAAATGAATTTAATATCAAAATCAAAAGTATAACGTATATATGGAAAAAAAGTAAAGAAACTCTCTGGAAATCGAAATACTGTTTATCAATTTCGAAATGAAGCTCATCGTACTGTTTTCACATTCATGTTTAAATTCAATAACAAACTTTTAAATAAATTAAAAAAATATATTAAAAAAATATTTTATTTTCAAATAAAAATTGTTTTAAATTAAAAACTTTTTTTAAATACACTAAAAAAGTAAATTTAATTAATTTTTTGTATTTATTTTTACATTCTTTAAACATTGATTAACAATGTAAAATAAATTTTTTTTTTTTATAGGTAAATCCTTGAGGGTAAAATATAAACTTTGACAGTTAAAAAAAAATATTTTTTTTACAGATATTATTTTAACTAAAATATTGAAATTTAAAATTAAAAAAAAATTAATAAATAATTTATAGAAAAATTAATATACGAATACGAATGATTTCTTTTTTTGTTTTTTTACTTTTTTTTTTGTCTTTTAATCTAAAGCTCATCGTAATCTACAAACCAAATTTTTATTTCATGCGAATAATCTATAAAATGTGTATATAATTATTCACTAAAATTAAAAAAAAAAATTTAAAACTTACATATTCATGATTGGCCCTTAGATAACGAGAGAAGCGTTTGGCTAATCCGCTTAACGTGCTCTTCCGAAACTGATTAGGGTCACGTTAACGTAAAACGTAATAGGGTACGTTAAATTTTTGGAACCTTGGTCAGATGAGAAAGCACAAATATCTATATATGTATTAATAAATATATATTATACCATAAGTACAACGACAAATTCCCATATACTCTGAGAATTCATTTCATTCCTAAGCCGATTTTCAATACAAATAAACTAGCTCATTTATATAGAACAGGAAACTTGATGTGGTATTTATATATGAAAAATTTATCTCCATAAAATTACATATAGCATTTTTTTATACTTCTTATAAACCGTTTAACAATATATTCTCATCATTAATTTTTAACAATGCAAGCACACGCAAAAAGAAAAAAAAGCTCGAATGTTAAATCAACAATAAAGTTCGAAATTTTGAATTGACATTATAATATTTTTTTTATATATTTAAACAATGAATAAATATTTAAAAAATGTTTATTAAATTTTATTAAACAATTAACATTCAAAATTAATTAAAATTAATTAAAATTAATTCATTTTTAAATGTTTTTTAAACAAAAAATTGATGAAATTTAAATTTAAAAAATATTTAAAATTTATTTTTCAACTATGTATAATATATTTTAATAAAATAAATATAATTTGTTAATAATAATTAATAATAAATAAATTTTCACCATAAATTTAAATTTAAAAATTTTTTTGAATATATATAAATGATTCAACGAATTTTCTAGGTTTCAAACACGTGCTAAGCTCTGCGCCATCATGCTATCAAGCCATGCGGGTGTAGGGTGAATTTTTTTATTTATTATTATCATTATATTATTTGTTTCTTTGTTATAATTGCGCTTGCGCAATGAAAGGGTCTGTGTAGACCAACTCAAGGGGGATGATAAAGCTAGAATTTTTAGAGCTCCCTTTTAACTCGAGCTTATTTTCAACAAGCAGCTTCAGTCAGTACACCGGCATTCACCATGAATGACGCATTTTATAAATTTATTGTTTATCAGTTTATCAATAAAAGACTTAAAAAAGCTCAAATAAAATATTTTAGTGCCTCGTAAAATCTTATAAACTCCGAAAAAACAAAAAAAAACTTTTTTTAATCATTAAAATTCAACTAAACATCAATTAATCAACAAAAACATGAAATAAACAAAAAAATCAATAAATTATTAATTTATTTATAAGAAAAACTCAAACACGTGTGTTTTTTTTACCAAGTTTTAAACATTTTTTATTAATAAATTTAAAAATCAACGAAAAAAAGTGACATTAATCAACACATCTACCTCAGTCAAACAATATTTTTCATTTTCAATTAATTTTTCTTCAACCCAGTGTACAAAATTAACAAAAACTACCTCAAAAAAATCCCTTTTTACAAATATAATTTATAAAAAAAACAATTATAAATTTACAAAATTATTTATGACAATAAAAAACCAAAAAAAAAAAAAAAAACAATTATCAGCAAAAACAAGTGTAATTTTTTTTTTCATTTAAATTAATTTCTCCTCATCTAAAAAAGACAAATAGAAAAAAAAATAATAATAACAATTGTTATGGTTTTTTTTTTAATTTAAATAAAAAAAAAAAAAAATGAAAAACTAGAGTTCTTTGTACCGTGTGGATGCTGTTGTTTGCTGAGAGTTTAAGGTCCGAGACAGAAGGCTCTTGAACTAGTGAATGTAGTGGGGTGAAAAATAAAAATAGAGGGATGTTTATAAGTTGAAGTAGGAGAGGGTGAAAGTACGTTTTATTTATATATATAAATATATTTTTTTATTTAAAAAAAAAAAAATAAAAGGATATATATTTTGGGAAGCTACTACGAGGTCAGACAAGCAGGGTGGCAGCTCGTGTGCGTTGCTGGGGTGGATCACCAGGCGGTGGGGTCTCACCCTCCGCAACATCTGAACGGGGATGTTCAAGCAACGAGTCAACCCCCCGGATCGTCCAACCATCAAAAACTCATCGTCTCATGGGCGCCAACCTAACTAAACTTAACAGGGTGAGTCTGACCAATGTTAGGCTCAATATCAACAACAAAAATTTTCATGTATATATTTACAACTTTCCAAGGCCACACGCAATTATGATAAAATTTAAATATACATGAATTTTATATATATAAAAGTTTTTTTTATTTTTTTGATACTTTTCATCAGTTTTATTATGGATAATGAAAAAAGTTTGAATAAATCATAAAAACTTACAAATTGCATGCTTAAAATTTTTATATTCATTTCGTTTTTTTTTTTTTTATATTATAAATTTTATTATCAACAAAAATTAATTAATTATTTATTTTTAATAATTTATTATATGAAATAATAAATTTTTTATATTGACATGTATTAATGGCTTAAGTACTGAAAATTTAAAACAATTGGTTGGTTAGTTAAATGTGGATGTTTAATTATTGTCGAGGCTCGAGTGTGCAAGTGCACAGCTGCAGTGATAAACATTAAAAAAAAAATAAAAAATGAAATTTTGAAAGAGAGAGAGAGAGAGGATGGATAAAGAGTTGTATACATTGATATGTTTATTTTTTGACATGTATGTGTTTGTGTGAAATAAAGCAGAGCATCAAAACACCTGCATGAATTGACAATGTTTCATACTTTCATGTGGGTATATGTGCGTTGCTATGATGTTATCTGCACATCCTGCATCCATACCAATGAATATCCAGTCTATCGTTACCGCAGACCCTTCCCTATATATCCTGAATCAAATGAGTCATTATAATCCCTCATGTATATATTTATAAATACATGTGCAATATTTAAAAAACCCCTGAAATTTATTTTTGAATTTTTCTATAATATATTATAAAGAAAATTTGAAATTTATTGCAGAAAATATATAATTATTTGATCAAATAAAATAAGTCAGTATTATTGGCTATTATATTTATCATTTTTGAATTAATAAATAAATGATTCAAGTGTCATCAAGTTGCAATAATTGGTGCAAAGTTTATTTTATTTGAGCTATAATTATTCATTTTTCATTTATAAAATTTATACACAGTTGCAAATTTTAGCTTAAAAAAAGTCGTAAAATAATTGTGTTAGGGTTGCTACAATTTGTGATGTTAGTTTGATACTTTTAAGTTGTGTTTAATTGATAATTCAAAACACACAAAACGATATTTTACAAAATTTTAGTATTAAAATTTTTTTTAAATTCAATTTTGAGTCAACATAAAATAAGTGTTTTTTGTATTTATTTTAACATTTAATAGTGTTAATTTGACATGTAATTTTTTTCATATAAATTAATTATCTAAATTGCAGACACAATGAAGTATAGATGTTGGTAAAATCTGTATGACTTTCAAATTTTTTTCAAGTCAATAATTATTAAAAAAAAAAAAAAACCCAAAAATAATTTACAATATTATTGTTTCTAGCTTTTGCTTATCATCTTGGAGTATTAAAAAAAAAATAAAAAATATAATCATCTAAACTGTATACTAAAACAAATTTATAAAACTACTATTGAAATAAATATTACTACAATCAATAGTAGCTACTTTCAAAGAAGATATAATTAAGTCCGACACATAATTAAGAAATAAAAAAAAATTATCTACCACCTTAATTTTTTGACTACTATCAATATTATTTTCACTACTATCAATCCAAAGCAACCCGTATAATAATTAAAATATCCCCGACAAAAAAATATGAGTTTATAATTATTTTGAAAATTTTGTTTTTTTTAACACAAAAATAATTTTCCATATTATTGTTTTTAACCTTTACCTATATCATCTTGAAGTATTAAAAAAAAGTAAAAAATATAATCATCTAAACTGTATACTTGTAACAAAATACCAATACATATAAAACCTATATTTTTTTTTTTTTTTTAAATTTTTTAAAAAATTTCACAAGCCTTTTTTATTATATAAAAAAAAAATAAATAATATTTTATTTAAATGAAAAATGCATTTTACATTACCATTTTAAATTTAAGAAAAATATAAAAATTTAAAAAATACATATTTCATTTAAAAATATACATAATTGTAATCAATAGAAAAAAAAAAAAAAAAATTGAATTGAAAAATGAAAAGCATACATGAATAGAAGTTGATCAGGAAAAGAACTGAAGAAAATAGTGAATCATAAAGAAAATATAATAAACGAATAAACGTGCCCTTCTGTGATTGAATCAAACATTGAATACATGTATATTTAATGAGCACATAGAGATAACCCATCATACATCCATGCGAATTAAATATATTGCCCAAGGGTATTTTCTTACACAAGATAAATCAATCAGAATCTCTATTATTCTTCTTGAAAAAAAATAAAAAAATATTAAATTGTTGATTCAACACATTTATTATACATTTCAAAAAAAAAAATCATATTGATGGTTTTGTATTTTTCAAATATACACCTATTTGTTTTATTTTTTATAAAACCATTTCATTTTTTTTTTATGCTCCTGAGATATTGTCAATTCAAAGAAAAACCTGTTCTTTTTGATAAATTTTATTGAGTTTATTTAGCTGTTTTTTTTTTTCATATAATTTTTTAAAACTAACTATACTTTATCGTTTTTTTAAGGGGCATTCTTTGGTGTGAACAAAAGATAAAATGCATTTGCGATTGTGAAAAAATAGTGTATAGAAATTGAAGGTAGCGAATGAGATAAAGTTAGAGTGTCTGATTTAAAGCAACCATAAATCCAATGGACCATTTCTTAAAAGCAAAGTCTTTTACAATTCTACTGAATTTACCAGATTGTGCTTTTTTTTCTTCCCCTTCTATTAGCCAAGTGACCAATTCATTCTCAATACATAAACCAAAAAAGAAAATATATAAAAAAAAAAAACCCTCAGCTTAAATTATCACGAACCTTTTGACCTCCCTTTATTTTTTTTTTGGGAATAAATATATTTGAAAAATAAAATACAAGAGAATATTAAATTATTTGTTGAAAATTATTATGTCTTTTAATTTTGCTGTATTAATTTCTTTGATTTATTTTTTTGTTTTTTAAGAAAAGGATACTTTGTCAACTGACTTTTTAATTTAGCATAAAAATCCTGTATAAAATATATTTTAAGAAAAATGTTTGGAACATAAAAGTAAGGGATTTATGGCTATTTGAATATTGGACTTTGACCATTGGCTAGTTGGATTTAAAATAAATTTGAATTGTCTTCAGCTAAAACCACAAAATTTCACATAAATTTTCAACTAAATTTATCAATTTTTTTCAGCTAAATTTATCAATTTTTTTTATTTATATTTTGATAATAAATTTTAATTTATAATAATATTTATTGTATTAATTTATTAATAATTTATATTGTTAAAAAAAGTTTATATTTTTGTATTTTTTCAACAATTATTATTCATTTTATAGATTTTTTTTTTATCCAATAAATTTTATTGTTTTATTCTACCCTGAGTTTATGTATTCATGTGTATATAGACATTTTATGCTAACACGTATTTACGATTTCAATATGTATTATAAATTATATATATATGGTGTGTGTAAATGTCAGAAATAGTGACGAGATGGAGAACAATAAATTGTCGAGGGTAAATCGCTACAAAGAAAAACTAAAAAAATATAAAAAAAATCAAGTATAGCACAAATTTAATGATAAATAATAATAACAATATTTAAACAATAAAAAACACTAGCTAAAAAGTGTGTGTGTTATTTTTTTATCCAATTAAATTGTGAATTTTTTAATACTTGAAAAAATATTTGATATTTTTTTTTTAAATAATTTATTGATTTTTCGTGATATAAAAAATATAAATACTATTTTATATATTTAAAAAATAATTATTATTATTAAATTTTAATGTTATGGAAAATATTTAAAACAAAAAAACTATTGTTTAATTATTTTTTCAAAACATTTTAGATTTGTTTTGTGAAATTTATAAAAATAAAATGAATAAAACAGGCAAAAATTGTTGAAAATTTTATTAAATTTTTGTCAATATAATTTTTAAAATAATCATAATAATAATAGTAATTAAAAAATAATAAAAAAATTAATAACATACTTCATTAAATTGACAAACAATGTCAAAATTGAAAAATAATTAAGAAATAAAAATGTAATTGAAAAAAGTCTCATCATTAATTTAAAATTACACAAATAAATAATTTTAGCAAAATTAATTTATAAAATATTGTAAATAATAAAATGCTAATATTTAAAATATTAAATTGTGTTACAGAAGGAGGTGACACAACGCGATGTGGAGCGTGAACGACAACTTCGACTGGAGGCTGAGGCGAGGGTACGTGAGGCAACAACCGAGGCCGAACGATCACGCACAAAAGTCCATCATCTTCAATGTGAATTGGCAAGGTAATTTATTATCCAAAAAAATTAATAATAAAAACCAAATTTAACCCACCATAATCCTCAACAAAACGCAAAAAAAAAAACCTGAAAAACTAAAAAAAATCAACACCTGATGGGAATTTTCAAATAACTACAACTTTTTTTATTTTTATTTTGTTTAGTAGATAGGGTTGATTATATAGAGATGAAAATAAACAAGACTAGACTAGACACATGAACGTCAAGTTCAAGTTGCCATTTCATTTTATATTGCAACTCGTATAGATAAAATAATAATAATAATAAAATAAATACACACCTGATATGTGTATACAATGCTGTTTTTTTTTTTCTATTTTTTTATATATAAAGTGTAACTGGGTACATTGTTCCAAAGTTGGAAAGAAGCTTATTGAAGAAGAGAGGGTAGCATGGATCGATGCACCCCAGCTTCAAATATATATGTACACAAAAAAAAGGGTCTTTAAGTTTTTTTTTATTTTTTATTATTCAAATAAATCTAGAAAATTCATATTTCATTTTATTTATTTCATTTAATTGTTTATGATAATAATAATTATTATTATTTTTAATAAACTTGTTCTAATAATTTTTATATTTACTGTCAATTAAATATTCCTTTGATTAAACATCAAAGCTTTTCTTTGAATACAAAAAAATAAATTTTTTCGTCAAACAGAATGATAAATAGGCTTACGAAAAAAAGAGCAAAAAAAAATTAAATTAAAAATATATTTCTTTGTACAGGATGGAAGAATCATCAAGAAATATGTTACATCACAAGCAACTTGCTGATCAGCTGAAACAAGAACGAACAACTTTAACACTATCTTACGAGGTAAAAAATAAAAAAATATTAAAGCCCCAAAATCATTCATCAAAATGACCAAATATCCATAAAGAAAAAAAAAAATATTCCTCATAAAAACCTCGAAAAAGTGGTTCAACAAAAAAATAGAAAAAAAAAATAAAATTCTGCTGATGTAGATGGTAAAAATATCGACAACTATAGTCATCTTGTTGGAGCCCCTAAGGGAAGCCAGAGTTCGATGACATCGACAAAGGTTTCCCTTTATCCAATCAAAGAATAAAAAAAAATAAAAAAAAAGACATTGTGAAAAATATAAATATAAAAAAAATATATAACTATTATTGTTATAATTTTTTTGTTGTTGTTTGTGAAATTCAATGTCTCTTGGAAGATTGAGTATAAATGTTGATATTGTGGAGGCCAAAACCTTGGACTTAAACCAAGTCATGTTGTCATAAATCATGTACACGCACCCTATTAGTACTCCTGTCATTTCCAGACTTCTGGCACTCATTTTCATCCAACCCCTTATACAATTTAACATTTAATTTCTTTACCACACTAATAACACGTACGTTATTAACAATTTATCATGCATCATATCCAAAAAAAAAGCACCATCTTTAATAATTAAACAAAATATAATTTAAAATTAAAAAATAAAACTACAGTTATTCTTGTTTTTTTACAGACAAAATTACATCAATGTCAAAATCAAATATCAAAATTACAACTTGAAAATGAATCGATGCGTGGACAGTTACGTGGTCTTGAAGCACTAGCAAGAGATGCTGATTCACAAAGAAAACAATATGAAAGATGTCTTGATGATGTTGCTAATCAAGTTGTTCGTGCTCTTCTATCACAAAAAGTAATTATTTCGAAAAATGATTTTATTTAATATTTTTCTGATTACTATAATTTATAATTTATTAATTTTTTTAATCCAGGGTTTAAGAGAAGAAATTGGAGCATTACAAAGAAGAATACGTGAATTAGAAACTCAAAATCGTACATTAACTGGTTTATTATCACAAACAAATAATAATAGTAATAAAAATTCACCAAATGAATTATTACATAATTTATTAGAAGTTGGATCAACAGCACTTGTTGCAACACTTGGTATTGATAATAATTGGTTACAATTACAACGTCCACATTCATTAAATTTAAAAATACCATTAATACAAACAACAAAACAACAACGTACACGTATACGTTATCCAATAACACAAAAATTATCAGAAGAAGAAGGTTCAGAAAGTCCAGAAAGTGGTAATCGTGACGAGGGTTATTCAACAATGTCATCAGATGTACAAGCTGATCAATCTGGTCATCGTCATGATCAAAATAATGAACAACAACAACAAAATTATTTACAACAAAATTACTCACAACAACAACAACAACGTGGTCTTGAAGATTTAAAAGAAGCTAATGATGAAACTGAAGCTGATTTATCAACAGATTCACGTTTAATAACACTTGATATTGGTGATCCAGATGTATTATTTTTACCATTAAATTTAACTGTTGGTTTTAATCCACGTCACAGTTATCCACCATCTAAAGAACTTTTACCATTTCAACATATTATTAAAAGTTTTTCAGACAGTCATTTGTGTTTAAAATTAACATCATCATCAACAGCAACAGCTACAACAGTAACAACAACAACAACAACATCAGCATCCTCATCATCATCATCACCATTACCACAATTTTGTATTAAAAAATTAAATAATAATAATAATAAATATAATAATAATAGTAATAATAGTGATTCATCATCATTGATACTTGTTGATGATGATAATTGGGATGCTGAATATGTACAACAATGGTTACGTCTTGATGATACACGTACAGCACAACAAAATCGTGATTTACTTGAGCTTGATTATGATAAAGCTGAACTTGAAGATTGGAGTTTTTCATTATCATCAAATGATGATTTAAAAAATGATATTAATTATGATAAACAAAAATTAATAATAAATAATAATAATATACCATTATTACAATTACCATCAATACGTGAACATAATAATAATAATAATAATAATAATGTTGAACTTGAAGAAGATTCAAATGAATGTTTATGGAATGGTTCAAGTTATTTAGCTGATCGTACTGGTAGTGAATTGATGGCATTATTAATGGATACAAGAACATCTGGTCCATGGCCGTATGCATCAAGTCCAGGTGTATCATGGAGTAGTGATGATGATACAAAATTATTAGATTATTCAAGTAAAAGATCATCAGCAGCATTATCTGGTTGTAGTGATGATAATGAATCACCATCAATTGGTACTGATTTTACACGTGATTTTTATCGTTTAGTTAAATTTGAAAGTACAAAAAGTCTTGCTAGTAATTCATCAAAAAGTGGTAATAAATTACCACAAGAACGTGAACAAGCATTACAAAGTGTATTAAATTTTATTGCTGAACAACAAATGTATCTTGCTACTGATTCTAGTAAAATTAATGATGATGATAATGATGATGTTTGTATTGATGATAATGCTATTGTTGAAATTGTACATGACGATGAAATTAATGATTCATTAGCTACAAAAACAACTGCTGCTAGTACTGCTACTACTGCTAGTACTACTGCTGCTGCTGAAATTAATAATTTAAATAATTTTCATGAATGTGATTTAATTGAAGATGAAAGAACAGAATTATATTGTGGATTAAGTGGTGTTTTAAATGGTCCATGTCTTGGTGAATTAGTTGCTGTTCCAGAAGAAGATGAAGAAGCTGCAACATCATCAACACCAAGTACAGTTGTTAGTCCAGAAAGAGCACCAATGCTTGTTGAAGAAAATGATAGAGGTTTAAGTTTTCATGAAAAAGCAACATCAAAAGATGTTATAAATGAATTAAACAGAATGATTAGAAAAGGAGAAGATGGACAAGCAATACAAGAAAGAGTTGAAATTGATAAATTAGATCTTGCATGTTGTTGTCCAACTGGATGGGTTCACGTTGAACGTGATATCGACTTTACCGACCCAAAGGTAAAATAATATATACATAAATCTTCATTTTGTTATTTTATTTTTATAATATATTCATTTTTATTTCAGGCTAGAGCAAATTTACTTGACGTGATGCTTGCAAGTAGTGAAAGTTCATCAGCAACATCAAGCAGTGGTTCTGCTGGTAGTGATTCTGGTGATGAACCACCAGATTATCGTCATCTTCACAGATTACACAGATACAGAAGACAGAAGAAAGGTTTGAAATAATTTTTATCATTAAAAAAACTTTTATTTATTATTTTTTGTTATTAATATTATAACTTTGTTACTAACAATTATTTTACATCACTTGCTGCTTTTAAAGACACTGCTAATTATCAAAATTGTTGTAAATTTTTTCCATAATTTATCAACAATTTTTGTTGTTCTAAAATACTAAAAACAAAAATCATTTCATCTCATTTAATTTCATTGATAAATAATATATTCATAAGCTTAATTTTTTAATTTATTTATATCATAAATATTTTTTTAATTTTATTTTATCGTTAAATGTACATATTACCCACATATTTTCATTATTTTCTGTTCAGATGGTAGCGCCTATGCGGTTTGCTTTGATTGTCACGAGAAGAGCTACGTAGTTCGGCTTAGTGATGATAAATTTCTCTAAATAATTATCCAAAAATAATAATAATACAAAAATTCCTTTTTTTTTTTTTTTTATTTGATCCTAACAACGAATTGATTGATCAAGAAAATATGCTATTATTATTAGAAAAAAAAAATGGATAATAGAAATAATCTAAGCCGAACTATGTCTGCCCGATAAATAAATAAAACTAGCCAAGCTTTAGAGGAGTGAAAGAAATAATTGGCGAATGGGATAAGAAAAAAAATAATAAATAATCATAAATAATATAAAATCAAGGGTGAAAGATAGAAGAGAAAAAGTTGAAATAATAATTATTAAAATGATGATGATGAAAAAGAAAAAAAAAGATTGAAAACATTGATGTGTGTCTCAGCATCAGCTGTCCAGGCTCATCGAGTACTACGGCTTCCATCAATTTGGGGTCCAACACGTCCATCAATTATTGGACGTGGTGAAGATTTTTTTGTTCGTTATGGTGATAAAGAAAGAGAAGCTGTTGCATCATTTGATTTTCTTGATGATATACCAGTATCATTACAATCAACATCACCACCATCATCAACATCATCAGGTGAACTTGATAAATTATTGCCAAAAATTGATTTTATGAAAGTCTCACCACTGTGAATTATTTAAATACCAAATAATATTTAACGAACAAAAACAAATATTATTATATTAGTTGATAAATTTCTGGAGGATTTATACAGCAATGAGCTTCCGGAAAATTAAATGATAAATATTTAAAAATAAACGTATGAATGAGTGAAAATTTAAAGAAAAAAAAAATTAAAAATTAAGGTGAATGGAATTATAATTGAATTAATTAAAAAGTGATGAATCATACAATTTAAGAATTTTTTTATCAACTTTATTATACATTTAGGGAAAAGGTTTATATATTTTTTTTGTTTCTTTTTTGTTGGGAACAGTTGAGACAGGTAAAATGAGAAAAATTATGAGATAATTTTACTTTTTTTTTGTATTTATTTTTGACGTAATCAATATTGACAACGAAATTATTCAAAATAAAGAAAATAATTTATATTTAATTGTATTTGTCAATTAAGATTTCAAAGTAATTTAAAAATAGTTGGTTAATAATTTATGAAAATAAATATTTGCCTGAAGTCAATTCAACTTGTTCCCAATTATTTGGAATAAAAACCAAAAGCGATTAAATGTCTGTGAATAATTAAATGGTAGCTAAAAAAAAAAATAATCTACCAAATATTATTATTTCTTTTTTTATTTGTTTATTATTATCATGATAATTATCATTTGAAATTTTAAAAAATATAAAATACAAAAATAAATCAAAAATATTAAAAAAAAAAGATTAAATAAAATTAAAAATTAATTATAATATTATAAACGTATTGAACAATTGTTTATATAAATTATATAAATATATATATTTTTTTTTTATTTATAAAACGATCAAAATATTTATTTAAAAAGTTACTTAATCTTTTTTTTTTTTTCTTTTGTAATTACGCTTTGTAGTGATGACTGATTGAACCACAAACAAGACTAAAAAAAAAAGCTCAGAAATAATGTGCTATTCTGATTTTTTTTCCTCGCTTAAAAATAAAAAAAAAAAAAAAATTTGTCTCGAAAATTATAGTATTTTTTTATTTAATTGAGTTGTGTTTTTTTTTTTTTTTTCTCTGATTTTTTATTAAAGACAAATGTGTTTTTTGGAAATTAAAATAAAAAGGTACTATTATCGTAAAATTAATTGTGTAGATGAAAAGATGAAATAAGGAGATTGTAAATAAAATGTAAAAAATAAATTATCTTCTTTCAGCAAACTTAATAAATAATGACAATATATAAAATGAAAAAATTATTGATATAAAAATAATTTATTTATACAGTTTTATAATTTATTTATAAATTGTTTCGTTTTTCAGATTTTCGAATTTATTTCTTTGCAGAAATAAATGCATTTTAATTGTATTTCTACATGCTAATTTTTGTTGATGAATTTACTTAATTATTCTACTGTTTTTTTCATCAATTTTTTATGGACAATTGATTTTTGAATTGCATCTGCAAGACAAAGACTTGAAATAATAAATGAAACCTGTTGAAAAAAAAAAATACAAATTATTTTTTTATGTAATTATTATTAGCTTTTTTTTTTCAAGCATTCACCTCAATTATGCCAATGAAAATCAATACCATAATAATATTGATTCCATATTTAATTTGCATTTTAGAAAGACAGCCAGTTTGATAAATATCATCTCTATTTTTACTGCAAATTACATCATTATTTTTATTTGGACAACAAGATGCAGGAATTGATGAATTATTTATCAAAAAATAGTCGTCTTTGCCAAAAATTCCACAGCATTTTTCCTGAAGAAAATAAGTTAATAATAATCATTGTTTGTTCAAATAAACAACATAAAAAGTTGCTTTATTTTTTAAGCTTACTAATGATTGAAGTTGGCTAATTAAATCAGAAGAATTAATCATTGATTCGAAATATTCTGGATTTAATAATGTATTTTTATCATCGAGATTATCAACATTTTTCAAAGTACAGTAACTATATCCACCGATGATTATTTCAATGATAAGTATTGTCAATAAAAATGCAGCATACTTGAAAATATAAATAATAAAGTCAACAATAAATATGTATTTTTTTATTAATGTTTTTTTTTTTTTGTTATTTGTTACTTACGATTATAATAATAACATGTTTTTCTAGTATTACTCCACAACAGCCAAAAATCGAAACAACAAATAGAATTAATCCAAAAATTATACTGGTTATTGCGAAAGTTGTTACAATTGTTTCGCCAAAAAGCAGATATATTTTATCAATATTATAAAGTTTAAATATTATTATCATGCCAAGGCCAATCATCATCAAAGAAATCAACTGTAAATAAAATTTACATCATTTATTTATCCCAAAATTAGCAATTATTATTATTGTGATTTAAAAAATTTAAATGAAATTTTTTATTGTTGAAAAAAACAATGGAGATAAATTTTTTTAACAATATAAAATTTAATTAACTTACTGATACTATTAAATTGAAAAAAAATAATATAGATTCTGCAATTTTTATTACGCAATTCATCTTAATAATGTATATTTAATTTTTTTTTATTAACTAGAAAAATTGATTAAAAATTCTTCTCTCAGTGACTGAATAAAATTGATAATATTAAATACAAAATGTTTGACTTTAAATAAAAGACTGAAATAGATTTTTAATGAATTTATTTTTTTTCAATATAAGAAAAAAAAAATAAAAACCCTGGGGCGAAATACAGTTGACCTAATTTATTAAAAACTCAAGTCGATTTATCATGTGATTTAAATAATTCATTTTGATTGGCTAAAAGCTGTCCTTATAAATAAAAAAAAAATTCTATTATTTGATAAAAATTTTTATCATAAATATTATTTTAGTTTTTGAGGTATTTTTTTTTTTATCTAAAAGATGTTATTATTGGTGAGTTCAGTAGTAATTAGTGTCATATCATCACTAATTTAAAAAAAAAAAAAAAACATTTATGACTTGATAACATAATACAAAAAAATATTTTAAACTTACATTTATTTATTAAAAAATAAATAATTTAAACAAATAATTTATTTATTGTATTTGTTATTTAATTTTTGTGATTTCTTTTTTTTCAATAATGAATTGATTTTGTTATTTTTTCAATCAATCAAAATTATTTATCAATAACCATTTTATTTTATTTTATTTATTTTTGTTTTTACATTTATTGAAATATTTAATTTTAGGATATATTTATTTAAGACATACAGTTGAGAATATTATTGTAATTTCTGGATAAAGTGCTAAATCTTAAAATTTGAAAATCATGTTAATAATTAGTTATGAATTTGGCCGATAGATCTACTTAGATTACTCTTTCTCACATGTGGTGAAGTAGAAAATCATTTGTATATAATGAACAAAAAATTGATAGTGAATACTAAGAGAGAGGTGGGGTGCTGCATCCCTTCGGGGAAGTTGTAGCTAAGGAAAAGATGTAGCTTCTGCTTAATCTTTCCATATGTTGGTCTTCTTTCACCTGTTGAGCCCTTTCAAGTTTGTAACGGGTTAACCGCGCTCTCTCATACTTTTGCATTTTTATTTTTTTAATTATCAATTACCATTTTACTATTTACAATTTTTTTTTTTTTTGAGAATCAACAAAATTCACTAAATAATAGGCAAATAATTATTGATAAATAATCAAAGCACTTTAATTTTTTTTAAATGAATATTCAACTGTAATTTTTCTTTTCACTAAAATAATGAATTTTTTATTATTTCATTGTTAAAAATTTTCTATATTATTTATTGTTAATAAAAAATTAATGGTAAAATTCATAACAAAATTTTATTTTTTGATTATAATTAATTGTAAAAAATCATGGAGTTTAGGTGGATTAAAATAGACCAAAGTATTTTGTTGATTTAAAAATATTTAATTAATAATTAAATAAATTTTTATTTAATAATTAGTAAAGAGATAAAATAAATTATTATTCGTGACTATAATAAAATACAAATAAACTTGAAAAAAAAAAAAAAACCAAATAATATTATAACTCAATTATTAAATAAATAATTTTTTTTTTGTTTTTATATATACTTATTGATTGTTATATAATATTTTTATTATTTTGTTATTTAAAAATAATGAAAATTAAAATTGACAAATGAATAACATACAATAATAAATGAAAAATATTTTTTTTAATTTAAAAATATTATTAAAAGTTTTTTAAAATTTATTCTTTTTTTAATATTTAAATAATGTAAATTATTATAAAAAATATTAAACTCTGTAAGCTCGACGTTCAGCATTTTTAATTGAATTTGCAAGACAAAGTGCAAACACAACTCCAACAAACTGAAAATAAATATAAATATTTTATATAAATTAAATCATTAGACAAATATAATATTTTTTTTTCAAATTAATTTACCTCAACAACAGCAACACCAATTGCAAGACCTCCAGCCCATTGAATTAAACCTTTGATAACATCAATAAACGGTTCTAAACATCCACCTTGATAAATGTTAGATGTGCAAAATTCATTTTCATGCATTTTATCATGTGAACAACAAGAAGCTGGAATTGTTCCATTCCAATTTGATTGACTGTAATCATTTTTAGACTCTACACCACAACATTGTAACTGAAAAGCAACATATTTTATTTAATTTTAAACATTTATTTTCTAGAATAATAACTTTACAAAAATTGTAGATAAATTATTTTCAACTCACGCTCTTTTGAACAGCATCAATGAATTTTGTATCATTCCAGTAATTTTTAAATTCATGTCTATAAAATTTTTCAACAATTTTATTATTATTTTCCAATTCATAGAATGTATAAACACCAATTGCTACTTGAATGATTAAAACTGTTAATAAAAATACAGCATACTGAAAAGAAAAAAATTATATTAGTAAAAGTAATTTATTTATTTTTGTATTAAAGTTAATTAAACTTACAGTGTTCATCATAAAGTGACTCTCTCTCAATGCACCACAACATCCAAAAAATGCAATGATAAATATAACAGCACCAATAACTATCAGTGGTGTTGATAACATTGATATTTGTGATGCCAATTCTGGTTTAAGATCAGCATAATCGTTGAAATCACTTCTGATTATAACACCTGCTATGACCACTCCAAGTCCACATAGCTAGAAAATTCATTAAATTATCATTACATTTGTTTTTTTTTAAATAAAAAAAATACATAATTAATTGTTGCTAATTTAATAATAAATTGTTTTAATTAATATTATTGTTGAATTTAAAATTTAGATTTTTTTTTCTTTAATTTTAAAATTATTTTTGATTGATTGTTTTTTTTTCTGCTTTTTTTTTATGATATTTTATCTGGATGATTCAAGCTAAAATGTTATCATTAAAATCTAAATATAAATGTGATTAATAACTCATCCAGTTCCATTCTTGTTTGCCAAACAAAATTTAGACTAATTTGAAAAAAAAAATAAATAATTATTTTATGATTTTGCTTAACTTCCGTTTGACCTGGATAGTTTATTATTTTTTAGTTTTTTTCATTTTTCTGTTTTAATATTTAAGCAAATATTTTCATGGATTTTATTTATGTCATATCATATCCGAGGTGAGTCACCGATAAAGATAAACTAAACTGAGTCGCAATTTGCAAATAAACAAGTGTCTTTTTTTCGACCAACAAGTGTTAAATTTAATTCGCATTAAATAAATTGTTGTAAATCTCTCTCGTAAAATAATTTTGTTGTAAAAATAAAAATAAACTATTTTAATAAAAAGTTATAGTTATTTTTAACTTGCAAGTATTTTTTTTTTTTTTTTAATTATTTAAATATGCCACACCCATAAAACAATCCTTGAAAAAAAAAATTATTATTATTTAATAATTACATTTAAAAATAAAAAAAAGTAGCACAATAGAAAAATTACAATGACAATTTTTTTTTTCTCTATTATAACGACAAAACAAGTAATTTAAAAAAAAATAATTTTATTTACAAAACTTGTTTATCAAACAATTTCCTGTTTAGATTTGAAAAAAAAAAAATAAAATAAAAACAATTTACAGTTAGAAAGCTGAAAAAAATAATTTCTAAATTTTTTTTTTGTTTAAAATTTAATTATCAACAAAATATAATTAATTTTTGTCGTTAAAAAAAAAACTCACAGTAAGGATAAAGTTGAAGAAAAATAATAACAATCTAACACCACCAATAGCACACGACATTTTTGAATAAATTAATTCAAACTAAATATTAAAATTACAAAGACAAAAAATACTCCAAAAAAAAAAATACTATTACTCTATAAACGAAAATTTAATGCTTCAATTTGAGCTTAAAAATAGAATAATTAATATAATTTTTTAAAATAGTAACAGCGTGATTGTAAAGAAGGATTGAAACTGAACTTATTCACGTTCAGCTTGTGAAGCTAAAGCTAAAAGTTTATCATCTTTTTCTTCTACTTCTCTTCTTACAAATAAAAAAAACATTCTCTCTTATATTAAAATCTATCTCTCTCAATCTTATATTGTTAAAAAATAATGTTTAAAAAATTTCTTGCATCATCATAAAACACGTTTGTCCTTGAAAATTATTATGTGTTTGTGAGACATGTATTTTTATTTAAACCCAACACAAATACAAAGTGAACGGTGCATAAGTTTTTTCGATTTTTTTTTCATTTAATTTCGTTCAAGTCTGATGGACTTTGTGAGTTGCTTGTTTGTATGGTCAGCAACATTTTTTTTTTTTATTATAAACATCTATCTTTTTTATATATTTAGTCAATACAACGATCATCATTATTATTTTTCTTCTAGAAGCATCATCATGACTTCCAGGCACTTCCAGGATTCCACCTGAACCGTATCAACATTATCTACTTATAAATCTTTTTTTTTCTTTCTCTGCCCTTCTCAAAAAGGAGATGATAATTACAGGGTTCACAAGATTTCTTTGTAGAAAAAAAAAAATTAAATTCTTACAAAATAATTTACATATAAATATTAATTAATAAATTATATTTTTATTTTTTTTTAAGGTCACTTAATGACAACGTTTGAGTTTATAAAATGTTTGATAATAAATTTTAAATATATGCTGGTTATCATTAACCACATGACAACTCGAAAGAAAAAAAAAAAAAGTTGATAAAGAAATACATAAATTTACTGAAATAATATTATTTTCTTTTTCGCATCGAAATGTTTTTCATAATAACGAAATACACAGTAAGTATGCTTACATAAGCATTTTAAAATAAAAAATAATAAACTAAAAATAATAATTTTTTTAAATGATCAACTCACCACAAATATAAAATTAAAAGCAAATAAAATGTACTTGATGCATGAATCCCCACAATCCATCATGATTAGTCCCTTTGTTTAAACAATAAAAAATAATATAATGAATATATAAATTAAATAGGTTCAACAAACTCAAGTGAACAACAAAAATAAACCCGGCGAACCGAAAGAAAGTCTAGAAATTCAAACAAAGTTATATTTGTTTTATTTTTTTTCGAATGAGATTCTTCACTTGTCAACGAGTTAAATTCAACTGGCATATATTATTCGTACATTATTACCTTCATCGAATATTTTTTTAACCCCACCATATTATTTTTTTGTTATCTCACATTGTACATGAGTATATATATTATTTTCACATACTTGTGTTAAATAAAATATTCACAATTAAATATTAAATTAATAATTAGTCAATAAATTTTTTTCGATTATTTTTATCGTCAATTTGGTGTTTGTTTTTTTGTTGAATAGATAACTAGATTTAAAGTTGATGTCATTAATAATATTATGACAATATTGTCTTGGAAATGATAGCTATCGAGACCTTCATTCGATGAATCATCAACGACTATTGACACAATTATTTATGTTGATAATAATAATTTTATATTTCTGTTGGTTTACGTTGACGAGTACGACGACGTTTTTTCAAGCTTTTTTTTGATCTAAAATAATTTGTTATAAGTAGTAAAACAATAAGCTGAAAATGAAAAATCAATAATTACTTTTTATTTATTTGTTTAAATATTTTTTGTAAATTTAATTTCAACTTACTTGAATTGATATTGATGATAGTGCTAATAAAAAAACACGATGAAGTATTGAACGATGATGATTAATTGCCAAATGTCGACATTCAATTCCATAATAATTTTCACATTCAATTTTTGTTGTATTATCATGACGCTTAAAATCACAGCATTGTAATATGTCGAAATAATTGTCAATTGTTGAATTGTAATTGCAACAATTTATCTGAATAAATTAATTAAAATACAATTAAAAAAGAAAGTTAATTTAAGCTATGCAAATTTTTTTATTTCCTTTTTTATCTTTAAAGAAATAAAACCTTGAAAATTATTTAATTTTTATTTTTTTTTTTCATGATAAATTGATGACTAATATTTCAATTACTATACTGATAAATTTATCAATGATATTTTTAGATATTTTATCATTGAAATTAGATTGTATTATTATTTATTTGAATAGCTTTAATGTAGTTATGTTTTTTTGGATAAAAATAAATTTAAAAAATAAATTATCACCTGAATTTCGTCATGAGACGAGACGATTGATGTTTCTTTGTCCTTGAGTGATTGTTCTAGACTTGTTGATAATACTGTTTCAAGTTCTTCGAATTTAAAAAGTGCCCATAGACCAGATGCAACTTCAACAGCAACAATTATCAACAAAATAACTGAAAACTAAATATATAATTTTAATTTTTTAAGGTAATTTAAATGATTATCTATTGATTATTTATACTTACAAGCATACATTGTTGATAGTTGTATTTAAAATCAATGAATTTCCAAAAATAAATTGCCAATACAAAGGTTAATAACCCAGTTAAAAGTAATACAACTGATGGAAAATCAACGTAGTTTATTATATTTAAATCCGAGTATGTTTTATCATGAAATTCATAGATAAAAAAACTTCCTGCTGCACAAACAATCAGCCCTGTTATCTATAAAAAAAATAATAGAAAATGTAAAATACAAATAATCTAATAGCTATTTATTAAAACACAAAGAGAAAAAAAAAGAATAATCAATACAAACAGTTGGGCCATAGATAAATATTATTTTCTTTTTATTAAATAAATAAGGATGGTTTTAATTATTGTTAATAAATAATTTATCATGATTTAATTATATTGTAAATATACATTAAAAAAAAAAAAAAAAAGTCATGAAGCAAATGTAAACAAAGGAATTATTGTCTGTGTATCTATAATTTTATTTTTCTTTTGTTTTTTTAGAATTTTTTTTGTTGGTTTTTTATATTGTTTAAATTGTATTTTGTTTATTAAATAATTAATTAATTATTTGTACTTACACCAAGAAGAATAAGGCATCCAAAAAGTATGTATTGGATGCAAAAATCACTGAGAGCCATGATGGTTTATAAATAAAACTTTTGATTCTGGTCCAAGCTTTCTTAGCTTGTCGTCTCTGTCTCGGCGTCTTGTCTTTCACACATAAAAAAAAAAAAAACAAAATAAACAAGAGAAAAAAAAAATTTAATAAAAAATTGTAGTTTTATTAATGTATTTTTAGATAATAAAATTGTTTTTTTTTTTTTTTTTATTTTAAATAATTATACTAGAAATTTTTGTTTAAAAATTAAAACAAATTTTTTTATACTAATTTTTTTTATTTATTAAAATTATTCAAATTTTCCCGCTGTTATCGCCATTTTAACCCTTGTAATTGCGTATTATTATTTATTAAAAAAAGAATAAATAATTATAATTAACAAAAAAAAATAATTATTACATTATTTAGTAAAAAACTATCAAATAAAATTTAAAATCTAATTTTTTTTTAAATCAAAATTTTTCTATTTGTTTATTAATTTTTTTAATAAATAAAAATTAAAATTAAATTATCTAATTATTAATTTTATAATTGAATTAATAGAAACAATTAATATTGATAATTGAATTGAATTAATTTTATTATTATTTGTTACCTTGAAAAAAAAAAAAAAAAAACAAACAAATTTGAATTCTAGGGATTTCATTTTTTTTTTGCCCCTCAATTTTTAGTAACTAGAATTATGTTCCCCTCAAACGCCCAATTGTGCCCAATTGCCTGAACCAACCGATTGTCTATCGTTTTTCATATTTTTCTTCACATTTTGTTGTGTAAACTCATCGAAGTAGCATCGCAATATTCAGTTCTTAAATTTTCATTTTTCAACTTACTTAATTTGTCCAATTTTCATACAACCAGCTTTATTTTGTTAATCAAATAAATCACAAAAAACATTTGGTAAGTCAAATTAATTAATTAACTAATTATCCCATTAAAATTACATCATAAAAATTATTTACTCAACCGTTTTTTTTTTTTTTTTTATTTTATTTCTCGTTATTTCTTTTTTTAATCAAAATTTTCCAACGAAAAACACAATTATTTTAAAACTTATTATATTAATCCTGTTTATTAATTAATAATAAATTATTAAATTAATTAAAAATTAAATACAATTTTTTTTTCTCCATCCGCCATTCTTGGACGCACACATAAAATCAACTGTTTTTCTGATTCCTTTGTCTCTTGTGTTTACACTCGAAAGAAATAAAAGAAAAAAAAAAATAAATAAAATTAAATTCTCTCAGGTTTCATATTGTTTTTTTTTTTTTTTTCTGCCAACTTATTTGTTTTAATTATAAATGAATTTATCATATTAATTTGCTGATTAATTATTTATTATTATTATTATCAGATTGCAATATGATGTCGTCACAACCTGGTGATATTGCAGCAGGATCAAGAAGATCAGGTGGTTTAGGTGGACCCCAGGAACATGGTCCACGTAATGGAAAATTTGAAAAAAGAGCACAATCAAAAAGAAGATTTAGAAATTCATTTAATAAAGATGTTGTTGGCCCATCTGATTCATCTGGTCAATCAAATCCTCGTCAAAATACATCATCATCAACTACTCATGGTGGTACAACTTCTGATTTTTCAACAATACCATCTTGGTTCAAAACATACATGGAAGAGGTAAAATTAAATTTTATTTTATTTATTTTTTGTCCCCCCCATTGATTTTGCTGATTAAATGAAAAATTTTCACTTGACAACAAAAATATTTTAATATTTATTTTATTTTGATAACAAATAAAATAATAACATGAAAAATTTTTCCAAATTTATAAATATTATTTTTATTTTTAATATATATTTATTTTTAATATTTTTATTTTTTTTTCTTTTTCAAGTTTAAACGTCAAGTTGTTACTGAAATAAGTCAAAAAGTGATTAAACATTTTTGTGCATCACGTGATGATGAAGTAGCCCGTCAGCGTCATAAGACAAGTTATTTTTCATTGAAAAAACGTTATGCTGAATTGGAAGAACAACTTAATGATGAACGTGCTAAGAATGGATCACCGATGGATAATCGTGATAGTACATTTGATCGTTATAAACGTACAACACGTGATGATGAACGTAAAAATAATCAAGATGATGATGATAATAATAATA
The DNA here is from genome assembly GCF_014905175.1 of Aphidius gifuensis. Classification (NCBI taxonomy): domain Eukaryota; kingdom Metazoa; phylum Arthropoda; class Insecta; order Hymenoptera; family Braconidae; genus Aphidius; species Aphidius gifuensis. Next base: position 1,896,477 of record NC_057793.1, read on the forward strand.
GACATGGTTATCGTAGAAGAGGTGGTAATTACAATGGATTATCATCAAATGCAAATGATGAACGTAAAAAAGATGATGATCGTAAAACACTTCGTTATGATGGAGCACCAACAACAGTTGTTGATTCACCAGTATGTGAAAATAGCGATTGTGATTCAGTTCTTCAAGTTGTTCATGATAATAATGATGATTCTGAAAAGACAATTGAATCTCAAGAAGTTATTAAAGTTGATGTACATGTTGATGCTGAAAATACACAAACAATTGTTGATGATGCAAATCAAAATACAGTTGATGATACAAGTAAAAATGAAGATGATGATTCAAGTAAAAATGCAAATGATGATACAAGTAAAAATGCAGATGATGATGCAAATAAAAATGCTGAAATAAATACTGTATCAACTGATGCTATTGAAAATCAATCAAATTTTACTGAAAAACTTGATGACATTTTGAAGAATCCAGTTTCAAATAATGCATATACAAATAATGTTACTAAAAAAATTGAATTATTAAATGCTGATATGTCTGATGATAATATAAAAGAATTACTTGAAAAATTATTTGAAAAAGTTCAAGTAGCACCAAGTCTTTCTGATTTTTACAGTATTTTAATGGCAAAAGTTGCCAATGAACGTTCAAATTATATAAAAATACAAAAAATACTTGATAATGTTTGTGATGAACAACTTGGTAATTCAACTTATGAAAAAATATTATTTATTTGTGCATTGTATGAACAACATTTACTCTGTTTTGAATTTATGTCAAAGAGCATTATGAAATTCATGAAATTTGATAATGATAATGATATTGAATGCTTTATTGAATTACTTGAAGCTGTTGGTGAAAATTCAGGCTTTTGGAAAAATTCAAAGCTCTTTGAGATAATGGAAAATATTGTTGCTAATGAAGAGGTTCAAGATGAAAGGGTCATGAAGCACATCAACAGAATTATTCATACTGTCAACACTTCAATGTCTGAGTAATTTATTCAACAATTTTATTATTTCTTTATTATTTTTCCTGGCTTATATATTTTATCTATGAAAAAATGAAAAAAAAAAGCCATATTTACTTAATTTATTACTTCAAACTATTTAAATATATTTAAACTTTATTTTTTTTTTTCCTTTTTTTCTCAAAATGAGTCAAACTCAGACACGTGTAGGTAACGAAGCCTATCTTCATTATTTTTTTTTTTGTTTTCTTTTCCAATTAAAAATTTGGAGTTATGTTTATTATCTTTTTTTTTTCAATTAAAGTAATTTGTTTTTTTCTTAGTTTAATTTTGTCAACGTTGACAATAATATATATCACAGGATGATGTATTTTTTTTGTTAGTTAATAAGATGTTTAAATAAATGAAAAATATTTCCTTATTTTTTTGAGTTTATTTATTTTATTTATTTAATTATTTTGATAATTTTTAATTTGCATTTTGTGTTTACCCATTTGTCTTGTATTTTTATTTTTTTATTTCTAAATTTCTTATTTTTTTGTTTTGACATTTCTTTGGATCATGTTGAATATTTTATTTTATTTTTTGTTTGATAAATGATTAATAATTCGTATTTGAATAATCTCATTTTTATTTTTTTGGTCTTGTTTACTTTGATGACGATATTTATATTTCAAAAATAAAATTAATTCATTGAATATTATTTAAAATTTTCAGCTAATTTTAGAATATTTTTATTAACAAAATTGATTTTAACATAACAAAAAATATTGTTAATATTAAAATTTTTATCATTCAAATATAAAGCCTTGAATCCAATTGATTAATTAATTTTTAATTAATTTTAATTTACATATCAAAATTAAATTAAATTTTTATTATTTTTTTTGCGGTTTTTAAATTTCATTGTCATCAAATAAAATGATAAAAAGATAATATATTACTGTGCTAATATAAAATTCTAAATTCGGCTTATCAATATAATAAAAAATATATATTTTTTAATATCTTATCTACGAATGTCATAAATTGTTAATATTATTTCCATATAAATAGCAAGCCAAGCTGAAATAAAATTAGTCTCGAAATTAGATTTATCCCAAGCAAGACATCACCATGAACTTCAAAAGTTTCTTCATGTTTTTAACAATTTTTGTTACAATTATTATTGCTGTAAGTATTTTTAATTAATAATTAAAATTTTAATTTATATATATTGTTAAAATTCACAATGGAATTAATTAATTCATTAATAACTTATATCAACTATTGTTCTCATTTAATTTTCTTTTTAATTTACAAATATTTAATAAATTATTTCCAGGTAAATTCAGCTCCAATAATCGAACTCAATAATCGAAACGATGGAAATGCTGTTACAAAATCTCCCAAGTGGTGGGAAGAAATGAGTCTGTCAAAGCCTAAAATTTCAAAAGATCCAAAAAACAATTAAATAAATAAACAAATATAAATTAAATATTTACAGTTTTTTTTTATTTTATTAGACTTTTTAATCTTTCAACTATAACTATTAATAATAATTAAAATAATTATGATTTTTTTGAAACACAAGAACCAAGTTGACAATGATGATCATCATCACAAATAGTTCCATCAACTGGTACACCAGAATTATGGCAAAATGCAAATATTGATGTGCCAAAAATATCTTCAGTGTAGCATTTTAAACCACTGCAAATACCTCGTGTAACCTTTATAATAATAAAAAAATATAATAATAAAAATACATTAATAATTTCAATAATATAAATACCTTGCAAGACCAATCCCAGCCTTGACTTCGACACTGTTCATCAGGTGATATATAATCACCAGGTAATACTGCTGGTACACTTTCATTAACACTTGCTGCATTTGGTTTGTTATAACAATGATCCATTACACTTCTATTTTAATTAATAAAAAAATAAATTAAGAGAAAAATAACAAAGCTATTTAATTATCAATTAATATATATTAAAAATAATTTTGTTTTTTTTTTTTATAATACCTTAAATGTTTATTTATTGAATCAACACTACAAGTTGACCAATGATTATTATTTTCATGAGGTTGTGCAAATGAAGCCATAATGTAACCATCATCTACACATTTTGGTAATGTATTATCATGTTGTGCACCAAAACTATCAATAAAAAAAATATAATAATAATTGTTATTGATTATTTTTAGTTGATAAAAGTTATGGAAAATAATTACATGTGTCCAATTTCATGGGTTGCTATTAATACACCAGTAAAATCAAGATTATCATGTACCAGTGCAGTCATTGTTGAGTATGGATACCAATCATTGCATTTACCTTGCATATATGCAATACCTTTAACAATAATTATTTATTAGTAAATAAAACAAAATTATTTAATTTTACTATGTAAATAATTTAATAAATATTTTTTTCGTTTTTTCATTTGGATTATACTATTAGTAAAAATTTTTTTATGAATTATTTCTCTGGAATATTTATATTTTGTATTTTTTATTATTATTCAGCGAATTTCTCCAGACTTTTTTATTTTATTTAAATTTAAATTTTTGAATTTTAAAATACAGAAAAATATTTTTACCAGAAATTTTTATATTTTTTAGATAATTAATAATTTAATTTATAAATTAGAAATTATATAATTAATTAGATAATAAAACTTACCTAAAATATTAGCTTGTGGACATGTCCAATCACCACAAAATTTAGAACTATTTTTTTTTAGAAAAAAATATAAATAAAATAAACTTGATTAGAAATTTCGATTTTTTTTTTTATCAACATTAATTAAAAATTAATTATATTCAATTAAAGGTAATTAAAAAATAATAATAGTTAATATAAATTTACGTTGTTTGAGTTACTGCAATGTCCCATTCTTCTCTATCAATTGGTGGATTTTTATTTTTAACCCAATAACCAAATGATTTCAATGCCTCTGTATTAACAATTGATTCATGTACTCGTTTTTCATAAATATACGGACTTGCCCATTTATTCTATAATAAAAAAAAAATTAAATATATTATTTTATTTTTAAATAAACAATGAAATTATTTATATATTTAATTTTGTTACCATTCCTACAACAATTCCAACAATTCGAAATTTAATTTTTGGATTTTCAAATTGGCTAAATTTTAAATTAACAGCATTCCAAAATGCACTCAGGTAAACAAGAAGACGATAAAATCTTATTTCACGTTCACTAATCAATTAAAAAATCCATTAATTAATTAATTCAATTTTTCATCGTAAAATTTTAGAAATACTTACGATGTATACTCGAGCCCATAATCAGTGAAAATTAATAATCTTGGATAAATTATTTGTGGACGATCTGGAAAGCTTGATCTTCTTTTTAATTTTAATTCTTCTGTGATATTTTTTATATCAACATTTGGCACAAAAAAACCTTTAAATAAAAATAACATTCTTTTTTTTAATTATATATAAAAAAAATTAAATAATACGTTTACCTTCATCTGATGGTGATCGTTTTATAACAAAATGCAAATCACTTACAAATGGTCTAGTTATACTTCTTGTTATACGTGATTTAATATCATTTTTAAAATAATCATTCCATGTGTTAATGACACCTTGAGGTACTGGTTTAATTACAAATGCATCACGAATAAATCCCATCTTGAAATAGATAATTAAATACATTTTTGAATTTTTAAAAATAATTAACAATCATAGGGAAATAAAAAAAAAGCGAAAAAACAATGTAATTGTAAATAAGATAAGATTACTTACAAAACGTAAATTTGCATGCATGTCCTGTTCAACGGCAATTCCAGCCATATTATTTGGATCTTCATAAAATTTAAATGCATCATTAATTGTCTGTGAAATAATTAATCATTTAAAACAACTATGAAATGATTTTAAAAATTATTTAAATATATTTTTGTATTTACATCATTGTCAACACGTTGATAAATCACTTCTGGACTTTTTGAGTTACCACTTGTTAACCATATTGGTGTGTTTTTGTGTAACAGTGGCTCTTCAACGTGATTTAAATTTAAAACAATATTTGTGTCAAATGCACGAAAACTTATTGAAGGATTTAAGACATTTGCTTCATCAATTGAATGAGATATTGGCACAACTTCATACTCTGGCACTAAAATTAAAGCAAAAAAAATTATTAAAATATTATTTTTTATAATTGCAATACAATGTTTATAAATAAAATTACTTTTGTCTTGTTTTTTTCCAAATATATCTGCACGTTCTTCTGGACTAAGCATTGAAAAAATCTATTGATAGTAAAAAAAAATGTTTAAATGTAAATTTGAAATTGAATAAATTTAATTTAAAAAATATTTACGTCATTTTCGTTTGATTTAATTGGACTTGTAAAATATAATAAAGATAGAGTAAAAATTATATTTAAATTCATTTTTAAACTTTCATCAAAAATTTAATTGGATTTTTTTAAAACATGTAGGTCAAAAGTATTAATTTAAACTAATTTTTTTTTTTTTTTTTCACGCCTTTATATAATGATTTAAAATTATGCAGATTATATAATTTTACTGATAAGATATTGATGTGTTTATTGATGTGTAAAAATATTTTTAAAAAACAATCAAAGGCTGCATTTATTTCGCTCTAATAATTGAATAAATAAATTTTTTTTTTTTTCATAAAAGCTGTTGAATTAAAATAAATCATGTAATAAAAATTAATGACTTACTTGATGATGATGATATTGCTCTATTTGAATTTTATATTTTGCTAAATAAAAATGATTGTTTGCATATCAAGAGAATTAAATTTTTATCAGATAAAAACTTTTGTATAAATAACATTCAAAAAAATTGAGATTGAAATAAAAAGAATTATAATATTTTAGATATAAAAAGATAAAAAATAAAAAAAAGTCTTGCTTGATGATGAAATGATTTTTAGGATAAAAATTAAAACTGATAAAAATCATAATTTATTAAATTTAAGTAAATTTTTTAATTTATTTTTTACATGAAAAAAATAATTTAACAAGTGTTTTTTCAAATATAATTTCAAGGTCAATTTACTTGTTATTTAATTGAGAAAAAAATGAATTATTATTGACAAATCATATGAAGTTTTTATTTAGATAATTATAATAATTTGTTTTACAAGATTAATTTATATTTCATGATAATTTTAAAGATCATATATTGATTGAAAAAAAGAGGGTTGCAAGGTTTAATTAATAATCTGATGTTATTATTTTAACGTCAGCACAATTGCGAAATGTTTCTTGATCTCCACAGCCAACTGCTCCTTTTCCATCAGCACAAGTTCCCCAATTATTAGCTGATCTCCAGTGCCATCTCAATGTGCAATGATCACAAGACAAACCCTCTGGTAAAACAAGTGAAATTTCATACAAGCCTGTTTCTTTACTTGTCAATGTATATTTATCTTCGCCAGTTGATAATTTAAGTGGATATTTATCAAAACATTCTTCAGTTTCAATGGATTTTTCATCCTCCAATGGACACAATGAAAATTCAAATGTTCCCTTGTGATTTGCTGATATGACAATGGTAACATTAATTTCTTGTGATTCATAATATGTCGCAACAATAACGCCAACTCCGAATTTTCCACCGTTTTCATTTGGTCTTGGTGTAGTTAGTTTAATATTGTCTCCACATGGTCCACATTTACCTTTGTTCTTCAAGAATTGAACCTATTTTAAAATACAATTTTAATATTAAATTATTCAGCTTAAATTTTAATGCAATAATTTTTTTGTTTAACAATGATTTGATTATTATTTTACTCACAGCATGACCACCACAATAAATGCCATTATCATCGTGATTTTTTGGAGTATCGAAACCTTTTCTCCATGCACTGCTTCGGTTTGGTGGATCAATCATGTAGCCATGTCCAAATATTTCACAAATATTCAGACACATCAAACCAATGACAATAATTAATTTAATAAATGACATTATTTAAAATTTATTTTCTACTTTAAAATATATATTTTACAAAAATGTTTGACTGAAATTAAAGGGCCTCTTTTATATTGTAAATATTTTTTTTTAATTTGCTTATTTTTCCACTTTGAATATTAATTAATGTATAAATTAATTTTATAATTAATTTGATTAAATACAATGCTCTAAATATTTTATTTTTATTCAAACCCCGACAGTTTAATTTCTCAAATTAAAATATCAAGTATGCTTACATCCAAAAAATGTTCCTTTTATACAAAAAAAAAAATATATATAATCCATCAGCTATCTTATCTTTTATTTATTTTTATTTATTACTTTGTTTATTTCATGATGATGAATTCGTCTATGACGACTGTGCCACTAATTTTATTTGCTTTAATTTTTTGTCAAATTAAATAACTCAAGGTTTTTTTATTTTTTATTTTCTATAAAGAATTTATTAATTTCCATTGATTCAAGTGTTTTTTTTTTATCCGCAATGGAAAAATAAAACAAATTAATCATGTTATTTGATAACATTTAAAAAAGTACTGGAGAATTAAAACCAACAAATGGGCATTGCTTAAAATCAAAATTAAAAAAAAAAAAGACCAGTGATTGACATTTTTATTAGTATTTTTCTTACATTTTATAATTGAATAAATGACACATCGATTAATTATAATTAAAACTTGCTGATATTGCAGCCGAATAATTAATAAAACCTGACTGTATATTCTATTGTTTATTTATTTTATTTTATTTTTGTCTTTTCAATTGATAAATAGCTCATTTCAAAAATTAATTTTTGCCCTGTAAAAATTGATATATTTATCATCAGTGTTGCCTTTATTTTCATTGGTAACTTGATAAGGTAGAAAATAATATTCAAGAAGATTAGAGTGAGAGGGTGAGAGTCTCTACTTCTTTGTCGGTGTATTCGGTGTGTTGTTGATGTTGATTGTTGACTGTTGCACGTGGTTGCCACTAAAATACAATAAAACAAACTAGTCTCCACGTGATTAATAATTATATCATAATTAATACTATATTTAATTACAAAAATGATAAATAAATCATTAAAAAGAAATGCTCCACCAACAAAAGAGGTAGAGCCATCAGTTGGATTACCAGAAAAACGATCATCTGATGAGCCTCCAGCAAAAAAAGTATTTATTATATTTAACCTCAAAAATTATGTACAACTGTTGATTTTAAAAATTATATTAATTAATAAATAAAATTATATTTAACCAGGTCAAATGGATAAATCGACAACGAGTATTAATGCTTGCATCACGTGGAATAAATCATCGTGATCGTCATTTAATGGAAGATATAAAAAATCTAATGCCTCATCATCGTACTGAAGCCAAGATGGAGAGACAAAAAAATCTTCAAGTTATCAATGAAATATGTGAATCTAAAAATTGTAACAAAGCAATATTATTTGAAGGAAGACGTAAACGTGATCTTTATTCTTGGCTTTCAAATAGTCCAGTTGGTCCATCAGCAAAATTTATGGTTGAAAATGGCAAGTGTTAAATTAACACATAAATGTAGTTTATACAATGGGTGAATTAAAATTAACTGGTAATTGTTTAAAAGGATCAAGACCAATATTATCATTTGATGAAAATTTCAGTCGTCTACCACATTATGCATTGTTGAAAGAATTGTTGACTCAAATATTTGGTGTACCAAATGAACATCCAAAAAGTAAACCATTTTTTGATCGGGTTTATACATTTAGTGTTCTTGATAACAGAATTTGGTTTAGAAATTATCAAATTTTAACTGAAGATGGTGGTCTTGCTGAAATTGGACCAAGATTTGTATTGAATCCAGTTAAAATATTTGCTGGTAGTTTTGGAGGTGAGACAATTTGGGATAATCCACATTACATATCACCAGCAAAATATCGTCAGTCGAATATTAAATAAACTGGTGGTAAAAGAAACAGATAAATATTAATTTAATAGAGGTTTACAACTTACATGTTTTTTTTTTGTAAAATTAAAAAATTAATAATAATCACAAAACAAAAAAGAAACGATACATTGAAACAATGAATAATAGCTTGTTCTAAAAGATTAAATTCTCTAGATGATAAAAAACAAAAAATAAACAATTAAATAATAATTAAAAATTCTCTAAATTAAATTAAAAAAAAAAAATTTTTTTTTTAAATGAAATTTATCGGTATAATGCCAAAAAAAAAAAAAAAAAAAAGAAATAAAATGTATCGAATAAAAGATTATTATTATTATGTTTATTAAACTTTGTCAATAATTTATCATTGCAACAAATAATAATAATAATAATAAATGACAAATAATCCCAGGTTTATCTGTAAAATTTATAAAAAAGAAATGGTTTTATAATTAAATACATTATAAGAATGTTTATTTTTTGACAATAATCTGATTTTTAATTATTTTTTTAAGTATAAATAAAGTTTCGAAAAATTCCTTAAACTTTTTTGCATTTGATACGTACTGTATAGATTTTTTTTTTTTTTTTTGATAAGTAAAAAGTATACAAAATTATTAATTTAATGATAGTTTAATATTAAATTTTATTAATTTTATATTTTTATCTGCTAATCAAGTTTTAATTTTAAAACAAAGAAAGAAAGTTTGAAAATTAATATGAGAGTAATAAAAACAGTTGTCTTTTTTATAAAATGATTTTGAAATTCAAAAGTAGAATAATTTTTAAGATCAAAAAGATTGATTAAAAAAAAAAGATCGAAATTAAATTTCAACTGATGCTTGTTTGACAATTTTAATGTCAGCACAATTGCGGAATGTTTCTTGAGCTCCACAGCCCATGGCTTGTTTTTTTTTATCAGCACAAGTTCCCCAATTATTAGCTGATCTCCAGTGCCATCTCATTGTGCAATGATCACAAGACAAACCCTCTGGTAAAACAAGTGAAATTTCATACAAGCCTCTTTTTTTACTTGTCAATGTATATTTATCTTCGCCAGTTGATAATTTAAGTGGATATTTATCAAAACATTCTTCAGTTTCAATGGATTTTTCATCCTCCAATGGACACAATGAAAATTCAAATGTTCCCAAGTGATTTGCTGATATGACAATGGTAACATTAATTTCTTGTGATTCATTATATGTCGCAACAATAACTCCAAGTCCAAATTTTCCACCGTTTTCATTTGATCTTGGTGTTTTCATTCTGTAATCGTCACCGCATAAACCACATTTTCCTTTGTTTATTGAAAATTGTGTCTGTTAAATATATTATAAAATTTATCAGAAAAGTAATATTATTTAAATTATCATATTGTTATTTAAATAATCTAGAATTTTGCAGAGAAATTTTTTATAATTCTTGATAACTTACAGTGAGTCCTCCACAGTAGAGACCATTGTCATCCCAATTAATTGGAGTTTTAAAACCTTTTTTCCATGCACTACTTCGACTTGGTGGATTACTCATATAACCATGTCCAAATATTTCACAAATATTCAGGCACAGCAAACCAACAGTAATTATTAATTTTATCGATGTCATCGTTTAAATTTAATCGTTTGCCGATTAAAATATTTAGACTAATTTATAAACTGAAAAAGCCCTTTTTATATCCTAAAATTTTTATTAAATTTGTTTATTTTTCTACTTAATTTACTCTATTATGCTGATAATTTATTTTATTTTACATTTAAATTTATTCTTTAGAAATTTTGTTTGATTAGGTGAGGTTGTTGGAAAAAAAAATTAGACAAATTAGACAAATTTTAAGTAAACAAAGATAAACTTTATCAATTAGATAAAGAATTTATTGAAATGAAATAATTTGGTTTTAATTATAAATGACACGTGGGAAATGTTCGATATGTTTAAATTAATAAATATATTCATAAACTTTAAATAAAAAAAAAAGACAAACATGAGAAAGACAAAAAACAAAAGACAAATTAATAATAATAAAAAAAAAAAACAACTCAATATTCAAATAGATAAATTAGTTGGATAAACAAATATTTATTTAGTTATTTTTTTCTTTTTATTTCAAGTAATGACGTCAATTTTTTTATTGTAGAATTTTTGTATTTTAATTTGAAAGATTGAAAAAAGACATTATTTATTATGATAAATAAAATATGAAAATATAATCTAATTAACAACTGAAAAGACCATAAAATTTCAATAATTTTTATTAATAAAAATGTTTATTGAATACGAAGAAATTTCAAATAAATCACTTCAAGTTTCATGAGATTTTCATGTCATTTTCTTCAACGATCAAAGAAAAATAAATAAAAAATTAAATAATTTGCTTTATTTCAATTTAAATTGTACATAATTATTATTTCAATTTTCAAAGCTCATCTAGAAATAATATTTGTACGTTAAATAAATCAAAGGCTGAAAAGTTTTGATTTTGTGACAGTAATTGATACGACTCGTATAATTTTTTTTCGTTTTCAATTTAAAAAAACGTACGTGGCTTTTTTAATCTATAATTATTTCGCACGAATTCGCATACATTATTTGAATATATAAATCATACAGATAGATTTATAAGTTGGATTATTTTATATTATTTACTTGAACGAAAAAATCTTGTTGAATTTGGATTTATTTCATTTCAATTTTATCAAGATAAGATAGACTATGTTTGAATATATAGATTTATGTATTTATATGGCAATAAAATTACATTGCTGTAAGATGAGATGATTGTATAAAAGCAGAAGATATTTTCTATCCTATAGTAAAATTAAATTCAGTTTCTATTTTATACTTTATATATTATCAAACAAATAATTCGTTTATATTTTAGAATTTCAATTGAACAAGTACAACAAATTATTTTTCAAGGTAAATATATTTTATAATTTGAATAATTATTTGAGAAAAATTTAATGGTACATTAGACTTTATATAATGGACATTAGACTTTATATAATGGAGATAATTGATTTTTTCCTCAATTTTTATATTGAGCACAATGCATTGCTCAAGTATCCAATAACGAAAAAATTTATTTTTTATTTTAAATTTACTTTTTTATCGTTAGAAAAGAAAAAAATTAAATCGTTCGAATTTCATTAATATGACCGTGACCTTAAGAATATTATAAAAAGATATATATTTTTTCTAAAAAAATAACTTGATAAAAAATATATATAGAAAGAGATTTTTAATTTTATCAAAGATTATTATCATTGTGTTAAAAATATTAGACTAATAACTTTGATGTAAACTAGAATATTTTTATTCCAAGAATAAAAACAGGAAAAAAAATTATTTTGATCCCAGACAGTCGGTCACTTGGCGCGAACAATAATTTGTTATAAATTTACTTTTAGAAAATTATACTCAGGTCATGGCCACATGATAAGAACATTGTTCAGCAGCACTCTGTTAAAAAATAAAATCTTACAGTCATTTCTCACGAAACTTCTCGGAGTGAAGTCAATTTAAACGTGCCAGTATTCGATAAAAAAAAATTAAATATTTTCAACGATTTATTTAGAAAAAAGAAATAAATTTATTCATTGAAAAAAAATTACATATTTTTTTTTATTTAAAAAATGAGATTGCAATTATTTTTGTTGATGTCAATGAGCTATTGTGTTTCGATAATTCATGGAGACAAAGAATCATTTGATTTGACAATAGATAATAAATTTGCAAACATTGATTCATTATTATTAACAACTGAAAAAATATACAATTCAACAATTGCTCCAACACGTCCATCTAATTCAAAATCAGATGAAGAAATTAAAAAATACAAAAATCAATTATCAACTGCAGCTGAAGATGTTATCAATGAAATATCAATTTATGATCGTTCATTAGATTATTTCAAATTTTTAAACAACAATAATAATTCAACAAATAATCAATTGATTAAAGAAAAATATAATTTCGATTATAAGAAGATTAATGTTTTTAATAACATCAGTTTTATGAATTATATATTTTTGGATTATGAAAGAGTTAAAAATAAATCACATAAATTGAATGATTGTTATATTCAAGCATATCATTTGAGCATTGACATACGTTATACAATTCATAAGTCAGCTAAGGAAAATAAAAATGATAACATTAATGATGATTCTTCATTTTTCGATGTTATTGAAAATAGAACAAGGGTAATTTTATTTAATCCAAAAAACATACTTTATTATAATTAATTTGTATTTTAATTATCTTGTATTTTTAGTTTTTACAGTTGAATGAATGCCATGAAAATATTCCACCACCATTGCAATATACTCTTTATCAAATTTATTTAATTCTCGTTACATCTGAGATGAAGTGTTTAGCATTGGAAAGCTTATGTTCTCATTATATCCAACAAGAAAATCCTTGTAAATATACATTTTATAAATTTAATATTATTTTCTATCGTTACTATATTATTTATAAAATATTTACAGTTTTTAAAAAAGATGATGTAGAAATCAATACTTATCATGAGATGAATTCAAAAAATAACATATTAAGAGAATATCATTCAATTATGAAAAAAAAAATTGCATCAGCATCCAGGAAAATTGAAAATTGTTTAGCTGGAAAAATTGAATCAAGTATTTACTTATTTTTTTTTTTGTATATATTAAAGTTGCGAAACAGGTTTTACTAATGAAAATGTTGTAAAAATTTTTTCAGATGAAAAATTGATAGATTCAGAAGCTAGTTTAAGATCTAATCCAGTTATTGTTCATGAATATTCATTGAAGAATAGAACTAGGATAGAAACCTTGACCACGAAATCTCTCTGTCATAATAATGCTGATAGCTGTATAGAACTATCAGATTTTGAATATTGTTTAACAGTAAGTTAAATAAATATTATTGTTTCATTTGCATATTGACTTGTTTTTTTTTAATTGTCGAACAGGAGAATAAATATTTTTATGAAGCAAAATGGATGTCACTTAAGATTCTCGACTCATCCGACAGGAATAAGACAAAGCATGCTAGCATTGGTCCGTTGAATAATTGCTTAGTATCACGTTTCCATCATTCCGGATATATTTTACACCAGTAAGTTATATCTTATTATAAAATTGCATGAAAAATTATGATAAATAAATTGAATTTCATTGTTCCTAGATCCAAATCAAAAAAAGGGTTTCAACACAAAAAATTTTATCTTTGTGATTGTGTATTTAATATTTATAAATCAAAGCATCCAATATTTATTTCAACTCAAATTGTTGAAGCCAATGTGACCAACAACATGTTTGTATTTTTTTTTTTTTAAATTATTTCATCGACACTTAATTTATCAGTGTTATAATTATAAATTATAATTATAAATTCATATATTATTTTTTTTTAGGACAATAACTGGTGTAAGATTTGTTAAAAAAAGTGGAATTATTTATACACAAATACGTGAAGGTAAGATGATGCCTGGAGGTGAAATTGATAGTAAAACTGAAGAGTGGAAGAATGTTAATTATTCTCAAAATTTAAATGAGACTTTGAGTGATGAATTCATTGAGATTAATTCACACGATAAATTTATTAATTTAGATGACGTTCATTGTCCCTCGAAAAATCATGTTCTCACTGGTATGATAAATTTATTTTTGTTGAATAATAATAACACTTAATTATTTTCTTTATATTTTTAATTAATTAAAAATTATTTATTATTTAATCAAGGTGTGGGATTACGAATGGGTAAAAATCCTGAAAATAAAAATCGAATTGTTTTATATGTCGATTGTCATCTTGTTGATTTCAAGCGAGGATATTTTATGGATAACACTGGACCTTTTGAAGATTCAAAATCAAATACGTAAGCCAATAAGATAACAATAATAATTTCTTTTATTTTAATTTTAATTATTTTTGTATATTATTATTTTTGTCTTTACAGAGATCAATTGGAAATTGGCTATTTGCCTCCCAACAAAGTTGATGAAAATCACCAGCTCGATTCGACAACAAATAATTTTGTTAAAATAATATCATCAGATCATGATGACAATAAAGAAAGCACCACTTTACCATGGTTAAATTCTCTGGCAGTTAAAAGCACCACGAGTTTACCACTATCTGGCATTGGACTATATCATCGTGGTGCTAATTCATCTGCTGGCATCATTGCCTATCGATTGTATACAATTGATTATTCAATATTTATGTAATTTTTACTCTTTTTTTGTAAACAAATTTTGATGCAAATACACTTTAATTAATTACCTATTTTTTCATGCTCTTTAATTCATTCGATTGCAATGGTACAAATTAAATATATTCATCAAGAAAAAATTTATTTTTATATTTTTAATTACTTTTTTATCATCAAGATTCAAGCTCAGTTCTCAGAAAAAAGAATATCAAATCATTTATACTGAGTACGTGACCTAGAAAAATATTAAAATATATATATATATATTTTTAGGTCATTTATTTTATTTATTTTACATCTTTAAATTTATATTAATGACGTGTCGATTTCTGTTAAAACTTATACATAAAAAACTTGATGAAATTTAAAAAAAAAAAAATTTTATTTTATCGGAGATTATTTTTGTTGTGTCCAAAAATAATTACTGATAACTTTCATTTATTTTTCGTCTTGTTGATAAAATAAACTATTGTAGTTCTAAGAAAAAAAATATTTTCTGATAAACTTGTATGTCGTTAGCAGATAGTCGGCCAGGTGGTGTCAACGACTCAACTAAAGATAAGTTATACAATAACTTTTTATTAATGTATTTTTAAAATATTATATCAATATCTTGGACACGTAATAAGAACTTTGTACAACAGCATTTGGCTGAAAAAGTCATTCCTCATTAAAGTGTGAAAAATAAAAAATTTTTAAATATAAATTTGATTCTCAGAGTGAAATAAATTAAAACGTGCAAGTATTCGATAAAAAAAATATTTTCAACGACTGATTTCGAAAGAAGAAACAAATTAATTCATTAAAACAATTTAAATATATTTTTTTTTATTTAAAAAATGAAATTGCAATTATTTTTGTTGATGTCAATAAGCTATTGTGTTTCGATAATTCATGGAGACAAAGAATCATTTGATTTGACAATAGATAATAAATTTGCAAACATTGATTCATTATTATTAACAACTGAAAAAATATACAATTCAACAATTGCTCCAACACGTCCATCTAATTCACAATCAGATGAAGAAATTAAAAAATACAAAAATCAATTATCAACTGCAGCTGAAAATGTTATCAATGAAATATCAATTTATGATCGTTCATTAGATTATTTCAAATTTTTAAACAACAATAATAATTCAACAAATAATCAATTGATTAAAGAAAAATATAATTTCGATTATAAGAAGATTAATGTTTTTAATAACATCAGTTTTATGAATTATATATTTTTGGATTATGAAAGAGTTAAAAATAAATCACTCGAATTGAATAATTGTTACATAGAAGCATATCATTTGAGCATTGACATACGTTATACAATTCATAAGTCAGCTAAGGAAAATAAAAATGATAAAGTTAATGATGATTCTTCATTTTTCGATGTTATTGAAAATAGAACAAGGGTAATTTTATTTAATCCAAAAAACATACTTTATTATAATTAATTTGTATTTTAATTATCTTGTATTTTTAGTTTTTACAGTTGAATGAATGCCATGAAAATATTCCACCACCATTGCAATATACTCTTTATCAAATTTATTTAATTCTTGTTACATCTGAGATGAAGTGCTTCGCATTGGAAAACTTATGCTATCAACATCTCTACCAACTAAAATTTTGTAAATATATATACATTTTATAAATTTAATATTATTTATTATCATTATTATTTATGAAATATTCATTAAACAGTTTACAGAAAACATGATGTAGAAAAAGATGTTAAATATGAAATGAAATTGAAAAATAACGTTCTACGAGAGTATCATTCAATCATGAAAACAAAAATTTCATCAGCATCCAGAAAAATTGAAAATTGTTTAGCTGGAAAAATTACATCAAGTATTTATTTATTTTTTCTTCAGTAAATTATACATTGTATCCTTGAAATCGAATTTTTTTTTTTTATAATCTTTTTTTTTAAATTTCTTTCTAGTCGAAAAATTAGTTGATTCGGAAAATAAGCCAAGACTTCATCCTGTTATTGTTCATAAATATTTTATCAATGAGATATCTGTGTATGAAACTTTAAATACAGTTGCTTGTTATGGTAATTATGATTTTAAAAGTTGCAGAGAAATTTCATCTTTTAGTTATTGTTTAACAGTAAGTTGAGTTGGTATTTTTAAATATAATATATTGTCTTACAACAAATTGATTATTAATTTTTAATTTATTTGAGGAAAACCATAAATTTTATGAAGCCAAATCGATGTCATTTGATACCCTTGAATCATCCAATGAAAATTCAACAGTGAATGATGTAAATAGTCTGATGAGTAGTTGCCCAATGTCACGTTATGAAAATGAACAAATCATTTTAGACAAGTAATTATATAAAAATGATATGATAATAAAAATAAATTATATAAAAAATTAAATTTATTTTTTCAGGTGCAAATCAAAAAATGCATGTGAACACAAAAAATTTTATCTTTGTGATTGTGCATACAATATTTATAAATCAAAGCATCCAATATTTATTTCAACTCAAATTGTTAGAGCCAATGTAACGAACAATATGTTTGTATTTTTTTTTTATTATTTCATCGACACTTAATTTGTCTTTGAAAAATTTATATATATGATATTTTTTTTAGGACAATAACTGGTGTAAGATTTGTTAAGAAAAATGGAATTATTTATACACAAATACGCAAAGCTAAACTGATGCCTGGAGGTGAAATTGATAGTAAAACTGAAAAGTGGAAGAAAATTAATTATTCTCAAAATTTAAATAACACATTGAGTGATGAATTCATTGAGATTAATTCACACGATAAATTTATTAATTTAGATGACGTTCATTGTCCCTCGAAAAATCATGTTCTCACTGGTATGATAAATTTATTTTTGTTGAATAATAATAATACTTAATTATTTTCTTTATATTTTTAATTAATTCAAAATTATTTATTATTTAATCAAGGTGTGGATCAATGAATAAAATCCTGAAAATAAAAATCGAATTGTTTTATATGTCGATTGTCATCTTGTTGATTTCAAGCGAGGATATTTTATGGATAACACTGGACCTTTTGAAGATTCAAAATCAAATACGTAAGCCAATAAGATAACAATAATAATTTCTTTTATTTTAATTTTAATTATTGTTGTATATTATTATTTTTGTCTTTACAGAGATCAATTGGAAATTGGCTATTTGCCTCCCAACAAAGTTGATGAAAATCACCAACTCGATTCGACAACAAATAATTTTGTTAAAATAATATCATCAGATCATGATGACAATAAAGAAAGCACAACTTTACCATGGTTAAATTCTCTGGCAGTTAAAAGCACCACGAGTTTGCCACTATCTGGCATTGGACTATATCATCGTGGTGCTAATTCATCTGCTGGCATCATTGCCTATCGATTGTATACAATTGATTATTCTTTATTCCTGTAACTAAATTACTTTGGTTGATAAATTATTCTATATCAATCTCTATTTTTTTTGTTCCAATAAGTCCAATCTTCATTTATTTCAAATAAAATTAAAATTAAAGTTTTTAAAAATCACAATTATTTACCACAAAATTTTACTGATGATATAAAAAAGCTTAAAATATGCAAAAAAAAACAATTCAAACATTCTTGCATATTCACTGAAACATATTAAAATTTAATGTCGATAACATAAACATTTCAATTACCTTCCTCGTCATAATAATAAATACTGCAAAATAAAAAAAACAATATAATTTCTCAATAAGACAATAGACTTGATGTTGGTCTAGGACGACTGTACGTTTATTCATACATATTTATTACATTTATTTATATATTTGATTGTTAATTGTTATCGAGTGTTATAACCTATTAAAAGTAATAACAAAGTTCAACAGTTTTTTTTTTTCATTGACTATTCATAAAAAATTTAAAAAAATTTATTATTATTTTTTAACTGTATATCTAACCAACAATTTTGACAGTCCAATAATATGTATTGTTTATATTTACAGTATATTTACCCATGAGTCATGATGAGTGCAAGGAGGATACGTATTGAGAAAGATCAACGAGTCTCTGCAGATGATGTTGAGGAGAAAATGGATCTCATCAACTCTATTGATAATGATTCATTAGCACAAATATTTATGATGCTGCCAATTTCTGAGAGAATAACTATGGATCAAGGTATAATCATTGACATATATATGTCATTTAGTTTGTTGATATTAATGTTTTAAATATAATATTTTCTATTTTAGTTTGTTCCAAATGGAAAGAGGCCTGTCAACTAGCTTGGCATGACATTAAAAAATACGAGTGTAGGGATACAATTGTTCGTAGTTATGAAAAATGTATTTTAACACTATCACACGTAGAAAAAATATTATTCTATTGTGGTATTTATTTAAAAGAATTAATTCTTTCAAAAGTTTGTGACTCAAGTATCATGCCAATAATTGCTGAATACTGCAACAATTTAACAACACTTGAATTTGAAATTGTCGAAAGTAAAGATGATCGTTATATTGATCGCTCTGTTGAAGCATTCACACATTTGAAACAATTGAAAGTCGTTAAAATACATATACATGTATCCGGAGATAAATTTCAATTTAAAATACTCAATAGTCTTCCAAAAGATATAAATGAAATTCATTTATTTTTTAGACCTTATGAATTTTATTCATACGCAGTAGTATCATCACTTTTCGTAAGTACTTATTGTTAGTCGATAATTATTTTTATTGTCATTCATAAGAAAGAATATTAACTATGTTAAATTAATTTCATTTTAGTCTTTGAAAAAATTTACCAATCTTCGAAAGTTGACAATAAATTCTTGCATTATCACCGATATTATTCAAGATATATCAAAAAAAACAACACTTGTTTATCTCGATCTCAGTAAATGTGAGACTAAAAATGAGATTTTTACATTCAATCAACTTTTAAACTTGGAATATCTCAACATTAAGTACGCGAAATTCTTAAATAGTCAATCGAAAATTATTCCAAATCTACTCAGTGGTATTTTCAATGCATGCAAAAATCTAAAACATCTTGATGCACCAGGTTTTCACGTTGATCTAGCTGAAATTAAAATGGAAAACTGGGTAAACTTGCAAAACTTGGTATATTTAGATATTCGCTGGCAAGCTAGTGATGCCATATTAAAAAAAATCATCAAGTATTGCAATAATTTAAAATTCATAAATATCGATAGATTAAAAAGTGAATCGATTATAAAATTAACAAAATTAGAAAATCTCAATTATATAAAATTTGAATCGTATGAAGAAATCAAGGGGGAAGTAATAGTTGCAATTTCAAATAATTGTAAAAAACTTAAACATCTTAAACTTGCCGAGTATAATGAATTGCAGGCATCAATTTTTGATGATTTATCAAAATTGCAATATATTGAAAGTTTATATTTGACACATAGTTGCGAGCTAAAAGATCCTGCTTTTATTGCTATTGCTAAAAATTGTAAACTCTTAAAATGTTTGTGGATTGAAGCGTGTCGTGAGATCACTTCAACTGCTCTTATTGCTTTAACGAACTTGAAACATTTGGAAGAGCTTAATGTTGGACGGAATAGAAATGTTGAAGACAACTTTATCGTCAAATTAAGAGGAATAAAAAGTTTAAATTGCTGGAAATGCAAAAATCTTACTGATGCTGGTGTCATTCAATTTATAAAAAATAATCCAGATCTTGAATATCTTGACATCACCTTCAACAAGCAAATTACAATTGACACGATTATTGCTGCAGAAGAGGTATCTAAAAATCGTACAAATGATACTTTTCTAGAAATATCGTGTGATCTAGATCTTGAAAAAGCTTGCATTCAATCTCAATGGTTAACTTTTGATTAGAATGGAATTGGAGTATTTTTTTTTCTTAGCAGGTACATCTTGTATTTTTTCAATATTTCTACAAAAAAATCATATGTAAAATAATAAAAATTGAAAAAAAAATCATTACAAATTGAATTCCAAACCATGCACTAAATTAACAACAATAATAAATATTAAAATATTTATTTTCAATTTATTTATTTATTAATAGTAAATGTGAATTATATTAATTTGTTTTTTTCAAGTTAATTATTTAGATTTAATTTTTTTTCGTCAAATAAAATTCAAATTGCCGGATGTACTAGCGACTTGTTGCGGAAAAAATATTAACTACTTTTTAAGGTCACGTGATCAAATTAAATGGCTGAGAAAAAAAATGCATATGTGTAAATATATGTAATACAATTGGTGTTTGTGTTGTTGATGTTGTTGTTACAATTCTACAATGTTCAAGAACATTCCCGAGTATTTACATAAAAATAACAACAGTAAATAATTACACATAAGAAACAAACATAAACAAATTAAAAAACAGAGTGATTTATATTAAATAAAAATTAATAATAATTAAAATTCATAACAATGAGTGGATTATACTCTCATGACAATACAAATGCGCCATTAATTGTCAAAAAATATTGTGATTGTCCTGGTAAAACTAAATGTCAATGTGGTGAAGCTACAAGTAAGTTGATTATTTATCAATATAATAACAAAACAACAAATGACATTTATCAATTAAACAATAATTCAATTCTAATCATTAGTGGACATTGATCTATAATTAAACAATGAATATTTTACAATTATCATTATTATTATTTATTTATTTATAAATACTATTGATTAATATTAAAATCAATACTTGAATATATTTTTTTTTGATTAAAACTATTTATAGATTAATTAATTGATGTTATTTGTTTTAAAAAAATTAAGGATTTGAATGGACATGGGATGAAAAAGTTATATCACCAACAAATTCATTATCAATATCAAAAGAAAATCGTGAAGTTGAATTTCATCCAGGATACTCAAGTGGTACTGCTGCAGTACGTGCTAATAAATTTATGGAAAAAAATAGACATCATTATTGGGAAGTTAAAATGATAACACCAATTTATGGTACAGATGTTGTAAGTATTATTTAAAATCTATCTTGTATTTTTGTGATGATGATGATTGATCAACTAGTAATTGCTGAAATGTTTTTTTTTTCTTTGTATAATTAGATGATTGGTGTTGGCACTGAACAAGCTGAGCTATCAGCAAATAATAAATTTTGTTCATTACTTGGATTAAATAAAGAATCATGGGGTTTTTCTTATAAAGGAAAAATTCAACATAATGGTGAACGACGTGATTATTCAGAACAATTTTATCAAGGTTCATTGGTTGGTGTTTATTATGATTCATGGAAAGGAACAATTGAATTTTTTGTTAATCGTAAATCACTTGGTATTGCATTTACTGGTTTATATAACTTAACACTTTATCCAATGGTGTGTTCAACAGCTGCTAAAAGTATCATTAGATTATCACAATGTTTATCAACACAATCATCATTACAAATGGAATGTCTAATGATGCTTAGACCAACTGATTTTACATATTTAAAAACTACATTTCCTGGTCTTCGTTATTTAACTAAAAGTCTTTTAACTGATATTTTACGAAATCGACAAGGTAAATTATCAAATTTTAAATGTTTTTTAAACAACATTATTCATTTTAATAATTTTTATCATTATTTTACAGGTGCAAATCAAAATGATGATGATGATAATGATGACTATGAATTTCCAGCAAAATACATGATTCTTGATGATTTTGATTTTGCTCTTGTTGGTTTTGGTAGACGAAAAAAAAAACCAAAATTATGTTCATCACCTTAAAAAGTAGATATATAAAAATTTTATTATTTTTTATTTATAAATTAATAATATCAAATTTATCATGTAAAATTTAACATTTTTATTTTTTTGTTTTAATTAAAATTATTTTGTTTATATTTTATTTTTCAGTTAATTGTGATTAATTAAATGTCGATTTTTTTTTAAATTAATAATAAATATATAAAAAAATGAATAAATATATATAGACAATTTAAAAAAGAAAATTATTTAATTTATTTATTATTTTACAATATTTTAAAATTAATTTTATTTACATTTTTTTGGCTCTTTTCTTTTGAATTGATTTTTCTTCGTTAATATTGTTGTTGTTGTCATTTAATTTTTTATTTTTATCAATTTTTTGTGTATCATCTTTTGTTATTCTTGAACAAAATACAACAGTTTGTGCCCAGCCAGCATAATCACCCCAAAGATCACGAAAATATTGATTAATTTCTTGTGATACTGTTAAGCTTGGTGTTTTTGTTTTACATTTTTGATTTAATTCAGTTAAATAATATTGTTTGGCAACTTGAAATACATGTGTATCAACTGGTATTGATTCAAGATGACCAAGTGACATTAAACAAATACAATCAGCAACTTTATGTCCAACACCAGATAGTACACGTAATTTTAATCTAGCATCATCATATTTTTCACCATTTGATTTTTTTAATTTATCAAGCCAATCAATGCCACCAAGTTCAACAAGTTTAACAGCTGTTTTATGAATGTATTTAGCACGATAGCCAAAATTTTCTTTTGTCAATATGTCAGGGACACTGTCATCAGCTAGTCTTTCAATTTTTGGAAAATCATAATATTCTACATCATCAATTACATCAATTTTATCACCAAAATTAAAACATAATCTATCAATCATTTTTGTTATTCTTATTATGTTATTATTTGCACTACAAATAAATGAAAATACATTTTCAATTGGATCTTGATTTAGTATTCTAACACCAGCAACTTTATCAGTAAAATTTGAAAATTTATCATCACGTTTTGACCAATCTTTTAAATTATCTTCTAGACATAAATGAAGATTAAAATATTTTTCAAGCTTTTTTTTAGCTTCAAGAGGAGTTTTTATTGTTGTATTGTGAACAATAAAATTAATTGTTTTTTCATCTTGATAAAGAGTCCAAATGTTACTGTCAAATACTCCAATGTATTTTTTATCTGAAATTTCTTTCCATCTAAAAATAAATATTACAGTTTTGAGAATTTTTAAAACAATCATTTGTCAATATATAAATATTTTTTTTTTATTTATAAATTGTAAATTAATTATTGAATGATTATTTTACCTAAAACTTTGACCTCCTTTTAATGTGATACCAAGATCAAGTTCAATTTTTTTACATGGTAATTTTCCAGTTATTGTTTTTTTTTTTATCATCGACGACATTATCTTTTTTGAGGTTATAAATTTTTGTATTGGTTTTACTTTGTTCATAAAAAATTAATTACCTATTTGATTTTTATTTTTTTTAACATTTGTAAGTTTATTGATATTTTATTTAGCTAATTTATATATTAATAAACAATTATTTATTCACAATAAAGAAAAATAAATAATGATCAAAACAACAATGAAATTTGAGTACAGGATTCCATGGATGCTGCCATTTTGAATTTTTTTTTTCGCGGGAAATAACCGGTTATTTTTGGAAAAATTTGAAAAGAAAAAACAAGAAATTATCGATTAGTTGATTAGTAACTTAATTATTATAATATTATCTGAAATTTAAAAATATTTATTAATTATTTATATTGTTTAGGAATGTTTTTTTTTTTTATTTAGTTTTTAATAAATAAATTATGTTACAGAATAATTTGCAATTATTATATTTTAATTTTCATATATTCTAACAAATTACAAATGAAATTAATTACATAATATATTAATTCATCATAGTAATTAATAAATTACAAAAAAAAAATTGGAATTATTAAAGTTTTAATTAGATTTTATCGGAATTTTTATTTACAATTATTATTATAAAATATATTTTGTTTATTTAAGGTAATAATTTATTATGCGTAATTATTAATTTTAAATACTTTTTTATTATTTATATTTAAGACTGAATAAAAATTTAAATTGAGTATTTTATTTTTTTATTAATTTTTCATATAAACTATTTGGAAAAATTTATTCATTTATTTAGTCTTGTTTATTTTATATTATTTTCAAAATAAATTAGCAATATTTCTTTGGTAATTAAAATTATTAAAAATTATAAAATATATATTTTAATTAATATAAAACATTGTCACGTAAATGTGCTTGTTTTTTGTATTTATATTTTTCACATTTACCCCACCAGCTTTGTTTTACACAATGTTTTTGTGGTTTTAATACAAAACACTTTGTTTGTACAATATTAAAAAAAATACGTCCAATAAAATTTGCTGATGATGTACCAGCCATTTTTAAACACGTTCTAAAACTGCAACAAATAAAAAAAAATAAAAATAAATAGAAGAAAACAATCATCAATTAAAAAGCCAAAAAAAATTAATTGTTAAAAATTTAAAAATTCAAATTTAATAACAATAAATACTCAATAAATTCTAATAAATTTAAATTATCTCTAATATCTTTTACTATCAAAAAAATTCTTCTAAATTAAAAATCAATCCAAAAATTTATTTAAAAAAAAAAAAATAAAATAAAAAATATCCAAAAAGACGTGCAAAAATAAATATAAAAAATAATTTCAATTAATTTATTACCGCTCGTCACAAGTACAATGCATAACTGTTGATAATCCCCAATTAAATAATCCATAACGTGTTTCAAATGATGGAATATAAAATGGACAAGCTTTATCATGACGTCGACAACAAGTATCAGCTTTACTAAAACCTCCTAAATTTGTATATTTTGTTGCACGATTACCTTTACCACACCATTGTGTACCAGGTATCATAAATATATCACGTCTTTTTCTTCTTATTTTATGTACTTTTATTTTTTTTTTATTAACAATATTATTATTGTCCATATTTTTATCATTCCTGTTTTTTTTTTTTTTTTCATATACATTAAATTAATCGTCAATTATTAATTGTTAATTCACAGTTTAAAATAATAAAATATAAATATTAAATTTAATTAGCTAATTAAAAATAGATAAATATAGAAAATATAAATTCTCAAATATTTTATTATTTTTAAACTGTGTATTATCAATTAAAATTATTATTTTCAACTATTAATAATTACCTTTGATCACAGCCACAATGACTCAATGTAAATGGCATGTAATTCCAAAAATTATAACGTTGTGAAAATGGTGGTATTGAACGACAACAATGATCATGACGTCTACAACATCTGTCAACATTATATAGTCCACCTAAATCTTTATATGATGATGCTGTTCTATGTGGACCACACCATTTAGTACCAGGTGCAATAACCATTTGTTGTAAACTTCTTTCACTTCGTCTATAATAATTTAATAAAATTCATTAATTTCATTTACCAATAATTATATTTAGAATAATTTTTTTTATTACCTGTGTTTTATTTCATTTTTAATCATAATATTTGATTCAAGCTTTTTACATTTTGCTATTATTGATGGTATTGATGTAATCCAATTTGCTATTTTATTTATTTTATTATTTGTAATGCTGCTATTACTATTTAATTCTTCACAAATATTATTTCCATTTGAATTTGATTTTAGGCATTCTGTTAGATTGTTATTTTCATAAATTAATTGTAAATTTTCACCACTTTTTATAGACACTTCTCTCAGTGCTATACTTGTGTTTCTGTAAGAAATAAATTCATTAATAATTTAAATAGCTGTAGGAAAGTATTGGGAGTTGTAAACTATCGAAATATTTCGATTGTCAAAAACAGTAAGAAGAACATTATCAACAGATGACTATTAATTTTACGAGCTTTTTTTTTTCGTTTTATTTTCTCAACTATTATCTTCTTTTGATGATTAAGTTACGGTAGATTAAATACTACTCTTCACTAATTCTGTGATTGATCATTTTTATCTATACAACAATGGATTGTTTTTGAAAAATAAAAAAACAAATTATTTGTTTTATAAATGAAGCTCTTTTTCTGCTTTTGATTTCGATATTTTTTTTTTTTTCCTGCGCTTTTTGAATTGGGAAAAAAAAAAAGCTTTTTGAGGTATTTGAATTTTTCAAGTTTGGTGAAAGCTTGTGGTGAGGATTTACTTGTAAAATCTCCGTGAGAAATAAAACAGATGATAAAGAAACTACCTTAATGTTAAAAAAAAAATCACAAATGAATGAAAAATAGACAAAATGAATTTTTAAACTTTTTAGAAAAATATTTTAATTAAATTTTAAGAGATTTATGTATTGTTTTTTTTTACCCCATATTTATGATTGTTTCACGTGCACATATTCCCTGCCATTTAATTGTTCTTTCAATTTCATCATTGTTTATTTTAGTTATCACAAAATTATGATAATTATTTGTTAAATTTAAAAATTGACAATTAATTTTATTTGTCAGTAATATAAACAATACAATCACCACACTTTTATTCACAATAATCAAATTATTATAAAACATTTTACAAAAAAATAAAAATATTATTTTAATTATAAATAAAACTCACTTATTTTCATTAAAATAAATAAATAAAATAACCAATTAATTTACTGTAATAATTTAAATAAATACATAAACCTAATTATTTATTTTTTTTTCATTTATAAATTGTTTAAATAAATTTATAATAATAAAAATATAAAAAATTTAAAAAAATAGAATTTATTGTAAATTTCAAATTCAAATAATTGATATTGTTGGTAAAAATTTTTTAAATTCACAATGAGGTAACTTTTACAACCCCCTTTAAAAAGTAAAAGAAAAAAAAAAATTTTAAAACTGAGTAAGTTAAGCTCACTGGTTATCCAGTCAAAAAGCATTCAGTGAATAAGTGAGAAAAATACGAGAACGAGTCGTTCAATTCGAATCCCAGAACATTTTAGCCCCACTACATTTATTTCTCCTTCTTTCCTTTTTATTATTATTTAGTTTTTTATTTTTTAATTCATTTTTTACAACCCCCCCTTTGGTCCCTCTTTGAATATATCTCGAATCGTGGTGTCTGCTTTGGCAAATCCAATCCCCCCTCTCTATATATTTCTCATTTACGTTTTCATCATTTTCCTTCCTGATACAAGGTACAAATTTTTTTTATTTTTTTTTTTTTTTACCTCAATTTTTATGACACATAGATTTGATGAAATTTTTTTTTTATTATCTCATAAATTTATATTTTTATTGTTAATTTAAAAAAAGAAATAAATTTTTTTTTTTTCAAATATTTTTTAAATTAAAATTAAATTTATCAATTTTTTTTTTTTTTTATTTTTGTAATTACGATATTTTTTAATGATTAATTTTTTTTTTTATTAATAAAAATTTTCATTTATTGTTTAATTTTGCAGATAAATTTTTCTTTTGATTAAAAATCATATGAAATTTTTTTTGTGATTGATTAATTCTCATGAAAAAAAAATAAATAAAAATAATTTTTTAACATATGCAAGAATATTTATATTTTATTATTATTGAGATAGTAGTTATTTTGATACGTGTCCCCAGTGTCTCTTGAGAATACAACAAATAAATTTATGTCTATGAAAGACATGGTACATCAAGTCGTAACATTTAGCCCTTTTAGTCATTTACCTTCTCCCTTTTGTCACTTAATGTCCTGTATTCCCTCACATGATACACCCGATATTACACATATAGATCAAAGATAAAATTATTTAATGTAAATACATTTATTTTACACGTCAAACTGTATAAAAATTTTTTTTTTTAAATTCATTTTTTGATTATGAAAAATCATAAAAACTTTAATTATTATTTTTCCTTGTTATTCTTCTTTTTTGATATGATTTTTTTCTTTCATTTTTTTATCATTCAGTCAACTTGGGAAGATCATCCCGGTCAAATGATTATAATGATTAAAAATTTACTCAAAAATATTCACGTCAATGAATTATTTTTAAATTAACACATTAATCATCAACATTAATTATAAAAATTTAATTTTTTCAATTATTTTTTCTTCCTTCTTTTTTATATTTAAGACTTTTTATTTTTGATGAACTTGTAACGTCAATTGGCAAACTTCCAAGATCCGATATGGTCGGTTTTTTTTTTTTAATTTAATTTTTTTTTTTTTTTAAACGCGTTCAAGAGGAACCACAGAGATAAACTTTTGTTTGTCTGGAACTCGGATTCGCTGGGTTGCAGCAAACATACGGGTAATTGATTACTTTGCATTTTAAAAAAAATAAATTTAATTATTATAATTATTTTGTTGATATAATATTTTAATTAATTATTAGCTTTTTACTCATGTGAGTATTTTTTTTTATTCGTCATCAATTCATTATAAATATCGAAATAAATTTTTTAATTGTCAATTAATTATTTTACAAGTTAATTAGGTTTTTAAATATTTTAAAATTTAATTTTTGTCATGATTAGATTTATCAAGTGTCAAATGATAATTGGGTATCTTTATTTTCTCACCTGTTAAGGTATATATAGATAGAAAAAATTTCTAAGGGACAAAAATAAAATCAAGATTTCGATTTTTTTTTTCTTTTACCTCCTGGGTTTATTTCGATGACTCAAAGGTAAAAATTTATATGTTTTTTTATATTTTTATGGGGGAGGTGACTGAGATATCTCAAGGAATTTCTTGAGGGTTTCTCATCCCATTCAAATATTTATAAAAAAAACCGTTAAAATTAATTAGCCAGTCCAAATAAAATCCCATAAATATATTTATTATTTTTTTTTATTTCTGTAAATGATTAAAAGTAAAATAAAAATAAAAACAGTTACATATTATTTGTCGGTATTGATAACTCAATATTATTTTATCTTAATTTACCAAAAATCTATGAATAATAATTTTAAATATTAATAAAAAAAAATAATAATTCAATTTCGAAAATATTAAGTTTTCTATAGAAAATATATTTTTTCGAATTTTAAAACAAGTAAATATGTGATTTCTATATTTATTTTTTTTATTTCTTTTCAATTGAAAGGTAAATAATTTTATTGTAATAAGTAAAT
This sequence comes from Aphidius gifuensis, assembly GCF_014905175.1. NCBI lineage: Eukaryota > Metazoa > Arthropoda > Insecta > Hymenoptera > Braconidae > Aphidius > Aphidius gifuensis. The sequence continues at coordinate 1,926,394 of NC_057793.1, forward strand.
TATTGAAAAAAAATATTAAATACTTGGTTTTATATATTTTTTTGTTGAGTGAGTGTCGTTTATAACAGTACATGACTTGAAGAACCCTCAAGTTTTAGAACCCCAAATACAATTGAGTGCCCCTTGAATATAATTTAGCATTTATATACCTATATATATTTTTTTTTTTCATTCTATTTTTCTACTATTATCATTATTATTATGATTATTCTTTTTATCCTGAAAACCTGTCGTAACTTTGTGTTGAATGGGGAGTACAATAGAAAATGCCATTTTCACAATTCAGCTATTCTCACCTTGTTAGTTTCCACTCGACACGATATTTCTTTTCTTGAAAAAAAAAAAGAAAATAAATTATAAGAGAGAACCGTTGACTTTTCTTATTCATTTTCTTTTGTAAGTTTAATTCTTGATAAAATTTTATGGACATTGAAAAGGCGGTCAATGAAAAAAGACCATTGACAATTAAAATTTCGACAGATGTTTATTCAATCATCGTTGAAATTTTTATTTTATTATTTTTTTTTTACATCGATTAATTGTTGCAATTGTTTATGCTTTTTCTTGGTCTAATGATGTAATAAAAGATCATCAGTTGATGCCCAAAATAATATCGTTTGTCTAGAAAAAAAAAAATGTTAAAAAAAAAAAAAGTTTTAGATATTTGACATCGTAAAAATTCTAAACTCTCTGCCAACACATAAATTGGCACAATTCCTAGAAAAAAAAAACGAAATGAATAAAAGAAAATTAAATAAATGAAAAATAAAAAAAAAAAATTAAACAATCTGCCTGAAATTCATGGCATTATTAATAGGACTAATAGAAATCACCAGCTGTTGACCTAAATAAAATTTTTTTTTTCATCAATTTTTTTCAAATTAAATATTGTATAGAAAAAAAAAATTATAATCGGCAAAATAGCTTTATTGTTTAAGCAATAATAATAAATAAAAAATTATTTTTTTTCATCATTAATTTTTTTCAAAATTACAATTTTTAAGCTGTACTTCAGACATTGCTATTTTTTTTTTTTTTTATAATTGTTGTACTAAGTGCAAAATTACATAATTTTATAAAGGGGTTGAAAATAATTTATATTTTTTCATCCCTTATATGACCTAGCCACTTTGTAAAATTCAAATTGACAAGAAAAAAATTTTACAAGTATAAAATGGAGTAAAAATTGTGATGGGGCATTTAAAGAAAAAAAAAAAAAAATGAGCTTAATGGTGAAGATTATTTGACGATAAGTAGATACTCATCTTAATGGATTTTTTTTCTTTTTTAAAGGGGATGATGTTTATTTATGTGCAAATGATCAAAGTAAATTTCCCAGTGAATTTCCCAAGTGAATATTACAAAAAGCATTATTAATATTTGGTGTCGAATCAAATACATGCAAATAATTTTTTTTTTTATTTACAATAATTTTTTAATGCACTGATAAATATTTATAATGAAAATAAAAAATATTATTATTTAAATTATTTATTTGACAAAGAGTTGTAGTCAAAAAAAAAATATGGAAATTTATTGTTTTATTTGTATTTTTATCAAGAATATATTCATTGTTTTTATTTGATTTATTTTGAATAAATTAATGTTATTTATTACGATAGAAAAATCAACGGGTGGTTATTAAAATATAAACCTATAATTTTATATACTTTTTTTTAATATCAAAAATGATATTTTTAAAATTTAATTTATCTCTTTTTTGACAAGATATATTGTGTATTTTTATTATTATTTTTTTAAAAAAAAGAGATGTGTCAAAATGAATTGATTTTATTGGTGAAAGTTAAGAGAAACAGTCTAAAAATAAAAAAAAGGAAAAAAAAATATACATTCATTGTCAATGAAGAATAATGGAATACAAAAAAATAAAAAAATTTTTAAAAAAGTAAAAATAAAGTGATGATATGTCTGAAGGACAAAAAAAACCACCTGTTATCTTGAAAAAAAAAAAAGCTCCTTTTTGTAATACTATCATGTATTTATTAATAATTTTAAATAAAAATTTCTTTTTTTCTATTTAAAAATGAATAAATAAAATATGAATTAGCTTTATTTTATTATTTCATTAAAATATATAAATAAAATATATTTATCATTAATTTAAAAAAAAAAAAAAAATTGTATTATTTGTAAAAAATAACAAATTGCAACACGATGCATTTCACTTCACATGATAATTGATACATTACAAATGATTCAATTGGGAATACTGAAAAATCGTTGAGGGGAATATACTGGTTATTTTTAGGGGTCGAAATCGGATGATTTTATATATTTTTTTTTTTCATTCGACGATGGCCATGACACTCGGTATCGCCTTTACGCTTCGCTACCTACATGCTCCATTTTCCTTCAACCCCCTAACACCACCCCCTCAACAGAAAAAAAAAAAAAGAATTAAATAAAACTGGAAAAAATAGTAAAATGACAAAAAAAAAGAAAATAAAAAAATCAACCCCTCATGTCTCGTCAGTAGACTCATTCAGAGTCTATTGGTTTTCTATTTTTTCTCCCTCAAATTCAACAGAATGAAAATTAACAATAAACACAATAATAATAAATAAAAATTATATACTTTTTTTTGTTGTGTTAATCTGATGTGTTAACAACAGAAATAAATATGTAACGTGGCTAGACTTTGCTGGGCTTTTAGCAACACTCAAAGTGGCTCTAATTTTTTTTAAATTAAATTTTTTTTTTCCACGTAGAAATTTTTCAATGATTATATTTTTTTTATCTTGGTTTTGATTTTTTTTTTCTCTGGAGAAATTATGTGAATATAAAAAGATTGTCGATGACATAATTCTTGAATGAATTTTTTAGCAGATGGCATATTGCCAATTTTTTTTTTCTATCATTTAGATTTACTTTTTTCTAAAATTTATATTTTTATTTATAACCCTGAAGATTTACGGATTATTTAAATAATTTTTTTAACTTGGTTTTATGATTTATCAACTATCTAACAAGTTTTGTTGATAAAAATTTAGAATAAATTTTAAAGAAGAAATGTTTTTTTAGTTTAAAAATAAAAAGACAATTATTAAGTTATTTTTTTTTAAATTTATTAGTCATCTTGGTTTTTTTCTTTATTTTTTATGTCGATAAAATCAGATGTTTCTAATGGAATATTATAAAAATTAAATTCTCTTAATGATTATTAAATAAATATTCTAAAGTTTTTTTTTATATAAAAATATTTTTTAAATTACTCTGAGGATCCTGCCTCTATTAAATTAATTTTTTTTTAAGTTTAATGTTTTAAATAACTATAAATAATAAACTGCTTTTCTTTTTTAAATTGATGAAAAATATTAATGACTTTTAGAGTGCCAGCAAAAGTAAAAATAAATCATCAAACTTTTTACCAATGAAGAAAATTAAACTCTTGGTCTCCTGAATAAAGAATAAAATAAAAATTATTATTACCAAGTTTTTTCAATTTTTTAAATTAATATTTTATAATTTTAATAATTGTACTTACAAGTTATAACGCTCACAAGAAGCTGAACGTGTTACAATAGTTTTTTCTGATTTTTTGGTTTTATTATTTTCTTTTCCTTTTATATTTTTCACAATTTTATTATCATTTGATTTTTTTGGTGTTTTATTACTTTTTTTATTTTTTATTAATAAAAAATTTTCATTTTCCTTGTCATGTTTATGTGATCTTGTTGTTTTTTGTGGTTTATTCAAATTATCATTTTTAGTTCCATAATTTTTAGATATTTTTTTATTTGAATTATCATTTTCTTCTTTTTCTTTTTCATTTTTATTTTCATTTTCATTCTCTTCCTCTTGCTCTTCTTCTTCTTCATCATCATCATCATTTTCATAAGTATACAACAACATGGTTTCTTCAAATGTTACATGTCTTGTATCAGTATGAATTTCGAGATCAAATGAATCATCATGAATAGAAAATATACGTTTGCAATTGACAGAAGATTGCTCATCACTATTCATTAAAAATGTTTCATCATGCATATTGGAAGCATCAATGTCATGATCATCTACTAACAAAGAGACTGAGACACTAATATCATTTACATTGACAAAATTTATATCATGCATATTGTCAGCATCTTTATCATTTTGTGCAATATCAATTTTTCCATTATTAAAAAGATGATCAACATTAATTAACTTATCATTTATATCATCATCAATCAATTTAAACATCAATAATTTTTTTTCTTCAATATAATCCTCAAATATAGAAAAAATTTGTCTAGCATTTTTCACATCCAGATCTTTTTTCATTAATAAACACATTTTATCCACTGAAGCTTTAAATTCAGTGATTAATTCATCTTTTTCATCATCTATCAAAAATAAAAGTATTATTAATTATTTTATTTATCAATAAATATATTATTTATTTATAAATAAATTACGTACCCATTTTTTTTTTTTTTTTTTTATCAATGTCATCTAACCTCAAATCAACTTAAACCTCAATATAAATCTCAATTGTCAATTAAATAATTAACTATAAAAATTTTCTTCAAAATTTAATCACACTTAATGTCTTTAATTTTTAATGATTTATTTAATTTAACAATTTATTAACAAAAAAAAGAGACAAAATTTTGCTCCATAAATTTTTCCAAATTTTTCAACAGAAAAAAAATGCTTTTATTTGAATATGTGTTAGAATGATTAAATAGAATTATTCGGAAATACATGTATAAACCAATGTAAACACTCAACAATGTATTGAATTTGTTTATCGAATTTTAATTGGTCAATATAAACACTGTATGAAAACCACGTGACTCATTGTCAAACAAAATAAACCAACAATTAAATTTTTACCGTAAAAACTCCATAAAATTTGCATAAAAAAAAAAAAAAAAAAATATAAACTTATTTATTGTTTATTAATTTAAATTGTTATTAATTTTTAATAATCATGTTACAATTTTAAATAATATGAAAAAATAAAAATGGTTGATTGTGTGAGTTTTTTGTTGATAACAATGTTGCCACAACAAAAAAAATTAATGGACGCTGATATAAAAGTGTGTGTCCATTTTGATGGTCTCCCTCCAAAAACATTATTAAATTGGCAGGCTTGTTTTTTGGGTAGTTTACAAATAAAATGGCCGATACATTGAGGCTCTTATTTTGTATGTGAGGTGAATATCATAAAAAAAATTTTAATAATTACGATAATACAATTTTTTTTTTTTAAATAATAACAACAATATCATTCATCGTACAAACGACAAATAATTATCGTTTATTATTATTTAAATTATTAATACAACTACTGTATATTTATTCATTTGTTTGAAACGATAATAACGACAATGCTGTGTTAAAAAAAATATTAAAAAAGGAAAAAAAAGAGAGGAAAAAAAAAAAAAAAAGAAAAAAAAATGTTTGTGCGGGAGTGTCGCGTTACCAAGTAGGTAGAATAAGTCTTTATTTAAAAAAAAAAATTTTTTTTTTTTTTTTATTTTTTATTAATCTTTTTATTATTATTAATTTGCGTTTTTTTTTTGTCATTTTTTTTTTTTTTTTTTATTTTTTAATCTCAAATCCCTCCATCACACTTGTGTGCCTGTGTAGAGAGTTGCCGTTGTGAGACGCCGCGATTCTCCAAAATTTCCCCCTCTCAATTTTAACAAAAAAAAAAAAAAGTAAATAAGTTTTAAAAAAATAAATAACAATAATACATATATAATCGCAATTTTTTATATGAAAAACAAATAATTAACAAGTGTCCAAAAAAAAGATTTAAAATTATTTTTCATAATTATAAAAAAAAATTATTAAAAAATAACGATAAAATACTCTCAACGTGGAGAAAAGTTAATAATTTTTTTTTTTTTTTTTTTACTTCATTTTTTTTCTCTTTCTTTTTCATATTAGAGTCGTGTGTCTGTGTTTCGTGGTATTGGTGTTACACTATTCTACTCCATTCTGCATCAACTTGCTGAATTTTAAAACACACACACATTATTATTTTTAAATATTATTCTTTTTGTATATATTTTCAAAAAACATACTATTATTTACATTTGTTTATTTTTTTAATTAAAAAATATATTTTTATTAATTAATTAGTGATTTGAATTGAACAAAAATAAATTAAATACATTGGCAGTATTTTTTATTGAAGAAAAAAAAAAAACACCAGCTAATCAAAGAAAATTGAAATCAATTTAATGAAAGACAATTAAACGTCCATTACGCATTTAAGGATAACTCGTAATAGTTTTAATTATTAATAAAATAATAATATAATAATAAAAAATAATAATAATAATAACGTTCCATTGTGCAGTTTGTTGGTTAGGAGCAAGCAATAAACCCGCGAAATCCTAGAAGCCATAATAAAAGTTCATCATCATCATCATCATCGTCATCTGGAAGTTCAAAGGAATCAAATAATTGAAAAAAATATATATTCAAATATAAAATTTGATATTTTAATGATCAACAAGAGCTCAACAGATATGAAACCATCAAGGTGAAAAAAGAACAAAATAATAAAACGTGGAAATAGCAACAAAACAAAAAACAAACAAAAAACAAATAATAACTTTTAACCATCAACAAAAGTAAAGAAAAAAATTGACTTTGCATTACAACAATAGTTGACGAAAAAAAAAGATAAATAGTTAAGAGAGAGAGTCCCTGTAAATAGGGACAGCGAGGGAGGTAATTTATTTGTGATAAAAGTACATTAAAAATTATTAATCTGGAGCGTAACGGGTTCATTTATATAGATCAAGATCAATTAAAATATACGGATGTGGATGTGGTCGTTGTTCCTGGTGGTGTTGTTGACGATGAATTAACAGTAACAACGACAACATCACCTGGTCTAGATACAACAGATAAACTTGAAGTGGCTACAGAGAGTGATCAGGATCACGCGACCCTGACCAATATGTGCACGACACCTGGCAATGCCGGCACTCCTGGTTTTGGGTACGCGTGGTCATCATTTAATCAACCAAATGAATCAACACGTGAACAACAACAACAACAAAGTGAATTATCTGATAACATAACGTATACTGGTGTCAATAATAATCAACAAGACCAAGGAACATCACAAAAAATTCAACTTGACATTAAACCCAGTAAAATTGTTATTGTTGGTGGTGCAGCTAGTGGAGGTAGTACTGCAAGTAGTGGTGGTGGTGGTAGTAATAATAATAATAGTAATAATACTGAAGCTGGTGGTGGTGGTGGTGGTAATAGTAATAATAGTAATCAACGACGACAAACATTTACAATGAATTCTAATTGTGGTACACAAGAAAGTCATCATTCTGGAGCACACAATCAAACTCATAATCGTGGTAAAAAACAACCTCAACAACAACAACAACAACAACAGCAACAACAACAGCAACAGCATGATGTTTTTCAAATAACATGTGATAAAAGTGGTTGTAATTGTGATGCACAACATACTGGTTCAACACAAATATTTCCAAATGCACTTGTATTTACAACAAGTGATACAAAACATGTAATGTCAAAAAATTTTATGACACCAATTGGTCCATTACAATTAACAGTTGAAGAATGTAATGAAATATTAATGAAACGTGCTGCAGCATCTGCAGCATCTGGAGGTGCAAGTGGTACAAATAATATAACACAAAATAATGATGGTAGTAATTTTGTTGGTGGACATGTATTAACACATGTTAATCAAGCAAATCAAATTGATACAAAAATAATAAAAATACAACATTCATCACAAGTAGTACAACAACAGCAACAACAACAACAACAGCAACAAGATGAACATCAACAAGATCAACAACATCAACAACAAGATATTGGTGGTAATCAATCACGTGTACCAAAAGAAAGACCATATTCATGTTCTGAATGTGGTAAAAGTTTTTTATTAAAACATCATTTAACAACTCATGCACGTGTACATACTGGTGAAAGACCACATGCATGTATACATTGTGGTAAATCATTTGCCCATAAACATTGTTTACATACACATTTATTATTACATTCAGCTGAAAGACCATATCAATGTCGTGAATGTAAAAAATCATTTACACTTAAACATCATTTGGTAACTCATACACGTGTACATACACGTGAACGTCCATTTGTTTGTCAAGAATGTGGACGTGCATTTCCACTTAAAAGACATCTTGTAACACACAGTAAATTTCATTCTGGTGAAAGACCATTTGTATGTAGTGAATGTGGTGAATCATTTTCACAAAAAGATCATTTAACAATGCATTCAAGATTTCATGGTAGTTTACATCCATTTGCTTGTACTGATTGTGGTGCAACATTTCAACGTAAATTTGAACTTGTTAATCATGGAAGATTACATGGTAGAGTACCACATTCATGTACTGTTTGTGGTAAAGAATTTTTACAAAAAAGAACATTACTTGCACATATGAGATTACATACAGGTGAAACACCATTTGCATGTACTGTTTGTGGTGAAGCATTTCCAAGAAAAGCTGATCTTGTTGCACATTCGAAAATGCATAATGTACAAACTGATGAAAAAAGTTTAACATGCAGGTAAATATATTTTATTAAATAAATTAATAAATAAATTTTCTTAATCAATCAACTAAATGTTTTCCTTTTTTTATTTTTTTCCACAGAGAATGTGGTTTAGATTTTCCAAATCGTGAAGCATTACAATTACACTTGAGGCTACATACTGGTGACCGTAATATTGTAACAGATATTTGTGGTTTAGCAGCAGCATTTGGACAACCAACACCTGGACACTTTTTAACACCAAATTCAACTGGTGGACATCAAGTTATAATGGTAAATAAATTTATATTTATGATATAAAATAAAATAGTATATTTATTAATTTAATAATAATTTAATCAACAGATGAATGGACCAATTGGTACAGCAAGTGTATCACATATGCAATCAGCAACACAAACATCACCACCAGCTGGTAGTGGACCAAAACCAAAACCTCATATATGTAGTGATTGTGGTAGAGGTTTTGCTCAAAAACATGGTTTATCACAACATCAACGTCGTCATACTGATGGTAGTTGTCATATTAGATCACATGTTTGTGATAAATGTGGTAAAGCATTTTTCCAAAAAAATCATTTATTATTACATCAACGTCAACATATGGATCCACCACCAAGTATATTACGTCAACAACAACGTCAAGCTGCACAAGCTGCTGCACAAGCAGCACAAGGACAAGTTCAACAACAAGCATGCACTGTTGATACAAAAACAATTCAATTACAAGTTATACAACAACAAGTACAGCAACAAGTACAACAACAAGTACAACAACATCAACAGCAACAGCAGCAACAACAACAGCAGCAACAACAGCAGCAGCAACAACAACAACAGCAACAGCAGCAGCAGGGACAACAAACGTGTAATGTTGATACTAAAGCAATACAACTAAACGCCACCATGTGAAAATAATAATAATGTTTTTTTTATTTTATATTTTTTAATATTAAAATTTATATTTTCACTGTGAGAGTGAGATTACAAGTAGATAAAAAAAAAAAGAAAAAAAAAGAAGATAATTAATTAATAATTTAAATAAAATAGTAATAATTAAAATTATTCTATTTTCTGATGTTTGAAATACAAATGAAACAAAAAAAAAATTGAGTCACACTCAATTATTGCACATGCTGCAAACATCATTGCACGCACTTCACTTGTACTAACTCTACACGATTAGTTGTATTTATTATAAAAATGAGAAAAAAAAATTTAAAAGATTTAAAAAAAAACTAATCTTAATGATGAACAATTGATTTGATATAAATAAACAAAAAAAAACAAGATATTTCTCAGCGAGTTCGACATTATTTCTTTCGATAAATTTTTGTGTTTGTAGTTTTTTTTTTTTCTATTAAATTGTTTATATGAATTTATAATTATATTTTTTAAATATTGTGTAGTAAAAAAAAAAAGTACAATAGTATTCAAAACATTGTTTATTTTTATTTTCTTTTTTTATAAGTGCTGCGATGGGGCATATGTGAAAATTTTTAGGATTATAAAAATTGTAATTATGAAAAAAATAAATAATTAAAAAGTTTGTTAACTAATTGACGAACTTGCTGAGTTAAATTCTAGAGAGCGACGAATATTCATGGTGAAATAATTTTTTTTATGTCTGGGGATAGTAGAATACAAAAAGAAAATAAAAAAAAAAATTTAATAATAATTAGGAATTAAGTTATTAAGGTTTAAAAAAAAAAAAAAAATAAATAATGAAAATTAATGATAAATGCAAAAATCAAGTAATCAATTTTATTACAAGAGTATATATAAAAAAAATAAAAAAAAAAAAAATGGAGATGAAAAAGAAGAGAAGAAGATGAAGAAAATAAAATGAAAATTATACATATTATATTCTAATTTACAATGTAAGGCTTGTAACAAGATTAAAGATAAAAAAAACAAAAAAAAAAAAAAAACAAAAATAACCATATATTAGTGTTTTACATTATATATAAAAAATATATATATGAATATATATTATTATACATATACTTTATGTCATTTAAAAAAGAAAGAAAAAAAAAAAAAAAAATCAAATTTTGTTTCTATAAATATTATTACTATTTTCTTTATTTTTTTTTTTTTTTTCTCTGTTTTTATTTTGCTATTAAAATGTATTTAAAATTGAAATAATGATTTTTTTAAATAATGAAAAATTAGTTGCCTTAATTGGGGTAGAATTTTTAATAGAATAACTATGAAAAAAAAAAATTATTCAAACACAATGGTAGACCAATTTGACCATGATTTTTTTTTCTTACTTTTTTTTTTTTTTAAATGTGTTTTTTTGTTTGTTTAAATTATTCGAAATAATTTCGAAATATTTTAAACTTAGAAAAGAAAAATTTATCAGATGAAAAAATATTCATTTTTTCAATTCATGTTTAAGCTATTATTATTTTGTCTTTCCTAGGAATATATATATATTTGAAATTTATAAAAAAAAATCAAGAAAAATACAAAAAAAAAAAAAGAAAAAAAAGATGAGAAAGATACATATTGAATAAATAAAAAAGAAAATTATTCATTTTTTTCTTTTTGTGTTATTGACAAAATTTTAATTTAAAATTCCATTTTTTTTTTCTGAAAATAACAACAGTAAGTATAATTTCATAATTAAATTTCCATATGGTCAGCAAAAAAAAAAAAAATTTCTAAGCATTGATTCCTTTGTCCATTTCTAAGCGAAAATAAAAAAAAAAACAAAAATCGCGCGCGCATCATTCAATTTTCGCCATATCGCAAAAAAAAAAAAAAAAAATTTTCCGATCAAATCCGAATTTAATTCGGATAAATTCGAGTGTCAAATTCGCGCTACCTGGTGACAGTGTCCGGAGTAAGGCAGAGCGCAGCACGCATGCGTACAACAATATCCTCTAATAATTTTCACAATTATTTAAACAAAAATGCCAAAAAAAAAAAAATAAATATTATTTATAAAAAAAATAGAGTACAAATCAAATTTCCAACTCTTTTCTAGTATTTTTTTTAAATATCCCAATGTTGTTTAATGCGCGCGCATCAACGTAAACAAAGACCGCAAAGACAGATAAATAAAACCTCATGAAGATCAAAGTGAGACAAACCGATATATCCTCAAACAAGTATGTTATATATATTATTTCCCTCTCTCTTAATATTCACACACACACTCCATACTCTTTCTCAATTTACCTCCCACGATTTTACTCATTTTCATCAAATTGACAGTGTTAAAATACAAGTCCACCAAGTGGCATTTGCGCGGGTGTCAAATAATACATTACATTAAATTTTTTTTTAAAATACATCATTTTCTATATTTTATTTATTTTTTGTATATTTACAGGTCATTGTACCTGTTAGTGATGATTAAAATAATTGGATACTATTATTACTGGTTTTTAAACATGATTGAGACACGAACAAAGTGAATTTGTTTTATTTTTTTTTATTATAAAATAATAATTTTTAATCATTAATTTTTTTTTTTTAAACTAAAAGTGAATTTAGTTATTTATTTTTTTAACTGGCTCAGCAACGGATGCTTATGGAGGTTTGTACATATTATCCACGTTTCTTTGTTTTCATGATTTTTTTAAATATAAAATTGAGCTTTTTTAAATTGTAATTAATTTATTTTAATGTAACATGTTGTTGTGGTATTTATTTATATTTTTTTTATGCAAAAAATAAACATTGACTATTGTTTGTTAATTAACATAATTATATTTACTATTTTAATAACAAAAAAAATAATGAAAACAATAAAAAATAAAGACGCTAAATAGCGTCCATGCTGAACTTGGCTATTTCTTTCTCTCACAATCTTGTAACTCTTGTGTATTTTTTTTTTTTTTTTTTTATATTACAAACTACGCAATAACATAAAATTTATATATATACGTAATAATGTTTATAAACAAATCATCGTATGATAAGTTTGATAATAAATATTATGATATTATTACAAAATATATAAATTTTATTTTCTTGTGTATTATTATTATGTTTTTTATTATGAAAATAACTGTTTCCGGGGTGAAATCGATGAGTGAAATTTACCTCGACCTTTTTCCTCTTTGTTCTGTGCAGTTTGCTAGAGGTAAAGAATATACTCTCTTTTTTTTTTTATCGTTTTTTCTCGCTCTCTTTTGGTCTCGACTGTATTTGTATACATTCTCAGCTGATAGAGACCATGTCAGCTGCCCGGAGACAAAAGTGAGATGCCAAGTAACATGCTGCTCTTTAAAAAATAAATAATCAATTTTTTAAAAATTTCACTAAATTCATTATAAGCTTAATTATGCATCTTTAAATTTAATAATTTTATTTTTTAATATTATTCAAAAATTAAATCAATTATATAATCATTTTTTTTTTTTTTTTTCTTTTTAATTATTTCACATCAATTTTCCTTTTTTTTGGCACAAAATTTTTTGCTATCTATTTAATTATTTCTATCATTTTAAAATTGATTTTATCGTTAAATTAATTTGATTATTATTATTTTATTTTTTAACATTAAAATCAGCTGTAGTAATTGAAATGAAAATTGAAAAAAAAAATTCAATTGGCTGTTATATTTGTTGCGGAAGAAGAACAAGAAGAAGAAGAAGAAAAAAAAGAAGAGGGCAAAATAGTTATGAAATAAATAAGGGTAATAGGGGATATTAATTTGAGAAGTACTACTCTATAGATATCTTGACCTAAATGTCACAACATGCTAATGGGAACAAATAGACATTCATTCATTCATTTGGGTCATTCAATATTTTTTATCATTTTTTTTTTTTATTCAACTATTTATTTGTTGATGAGCAACATTTTACATTGACATGTATTGTTGTTGTATAATTGGGCTTGAGTATAATGAACAAAAAAAAAATAATAAAAATATTATTTGTTTTTTTTTAAGGCAGGTCCAGGATTGTTGATTTTTATTTTTATTTTTTGTTGAGTCAATATTTTATTCTATAGCTGTTTTTTTGTTCAACTGGTTACAATATATTATTGTAACTATTGTAGACTATAGTTGACCTTATTGTTAAATTGTTTAAAAATTTATTACTGAATTTTAAATATTTTTTTACTACCAGTTTCTATTTTTAAGTTTTATTTTTATTTATACCTTTTTGTTGATTAATTTTCTTTTAATTTTCTTTTGGTTTTTCATTGACCCTAGATTTTTAATTAAATTGTTTTTCATGACTCATTTTTTTCATATGTGCATATTATACAATACATGAATATATATTACTCAATTTTAAAATGTCAACATGGATTTTTTTTTTTTCTTTTTGCATAAATATCATAGCAAAATTATGTGTTTAAATTATTTTTTTATTTTTTATTTTTTCTCTTATTTATATCAATGCAAACATTGACCTCAATTATCATACCAACAATTTTTTTTTTTTTTTTTTTGTCTTCAATTCTCTGTCTTTAATTCAACGACAATTATTATTATTATTTATCTATTTTTAGTTTTGAATTAAAAAAAAGAAGAAGAAAATAAATTATCAAGATTAATAAAAAATTAAATAAAAACTTAAATTTGAGTTTAAAAATTAAACAAAAAATATTAACAATAAAATTTTTATTGATTCTCTTTGTGTGTTTTTTATCATGATTATTTGTATTTTCAGTCTTAATTATTTTTAATCAATTGTAGCACACAAAAGATGACCTTGAATTATCATCAAAAAATAAAAATTTATTTAAAAATAATAAATTCTCATTGTCATTGAATTATTCATGTCCATGCATTTCCTGACAACAATCAATAAATTAAATAAACAATTGTCTTTGTTTATCCAGGTGTTTTGTAATAACAATAAGCAACAATAATTGTTAAATTATTTTTTTAAATATATATTTCGAAATTGCGAAATGCGAATCGAAATATTTTTTATTTTCGAAATTTTTTTTTCTACTCTGTATATCTAACTCAATTTTCAAATTTATTTATCATTTTTTTTTTTTTTCTTTAACAAGATAATAGACAGCTTATTATTTAAAAATTGAATGTATAATTTTTTTCTATTTTATATTTTCTAGGTGTCCCCGAACCGGCGCTGTCTGAACCAGCTCAACAGCTGATCGCAGTACAAAGCGGCGGTGAACGGGGCCACTGTTTGCACCACCCACCCCGCGCAAAAAAAAATTTAAATTAATTTATAAAAATTCATAAATTATATAAATTTAAATTGGTAATAATAATATTATTCTCTATTATTTATAAATTTTTAATATAAAAATTAATCAACAAATTAAATTTTTCTTTTTTTTTTCTTTTCAATTTTTATAATAATTATTAATCATATATAAATAATAGATATTATTGTTGATAATATTTAATTTAAAAATTACAGTTAAATTGTGTGCGCAGTAGAAAAATAAATGATAAATAAAAAAAATATAAATAAAAGAGATAAGAAGAAAAATAATAAATATTTAAAAAAATAACTGTTAGCTCAACGCAAACATGGTCAAAACTTTTCAAGCTTATCTTCCCTCTTGTCATCGCACTTATTCGTGCATACACTGCCGTGCTCATCTAGCTAATCACGACGAGCTCATTTCAAAGGTAACAATATTATTAATTTTATTCTTATAATTTTCATACAATTATTTAAATTTAAATACGCGTTTTTTCTTTTCCAACTTATCAGTCCTTTCAAGGCAGCCAGGGTCGTGCTTACCTCTTCAATTCCGTGTAAGTATATTTAACAAAGATTAATTAATTTAAAAAAATAGATTATTGTTTATTTGATGAATATATATTTATTTTTAAAGAGTCAATGTTGGCTGTGGTCCTGCTGAGGAAAGAGTGCTTCTAACTGGTCTTCATGCTGTTGCTGATATTTTTTGTGAATGTTGTAAAACAACACTTGGCTGGAAATATGCAAGTTAAAATTATTAATAATTAATAAATTAATTAATGATAATTTATAATTAAAATAATGTTAATTGATATTTTATTTACAGGAACATGCATTTGAATCGAGTCAAAAATACAAAGAGGGTAAATTTATCATTGAGCTTGCCCACATGATTAAAGAAAATGGATGGGAATGAATTGTAATTATAAATCTTCAATGAGATTTTAATATACAACAAATATCATTATAGAAAATTAAATATATTTCGAAACTACAAATTAATTAATAGTTTTTTAACAAAGAAAAATAACTAAATTTCATATTTTTAAATCTCATTGAATGATTAAATTGTTTTATCTTCTTTTTTTTTTTCTTTTTTAAAAAGAAATATTTTATTTGCGATATGAAACACAAGTTTAATTTAATTGTCACAATTTTTAATTAATAGACAATCTTTTTCTATTATCTTCATCATCATCATAAGCAAAAAAAAATAATGATTAAAACAAAAAAAAAAAAAAAAAGAAAAATAGAAACAAAAAAAATAAAAAAAAACCACCAACGAAAGTCTGTGATTTCATTTGTGATTTGTAATATTAGTAATGTTTTTCCGTTCTGGACGATATTCAACAACTGCAAAAAATTTCTTTATCAAAATTTTCTCTGAATTAATGGAAACTGTGAGAAAAGAAAAAAAAAAACTCAAATAATTTTATGTTGAATATGAGTGTAGCACCAAAAAAACTTGTGGAGCATAAAAAAAATGATTAAATAAATACTTTTGAATGCGAAAAGAACTGGAAGGACTGAATAAAGTTTAAAAAAAAAATATAAAAAAATATGCAGAGAAATAAAATGTTTAAAAAAATGATAAAAGTATTTGTACATGAATGAAGAGATGATATTTTTGAAACGAATAAAACAAAAAATAAATAAAAATAAGATAAATGGATTTCGATGATGAATCTAAAGAAATAAAAAAGCATAAATTAATAATAAAAAATGATGAAACATTTTTTTTATGTTGGATAATACGTTGAGTAGGATTACAATGGTGCAAAATGTGAATGAGAAACATTTTTTTTTTTTCCAATGGCTCGTAAATATCAATAGAAAAATATACAAATTTCTAAATGCAAATTTATTTAATTTAAAAAAATAGTAATCATCAAGTTGAAGGATTAAAAAATGACATAAAACAAGCCAGTTAATTAGAATATTTAAAATTATTTCTAAAAAATATAACAAGCATATTATTAGTATTAATATATTTTGTGTTTATAATTTTTAAAAAATGCAGCAAGAGCCACAAAACTGCTGCCGATTGTCGGTATTCACTGCCGATATTTCTAAATATAATATTAATAATAATTAATAAAAAAAAAAATTAATTGATAGTGTTGAAAAAATAATTAATAAGAGAAACAAACATAACTAAAAAAAATAAATATTATTATATTGAGTAAAGCAATTTTATTTGCAACAAATTATTGTTTAAAGTCGATAAATTTTTAGCCCCAGCGTAGCCTACATTAGCGGATGATAATTAAATGCCTATATGATAATTTTTAATAATAATTAAAATCATTTATTGATTAGTTTTTAAGAATATTATAATGATTTTAAAAATCATGGAAAATTTCCTACAGTGTGTCTGAATTATTTTATAAATTAATTAATTTTTTTTTAATTTTATTAGTTAATTATTAATTGTCCATTATTAATATCATTTTGTTTTTTTTTATTTTTGTTTAGCCATACCTGCCGAATTTTAAAAATTCAATTAATTTTTGTTTAAACTTTGAAAATAAAATTATAGGAATTTCATTTTGTTTTTTTTGCTATTTTTGTAAATTAATTATTGTTGATTAAATTTGAAAATGTTAGATACTTGATAACAATCTTTAAAATGATATCGTTTGTATAATTTTATTTGTTAGTTAAAGCTTGAAATATTGTTGATATAAAAACAAAAAAAAAGAGGGATTTTTCTTGATTTCTTTGCCGAAAAAAATAATCGATTTTATTTTTAAATTATAAACAATTATTTATATAAATTGTTGACGATATAGGCAGGATGTGGTATGACTGATAATTACAATATTGTCTTGTAAATTGTAATTAAATCTAATCATTTTATTTTCACTCGTAAACTCATTATTTTACCTTTTTTTTTTCATAGTAATTATTCATTTAATTTATTTTTTAAGTTGTGAATAGTTTATCGAAATTTTTTTATATACGTATAATTAGTTAATTAAATGAAATCATTTTAGAAAATTTTATAATAAAAAAAATAATAAACAAAATTTCTAGCGAGAATTAAACAAATATAAAAATTTAAGTTGAATTTTTTTTTATTTTGTTTCTTCTTGTTTAATGATTAGTATTAATATTTTTCTTTAAAAATAATTTAAATTGTGAAAAAATATATAAGAATGACTACTGTTTAATAATACATTCGTTTAAATAATTTTTAAAAAAATTTATTAATGTACATTGACTTTGTTTTTTGTTTATTTTTTAAATTAAAAAATTAGTATTAGTATTTTTTGTTATATTTACATTTGAATTAAAATTTTATGGATGAATGAAGTGGCCTAATATTTGTTATCTAAAAAATACTTTTTGATATTGATGTGCTGAAATAAAAAAATTAGAAAAAATAAAAAATTGTCTTTTCGAATTATAATGTGAGTTATTATTTTATAAATCTATTTGGAATATTCCGGGTTAATTTTATTAAATAACATGGCATTTTGTCTTTTGAAAATATATATGGTATTATGGTATTTTAAAATAAATATAACTCCAACACAAATTAATATAAATGTAAAACTTTTTTCAGTTCACCTAAAATCACTTATTTACTTTGTAAAACATGTTGATAATAAAAACAAGTTATTACAAAAAATAATAATAATTTATATTCAATTTAATAGCTAAATGTTTTTTTAATTAAAAAAAAAATTAACAAATCAACTGGCAAATAATTAAATCTAATCTATTTTGATCTATATTAAAGTTGATACGATTTTTTTATTAATCAACTGAATTATGCAAAATTAGAAAAAAAAAGAATAAAATTTTTATGTTAAGCTTAATGATAAAATGAAATAAAAAATATTGAAAATTAACGAAAACATAAATGAAAAACCAGAGTAATAAAATTTTTTTTTTTGACTTGAGGAAAGAAACAGAAAGAAAGCTCTGCCAATATATGGTTCCTATCTACAAATTCCTTGCGTGTATCAACTTCACCATGCTCCCATATAAAATTATTCAAAGGCCTGGTAATTTATTAATTAATTAATAAATTAATGCAAAAAAATAAAAAAAGATTTATAGTTTTCAAGAATAATATAACTTTAATATTACTATTAATTTTGTTATATTTTTTTTCTTATTTGTAGGAACTTGAAATTAATGAGACAAACGGTGTAAAATTTAATCCTCGAGAAGGTTTCCCGATAACCAATCGAAGTTATATGGATGCTCCTATTAATTTTACTTGCTCAATAACAATGGATGGACGCGTACAGAAAAAGTATACCGTTACAAAAAATTTGACGACGTTGTTATTAAAATAGTAATTAATTAAAACAAAAGAATTGTTAAATTTAGCTGGAGAAAGAAATTGAAAAAAAAAAAAAATTAAAGAGAAAATAAATAAAAAACCAGAGTAGTTAAAATTTTTTCTTATCGACTTGAGGAGAAAAAGCTCCGACAAGGACTCACAGCAATATTGCCAATTAAACCCAAAGTACCCCAAGGCATCCCAGATTTCTATTTCCCTGCATTTTCTAGTACATCATTTTTCCAGTATATCGGTACATCCCACATTCCCATCAGTATTTCTAGTCTTCTTGATCCCATCTCGGGGTCTCGGCTACCATTCTTCCAAACAAGTGTTGGTTACTAAACACGTGTTCTCAAAAAAAAAAAAAAAAAAAATATATATTTTGACATTATTATTCAATATTATTGTATTAATTTTATTGTAGAAAATAATTTATAATCAAAATGAATTTAATATTCACAATCTTGTGTTTTTCTCTATTGTTATTGCAAGCAAGTTCAAGTGAGTATAAATTTTTTTTTTAAATGGCAAATTAAAAATAATAAAATTGTTATAAAATTCATAAAGTAGATAATTCAAATAATAATACACTGTTTTTTCTTTGATTGATTTTTAAAGTTTTATTATTTAATTTAATTCAATTCATTTATTTAATAAATTACATACATTTCAAACATAGATTATTATTACAAAGGTTTATAATTATAATTAACTTGGCATCATCTGTGAGTTGCTTGCATCAGGTTGCATTGTCTATATATATCAACAGCAACTCATCTATGTGGACAAGTTCACGTGTCGATTAACTAGTATTCTAATAAATTAATAATTTTATTTATTTATTATTAACCCAACAGTACAGATGTACTAGCTCAGGGCTATAAATTGAAATTTACAAGGAAATTTAACAATTTTAGTATAAGTAAATTACATTTTAAAGTTACAAAAAATATATGTTTACAATATAGAAAAAGTAAATAGTAATTCATTGCCTAGCAATTAATAAGTTCAAGTACTTCTTGATACTCTGACACATTCCAAAATAAATTCATATTATATTGGCCATTTTAATGTTATTACGATATGAGTGTTTATATAGAAAAAAAAAAAAGATACAAAAAATAATAATAAATGCTATATTTAAAAAATATTTTCAGAATTGATTTTCAAGTGTGCAGGGATGATGAGCGAGGACTCAGTTTTATTAAATGAAAATGATCAACTTGCATGTTCATGTGCAGATATTGTCAATCAAGACAATCGTCTTGCATTTGCAACAAATAGATATCACATAGAACCTACTCATGTAAGCTATTTTTTTAATTAATGATTATAGGAAAAAAAAATAAAATAAAACAAAAATTAACTTATTATTGTCTTGAAAGAATAATATTTGTTTTTTTTTTTTTGTTTTATCAAGCAACCATGGTGGGTTAATAACGATATGGTTTTTGTGAAATCATACGACAATAACACAATACTTTTCAAAAAAAATAAAATGTCATTCGGAGATGAAGGATATTATGCATGTCATAGTGATGTAATATATTATGATGATATTAAGGATGTCATGTATAATAGAGTTCGTATATATGTATGGATTAAAAGTGAGTTTTAATAATAATTATCATTTTAAATAAAAAACTATTTTGTTTTCATATTTATTTATTTTTAATTTTTAGCAAAAAAAAGTTTTTTTTCGAAGGTACCATTTCAAGTAACAAATGAAATTGTTATTAGTCCCGATGGTTCCCATCTACAAATTCCTTGTGTACCAACTTCACCATGCTATGACGATGTAAAATTATTTAAAGACTCAGAGGTAATTAATAAATTAATGCAAAAAAATAAAAAAAGATTTATAGTTTTTAAGAATATTATAACTTTAATGTTATTATTAATTTTGTTATATTTTTCTTTTCATTTGTAGGAACTTAAAATTAATAAGACAAACGGTATTGCATTTGATCCCCGAGAAGGATTTATGATAACAAATCGAAATTATACTTATGCTTCTTTTAATTTTACTTGTTCAATAACAATGTATGGACGTACAGAAAGTGTATTATACCATTACACGAAATATAACAAAGTTGTAGTTTAAATGGTTAATTAAAAATAAAATCTAATGTATTTTGACCTATATTAAAGTTGATATGATTTTTTTATTAATGAACTGAATTATGAAAAATTAGAAAAAAATTGTTATGTTCAGCTTAATGATAAAATAAAATAAAAAAAATTAAAAATTAATGAAAAAATAAATAAAAAACCAGAGTTGTTAAAGTTTTTTCTCTGACAAGGACCCAAAGCAATATTGCCAACTATTATTGCCAATTAGACCCAAACTACCCCAAAGCATCCCAGATTTTCATCTTCCAGTCAGAGACAGTCAAAGAGAAGACTTCTCTCTGTTTCAGTTCATCCCAGATCCCACTGCATCCCACATTCCCATCTCAGAGTCTCGGACAGTCGCGGACTCTCGGCTTCCATTCTACCAAACAAGTGTTGGCTACTAAACACGTGTTGTCAAAAAAAAAAAAAAAAAAAAACAAAAGAAAATATATCTTGAAATTATTATTCAATATTGTTGTTATAATTTTATTGTAGAAAATAATTTATAATCAAAATGAATTTAATATTCACAATCTTGTGTTTTTCTCTATTTTTATTGCAAGGAAGTTGTAGTGAGTATAGGTTTTTTTTTTTAAATGGCAAATTAGAGATGACAAAATTAGTAGATAATTCAAATAATAATACACTGTTTTTGTTAATTTTTTATTAAAAGTTCTATTAATTTGTAAAATCGTGCAAATAACATATTACCACGTTAACCTGGCATCACCTGTGAGTTGCTGTGGACAAGTGGTGGTGTGAACGTGGTGATTAACTCGTATTCTAATAAATTAATTTTTTTTTTTTTCGTTAACAATAATATTTTTTTATGATGCAAACATTTTCACAACCACTATAAAAAAAAAATATATAAATAATAATAATGAATGTTCTATTTCAAAAATATTTACAGGGTTGATTTTCGAGTGTACAGGGATGAGAAGTGAGGACACTGCGATCATAAATGAAAATGATGAACTTCTATGTTCATGTACAGATGATAATAATCAATTCAGTCCTCTATCATTTAAAATAGATTATGTTATAGTAAATCATGCTTATGTAAGCCATTTTTCAATTAATGATTATTAAAAAAAAAAAAAAAAAAAATAATCAACTTGTTATTGTCTTGATAGCCTGATATTTGTTTTTTTTTTTTTTTTATTTTCATATTTTCAAATAATAATATATATATATATATATCTATATTTGTTTTTTTTTCTGATATCAAGGAACCATCACGATACGATAATGGTACGATTCATGAGAGATTAAGCGTCCATGGAGGATCAACTTATGAAAAAAAAAAAGTATCTTACGGAGATGCAGGATTGTATACATGTATTAACAAATATTTCAATGTTGAAACTAGCATATATATATGGGTTAGAAGTGAGTTTTTAAAAATAATTATTATTTAAAATGAAAAATTATTATTGTAATATTTTTTTTTTTTAAATTTTTAGCAAAAAAACGTTCTTTTGTGACGAGAGCACCTAAAGAATCATATGGAATTCTCTTTCGTTCCCATATAATTATTCCCTGTGTACCAACTTCACCATGCTTCGATGTGAAATTATTTGAAGGCTCACAGGTACTTGATAAATTTATAAAATATAATTTAAAAAATGTTATATTCTTTAAGGAAATTATAACTTTAATATTATTATTAATCTTGTTATATTTTTGTTTTTATCTGTAGGAAGTTACAATTAATGAGACAAATGGTATTAAATTTGATCCTCGACAAGGTTTCCTAATAACAAATCCAAGTTATATACATGTTCCTATTGATTTTACTTGTTCAGTTACAGTAGAGAGTTTAGGACGTACAGACACTGTAAAATATCAATACACGAAATTTAACGATGAGTAAGTTATTTTAGTCATGTTAATTCTATCAGTTAATCAAATTGCTGAAAAATTAATATTGTGTGAGAAAGAACATATTTTTCTTCTCGTTAAAGCTATTAGTAATTTACAGTTGAGTCCTTCTTGAATTATTTTTTCTAAATTAAATAAAAATTTAATAAATTGGTGACACAATTCCTAAAATTAATATGATTTTGTCCCAATTCCCAGTGCATCCTACAGTCTCAGCTACTAAACACCTGTTGGAAAAAAAAAAAAGAAAATATATCTTAAAATTATTACTCAATATATTATTGTGTTTTTTTTTATTGCAGAAAAAAATTACTAATCAAAATGAATTTAATATTTAAAATTTTAAGTTTTTCTTTATTGTTATTGCAAGGAAATTGTAGTGAGTATATATTATATTTTTTAAATTAAGTTACAAACATTACAAAATTACAGATAATAAAATTGTTAACTCAGCATCACCTGTAAATTGCTTGAAACAGCTGATATCAGTTTGCATAGTCTGTATACATCGACAGCAACTCACTTGTGTGGACAAGTTGACGTGTCGATTAACTAATAACTAGTAATCTAATAAATTGAATATTATTATTTTAATGTTATTATGATATTAGTGTTAATATACAAAAAAATACACATATGTAATAATAATAAATGTTATATTTGACAAATATTTTTAGATTTGATTTTCAAATGTACCGGGATGATAAGCAGGGACACAGCTATATTGAATGAAAATGATCAACTTGTATGTACATGTTCAAATAGTGTCAACCAACACGGTAATCTCTCATTTAGAATAAATCTTTATGGAATATATCCTGGTCATGTAAGCTATTTTTTAATTAATTATTATTGGAAAAAAAAAAATAAAACAAAAAATCAAATTGTTCTCTCGAAAGCTTAATATTTGTTTTTTTTTTTGTTGTATTAAGGAACCATGGACGAACTATAACGATATGATTTTTGAGGAATCATATGACAATAAAACAATAACTTTAAGAAAAAATAAAATATCTTTTGGTGATGAAGGATATTATGGTTGTCATAATGAGTATTATGACAAGCCATATTCTGATGTGGCTCGTATGTATATCTGGGTTAAAAG
Organism: Aphidius gifuensis; assembly: GCF_014905175.1. NCBI lineage: Eukaryota > Metazoa > Arthropoda > Insecta > Hymenoptera > Braconidae > Aphidius > Aphidius gifuensis. Next base: position 1,950,500 of record NC_057793.1, read on the forward strand.
TGAGTTTTAATAATAATTATCATTTTAAATAAAAAACTATTTTGTTTTCATATTTATTTATTTTTAATTTTAGCAAAAAAAAGTTTTTTTTCAAAGATACCATTTCAAGTAACAAATGGAATTGTCATTAGCCCCTCTGACTCCCATCTACAAGTTCCTTGTGTACCAACTTCACCATGCTACGATATGAAATTATTCAAAGACTCAGAGGTAATTAATAAATTAATGCAAAAAAATAAAAAAAAAATTTATATTTTTTAAGAATATTATAACTTTAATGTTATTATTAATTTTGTTCTATTTTTTTTCTCATTTGTAGGAACTTAAAATTAATAAGACAAACGGTATTGCATTTGATCCTCGAGAAGGTTTTATGATTACAAATCTTAATTATATTTATGCCCCTATTAATTTTACTTGTTCAATAACAATGTATGGACGTACAGAAAAAGTATTATACCATTACAAAAGATTAAGCGAAGTTGTTATTAAAATGGTCAATTAAAAAAAAAAAAACGACAGAAATTGGTCGTTATCTATGAAATGGTTTATTAATTTCAAGGAAATAAAACTTTTTTATAAATTTTTTAGTAATCAACACAGGAAACGAATTCAAAGTGTAATTTACACAAAATTTTACCAAATGATATCTTTTTTTATACACAGAAAGAAAAAGATTATTGAAATAAAAACTGAATTATGCAGCATTAAAATTATACGCACTGTTTCGTAGTATAATTTATCAGATTAGATCGTAGAAATTAAAATTTAGCTAGAGAAAGAAAATAAAATTGAAGAAAAAATAAATAAAAAACCAGAGTAGTTGAAGTTTTTCTTTACCGACCTAAAAAGAGAAAGCTGCGACAAGGGCCCAAAGCAATATTGCCAACTATTATTGCCAATAAGACCCAAAGTACCCCAAGGCATTCCAGATTTTCATTTTCTAGTACACCTGCACATACCATCTCAGAGTCTTGGCTACTAATCTACCATTCTACCAAACAAGTGTTGATTACTAAACCCGTGTTGTCAAAAAAAAAAAAATATATGTCTTGACATTATTATTCAATATTATTGTATTTATTTTATTGTGGAAAATAATTGCTAATCAAAATGAATTTAATACTAATAATCTTGTCTTTTTCTCTATTGTTATTGCAAGGAAATTGTAGTGAGTATAATTTTTTTTTCCAAATGTCACATTAGAGATGATGAAATTGTTATAAATTTCATAGAGTAGATAATTCAATTAATAATACACTGTTTTTTTTTTAATTGATTTATAAAGTTTAATGATAAATAAAATGATTTGTAAGAAAGTCCAAATAGCATGGTTCATTACCAGGTCATCTCGGCCTCACCTGTAAGTTGCTTGCATCAGGTTACATTGTCTATATATATATCAACACCATTTCACCTGTAAGGGCAATTGCACGTGGTGATTAACTTGTATTCTATAATAAATTTATTATTATTATTATTTTATTGTTATTATGATATTAGTGTTTATATAGAAAAAAAAAATACAAATAATATTAATGATCGTTTTATTTAAAAAATTTTTTCAGACTTGATTTTCAAATGTACCGGGATGATAAGCCGGGACACAGCTATATTGAATGAAAATGATCAACTTGTATGTACATGTTCAAATAGTGTCAACCAACACGGTGATCTTTCATTCAGAAGAAATAATGGTTATGGAATATATCCTGGCCATGTAAGCTATTTTTTAATTAATTATTTATTTATTTATTTATTTTATTTATTTATTTATTCAAATATTGCTTCAGGCCAAATAGACCTTTTAAAGCACTGTATATATATATACAAAAAATATACAAAAAAGAAAAAACGAAAATACAAATTATATAATAAGTATATCAAAAAGCGAAAATTAATTAACTAAATTGAACAAAGAATACTTTTAATATCTTTTAATTATTATTGGAAAAAATAAAAATAAAACAAAAATCAACTTGTCGTTTTGAAAGCCTAATATTTGTTTTTTTTTTTTTTTTCGTTGTATCAAGGAACCATGGATGGATTTTGACGGAATTATTTATGAAAAATCATACGACAATAAAACAATAACTTTAAAAAAAAATAAAATATATTTTGGTGATGAAGGATATTATGGTTGTCGTAATGAGTATTATGACAAGCCATATTCTGATGTGGCTCGTATTTATATCTGGGTTAAAAGTGAGTTTTAATAATAATTATCATTTCAAATAAAAAACTATTTCGTTCTCATATTTATTTATTTTTAATTTTTAGCAAAAAAAAGTTTTTTTTCGAAGGTACCATTTCAAGTAACAAATGAAGCTCTTATTACTCCCGATGATTTCCGTCTACAAGTTCCTTGTGTACCAACTTCACCATGCTACGATATTAAATTATTTAGAGGCTCAGAGGTAATTAATAAATTAATGCAAAAAATTAAAAAAAAAAAAAACATTTTTTAAGAATATTATAACTTTAATGTTATTATTAATTTTGTTCTATTTTTCTTTTCATTCGTAGGAACTCAAAATTAATAAGACAAACGGTATTGCATTTGATCCCCGAAAAGGATTTATGATAACAAATCGAAATTATATTCATCCTCTCAAATTTACTTGTTCAATAACAATGTATGGACGTACAGAAAAAGTATTATACCATTACACAAATTTAGCCAAAGCTGTTATTGAAATGGTCAATTAAAAAAAAAAAAAAATGACAGAAATTGGTCGTTATCTATGAAATGGTTTATTAATTTCTAGGAAATAAAACTTCTTTATAAATTTTTTAGTAATCAACACAGTAAACAAATTCAAAGAAAATAAAATTAAAGAATAAATAAATAAAAAACCAGAGTAGTTGAAGTTTTTCCTTATTGACCTGAAGAGAGAAAGCTCTGACAAGGACCCAAAGCAATATTGCCAACTATTATTGCCAATGAGACCCAAAGTACCCCAAGGCATTCCAGATTTTCATTTTCTAGTACATCTGTACATATACCATCTCAGAGTCTCGGCTACCAATCTACCAACTAAATGAGATTACTAAACCCGTGTTGTCAAAAAAAAAAAAAATATATGTCTTGAAATTATTATTCAATATTATTGTATTAATTGTTTGTGAAAAATAATTCATAGTCAAAATGAATTTAATATTCACAATTTTTTGTTTTTCTCTATTGTTATTGCAAGGAAATTGTAGTGAGTACATATTTTATTTTTTAAATTAAGTTATAAACATTGCAAATTAGAGATATCAAAATTGTTAACTCGGTATCACCTGTAAGTTGCTTGCAACAGCTGACATCAGGTTGCATTGTCTATATATCAACAGTAACTTACCTGAGGGCTGTGAGGACAACTTTACGTGTTGATCAACTAGTGATCTAATGAAATTATTATTATTATTATTACTTCAATGTTATTATTATATGAGTGATAATATACAAAAAAAAAAATACAAATAATAATAAATGTTATATTTAAAAAATATTTTCAGAATTGATTTTTAAGTGTACAGGGATGTTGAGCGAGGACTCAGTTTTAGTAAATGAAAATGATCAACTTGCATGTTCATGTTCAGATAGTGTCAATCAACAAAGCACTCTTTCGTTCACAATAAATCATTATGATATACATCCTACTCATGTGAGCTATTTTTTAATTAATGATTATTGGAATAACAAAAAAAAATAAAACAAAAATCAACTTGGTATTGACTTGAAAACCTAATATTTTTTTTTTTTTTCTAGGAACCATGGATGGATGATGACGATATGATTTATGAGAAATCATACGACAATGAAACTATAACTTTAAAAAAAAATAAAATATCTTTCGGAGATGAAGGACATTACTCATGTCGTAATTATGATTATACCAAGCCTTATTATCATAAAGCTCGTATATATATCTGGGTTAAAAGTGAGTTTAAATGATTATTAATATTTTAAATAAAAATCTAATTTTTTAAATATTCTTTTTTTTTTTTTTTTAGCAAAAAAAAGTTTTTTTTCGAAGGTACCATTTCGAGTAACAAATGAAATTGTCATTAGTCCCTATGAATCCCATCTACAAGTTCCTTGTGTACCAACTTCACCGTGCTACGATATGAAATTATTTAAAGACTCAGAGGTAATTAATAAATTAATGCAAAAAAATAAAAAAAAAATTTATATTTTTTAAGAATATTATAACTTCAATATTATTATTAATTTTGTTATATTTTTTTTTTCTCATTTGTAGGAACTTAAAATTAATAAGACAAACGGTATTGCATTTGATCCTCGAGAAGGTTTTATGATTACAAATCTTAATCATATTTATGCTCCTATTAATTTTACTTGCTCAATAACAATGTATGGACGTACAGAAAGTGTATTATACCATTATACAAAATTTGACAAAGTTGTAATTAAAATGCTTAATTAAAAAATAAAAGAAGACGACAGAAATCTTTAAGTTTACAGCTTGAGAAAGAATCTTGAAAAAAAAAGAAAATTAAAGAGAAAATAAATAAAAAACCAGAGTAATTAGAGTTTTTTTTTATCGACTTGAAGAAAGAATGCTTCGACAAGGACCCAAAGCAATATTGCCAACTATTATTGCCAATTCATGGAGGTGTATATCAGTCATTCGTTTAAAAAGTACCTGCTGCAATTATGAATGGTAAAAATTTTATAAATGAGCCACACAATACAAATTTATTACTATATTTGATTTATTTAATTCAAATTTCAATTCATAAACAACTAGTTGAATAATTATATTTTATACAAAAATTATTATCAATTTAATGATAATTTATCATCGAATTAAAATTTTGTTATTTTTGATTATTATCAATGTTTATTAACTCCACAATATTTTTTGATGATTAATAGTATTAATAATAATTTAAAATATAAACTTAAAAATGCTTACCATCTTTGATTTGCAATTTAAATAAATTATGACCATTAATATAGTTGCAACAGAAAAAAAAAAAAAAAATTAAACAAACGAACATTATTTTAATTTCAAAGAAAGATACATATAAATATAAATGCCTCGCGTCAAGTATGAGAAAAAAAAAAAGTGGGAGAAATACCTATGTTCAATATTAAGTAGCAATATTAATATTAATGTTAAAAAAAAAAATTAATATATTTTTTTTTACATATTAATAAATATCTTTAAAAAATTAATAGGAGAAAATTGTGCACTAATAGGTATATTCCGTGTTTTACACAATAAAAAATTTAATAAAATGCTAGGGTTTTTAATTTTTCTAAGCCATCCAGATAAATCCAGACTTTTGCTCAGCCCCCTCCAGACTTCTCTCTTAGACTGTCTGGCAACCCTGCCGGCCGTTTATTCGTGGTGCAGCCCCCACATAATTTGGATTACGAGTCCAAAATAATTGTTCTTTCTGTCTTTGACTCAACATTGGCGTTAATTCAGTAGTTTTTTTATCCGAATCATTTGTACCATCGGAAGTTAAATCTGAACCCATTGATGACACAACATTATAATCGGGAGCAGACATTAATGATAAATAATCTTTTCTTCCACTCTCAAATGTTCGATTCATTTCCAAAAATCGATCATTCAAATTGATGTGAAGGTCAACTGTTTTTTTCTCCATTAATTTTGATAATTCTTCTATCAATTGTGAAAAGGTAGGCCGCTTTTGTGGTTTTCTATTCCAGCAGCGTTTCATTAATTCGTATATTTTCTCAGTTGAAAATTTCGGTTGCTTTAGTCTTTTTTCTTTTTTAATTTCTTCACACTGAGTTTGCAAATCCATATTAAAATATGGTGTCCAGCCGAGAGTGAAGAACTCCCACAACACAATGCCAAACGACCAGACATCAGATTGCGTTGAAAATATTAATTCACTAATGGATTCTGGCGCCATCCACTTGACTGGTAGGCATGTACCATTGGTTTTTTGGTAAATGCCACCCGCGTCAATATTTTTGGCGAGCCCAAAATCACAAATTTTCACGACATTACCATCCGATAACAGGAGATTTCTTGCAGCTAAATCAGCATGAAGTACCTAGAAAAATAAACAATAAATTGTAATACAAGCAGATAGTTTTTAAATCAACAATATTTTATTTATTAATGATAAATTATAAAAATTACCTTTCGTTGACTGAGAAACTCCATTCCTCTGGCAACTTGAAAACCCCATAAAATTAAGTCGTCAGTGCATATTGGTTGAAGTTTTTTATTTTTATCATCAGCTTTACGATAGGTTCTTACAGCATTATTACATGATGGTGAGTTACTGTTATTATCATTGAGAAAAAAAAAAAAAAATTACATATAATAACAAATAAAAAAACCATGAAAATATAATATTTTTTAACATATAAAATAACTTACGACTCTTCAGCATCATGATTACTTTTTTTGCCAAGTGAACGATTAATATTGCCATTATCATCAATTTGATTAACAAATGTTGTTCTGTTCAATATTATATGCTCGTGCAAATTTCCATAACGACAAAATTCCATAATAACGTATAATATACCATTAGAAATATTTTTGGTGCATGCACCAAGTAAATTCACAATGTTAACATGTTTTCTCAAATGTATCATTATTGTTAATTCATTTGAAAGTGCTGTTAAATGTGATGGATCACTTGTTTGCTTGACCATTTTAACTGCAACAGTTGTTTTAGTTCCTTTTTTAACAATTCCATTTGCTTCAGCTCGCCGAACAACACCAAATGCACCACTTCCTAATTGTTTACCAAGTACCAAATTATCAGATGAAAATTCAAACCTTTTATCATATGGTAAACATTTAATTTGATCAGTAATTGTAAGTGTTTCCTTTATTTTGGGCAATTCACTATTTACCAATTGTGATGTAGCAGCAAAAATTAACTGTTTACGTTTTGATTTTTCATCACTAAGTTTAGTATGCTGAATCATTATCCATGCTACTCCAAGAATTATAATAATAACAAATACTATTATTGTAAATATAATACCTCTTATTTTTTCATCATCTCCATTTTTTAAATTGATTGTTTGATATGTGCTTATTTCACCAACACGATTTTCAGCCCGGCAAGTATACTTGCCAGTACACTTTCTGAATAAATATTTTATAGTCAGTTGTTGATTATTATCACCAGTAACATACTCACATGTGTTATTAGTTAATAAAATTTCTGTATCATTTATAAACCATGTGATTGATGGTACTGGATAACCACGAACATGACAATCAAGTACAATTGATCCATCTGTACTTGGGTCATATTCAACTGTTTTGTTATACATATTTGTATGAACAAATAATGGTGCTAATTGATCATAAATAGTTACATTCATATCCATTGTATCAATTTTATTATCTTTTTTCTTCTCAGCCTTACATGCGTACATTAATGTTTTGATATTTGGTACTGATTTTATTTTTAAATCTGAATGATGGCTTGATATAGTTGTTCCATTTTCGATAATAATATTATTATTTGATACAATTTTTGTGCCATTTTGATAATACCAATTGGCATCTTTGTAGGTATGAATTGATGCCAAACACGACGCTTCGAATGAATCACCAGCAGTCGTTATATTTTTAGTTTTTATTATGCCAAAATCATCTGGTACATCAACCAATGATATTTTAAATATTTCCATTGAACAATCATCCTTATCATGAGCAAGACATGCTTCACATGTTACATCAACAGATCTTGTAACTTGCCATATAAATGTTGAATTTTTTTCACATAATTTCAATTTGTTCTTTTGATCAATCATGTCTTCACCAGACTTGCTCTTACCCAAAGACCATTGAATTTCTAGATATGGATATCCAATTGCATAGCAAAAAAATTCTGCAGTATCATTGAACATATAATATTTTTTTAATCCATATGCTTTTTTAATAACAGGTGTTCCTGTAAAAAAATTAATTAATTAATTGACATTTGAATAAGATTTAAAAATAATATGTAATAAATTTATAAGTACCTTCAATAATTAATGGTATACTGATAATTTTTTCAATATTTTTAAATGAAGATATTTGGACTTTCATAGTATAATTTCCAGCATCACTTAGTTGAACATTGTTTATTGATAATGCTGAATATTTGTTATTGTTGTTTATAATATATTTACCATTTGAATTAATTGGAATAATTTTATATCCATCTGGGTTGTACCATGTTATGTTTGTCTTTGCATGGCTTTCAGTATTTAATTTTAATATAACCAGCTTGTTTAACTTCGAGCTATAAAACTCTTTAGGTGCTGTTAAATTTATAGTTAGTGCATCAGATCCATGAACTGTTAAATGGACTGATGCACTTTTTTCACCATTAACACCATTCGTGATACATTTATACTCTCCAGCATCATTATGGCTCACGTTCAACAGTTTTAATTCAATGGTTTTTTTCGCATTTATCAGGTCTGAATAGTGTATAATAGATTTTAATTTTTTATTTTCGGTTGATAATTTGGACCAGTAAAATATGCTTTTAAATTTTTTAGATATATCAAAATACGTTGTACAATTTATTCTAACATCATCTCCTTTGATAACATTGACGACTGGATAATTTAGGTCAATTTTTGGTTCTCCAGAATCTAAAAATTAAAAATGTATTAATTAATTTTGTTAAGTAATTTTAAATGTAATTTTTAGTGACTTAAACTTTCAAAAAATATGATGATTTTTACTCGCAAAAAATTCGTCAATTTTCTTGACTAAATTTGCCACTAAATTGTCTAATTTTTTTTTGTTGATTAATTGACAATTATACGTAAATAATTTAACATATTAAAAAATTTTTATTATATTTTTTTAAATGTATTTTCGTTTAAGCTTAATAAAAAAGTAACTTACAATTTGCTGGACTTTTTAAATGATGAATCAAGTTTTCTGTTCGATTATACATTGTTATTGAACAGGTAAAATTTATGGGATCATGAATATAACTTTTATTTCTTATTGAAAAGCCTACTTGTGGATCGAATTCAACACCACTTGTAGCATTAATTTCAACTTCCTGCAAATTTGAAAAAAAAATGTAACAAGTTTAATGAAAAATTATCATCATCAATAATGACAATATTAAATTTTTATTCTGTCGTGTATTTTATTTTTTATTTATTTGTTTTAATAATTTTATGTATTTATTAATTACCTCTGAGTCTGTAAATAATTGAACATCATACGATTGGGAGGTAGGTATGCAAGGAATTACAAGTTGTGAATGAAATTCAATTTCACTTGTTACTTCAAATTTATTTGTTAAAAAAAAATGGTCCATTGCTAAAAATAAAAATATTTAATAGTAATAATTATTTATTTAAAATTAATTAATAAAAATGACTCACATTTAACCCATATAAATATATTTTTTGTGTTTCCTTCATTATCAATACATCCATACCGTCCTGAATCTTTATAAGTTGCATTAAATTTTTTATACGTTTTTGTTTTATTGTCTTTTAATAATATTTCATACACAAATGATCCAGCCTTGATACCAAAAAAGAAAAAAAAAAAAAAAAGGAAATACATGTATTAATCATTTATTTAAATAAATAGTAAATTTTTTTTTTTTATGAATGAATATCAAATTTTTAATAAACAAATATTAAGCCTTTGAGGCAATAACAAATTTTATATTTTTTAAATAATAAGTAACATATAAAAAACAACTTACATGATTATTATCTTCAGGGTAAATTAATGAAATACTTGTGATATTATTGTCGTCACTTAAACATGAAAATGTGAGTTGTTCATTTTCATTTATTTCAGCCCTTTCTTTATTTTTTATTCCCAAATAATCCAGTTGTAATTCTGGAAAAAAAATTAAATATTTATTATTATTATCCTTGGATTTTTTTTTTTTTTTTGTTTTCTTTTGTTCTTATTTTTCTGTAAAAAATTAAATTAAAAATAATAATAGATAAATATACTTCAGCTATACAGCAGTGATTTCTATTATTATTTTATACTTTATCTACTCATTTGATTAAATAAAATTCTAAGAAAAAATAATGTTTTTTTCCTCATAGACACAAAATATAATAAAAATAGTGTTTGTAAAATTACTGTTTTTTTTTTTTTATTATTAATATTTAACTCAGTTATAAATTATTGAAATTACAGAAAAAATTTATAAAATTATATTAATTAATAATAAAAAAAATTTTGAAAAAATCAATTAAACTTACCATGACTTATTGTTAAAATAAATAAGAAAAACAACAAACTTTTGAATTTAAAATGCATTTTATAATTAATATAAATATCAATTAAATATTATGACTTTAATTAAACCACGTTTTTTGTTGACACACCTTTTTAATGGCTAAGTTAATGACTTTCCACTTAGGCTTAGTATTAGACACTGTCAAAAAAAAATAAATTTATAAAAAATCAAAAATAAATAATATTGTTAATGATTTATCAGCTACCAACATTTATTTTTATTTTCTACTTTTAGTTATCGTTATCTCTAAACCAATAAACATTTTTAGAAATATTAATTAATGAAAAAATATTTTTTTCTATTCAAACAAATTTCAACTAAAGAAACAAAATAAACATCAATTTTTTTTCTATTGCAAAATAATTATATATATTTTTTTTAATTATTAAATTCTACGCTAATTTCTCATTTAAATTTTTGCAAATTTAAAAAATATATGAAAAAGTGTCGGTAATTTACCGACAAACAATTACCTTTCGAAAAAATAAAAATGGCGTATTTTTAAACTGAGGATAACACATGTACCTGCATTTACCCAATAAATAAAAAAATACAAATAAAAAAATTCCATTTAAAAAACATAAAATTACATTTATCATATTTAAATCACTTGATATTATTAAATAATATAAAATAATGGTTCGTTATTTAATGTTCATGTCCTACATTGGTACCAGATACAGGTAAAATTAATTAAATTTAATTTTTACAATTAAAATCCATAAAAAGCTAGGTTATGTTTACATTTTAGCTCAATAACTTCAAGTGATTATTGTTTATTATTGTTCATCCATTGTTTATGTCTAATTATATTTAAAAAACAATCATCATATTGATATCCTAAATTAATTATAATAAATATATTTTTGAATAATAAACAACAACATATATCTTAAACGAATTTTCATTTATTTATTTGTTTTGACAGAGGTGCTGCAAAACAAATTGGCTGTGAACGTCTGATAGATATTGATTCAATTCAAGGAGCTCTTGAAACAGCATTTCACACATTAAGACCCCGTAGTAAAATAAAGCCAGAAGTACAATTATCAAGCAGGTAATAAAATTTAACATATTTATATTTTATAAAAAACAAACAATAAATACTAAATATTTTGATCCAGAACAGATGCTGGGGTACATGCATTATGTAGTGCAGGACAAGTTGAACTTGAAAAACCAGAAGAAATTTTTTATGACTCCGAGATTACAAAAGCAAAATTAAACACATATTTTGCACGTTGTGGTCATGAAATTCGTTTAATGAATCTGTACCCAATAAGTGATGATTTCCATTGTCGAAAAAATGCATTATCAAGAACATATATTTACAGATTAATTGTTGCTAAAGATCCAAATGAACATAGAATTCCAATAGCTGAAAATGGACGTTCATGGCATATCAAGTAAAAACAATATTAAATAATAATAATTTAAAAATAGTATAGTAATTTTAAAAATTTATTTACAGAGGTGATAATATAAATATTGATGCTGTTAAATCAGCAACAAAATTATTTCTTGGTGGAAAGAAAAACTTTGAAACATTTGCTGGTCGAAATAGAACAAATCGTACCATAAATTATGTCAAAGAACTGAATAAATTGACAATTGAACCAGCATTACCATTGATGCCTGATGATCCTTATGCTGATAAATTCAATTACTGGCAAATAACAGTCAATTCAAGATCATTTTTATACAATCAAGTTAGACGAATTGTTGGTGCATTGGTTGGCATTGCTTATGGCTCAATAACAGAAAGAGATATTCAAATAATGCTGCAAGTACCAAATCATCAAAATTGGAATTGTCATGCTGTTTTGGCACCACCACAAGGTTTATATCTAAAACAAGTTGAATATAGCCAAGATGACCTGGACAAATATATCATTCAAGGTGAACAATTAGAAATAACACGTAAAAGAATTTTAGAAGAAAATCAAAAATTAGCATTAGCTAGTAATTAAACAATTTTTTTATTTATTATTTAATATGGAGAGTCTTCTTCGTGACAGGAAAAAAAATCTTAAACCAACAAATACAATATTGACAAATAATTTAGGTGAAAAATATGAAATAAATAATGAAGGTTTTTGTAAAAAAATTAATGATAAATGTTTACCATTTGTTGTTGATAATAAACCTGATTTAGAAGTTGTTAAAATAATAGATGGTGTTTATTTAAGCTCACAAGATCCAATTTATTGTTATGATATATTAAAAGAGCATAAAATTCAACATATTTTAAGTCTTGGAATTGAGCCAGATATAAAATTTTCTGGTATATCATATTATTTTATTGAGATACTTGATTTACCAGAATTTAACTTGACAAGTTATTTTGATAAATGTTTTAATATTATTGATAATTGTAAAGATGATAATATTTTGGTGCATTGTAATGCTGGTGTATCAAGATCACCGACAATTATCATTGCTTATTTAATTAAATATGTAAATATGAATTTTAATGAGGCTTTTGATACAGTTAAAAAAGCTAGACCTTGTGTAAGACCAAATGATGGATTTATCAAACAACTGAAGGCTTTTTATAACATAAAAAAATAATAAATAATTTTTAAAAAATACAATTATTTTGTTTATCATTATTTGGGTTATTTTATTGAGTTTAATTTATCATTATTTAAATTTATGAATGTCTTGAATATTCCACATATTTTTTTCTATTTTATTGTACAATTTAAACATGTTAATTTAATTAATATGTAAATTTTATTTTTAGATCGCCCATGAAGTGGCAAGTTAACTCAAACAACTCTAGAGGGAGTAAAAAACTCTGTTTATTTTTTTTTTTTTTAATCAAAAATAAATAATAAACAAACCTCTAAAAATCACCAAGTTATCCAATTTTTTTTTTTTTTTCATTCCAATGATGATATTCTTTGTATTTTATTGTGAAAAAAAAAAAAATGAACAATCATTTAATTGACATTAATTCAGCTGAATTTTAGTTGTAAGTAAAGAGCAAAAAATAAATAAAAATCTCATCAAAATTACCAAGTAAGTTTATAACTAATGTCATTGATGAATCATTATTAAATTAGAAAACTAATTGACTGTATTATAATTATAGGAAAAAAGAAAAAAAAAAAAACATGAAAACATTGATAATAAATGTGTTATCAATTTTATTTGGCATTTTAAATGTAAATGCATCAACAATTGATCCTCCACCACTTCATCCAGAAGTAATATTAGCAAATTATACAGAAACATACACAAAAACAATAAATAATACAGTTGAATATGTATTTTTATATCAACAAACAAATGTAATATAATTTACTATTCATTATCAATTAATTGTACTTGTATTTTAATGGAAATAATTTTTATTTTAGTACACTGATGGTGCAAGAATAAATGTTGAAAGTAATGCAACTCGTGATGAACCATTGATGGTTGTTGTTCGTCAAAAAAAAGGAATCTTATTTTGGCAAGTACCACTTTTAGTTGAAAGAACAAATTCTGATCCTCAGCTATATAATAAAACAAGTAGAACACTTTGTTCAGCATCATTGTACAGATCAATGTTTCATCATGAAAATAATTCTACTGCCTCTGAAGATGAATACATAACATTGAGTATATCATCTGGAAGTAAAAGTTCAGTTAGTTTTGAAGTTACTGTATTTAAACAACAAGATTTTTACATATCGTAAGTAAATGATAAAACAATTTTTGTTTATTGATTTATTGTTAAATATATTTTGTAGACCTGGTGAAAGAAGAAACGTAACAATTTCACCATCAGAACCACAATATTTTGGCTATAATTTTACTGATCAAGGTTCAAGTGGTTCTGTATTAATAAAAATTGAATCAGATACTGATACATGTATGACACTATCAATACAAAATTCAACATGTCCAGTATTTGATCTTGAAATGACAATTCCATATTCAACTGGTTACTGGCAAACAGTCAGTCAACTTGGTGGCATAACAATACCAGTAATTAAATTTTTAATTAAATTAACAAAACAAACTAAAATGCTTATTCTTATTTACTTATTTTTCATTACAGCGTGAAGCTTTTCCAGATGGTTTTTTTATTGTATTAGCTGTTAAAGGTGATGATACACGTTGTACAGGTTCAATGGGTTCATTGTATCGTAAAAAATATGTAACATTATCAATTAAAAAAAATATAACAACAGCTGATGGTTATAAAGCTGCATTAATTGTCATAACAATTGTTCTTGCTTTTTGTAGTTTTTATGTTATTGGTGTTATTTCAAATAATGCAAGAATACGAAGAAAAATTCTTCGTGATGATGTTGTCATTTCAGATGAACCAGAAATGCCTGAACAACTTCAAACACCAACAATTATTGAAGAGGTATTGATAATTAAAATATAGCATAATTTAATTTGTCAATTTAACTTTAAATTGTTGAATTTTAGCCAGGTCCTAGTCAAAGAAATTCAATTGAAGATGATTCATCACTTGATGAAGATGATATTGATATGTTAGATGACATAAAATATGACAAAGAAATATATCGTACTAAACGTGTACTTGCTGTATCTGATTTAGCAAGAAAAGATCCAAAAATATTACATCATAAATCAAGATTATATTTATATTATTTAATAACAATTGCTGTATTTTATGCATTACCAGTTGTACAACTTGTTTATACATATCAAAGAGTATTACAAGAAACTGGAAATCAAGATTCTTGTTATTATAATTTTTTATGTTCACATCCATTTTTTGGTTTTTCTGATTTTAATCATGTATTTTCAAATTTTGCATATGTTTTATTGGGTTTATTATTTATATTATTAACATATGTCAGAGAACAAAATGATTTACATTTTACAGAAATGAAAAAAAGCTTTGGTATACCACAACATTATGGTTTATTTTATGCAATGGGAGTTGCTTTAATGATGGAAGGACTTTTATCAGCTTCATATCATGTATGTCCAAATCACAGCAATTTTCAATTTGGTAATTTATTACTATTAATTATAATTATGTATATTATTTACTTGTAGAAAAAAAATTAATTTGTGTTAATTATTTTACTTACAGACACAAGTTTCATGTACATAATTTCTGTTTTATGTATGGTTAAAATTTATCAAACAAGACATCCAGATATAAATGCTCGTGCCTCAGTTACATTTGGTATTTTAGCATTGATAATACTTCTTGGTATGGTTGGTGTACTTGATGGCTCAAATACATTTTGGATAATATTTACAATATTTCATGTTATTGTTTGTTTATTTTTAACTGCCCAAATATATTACATGGGAAGATGGAGATTTGATCGTGGTACCTATCGTCGAATAATGGTGGTATGTTGAAAAAAAATATTTATTATTATTTGATAAAGAATTAAGAGAGAGAATTAATTAATTTAGTTGTTGTTTTTTGTAGACTTATACTCATGATGCTAGAGCAAGTATTGGAAGTATTTTAAGACCAATGTATATTGGTCGTTTTTTGTTACTTCTTATTGCAATTTTTTGTAATATTGCTCTTGCTGTTGTTGGAAATGTTTATCATGCAAGACATCAAGAAAAAGATTTTGCAACATTTTTACTTGCTATTCTTATGTTTAATTTATTATTGTACATGTTTTTTTATATTGTCATGAAGGTGAGTTGTCTTTTTATCAAATTATCAACGAGAAAGGATTATTTTAATTAATAATGTTAATTTTTTTTTTCTTTTAGATTTGTCACAGAGAAAAAATATTATTACAACCATTGTGTTATATTATTTTGTCATTTATCATTTGGGGTTTTGCATTACATTTTTTTATAAATAAATCGGTATCATGGGCATTGACTCCAGCTCAATCAAGATTCTACAATACTCCATGTAAAGTTCTTAATTTTTTTGATAATCATGACATTTGGCATTTCTTGTCAGCATTAGCAATGTTTTTCTCATTTATGGTACTACTCACCCTTGATGATGATCTTGAAGATACACATCGAAGTCAAATACCTGTATTTTAAATGTCAAAAAACAAAATGAAATTAATCTATCAGGCTGTAATAATTAATAACAAAGTCAAGAAAAAAACTAATTAATATATAAATATTTTTTTTTTTAATGTTTAATCCCAGTGTACAATTATTTAATTATTTTTCTTTTTTTAATTCATTGCAGCATCAAAATAGTTTTATTACATATTTCATGATACTTGATTTCTTTTTTATAATTTTTTTCTAATTTTTTTTTTAATAAAATAAAATATGTGTATACAATTGTTTCTGTGAGATAATTTATTTTTAAATTTATAAAACTGTCATGATAATTTGTATTGTCATATGTAAAATAAATTAAATCAATATGAAAATTGAAATAAATTGTGATAAAAATAAAAAAAATACATTTAAAATTTATACAGAGAAAATATTGTTGTATTTATTTTTCTACATAAATTATTTGTTAATTTTTAACAACAAATATTTCATTGATTGTTTTTTGAAAAAGAAAAAAAAAATCTAAAGAATGTATAAGTTGATTTTCTAATAATAATAATAGTAATAAAAAATAGAAATATTGAATTCAACTAAATTTATGATGAACCACTGGAATCATTGTGATGTTCTTGATTTGATGAATCAAGTTGTACAAGTGTTCTCATAAGTTCAGCTCTTTCAGATGGTTGAAGTCTGTGTGCAATTTCAAGAGCAGCATCTAATCTAACATCTGGACATTTTTCTAGTGCATCTTTAACATGTGTTACAACAGCATCTTTTTTAACACAATCAATATTTCTAATAACAACACTATTTTCATTATTACGTTGTTCTTCTAACCATTGTACAACAGCTTCATCTTGTTCCCAAAGATATGATTCAGTTGTTCCTTTATCTTCAACAAACCATCTTCTTAACATTGCATCAACTTGTCTAACATCAAGACTTGGTTGTGTTTCAAGTATTTCACGTCTCAATTCTTCTTCTAATAAACGTCTACGTAATCTCCAATATAATGATTTTCTAGCCATTTTCCATGGTATTATATCATGAATTGTATTTTTTTCTAACATTCTTTCTGGTGTATCATGAAGATCAGAAAAATGTACAGCAACTTGATGATACATTGGTGTTAATATATTTTCACGTGTTTTAATTTCAGCTTCAATAATTGATTTATCCTCTGGACTAATACCAGCTGTTATTTTTTCTTTTAATTTAATAATTTCATTATCAACACGATGAATTGTTTTAATAATATCTTTTTTACGAAATTTAATTTCAACAATTCCCTCTGGTTCAAGTACACCACCACGACTTGTTGTATCAGCAAACATTTCCATATGTCTTGGATTAATTGTTGTATCAACAACAGCCCATGCTCCACCACGTAATTCACCATTTGGTGGTATATATATAAATACAGGACGTGTATATTCACGTAAACCATCAACAATATATGCACCAAATTTCATAATTTGTTCATACATATCTTTCATACCACCAGAAAAACCACGCCAATTTGCAAATATAAATAATGGTAATTCTTCTCTAGCAAAATCTTTAATAGCTTGTGCTGTTTTAAATGCTGAATCTGGAAACCATACTTGTCCAGCTTGTGATACTGTTTTAGCTTCTGAATCTAAATTTGCTGGATCAGCTGGAAATTGAAATTCAACAGTACGTGTTTCAACAGCAACAATACCACATGGTATACCACCTAATCTAGCACGTCCAGTAACAACTGTTTGTGCCCATGGACGCATTATTTCTTCCCATGTACCAGCATCAAAAAAACCAGATTCAAATGTATTATCATCAAGCATACGTCCATCAAGCATAAAACGTGGATCATATGGTGTTTTTGTTGGTAAAAATCCAATTTCACGATCAACTGGATCAGATGGTATTATTATTGGTAATGAATAACCTTTATGTTTTGGTACCATTGATATCCAACGTAATACAGTTGCAATACCATCTAAATCACGTGGTGCTGTTGTATGTGATATACCATTATGATACATTATTTGTATACCACCAAGTTGATTATTTGATGCATATACTTCACGTCCAAGTACAGCATTTAATGCACGATAACCAGTTAAAATAATATGTGAATTTTCAATTTGTATAACACGTTGTCCTAAACGTAATAAATATGAACCAATACCAATAGCACGACATGATGCTATTGATATTGTAACAATATCATCATATGCTTTTGATGTTTCACCAGCAATCATACCAGCATATTTTAAATTTTCAACACCTAAACCATCATCTTTACCAATAATATCTGTTATTTTATATCTTGATTCACCACAATCTTCAATTAATACAGCTTTTATTGAATTATATGGTGCAAGTCTTGCATAATCATCTGGTGTTAAATAAATATATTTAAATCCTTTTTCTGGTATATTTGCATCTTCCCAACATATACGAAATAGTGCTTTAACTTCTTCAGCAAGACCAATACGTGCACCAGCATTTGCTGAAAAATATATTCTTGGTATACGTTTTTCACGTGCTAATTCACTTGCACGACAAAATACAATATCTTCTTTCATACCAAATGAACCAATAAGATATGTTATATCATTTGCAATTAATATTATATCACGTCCATCTGGATATTCTGGTGTGTATAATGTCATACGCCATGCAACCATACCAATATTATTTTCACCAGGTAAACGTTTTTGTTCAATTAAATTATCATTATCATCAAGTACTAATTCAATATATTCAATTAATGGACTTGGTATTATATTTTTATTATCATTTAATAACTGTGGTCTATCTTCAATATATTTAATCCATGATTTTTCAATTTGTTGACGAAACATATCTGGTAAATCATAAACATATGTTGTACCAGCACTTTGTGCTTGAAATCTTTTAGCTTGTAAATAATCTTTAGTTAAATATGGTGTTAATATTGGTAAACCATGCATTGGACCAATACGTGATGATGTTGTTGTACCACCACCACAATATGATTCAAATCTAATAATACCAGTTTTTGGATCAATAACTTCTGTATATAAATGTAAATCAATACTATAACCACTGTCATTTGCAATACAAAGACGTACATTATGAGTTGATTTACCTGGTGATGTACGTATTGTCATTTTAATTTCAGCTGTACGTACACGTAATTTCCATAATCTTGGTCCATATCTTAGTACCATACTTGTAACACTTTCTTCAATTCTAGCTAAATCCATTATAACTGTTGGTACAAAATTTAAAAATATATGATTACAATCAGTACGTTTAGCTAATGGATGAGAAAATGCAACTTCCAATTCATCCATTGCTTCAAGTAATACACGTTCACCTTCATTATGTAAATAATCAAAACTAGCTTCTTTTGTTATTAAATCAGAATGACGTATTATTGAACGTATGAAAAATCTGTAATCAGTTATTTGTTGTCCTTTTGGTACTTTAGCTTGTCCAAGATACAAATGCATTTTTTGATTTGACGTTGGTAATGCCTCAAGATCATATGTTTTCATACGATTTAATTCAAGTTGAAATGCACAACCAGGCTCCAAATGACGATATATTTTATCCTCAATAAAACCATCTCTTTGACGAAACGTAAAGAATTTTGGAAATTGACGTTTTTGTAGAGCAGCAAATGTAACACGTCTTATACCACGTGATACTAGTTCATCTTTATTTTGTGAACACCAATCACCAAATAAACGTGCCATTGTTGAATCATCTTGATTACCATTATCTTGTACAGCAATACTTAAACAATGTACTGGTTCACTTAATTTTTTTTCATTTAAATCAACTTGTACACCACCAGCTGGTTCATTTGTATTTGTTGATGTACTAAATGATACATTTATTGATG
Organism: Aphidius gifuensis; assembly: GCF_014905175.1. Lineage (NCBI taxonomy): Eukaryota > Metazoa > Arthropoda > Insecta > Hymenoptera > Braconidae > Aphidius > Aphidius gifuensis. The sequence continues at coordinate 1,970,610 of NC_057793.1, forward strand.
TACTATGACGTGATTCACTATTACCAGCAGCATCAACAGCTTCTAGAACTCTTGCTGATACTGAATTTGGTGATGATAAATCTTCAAGTAAATCTAAAACTTCATCTGAATATTGACTAAATTGTTCTAAATTTTGAAATGCAGCCATTGCACCAGTACGATGATTTATTGTTGATGATGTTTGTCTATTTGGATGATTATTTGGTAATAAAAATTGATAATATATTAATGGTATTTCACCAGATAATTCTAAATGTTGTAAACATGTTAATTCATAACTAATATATGCACGTCTAACATAAACTTCAAGTGCTGCATTACAAACAGCACGATTTGTATGATAAAAAAAATCATGTAATATATCAAATATTGATGTTTCTGATAATATTAATTTTTGTAAATTTTCAGGATGAAAATCATGACCATACATATCAACGGCAGATAAAAATATTGATTCCATTTGATTATGACGTAGTTCATATGCTGGTTGATGTGCTGCAATTAACACTTGACGTGCACGTAAAGCAACTCTACTATGTTCAGAACGATTTAATGATGTTAATTCAGTTAATGATGTTGCAAGTTCATCAGTTAAACCAGGTTCATTTGCCCATAAATGATCAATCAACATTGTAACTAATATATTTTTTTTAGTAACATTATTATGACTGAATATTGTATTTGTAACCATGGCCATATCATCTTTGTGTAATTGTATTAATGCTGATACACATTTATCATAGTGTCCCTGTTGAAATTGACTTTCAACAATATAATATTGACGTAATAATTCATGTACAGCTGTTTTCATTCTACCTCTAATGCCATTTCTGTATCTTTGTACTAATCTAACAATAGCATCAGTTGTTAAAAAGAATACATCACGATCAGAACGTTTTGATAATGTTGCTGCATGTCCATCAATAACAGCAGCAATTTGTTGACTTGGAAATTGTGCTAATACAGATGTTATATTTCTCTCATAAAGTGTCATTAATTTACGTATTTTTTTTTCAACAGATATTGGTATTCTACCAGATATTGTTGATATAACTTCTTGTAATTCAAGTAGTGGTAAACTTGGATCACGTAATGAACCCATGAATTTTTCAATTAATTCACGTAATCTTGGTAAATGATATGGATCTGGTAGACAATAACCAGCCAATGTATTTTCTAATGCAGCACGATATTTTTGATGTAAAGCATTTAACTTTTCTGGTACTGCTGATGATATTGGTGGTGGAAATTGTCCAGTATATTCTTGTGCTCTTGTAACAAGTGATGGATCATCAAGTTCTAAATGTGCAATTAATACACCAGCTTCAAGTACAGCACCAGGACGTTTAACATAAAATACACTACCAGATTCACTAGCTGTTATTGTCATAACCATTTTCATAACTTCAATTTCAGCATATGCTTGTCCAGCATCAACATGACCACCATCTTCAACTAAAAAACTAACTAATTTACCAGCTGTTGGTGCACGTAATAATGATGGATCATTATCTTTTTCAAATATACATGTTTGATTACCAATAACAATTCTATAACGATCAACTTCTTCTCTCATATATGTTGTAAAACTAGCACCATCAAGTGATATTAATAAACCACTATCAGATAATCTATGTACTTCAATTTCTTTATATGCACCATTCATTATTAAAAAATATGAATTTGGACCACATTTTGTTGCTTGTACTTTATATTTCCATCCATTATTAATAAGTTCAACATCAACAACATTATTTAAATCATTACCAGCTTGTATTTGTCCTTTTTCCATAGCTGTTTGAAAACCATTAAATGCTGCTGATATTGTACAATCAGCAATATGTAATGCACCACATGTTACTGCTAATAATACATCTGGTTTATCTGATTTAACACGTTCAGCAATTAGCGCATCTAACCATGCTGTATCAATATTATTTGTTAAAAAACAATCTGTTTCTAATAATGTTATTAAATATTCAACAGTTGTACGAAAATCACCACGTATACTTAATTCTTTAAGTGCAATAACTAAATTTTCACGTGCTTGTGAACGATCTTCACCCCATGAAAAACAATGACCAAATTGTGAATCAGCAAATTCATGAAGACCACCAGATGCACCAACTGAAAAATAACCCCATACATTTTTAGATGAACGAAAATTTAATTCTTGTACTGTTCCTGAACTTGGTTTAAAACCTTCATCTGGATTTTCAGATGTTATTCTAGCAGCAATAACATGTCCCCATGGTTGTGGTTTATGTTGTGGTTGATCAAAATCAATTACTGAATTACCCCATGGTGATTCACCATATAATAAACGTATATCTTTTATATGATTTAATGGTAAACCCATTGCAATTTGTAATTGTGCTGCTGGTAAATTAACATCTGATACCATTTCTGTACATGGATGTTCAACTTGTAATCTTGGATTTAATTCAAGAAAATAATATTTACCAGATGGATCATATAAATATTCAACAGTACCAGCTGATACATAACCAACCATTTTAGCTAAACGTACTGCTGCTTTTTCCATTTCTTCAAATATTTCTGGTTTAGCAATAACAGCTGGTGCTTCTTCAATAATTTTTTGATGTCTACGTTGAATTGAACAATCACGTCCAAATAATGATATTGCATTACCATAATTATCAGCAAGTAATTGTACCTCAAGATGACGTGCACATTTAGCTAATTTCATAATAAATATTGGTGAACCAGGTACTTCTGTTTGTACTTGACGAAATAATGTTGGTAATTCTTCAACATTTTCAACTTTACGTATACCTTTACCACCACCACCCTCAGATGCTTTAACCATTATTGGAAAACCAATTTTATTTGCTGCAGCAATACATTCTTCAACTGTTGATACACAACCTTTACGAAATAAATCAGATGATATTTTTATTTTTTTACCAGAATATTGAGCTTTTAATTCTGAACCAGACCATGGTAATGTTGGTACATCTGCTGTTTGTGCAACAATTGATGATGCTATTTTATCACCCAATGCCCACATTGCACGTTCAGATGGTCCAATAAATGATACATCATGTTTATGTAATAATTCTGGTAATTTTGGATTTTCTGATGCATGTCCCCAACCAGCCCATACAGCTTGTACCTGTGTACGTAATGCAATGTCAACAATCAGCTCAACATTTGCATAATTATTATTATTTGTTCCACCTGGTACTGGTACATATTGATCAGCCATTTTAATATATTCAGCATTTGCTTTTAAATCTTCTGGTGTTACCATTACAACAAAACGTATTGAACGTTCATTTTTAAACATTTCATATGACCAACGACGTATTGAACGCATACATTTTACTGCAGCAATACCATTATTTGCAATAAGTACCTGAAAACAAAAAATTATCCATTAATTATTCATTTTATATTTGAATATTTTGTTAATGACAATTTTAAATAACATGGGATCAGAGTACAAGGTGAATGAATGAAAAAAAAAAAAACTTTGAATTGCAAATTAAAACAAGGAAAAGGAGAAATCATTTTTGATGATTACCTTGTTGATAACTTTGGTACCAGAAAAACGATGTACAAATTCTTCAGGTGTTGCTACAGTAAAGTCTTTTTCTTGACCTTGATTTTGCGCCAATATCATCACCGTGCCCTGCGACATGCTGGGCCTAAAACATCAATCAAAAAAAAAAAAACATAACAATGTATTAATATATTTATTTTGTTTATATATTATGAATATTTTTTTTTGAAAATTTTGTAATCAATAGAAAGGGGAAAGTTGTGTTGTCATTCAGTGGACTTTGACTCTTCAAAAGTCAATGAAAATATCTGGATAGTAATAGTGAAAGTAACTTGCAAGTTTCTAGATGAAATATTTCACAATAAATTATATTTTTTTTTTTGTTAAATTATAATTACAATTATAACTCATTTAATTATTTAATTGTATTTATTTATTTCAACATCTTGATTAAATTTGATTTGTTGTTGTTGTTGTTTTTGTTAAATTAAATTTTCTATTTTATGGACAAGTGGACTTTGATCTACAACGCATTTATACACCGGAAATTCATGTATCATTTTATCCAAGTCCAGGTAATTAAAAACATCAATGATTAATGCATCAAAAACGTAAATAATTTACTAATTTTAATTGATAATTAATTAGAAAAGTAAATATCAAATTATATTATCATCTCACTGTTTTGTTGAAATTTTTATATCAAAATTTTAATAATAAAAACAACTGTTAAAGTAAAGAACCAATGATAAACTGAAAAAATTATTCAAGGATTAAATATATTTCCTCGTTAATTATTTTAATTATTTAAAAAAAAAAAAATGATTATACAATAAATAATTGATAGTTTGTTTGATAGACAAATTAATTTGTCATTTTGTCAATAATAATTTAATTACGTTAGGCCAGTTGTTGATGGTACAGTCAGTGATGTTGATGATATTTTATTAAAATTATTTTCATTTGATGATGGTTGATTTTCAATGATATCAATACCATCTTCAAATATTGGTCTACTTGGACCAGCAAGTAAATTATCAGAACTTTTCCACATTGGATCCTTTTCATCACGTTGAACTAATACAAATCTTTTCATTCGTTTCATTATTTTAATTTTTTTTAAATTTCAAATTGCTTTAACACCACTTTTGGCTACACCTTTTTCTTGATAAAAATTATCCACTTTTTTCCTGGTTCATCAAGTATATTATTGTGTATATATTTGACGTTAACAAGTCGAATGATCAGACAATACTGGTTTTAAAATATTATGGAAGAGGTGAATATTTATTTCCAGTTGTACAACAAAATTCCCCACTACTCTTCTTAATTGCTGTTGTGTATGAAAGTTGATGTTTTTAAACAGGTGTAATTTTAACACGTGGCTTCAACACGTTGCAGGAAAAAATAATAATAATTGCATGATAATGATAAGAACATGTTGTCAACAAAAAATAATCAATCAATTATAAATAAATAATGTAAAATTTGTTCTTTTTTAAATTTAAATAAAAATTTTTTTATTATTAATTTTTGTTGTTTAAATAATTATTAACAATTAGAATAATTATTAATAAATATATTTTAGATGATTAAAAATATAATAATTATATTTGTTAATGATTTTTAGTGTATAGTTTTTTTTTTTTTTGAGATTAAGTTATTTAAACAGGCCAAAGAGAAGAATGTATTTTGTGGATCAGTCGACATACCGCCTGACTTGTAAGAGCCAATCAAAATGAATTGTCTACTGGCTCATTATTTTCATAATGATACATCCAGAAAAATATACAGACAAATACTTTGTCTAAATAAAAAAAAAAAAAAACCAAGTTTGTCTTTAGAAAATCCTTGATCTTGATTTTTAAAATAAATTTTCTTTAAATTTAAAAATGATAATTAAATAAAATGTAAAATATTGTATTAAAATTATTTAATTTATAAAAAACGTATAAATAATTTAATTCTGTAAAATAATAAATAAATAATATTTTTTTTTAAATAAAATTAAAATTTAAATGAAAAAAAATAATATCGCTCTTTCACCTGAGGCGTTTTCGACGTTCCATCAATCCAGGAAGAAGAGTTCCAGGTGGTTGAAGTTGACTAAAATCATTGGAGTCATTATCACCAGGAAATGAATCTTCAACTTCTAAATCCTCACTTGTATCTGGTACACCAACCACAAAACTCACTGGTGCCTCAGACATCCTGCTTATTTCCAATTGATTATCCTCTTTTTTATCAATAACAATTTCTTCAATTAAAATTTCTTTATTTTCCTCGTTTGACAAGTTGCTGTTGTTGTTGCTGCTGTTGTTGTGGTTGTTGTCGTTACCTTCAAAATTTTAGGTGGTTTTTTTTTTTTGTTCAATTGATGATTATCATAAATGATCTATGTCTTCCAGTTATTATTTAATGCCAGTATGTCCTCTTCACAATCATTTACATTCAATTATTATTCAAAAAAAAATTCACAAAAAGTAGAAACCCAATGAAAAGTTTTATTTTTTCATGCAGATGTTTTGTTAATTTTTGTTCGTTTTTAAAAAAGCCATGAGTGATCAAACTTGAATATTAATTTGTATTTTTATATTTTTTTTTTATGCAGCAAACATGCAGGAAGCTGTTGTTTTTTTTTTAAATTTAAAAATGGAATAATATTTAATTTATAAACTTGAAGAAAAAAAAAATTAAAATGTTAATTACTGAATGAGTTGTAAAAACAACTGTTGAATGAATTGGGAGCACCTTTATATTTTAAATGTTGTAGACAACATGCAGAGGTCACGAGGACAAAACGTGTTAATCAAATGTATGAAATTTATGAATTGATGGACTTAGTTCCCGATCAAAATTTAATAAATAAAAAAAAAATTAAGTACGTAAATTGTATCATGAAACCTTTAGATTAATAATTATAAAAATAAATTTGTTTGTTTTTAATTTTTAATGATAGCATCAATAACAGTGTTGTACTTTACTCTTCAAGCCTTCACTGAGAAAATATTATTTAACTCTTTTTAAAACCACTGATAAATTATTAATAAATTTTATCAACAAAGCAAAAATTTAAATTTAAAATTCTTCAAATAACGAGTAATCATTTTTTTTTTATTTTTTTTTTTTGATGACAATAATTAAAACATCACAGTGAATTTTTTTAAAGCATTAATAAAAAATTAAAAATAAAATTATTTAATGCAGTTATAGTTGCACTTGTAATAATTAAAAAAAAAAAATAAATATTAATAATTTTTTTTTGTAATTTATACAAAATAAAAGAATAATAATTTAAATAAAATTTCCAATAGTTTTTTAAAATTAATTTTAACAATTAAAAATAAAAAATAAAAAATAAAAAAAATAAAATCATTTATTAGCTTGTTGTTTAAATTCACTACCAAAGTTTTGATTTAAAAAAACAAAAAAATAATTATTTAATTATTAAATAAATTTTTTATTTTTGCAACTATAACTGCACTGTGCTTTTGGTTATACCAGCGATGAAATTGAGCAGTCCACGAAACATGCTGACGATGATATTTATTAATTTAAATAATTTAAAAATTTTTTTTATTCAATGATTATTATTAACACCTTCACTCAATAAATATCCATTTTGTTATAATAAATTTCAATTTAAAAATAAATAAAAAATGGATAATTTTATTTAATTTATTTTAAAATAGTTTATGTCAAAAACCGTGGGCATTTGACGATTGACGACAACAGACTGAATGAGGCCCGTCTGATGATGATACTCCGGAAAATGGTTCAGGGGTCGAAACTCGACCGAATGCCGATTGGTGACGATTTTTATATTACTTGTTACATTCAATCGTACGATCAACTATTTTTTATTTTTTTAAAAATAATTCTTTATCAGTTTTCTAACCAATCAAGTAAACAAATTTTTTTTTTATTTCTAAAATAAACAACGTACAAATAAATATTCATAAAAAAAAAAAAAAAATACACATTTCTAGACTGCAGATAGTAATTTGCAATCAATGCAAAATATATTTATTTAAAAAAATACTTTTTTCTATTATACAAAAATTGATTATTATTATATTTTTTTATCAATGGTAAATAAAAATTAAACTTGACATGTTATCAATTTTAACCTTGACTAATTTCTATTATGCAAATTAAAAATATTTAAAATTCATCTGGCAAAATTTATTTATTTACGTCTTAAAATTTTAATAAAAAATTATATAATTTATTTTAATAACAAAAAAAAAAAATAGTCAAAGTTACTACCACAAATCTCAGTTAAAAATAAAATAAAACAAATGATAAAGTTAAATGATATGCAATATCATTCGATTTTTAAATGCCAATAATGAACCACGTGCGTCATTCGTGATTAAAAAATAACTCCAAAACCAAAATAAAAAAATAAATAAAAAAAAAAACACTAGAATAATTTTAACAGCTGATAAAAATGAAAAAAAAAATTCATAATTACTCTTTTTATTATAATTTAATTTAGAAAAAAAAAAAATAAATAATAACAACAACAACAAAAATTGAAACACGTCGACAACGTGTTATGTATACGTAATCAAGGCCAAATAATAATGCTGATTGGTTAAAAATGAATGTCACGCGACAAAAAAAAGGCTCCTATTGGTTAGTTTATTTTGTTACCCATGCGCAGTACAATTCCAAACAAAAAACACGCGCAACTCTATATAATTGCATATAAAAAATAATAATAATAATAGTAAATAAATATATGACATAAAAAACCAGTATGAGATAATGATTATGAATAATTGTGATAAATAAATTAAATTAAATTAAAAATTGATAAATAAATTGAATAACATACCGGTGACGTATTTTACGCATTTGAGGTGCCTGGAGGTTAGGCGAACACTTTTCCTCGTCACCTGTCATTCAACACTTTATTTATAAATAAATAAATTATTATTATTTTATTATTGTTGTGTAAATTAATATGATTGTTTAATTGATAACTGTGTTGATTTATTATGTTTAATAATTTGTTGATTATGATGACGCGAGAAACAAGTTAACACTCAAAAATCAAGATCACGTTTTTCTACGTCACTAGAATTAGAAGAACACCCTCAAATAATATCGTCATGCGTCGTTTATAGTTTCCGGTAATTTTTAGCCCTTAAAACCCTTGACAACCCTGTTTGAGCCCTTTAATTATTGACCGGTGGTTATGGGAAATATCTACTTTATCAACTGAGAATCATTCTTTTTTTTTTTCATTCAAATTAGTTTTAGTTATTAACGCTAGATTTTCATTTGAATATGATTCAATATGATTGGTTTATTTATTTTTTTATATAAAAATAATTTGTCAGTTGTGTTTTACTCATTGTTGGATAATTGTTTATTGTAAATTATTTATTGTAAAAAAAAAAAATGGCAGATTTAGAGGATCATGAAAAAATTGCAGAAGTTTTATCTCGAGTATGATTTTAAATAGCTGGGTAAATATTATATGTATTAATTTGATTTTTAATTTACAGATTTTATTGAAATTTTCACAAAAATATGATAAAAAAATTAAAATGTCCAAGAGGTTTCATCATATTGAAATTGGAATGATACGTGATGGTGATATTTGTGAAATTCAATTGTCAAATTATGGAAAAATAATAAATAAAAATGATGAAATATATGATATTTGTAAATTTGGATATTCAGATATGGTAATTAATGATGAGAGTGTTTTAATTATTGCAATTATTAGAAATTTTAATTCAAATGAAGAGGAAATATTTGATGTGTCATCTTGGAGAGGAACAATTAGAGTTAGAAAAATTGCAAATTCAACAAAAGAAGAATTAATATTTCCATCATTGAGTGATTATTTAATCCTAAGAATTCAGGTAATTTTTAATATTAAAATCATCAATAATAAACACAATTAACATGATAATATAATTCTAATTTTTAATAGCAAAAAATATCAGTTATTGATGGTGAAAAATTTGTTGATAAAATGACAAAACACCTTGACTGTCTTGCAAAAAAATACTCACAAATAAAATATACATTTAAAATGGGAGAATATGAATTTTACAACAACAAAATTTCTCTCGATGACACAATAATAAATTGTAAATTATTAACATCAGCAATTGATAATATTTTAATGCAATCTGTTGATGAAAATTTTCGTGAAGAATGTTTTAAATTATTGAAAATAAATAACTCAAGTGAAGCATCTGCCATTCTACAATCAAATTTAATAACAATTATAAATAAAAAATATCGTATTTAATTGTTTTTATCTAAAAATGATAATTGATGTTTTTTTTTTATATTTTGTTTGAATTTTGGCGCTGGTTTTCGGCCATTTTGTTGTTCTATTTAATGGCTCGGCTGCAGGCACATCTGTCTGCGTAAAAATTTACGTAAATTGGTTTTTTATTGCGCAGATAAATGGCTGCTGATGCAGCCAGTCGAAATTGCATTCTCCAGTGGTAAACACAGTTTTGTATATGCACAGGTTGATCGGTGCAAGTTTACAGGTTGTGTTAAAAACAAAATAATGACAGTAAAAAAAAATTATAAATAATTATAAATAATCATAAATATTGAAATTTTAAAAATTTAATAATTATTAATTAATATATTGTGTTGTTTTTTATATAAAAAATTGTTAAAAAAATATGTCGAATTATTGTACAGTGAAATGTTGTCAAAAACAAACGGGAATTTTGAGTTAATTCAGTGTTACAAGTTGACTTTTAATGTGGCATTATTACTTTAAGTTAACACAGGGATCCTCAACTCAGTCTCAATCATATCTAGGTACTATTTTTATTTTTATTATTTATAACAATATTAACATTAACAATGTAATAAGCTAAATAGGCAAGGCAAAAATTATTAACTACTTCAATACACACCCATTTTTGTTTTTTTAATTTTTTTTTATCTTTGACATAAATAAAAATTTAAAAACAATTTTTTATTTATTTATTTACTTGTTTGTTTGTTATTAAATCAATTATTTATTTATGTTTTTTATAACCTTGATATAGTTGAATGAACTGTCAAAAAACAGCTGACATTTATTAAAATATTTTTAACAATGAAGATTTTTTTTTTCTAATTATATTGTTTACTCAATTAATTATTGTTTTTAATCCATTTTTTTTTTTTTTTTTTAAATTCTATACTTTATTATTGTTGATGAGTTATATTTTTATAATTTTTTATTAATAATTTATTGTTGTTTTGTTTATTTAAAGTTTTAAAAAAATAAATTTATTATTGTGTTATTTAATGATGATGATGCAAGGATGCTTTGAGTTCTATCGAGTGTGTTTACATTTTGATTTCATATCAAATTACATATGGTTTAATTAAATAAATAAATAAATATAAAATTAAATAAATATTAAGTCGTATAGAGATAAATATATCATGACGTTTTAAAGCGCGTGCAAAAAACCTCGTGGAATTGATTGAGATAATATTATTTTTTTTTTTTATTATTATTAATACTTGATCTGTTAAAATTAACATTATTTTTTTTTGGTATTATGATTTTTTTAATTCTTAGAATACAATAAATGATAGTAGGTTATTTATTTATTTTTTCTAAATAAATTGTTTGTGTATTCAAAGATGAGACATCAATGACATAATCAGGCTTTTTGTCTGGATTTGTCTGGATGAGTATCTTCTTCGTTTTCTTGGAAATATGAATTTTGTTTGACTAATGTGAAAGTAGTTTATTGTACACATATACAGCATACATTCGTGTGTTTTTTTTTTTTTTTTTTAATACTAATTTTATTAAGTTAAAAGCCATATTTGCATATTTTTTTTTCTTTTTATTATTGAGCTGCAAAATAATTTATTTTTCAATTTTGTAATAATAAATTGAGCACTTGGTTTTTTAGCTAATAAAAATTCTGTTATAAACAAATTAAAGATAATAAAAAAATCTATAATAAAAGATGTAAAAATATAAAAGAAAATTTAAATTGAAAATTGGAGAATAATTTGTATAAAAAAAATTAGAAAAAAATTTTTAATGAATTTATTTTTAATCCAGGGGTAATTGTTTATAACAATAAACAATTTTTTAAATAGAAATTTAAAAATATTATTCAAGACATTCTCATGATACCCTTGAAATTTTATAAATAATTTTTAAAAATTAATAACAATTTATCAAGTGATAAAAACTAAATAAAAATAATTTTTTTTTGTTTTTAAATAAAAAAATAAAATTTCCAGTTGGAAAATATGATTTAATAGCCAGTTTATTTTTATAATTTTATTTTTTTACATTAAAATTTATTTTTGTTTAAAGTCAAAAATAAAAATAACATACTTGAAATATTATTTTCATTTAATTACAGTTGTAACAGGTAAAATAATTTTTCCAATATTGCAATCCTTAAAAGTATCATTAAAAATTATCGAAATATTGTTTCCTGAAAGATTAAGTTCTTGTATACCCAAACAGCCTCGAAACATTTTATTCGAAATAAATTCAAGTCGATTATTTGATAAATTAAGAATAGTAAGATTCAATCCAGCAAAAGCATTGTCTTCAATATGATCAATCAAATTATTTTGTAAATGAATATTTTTAATTGTTTTTGAATTATTAAACATTCCTCTTTTGATAACTTTTAATCTATTCTTGTCGAAAGAAATTTCTCCAATATTTTCCAAATGTAATGCTTGTAAATCTACCTCTGTAACATCATTAAAGAATACATCAAATATTTGAAGATTAATCAAGCCATTCAATGCTGTATCTTTAATTTTATAAATATTATTTCTTTGTAGTTGTAAAATTTCGAGATTAGAAAGACCATCAAATGTACCAGGTGCAATTCTCATTAATGTATTATTTGACAAATTTAATTCCCTGAGATTAATCAAACTTACAAATGTTTTTGGTTCAATTAAAAATATTGAACAAGATGTTATTTCAAGCTCTTCAAGTTTATTATTTGAACTGGTAAATGTGTCATTTCTAATTATCTCCAAATAGCCTCCAATGATTTTTAGAATAGTTAATTGTTTTAGTGTTTCAAATTTGCCTGACAATGTCTCGGTTGATTCAGTGAGAGTCATTTTTAAATTTTCGATATTTGGTGTGTATTGAAAAGTATCGTCATTCAAAGTAATTGTACTTGAAGAAATAAATAGTTTTTTTAAATTTTTCAATCTTTTAAATGATTCTGGTAGTAATGTTATTGGTCCATTTACAAATTTTAATTTTAATTGAATTATTTTTTTACTTTTGAAAGCTTTTGGTTCAATCATTGAAATATTTCCATCTGATATTTCGACTGAGGTTTCATTTGTCTCAACTGATGTCAGCAAGAAATTAATTTTACAAATTTTTACATCATCTTTTTTATCACAAACAACTTTAGATTCAACGAAAAATTCAATAGTTAATATTTTTCCAAGGAATATATATAATAATAAAATTTTTTTCATTTTTTTTTTTCAATATTTAATATTGAAGTTTTATTTTACACTGACTGCTGGCTTATTTTCATTCCAACTAATGGATAAAAAAAATCATAAAATTATGATAACACATACAGAAATGTTGGCTATTAAATTCAATATAATCTTTAATATTTTAACGGAAGTCATAATTTTAATCTTTACAATATATTTCAACTAATAATAAAATAAAAACAGGAAAATTTGTAATAAAAAAAATTAACAAATATAAAAAAAAATCTCTCAATCTAAATTTCAGACGATTGCATTGTTTATTAATTTATTTTTTCAAATGAAAAAAAAAGCTTTAAAAATTAAAACAAAATATAAACTTTAATAAAATTCATCTAAAAAAATTTTAAGATAATTAAAAGATAATCAAGTTTTTTATTTTTTAAATTATTATTGTCTGAATTTATTTATTGGGGGAAAGATATAGATTTTCGAAAAATAAATATAAGAGGATGTTTGGTGACTCATAAAATGACCAGGTGAAGAATTAATATTTCTATGGTTTCTTTTTAAAAAATCAATTAGTTATTATACTATATTTATCATAAAATCAACAAATAAAAATAAAATACTATTTTTTTTTTTTAATTTTAAATAACTTGCCTAATAAATTTTTAATAATAAAATTAACGAAAATAAATCAACAAATTTCTTCACATGTTACGCACATAATTTGACTTTTTTTGTTTGCATCTCGTTAGCTGCTTTTTTTATTTCATTTTTTTAACCATCATACAGTATCTTGTTGAAATAATAAATTTAAATGATGAGTATGAAAAAAAAAAAATAGAAAAAAAATTAAGAGCTCTATTGAAGAGATAACAAAATAAAAAAACCAGCAATATTTCAATATATTTTTTATTTATTTTTATATTTTTTTATATTTAGATTTAAAAAAAAAAAAAAATAGTCTGTCTATTTAACTAACATAAATAATTATAGTCGCGTTTTGTAATCAAGATAAAAGATAACTCCAATTTCACATAAAAATAAAATGAAAAAAACAAAGGCGATAAATATGTCGCCCGTAGAATTTATTCATTGATTTTTTATCATTATTATTTGGATAATAATATAAAAAAAGGGATAAAAATAATAAAAAAAAAAAAAAGGAGAAACCATTCAAGGCCGACTGATTGGAGTGCCTTGAAATCTACATGCGTAAATCGAAATAATTTTGACCTTGAGTTAACTTTCATTTGATCAATAATAATTTCATTTATTTATATTTTATTTATTATCTTGATAGTCATATAATTTATATATTGTTAATAATTATTATCTAATAAATTTAAAATATATAAATTCTAGATTCCAGGATAACTGGAGACTGAAGAAAAAAAAAAATCAAAAATGAAAAACACAAAAAAATAAAAGAACCAGTTGTGTGATGACATTGTGTCCTGGCACATTGAACAGCTGGTCTAGTCAATAATTATTAAATAAATAAATAATAATTTTAAATAAATAAATTGTTAATTATTGTGGATAATAATGCCGGGACCAACATCAGAAAGACCTCGTGCACAACGACTCAATGATATCGAGCCACAAGCCGCAAAGGTATGTTCAATATTTATTGTAAAAAAATTATAAATAAATTGTAAAAAAATTTAAAAACATGTCATAATTTAAATTACTCTAAAATCATAAATAAATATTAAATAGAACACATTATGGTACAGCTGGTTTGAGGTGAAAGTTAGATATAAATTTTGCAATTTACTTGAAGTATAAAGTTTTGAAAAAAAAAAATAGTCAAATGATTTTTTGCTAGAAAAAATTGTATATTAGAAAGTTAATTATTGAATAAATTATTCAATATAAATATTGTTGTTGTTTAAATAGTTTATATATCACGTTTTGTCAATAAATTAATTGACGGGGATTTAAATTTTGTCTAGACTGATTTTTTTTTAAATTTTAATATCTGCTTAATTTTAAAAAGATACAAACAGATTTAGTGTTAACTGATAAAAGGGATAAACGGAAGAGAAGTTAATTCCCCTTGAGCAACATCAATTATATCATTCTATGCATTTTCGTGAGGGAAAAAAAATTATGTAAAAAAAAAAGACCCGAGTCTTCTAGGATCCTGTAGAAGCGGATCTACCGACCGGATGTCTACTCGAAAATTTTTATTAATGACACTTTTTTAAAACATTTAATTTTTATATCAGGGTGTCAATAATATTTTTATATTATCAATATAATAAATGCAAGTTAATAGTGTTTAATAATTTTTAAATTTAAAAAAACTGGGAGGTAATTTATTGGCGCGAAAATTTAAAAACAAATCGAAATTGCATATTAAAATTTGTTAAATAATTTCGATTTATTAGGAAAAAACTGCCATTGATTTTTTTAAATAAAAATTAATTTTATACAATAACTGTATCAATTATTAATTAATCAAATGGATTATTTAAAAATAATTATTTGTATTTCAAATTATTTTTCTTTTTAAATTTAATAATTATAATTTTAATTTAATATTTTAACAATATGATTTTAATGGAAGTTACTGCATGTTTTAATTTAGACATTTCAAATAAAATTTATTTTTAGATAAAAAATATATAGTCCATTTGGTGTTTGTGTATTGTGTATATATATTTTTAAAACAGTTGTAAATTACATCGACATTTGCAAATATGAATTCCAAAGAGTTGGACCTGGGTTTATGCCAGGTCACTGAAATACTTTTTTGTTATTATTTTTTTTTTCTTTCAACATTTTTTCTATGGATTTAAAAAAAAGACAAATTTTCTACTTTAAATTTAAAATGAGCTTTCTTTCATATCAACTTGATAGAAAAAAGATAATATTTTTTTTTCCTCTTGAATTCATGGAGCTTTTATGGAATCGAAAAAAAAAATTTCGAAATATATTTTGTATCTTTTAACAACTATATGATACATTTTAACAATTTTTTTTTTTTTTTTTCGAAATTGAGAATATTTAATTTTCAATTTGAATTATTCCCAGGGTTGTTCCGCTTTTTTTTTTCATTCAATTTTGTCTGTGCATCCGAACGGTAATCGAGTTTCCAGATGTCAGGAGATGAATAAAAAATTTTATATTTTTTTTGTTGTCTCGTCTCATTTTTTTTACTTATTTTTGTGTTCTAATAAAAAAAAAAACATGACATTTGGCATTTAATGACATATAGTGGGGTTATTTTATTTAATAGATCTAATTTTAAATTAATTATCATTTTATATGATCTTTCTTTTGTAATTTTAACAATTTTTTCGAAATTAAATATTTAATTTTCATGAATTATTAGTGTTGAAAGGATTTTTATTAATTTTTTGTCATGAATTAATATTTCCAGATGTCAGGATGAATAAAAATTTATATTTTGTTGTCACCATTTAATTATTTATTTTTCAATAAAAAAAAAACATGAATTATTTAATGAATAATTTATTTTATTAATCTCTAAATTTTTTTAAATTAATTTTTATAAAAACTTTAAATACAAATAAAAAAAATTAATTTATTAAATTGCTGTTAACACTCTCTTATCAATCAACAATTAAAATCAATAACTGTCATCATTTTCACATAAAAATATAATGATAAATAATCATTAGAAAAAATTTTTTTTTTTAAATTCAATAAATGCTATTTTCAATAAAAAATAATTAAATAGTTTATGTTTAATTTGACTGTATAAATTTTTTTTAAAATACAAAGTATATTTTTATTTATAAATTTTAATAAATTATAATAATTTTGATGGATTATTATTTAAATAAAAATAATATCAAGTTTTTTAAATTTTTAAAAATCAATTTTTTTTTTTTTTCAATTTTTCTATGTAAAATTTTAATGATGATTGAATGATGCCTTCAAGTAGATACCAAGTAGATGGTATATATCAACTTGTCTATTTATCTGATGTATATTTTTTACAGGTATATTTTTCAATAACATAACCACCTCTAAACTTGTTTGGCGCGAGAATAAAATAAATCGATAGAATATCGCGCGCGCACAAGTCAACAAATTCACACAAGCGTACACAATATTTTTTCCCACATGAGCAAAAATTTAAATAAAAAAATAAAAAAATTTAAAAAACATATATACATACGCCTACATAAAGATGTCACAAGTTAAAAACATTTTTCACACGGTTATATTAACTCAAAAAAATAAATAAAAAAAAAAAACCAGCGTTTAAAAAAATCATCAAAAATGACAAATTTTCTTCATTTTATAAAAAAAAAAAATCATTAAAATTTTGCTAATTTGCAGCTAATTAATATGACAATAATTTAAACTTGATATATTTTAAATTTGTCACTTGAAATTATTTAAAACAGCCTTGTGTTTAAAAATAGATGAAAATATTTTTACAAATAAAATAAAATAAAATAAAATAATAATGTATATGAAAAAAAAAAAAAATATATATTTTATTATTTCAAAAGAGTGTTTAATTATATAAAAATCAATAATTAATATTTTTTATATATTTATCAACCAATGATGCGCTACAAATGATAATGCATTAATTAAAAATAAAAATAATTATTTTTAGTATTTTAAATCGATGATTAAATATCATCATTGAGTTGTAAAAAAAAAAAAGAAAAAAATTATAATAATGTATATTTATATTTACTCTGCCCATGCGCTCCTAGATTATTCGCGTTGTAATAAAGCCAAAAAACATTAGAGGATGCAAAGCGCATGTCGCGATATCGACGCGCGAGAGAGCTTAGTCCAAGAGACGAAGGCAAAAGCAGGCAAAAGCGGCCGTGAATATCCTCGACATCCCGGAGTCTCTGACCCAGTTTAAATTGTGCGACGTGAACCAAGCTACAAAGTATATTTTCAAAAAGAAAAAAATATATAAAATTATTAGAAAAAAGCTCAAAACAGTGATGAATATATTCATTGTTGTATTTTCCATCGGGGGGATGATAAAGTATGGCTGAATAAATAATTGTCAATATCAAATGTGTACATGTAATAAAATATTTCGGCACTGCCTTCATTATAATGGCATTGCCGAAATTTTTTCGTTCATCTGAACATACGCCCACCTGATGTTAGATATAAATATAAATCAAAAAAAAATTTGTAAATATCAATTTAAACAATATTATTAATTAATAAAAATTAATTGTGATAATTGGTAAATTATAACCGTCGAGCTGAAGAAAAAGTGGATATTTTTTATTTTATTTTTTTTTCTTTTTCTTTTAGTTTTATTATTTTGTACAATTATTTCATTTTATTTTTGTGACCATGCGGCGAGTACTCAGCGGTTGCAGCAGCTGTTCAGACGATTTAGAGGTACACACATTTAAAAATACAAAAATACAAATAATATATTTAAATTAAATATTATTATAATATGTGTGTGTGTATTACAATTCAATTTAATTTAATTAATTAATTTTTATAGTTTATTTTTAAACTTGAAAATGATACTTGAGAGCTTTTTTTTTCTCTTTTGATTTTATTGATTTTTTAAAGAATTTTTATATTCGATAATTCAAATAATGCATTATAATTAAAAATAAAATTAATTTCAAAATAATGACTATATTTTTTCATAAATATTAATTTTATTATTAAAAAAATAATAATAATAATTTAAACATATTTTTAAAAAACTTGTTTTGAAAGAAAAGAGCTTTTTTTTTTTTCATAAAAAAAAATGTATTTTTAAATTATTTATTATGTGCTCTAGAAAAATATAATTTATAGAATTAAATTTATGTTTTTCTTTATTATAAAATTGACAGAATAAGTAAAGAAAAAAAAATTTGTATTATGTTTTAATTTTTTTATTAAAAAATTGTGTTATAGTTACAGTTCTTTTCATCGTTCCCCTTTTGTATTTGCTCGTATACAACTCAAGCAATAATCTTCATTTTTTTTTTATTTCTCAAAGTAATTTATCACTCGACCTTAATTGAGCTACAAAATACAATACCATATATATAATACAAAGAAATTCTTGACACTTCCTTTACTTATACACACATTATATTCGACATACAAAACTCATGATGATAATTATGACGTTTATGTACGAGCTATACATTATTGCATGACAATTTTATTATGTTTACGTGTTACTCAAGATTTTCATCAAAATAATAATCAATTTATTTAAATTATTTATTAACAAAATATCATTATAAATAAATTACACATTTTATGCATTTTTTTTTATCATTTAAATTTTCTTTTTTCAAGCTGAGCTTTTTATATCAAAATTATATTTATTTATTAATTTTTTTCAAATGTATTTGTATTTTTAAAATTCAATTTTTATATTAGAATCATAATTTCATTATTATTTTGCTTAGAAATAATTTTTGATCTACAGCGAGAACTACCGAACTTTGTCTAAAATTTACGAGAAATATAACAAAATTTTTCGTAAAAAAAAAATAAAAATAATTGAAATTAATTTATAAAAATATTTATAATAATAATATTCAGATGTTGTTTAAATAATAAAACTATAATTTCATGAAAATTCAATTTAGAAATAATTTTTTTTCTAATCAACAGCTGCAGCGCGAAAATGCCAAATTTCGTCTGCAATTCAATTATAAATTCGAAAAAAAATTAAAAATAATTGAAAATAATTTATGAAACTTTCAGGATGATAATATTTAAATGTTATTTAAATAATAGATACATAATTTCATGAAATTGTTGTTTAGAATTTAGAAATATTTTTTCTATGAAAAAAAAATTAAAATACAATTTAATTTATTATTTTTTGTATTTGGCTTGATAAAAATTTGATGATTTTTAATTATTTCAATTAGCCATGGCCATAAATTTTGTATTATTTTATTTTGTTTTTAATTGAATTAATAATCAAAACAGTGTCTTGAATGAATGGTAGTTCTGTTGCCAACCCAAAAGAGCCTCTGATGATTTACGTCAAGCTCTACTTCCCACTAAAATTGCTGTTATTTAATTTCTGTCATTTTGATAATAAAAAAAGCGAAGAAAAAAAAAAAAAGCTTCCGTATTTGAAAAATATTAATAACAAAACAAGTAAAAATAATTTTACCTTGGTTGATTATTTTTAAATTATATACAAGACCTTGGTTGATGATGCTGGCTGAAGAATGAAGATGCTGACTGAAGATGTCTTTCATGCCTCCAGGCAGTGTGAAAATAATCATTAAATATTAAAAAGAAATTTTAAAAAATGAAATTTTAAATGATAAAGACAAAATGAAAGGATAAACGAGACGTTTAATTTTGATCGTACATGCTTCCTTTGATTTAATATGCGGGTACAATGATGACCTCCATATAAAGCATTCGACATTGATACGTGACAAGAACATTAACATCTTGACAATACCCTCATTTTATTTATTTAAACTACTACATTTATTTAAAAATATTTCTTTTATATTTTTCTAAATATATTTTTAATTAAATCCCAAAATTAATATCAATAATTTTTAATATAAAAATATATTTTAATTTATTTATTAAAATAAAAAAAAACAAAAAAAAATAAATTAGATAATGCTGGTTTGTGTGTTGAGACTGTTGATTTTTTGTTGGAGGTTTTTTATTTCTGTTGAAAGGAAAGTGATCCGAATGAAAAAGTCTTTCAGGCGAGACCAAGTCTTGTTGGCACTTCCTTCTCAACTGACAGACAATACCACTGGATTATTTAAACTTAAAAAAATATTAAAATAAAAAATGATGAATCTTGAGACACATGCACAATGTTAAACAAACTCAGTAGCTTTACTATGTAATTGTTCTTTGCTCAACAAAACAACTCATAATAATAACTAAAATTAATTTCGTAATGTTTATCATCTCAAATATCTTTTTTTTTATTTATTCATTATTCTTTATCATTTTATTTTAATGTTGTATAAATTATTGAAATTAATATACTTTATTTCATTAAATAATTATTGTTTTGTTATTTTTCTAAATATATACTTACTTACTTACTTGTTTTTTAAACATAATAAAATACAAAAAATTAATTGAAAATTTTAAATAAAACTTCTTGAAATTGTTGAAATAATAATGGTAATAATAATTTTGTTTTTAAAACAAATATAAATAAATAATTTGCGCAATATTTTGATGATATTTATAATTTTTCAATTTATTTGTCATCAAAGTTCTATAATTAATCGTATTTTATTGAGGAAAAGTGTTGATAAATATAAGTGCAGAATTATTCTGATAATTAGTCACGCAATTTGAGTATAAATAAACATACTTGTCCTGTAATTTACAAGAATTTTAATGGTCATTTAGATAATAATAAATTAAACGAAAATAAAAAAAAAAATAAATAAATTATTAATGAGAAAGAAAGAGAGATACAAAATGATGATGATGATGATTATTTTATAAATTAAATTTATTTATTTTTTGTTATTGTAAATAGTTTCCTCAGTACCAAATAAATTTGATGTATAGCATCAGTATGATTCATCATCATCATCATCAATTGGCAGTGTAGACAAGAACCAACCACTTTGCAATCTAACACTTGCTATCGTGGAAATTTATAGCCTACCAAACAAATTGATAAAACGTTAACCAGAAGGCTCTCATTCTAAAGCACTTTTATTTTTTATTTAGTTTAAAAAAAAAATTATATGCAATTGCAGATGGTCTGAATGTAAATATATAAATTCTTAATTTTTTTTTCTGTCAAGAGGGCGTTTTTAATAATCTGTTGGACTCTGAATCACGCAGACTTTGTTGTTTTATTCTATTTATTAGAAATGATGATTAAATATATAGATAAAAAATAAAATAAATAAACTTATTTCCTTGTAAAATTTATTCCAATTTATTAATCATATAATGATTTTAATTATTCATATTAGAAAGTGTTTTTAACAACAATAAAAAAGAGTTTTTTTTTTTAATTTTAAATGAATTTTATTTGTTGTTTACAAGATAAATTAATTATAAAAAATTTAAACTATGTGTGTGCAATAAGAAATATCAAATAATTAATTGTTAAATTTTTTTTTAATTGTTAACAGGATCTGGGGTGTAATAGAAATGAAGAATTTGGAACATCAGTTGGTACTGGTAGTAAAATGGGCAGCATTGCAAGATTTCCAAAGCTTGATGAATGTGCTCATTTTCATTATGAGCATGTTGAATTAAGTGGACTTGAGGTATTTATATTTATTAATATTAAAAATACAATTATGTTTAAATTTATAAATTATTAAAATGTCCTATTTTTGTGTTTAATTTATCAAGGTAACTGTAACAGAAGTGCCAAATGATGGAGGTTTTGCTGTACGTGTAACATCAGGTGATACATGCTGGACACTTCAACGATCATATGATAATTTTGTGATGTTTGATAAACAATTACATCGTTGTATATTTGATAGAAAATTTTCATCAATTAAAAAACTACCAGATGAACAATCAGATGATTCAATTGATTTACTAGTATCTTATCTTGATAAATTTACAAAATTAAATCATGATGGACTTAATTGTGGTCCAGTATTAAATTGGCTACAATTAGATAATCGTGGACGTAGAATACTTGTTCCTGAATCTGATTCTTGTCCAATAAATACACCAGCTGTTGCTGCTGCTTATGCTGTACGACCATACAATGCACAAGCATCAGATGAAATAACATTTCAGGTAATCTATAATAGAAAAATTTAATTATCTAACAAATTCTTGACTCATAATAATCAATAAGTTATAAAAAATTTATTTTTATATGTCAAATTAGTTAATAAATAATTTAAATTGTTCATGAAAAATTTTAATACATAAAATTTCAACATATTTAAAATTTTTTTATATTATTAATTCAAGTTTAATTGAGATCAATAGAATTTTATTGAGCAAATAATTATCACAGTGACAACAACATCACAACAAATAGCCAATAAAATAATAAAGTCATAAATATAAAAATAAAAAACATAATGATGACTGATTGTTTCAATTAGTTTATAAAAAAAAAAAAAAATATAATAAAAATTTATATTTCTAGGTTGGTGATATGATATCAGTGATTGACATGCCACCACCGGGTGAAAGTAATTGGTGGCGTGGTAAAAAAGGCTTTGCAGTTGGTTTTTTTCCAGCAGAAAATGTTGCTGTTATTGGTGATAAAGTACCACGTCATTTAAAAATATCAACAACAGTACATTCAAAATTGCCAGTTAAACCAGTTTTACGTAAACATGGTAAACTTATTGCATTTTTTAGATCATTTATATTAAATAGACCATCACGTAGACGTTTAAAACAATCTGGTATTTTAAAAGAACGTGTATTTGGCTGTGATCTTGGTGAACATTTATTAAATTCTGGTCAAGATGGTAAATATAAATTTATTTTATTTGTTTAATTATATTTTATTTAATTAATTATGTTTTATTTTTTTTAGTACCAGCTGTATTGACATGTTGTGCTGATTTTATTGAAACTCATGGTTTAGTTGATGGTATTTATCGTTTATCTGGTGTAACATCAAATATTCAACGTTTACGTAATGCATTTGATGAAGATCGTGTACCAGCATTAAAAACAGATGAAAGTATATTACAAGATATTCATTCAGTAGCATCATTATTAAAAATGTATTTTCGTGAACTTCCAAATCCATTATGTACTTATCAATTATATTCAACATTTGTTAGTGCTGTACAAGCATCAAGTGATTCTGAACGTTTACGTCGTATGCGTGATGCTGTACGTAAACTTCCACCACCTCATTATCGTACACTTGAATATTTAATGCGTCATTTAGTTAGAGTTGCAGCATGTGGTGCTGATACTGGTATGACACCACGTAATGTTGCAATAGTATGGGCACCAAATTTATTACGTTGTAAAGAACTTGAAATTGGTGGTGTTGCTGCATTACAAGGTGTTGGTGTACAAGCTGTTGTTACTGAATTTTTAATTTGTTATGCTGAGTTAATATTTGGTGATCATAATACAATTGGTAGACCAAAATCATTAGCATTTACAACACCAGCACGTTTATTAAGTTTAGAAGAAGCACGTAATCGTACAACATTACGTAATGATTCAGAATATATTGAAGTTGGTGATGGTCCAAAAGGTTTACCAACTGAATATCATACTGTTATTGAATTACCATTAAAACGTACAACCTCATCAAAACGTTCACCATCATTAAATTGGCGTTCAATATTTCGTAGACCTGGTTCATCAAGTGTACGTAATAAACATAATGATAATAATATACGTAAATCAATTGGTACACCACAAAAAATTGAAAATATACCAAATTCAATAAATACAATACGTCGATTACGTCCAGTTAAAAGTGTTGAATCACTTGATGGTGAAGATATTATTGGTCCATTATTATTATCATCATTACCAAATCGTTCATGTGGACATTCAAGATCAGTATCACATGATTCATATTTTGATCATCTTGCTGATTCACCACAATCATCATCATCACCATTACCACCACCATTAACACAACTACAATCATCATCATCACCATTAGATTTATCAGAAATACAATTAAATTTTGATCTTGAAGAACGTGAAATGAGAATGTTATCTGAGGAAGATAGTTGTGAAGGTGTTGGTGGTGGTAGTGGTTGTGGTGGTGATGCTAATACATCAGTTGAAGCATCACCAAGACGTGCTAGAACAGAAACACCATTATATTTAGGTAATTTAGGTGGAAGTAAAAGAAAAAGATCAAGACTTGAAGAAAGATTACATTGTGATGTTGAATTACGTTTTATTGATAGTCAAAGTCCTGATCAAGTTATGGTTACAGCTGATATACATGAAATGGAATCAATTGATACACCATCACCATTAATAACACCTGGTTATTTACCATTATTATCAGAAGCATCAACACCATTATCACCATCAACAAATACATTACAACCAACACCAACTCTACCATCAATATCACCAACAAATTTATCACGTGGATCAAGAATTAGCTTTCGTAGTTTTACACTACCACTTGATATTGGTGATGATAAATTTAATATAAATAATAATAATAATAATGAGACTATTGAAATTAAAAATAATACTGATGATAATAATGATAATGATGATGATAATAATATTATTAAAAAAATTTCAACTAGTCAAAATAATAATAGTAGTGTTAAGTTTGAGTCTATAAATTCAATAAATAATAATGATGATAATGATAAAATTATTGATTGTCAACAAGATCAAGAAATGACACAATGTGATGTATTGGGAGTATCAATAATTATCAATGATAATACCAATGAAAAAATTGATATAAAAAATAATAAAATTGTTAATTATTTAGATGAAGAAATGTCTGGCTTATCATCTAAAAATTGTGATGATAAAAATAATAATATAATTAATGATGAAAAATTAAATGAACAAGAACAAGAAATAATAAATCAATTATCAAGTCCAACTGATATTGATTCACCAATGTCATGTGAACAAACAGATTCAAGTTTTATTATTTCAAATGAATCAGATGATAAAATATATAAAAATTCTAAAAAATTAAATAACACAAATGAATGGATTATCATTGAAAAAAATATTCCAAAAGTAATTATTGATGATACATTAAATAATACAATTGATAATTCAATATCTGATAATAATATATCAATTGAATCGACAATTGATACTGGTAGTAGTGATTTTACTGAAAGTCCAATATTACATCAAGAAAATAATAGTGAAATGACATTTAAAATTGATGATATTATTAAAAATTCACGTAATAATACTGATGATAATATTGATGATAATTTTACAATAAAAAATTCAAATATTAGAACAATGGAATTACAATTAAATTATGTACTAAATGATGATGATAAAAATTTAAATAATAATATAATTGACAATGATGTTAAAAATAATAAAAATTATAAAATATCAAATGAAATATATGAAAAAAGTTTTAATAAATTTACAGCACATCTTGATAAATTTAAAATAAATAATAATAATGATATTGTTAATAGTAATGTGTTACATAATGATGAAGAAAATATTGTAATACCATCTGAGAATGCTGCTGAGGCACTTGAAATAGCACATGATCCAGAAGGTGCATCTGAATTGACATCCCTAAATTCAACTTATTCAAATGAATCAACATCAATAATTGATGATTCAATTGTTCTACGTGATACAGCATCAATATTACAAGAATTAGCATTACAAAGATTATCTGGTGGTATTGTTGTTGGTGATACATCAACAATAACAAATACATTAACAAAAAATGAACGTAAAATAATTGATAAAGAAATTAGCAATGAATTTATACGTGATAATAATGAAAAAAATTATGATATTGATACAACAAAATTAACAAGCCAACAAACAAATTTACAATATTTACCACCATGTTTACGTGCAAGACATGCTAGATCAACTAGAGCTGCATTATCTAGATCACTTGATGAAGGTAAATTTAATCGTATGACATCTGAATCGACACATATACAAATTGATAAAACAACTGATGATATTAAAAATAATAATAAAAATAGTAATAATAATACAACAACAAATATAGGTGGTAAATTGAGTGGTTCAAAAAGTGCTGAAAAATTACAATCTAAAAATCTTGGTGGTATTGATTTAGGTGATCCACGTTGTCGTGAAAGAATTGAAAAATATAAAGAAGAAAGAAGAATTTTTTTACGTGATAAATATAGAAGTGAAAGTTTTCGTGGTTCATCATCTAAAAATGATGATGAACAAGCACTATTAGCAAGACTCAAACAACGTGCTTCCAGATCAACAATGCATTAATTCAATTTAAAAAATTACGGAATTAGACATTCCTTTGTAACTTGGAATTATCAGTTTTTTTTTTAATTTTTATTATTAATTTACTATTTTTATTAAGTTAAGTTTGAATGGTTTTTGTTTTATTTTTAGAAAAAATTCGTTAACGAAAATACCGATTGAATATTTAATATAAATAAAATTTGTCAATGCATTTATGACATTAAACAAAGGCGCACATGCAATGAGAATTAATGTTTTACATTTTTTTTTGCTTTTGATAATTTATTTTTCTGTAAATGAAAAAAAATAAATATTTTCTATCTCAAAGATTTTTTTTATACCAGTTAATAATTAATATCATTGTCAAGTCCATTTAACATTATTTTTTTTATTTTCATTAATTTATAAATGCCATTTTTTTTAATTTACTGATACCGATTGTGAGATTTAATTTAAAAAAAAACTATCGAAATTTGATAAATGATCTGTTTAGATATTTTATAATAGATATTACATTAACTCGATATGTTTTTTCCTCATGGTAGATTGCCTTAATAAAAAACAAAAAAAAAAAAGCAAAAAGCTAATTGTAATAATTAAAATTTTTTGTTTTATCTTTTGTTAAATTTTTTATGTAATTATTATTTTTATTTTTGAACAACAAACAATTCTTTGACATGTCTGCAGTTGATATAATTTTATTTTTTTTTTACAATATTATTTATTTGCCAAATTAATAATTAAAGAAGAAAATTGAAAAAAAAAAAATATTGATCAAAATTAAAATTAGAAAAGAAAAAAAGTAATGAAAGTTATTTGTATTGTAATAAAAAAAATAAATGAATAAATAAATATGCTAATGAAAATTTTTTAGTTTAAAGCAATTTAAAAAAAAAAATATATATAAAATTGCAGATGAGCTTTTGCATAAATTGATTTATCAAAATTTACTTGGGCCTTTTAAAATGTAAATGATATTATGTGGTCCGTCTATGTAAATTATATTAACAATAAACCAAAAATAATTAATTAAAAAATGATAATGTATACAATAAATTCCCATAGTGCCAGAGTAATAATACCTGTAGATGATATTTGTGTTCAATTAGAAACAAGGTAAATTGACAAAAATAAATTCAAATTAAAAATTTCTCGCTATCACAAATCAACGAATTAAGAAAAAATAAATAATATAAAAAAATTGTATACTTGTTAGTTAATTAGTATTTTTTGTAAAAAACAAATTTATTAAATTAAAAAAAAGAAACTCAAGGCATCTGTGTAAAGTTTATTCATAGCTCATTGATGAAAAAAAAATATATAAAAACAACATGGCTTTTGGAAATAGGTATTCTGATGAATTTAAAATAGTATGTTTTGATTGAAAAAAAAAAAAAGAGATACGAAATATCAATGAATGGACCAGCACAATACTGAAAATTAAAAAAATGATAATGAATGTAATAAAAATTTAAAAAACTATGTAATACAAAAAAAATTATGGAGCAGTAAGATGAAATGTATTTTTAATAATTCGTTATTTAAATTTACAGCTGTTTGATGTTGTAAAAAATTAAGTAGATTTTATTAATCATATTATAATCCAGGGACTGATGTAAATTTAATTATTAAATTTTCATAAATTTAAAAAACTACGAAAAGAAAATACTGTTTTTGTTTAAATTTAAATATTATAATTAAAATAACCCAGTTGATTTTATTAAATTTTTTTTTTCAAATCTAAATATTTGTGAAAATTAATAATAATTTTTAAATTTTGTTAATTATTTATTATTCAATTTTTATTAAATTTGTAGTTAAAAAAATATCTCAAGTTCCCGACCAAAAAAAATTACAAGAAAAAATTTAAATTAAATAAATGCCATAGTGTCTAAGAATTTCTTCCACATAAATAATAAAATTAAGAATCAACAACCATTTAATAATAATAATAAAATTAATTTTCAATTTAAAAAAAATTATTTCTCAACTACATTTATCAATGAAATTCTCTCCCTGCCTATTGTATTAATAAAAAATAAAATTATATATGTGTAAACAAAACAAAATATATATATAAATATTACAAAAAAATAAAATTATTTATTAATATATTATCCTTAATTAAATCCTAATTATAATGCTTATTATTTATTAACAAAAAAGCTATTTTATTTTTATTTATCAATTTGTTTAATTTCCTACTTTTTTTTCTGGTATAAATTCAATTTTTTTTGTATAAAAATTATGCAATTGTTAATTTTTAATAATTAATTTAAATAATTGTAAATTGGCCAATTTTAAAAACTGCTCGTCTTGAAAAATAGCCAATAAATTATCTAGAAATTTAAAAAATGTAATTTTTAAAAAACAAAAAACTTATCTCCAATTACATTTGATATTTTTTCTAATTTTTTTATGAATAGAATAAAATGACATTGTGTCAGTAACTGAGTTCCTTTTTATTCTAATGAAAAGGAAAAAAAAAAAAAACAAAAAAAAAATTAGAAAAAAGAAATCGAGTGTGCCTTTAGTCTTTACTTCTTTAAACGTTGGTTGATAGAGTGGTTGAAAGGTGAGTGGTATTCAAGTACAGCCGGAAGATAAAAAGAAAAAAAAAAAAAAGAATAACTAACTCTAAAAAATAATGTTGGAAGGGGTGCTAAATGACTATATATTTTTTTTCTTGTTCATAGTTGTTTCAGCCTTGACAGGGTTGAACTCTCAACTCTGTATTTTATAATATACAAAATTTTCTTTTTTTTTTAATTTTTGTTTTGTTGCTTTTATTCCACAAAATTAGAGGAGGTACTTGTCACTTGAGTAAGATATCACTTGGTGCTATAGACACAACGACCATGAAGAGATGTGGGAAGGTACCTTTATTATAATATAACCAAGAAAATGAGAGCTAAAGACAAACAAATAATAACTCAGTAATAAAGAAAAAAAAAAAAGTATTATAGTTTGTTTTTGGTCGTAATTTTATGAGGGTGAATTCGTGACTATCGTTGAATCTTTAACAGTAATTATTTTTAAACACGTCGTCGTGATAAAGATCATTCCATTTTTTTTTTCGAAATTTTTTCTACTCATTCGAAATTTTTTTTCAACGCTAAAAGTAGCTGGTTAAAAGTTGCCCGTAACTAAATAACCACTGACTAATTAAAATTTTTAGAAAAAAAAAAAATTTAACAATACAACACATGCTGCCATGTTTGAGCTTTTTTTTTTTAATTTTTTTTTTTTTTTTATTATTTATCACATGATACTGTGGAGGAAAATAATTATCGTTAGTTCACACGACTGCAATTTTTTTCTTTTGTCATTTTTTTTTTCGTCTACTTTTTTTTTTATTTTAAAATAATATTGTCGCTCTATAATTTACGTATTTTTTTAACTGTTTTAAATCAATAAAAAAATATATAATTGCAAAAAATTACTGTAACAAATAATTTAGTTTTTTTTATTTAAAAAAAATAAACTAATTAGTAATTTTTATGAATTTAAATTTTTTTTTATATTAAAAATTTATAATTTGATTTTTATGAGATATTTATAAAAAAATAAAAAGCTAATAACAAAGGATTATTATTTAGTTAATAATAAAAAGCTTTTTTACTTAAATATCTATGAAAAAGACTTGAAATTTATGCAAAACGTCGAGAAACTAAAAAAAAAAAAAAATCGAAAATTTTGAAAAAATGATGGTTAAGCCCTTTTGTTTGTAATACAAGTATATATTATATTAATATAAAAATAAAAGTGTAAGAAAACTATTGATTAAAAAAAATTAAATTGACAAAATAATACATCTATAATTTCATTATGTCCAAAGTAAGTAGTAAAGTTCCATATTGGTCAGCCGCTGGATGAATTTTTCTTTTCTTTTTTTTTTTAAATCACATTGTCACAAATTGAATCAGTCTTTCTATAAATATATATATATTTATTTTATCCTCAGAGAATTGTCGACGATATTTATTTATAACAGAAAAAAAAATATATATAAAAATCATTGAAAGTAACAAGTAACAAGTCGAAGGTTGCAACGAGGCCAGATTGTCCGGTGATCAAGTTAAGCGGCACGTGACTATAAAATCCCCTTTTTACATTTTTTTTTTGTATTATTAAATTTATTTTTTTTTTATTTATATTGTATAGATTAATTAGTATAATACAGTGTACACATTTTAATTTTTTCAACTAGCCTAGCCCTAATTTTATGTATTATAAAAAATAAATCGTCAAAAAAAAAGTTTAAATAAATCTGATAACTCGAATAATAAACCTGATAACTTGTAAAAAAAAATTGCAAAAATCTTTTTAATTAATTTTAATGTTATTTCAATATTAGGAGAAGAATTTTACGAAATTTTTTGATCATTAAAATGTCGTAAAAGCAAAGATAAACATATTTTAAAAAATTTTTAAATAAAAGCTCGACAAAAAAAAACTACTAGGCTATTGATAAAAAATTAATAAATAATAATTAATATAATTTTGTATTTATTGTGACGAGATTTATTTTATGTAAATAAGCACAAAGAATAAATAAATCTATCTAATTTCATGTTTGTTGGGGATTCATTGAATCTGAGTACAAAAAAAGTCAAAGCATAATAAAAAAAATAAAAAACCCGAGTGACACGCGTCGACGTCTTGACAGCTTGTTAAGCTAACGGGCATACGTTTATAAATATAAAAAAATAAAAAAATAATATATATAAATTTACAGAATAAAAACAGAAGCATCTAGGGACAAGGTCTATTTAGTATTTACCCTCTATTTTAAATGTTACCTGTCAAATTATCAAGGATTACTAGAGCTTTTATATTTTTTTTATTTTTAATGAATTTTCATCTCAAGATAATATGACTTTTACTATTTTCATTTATATATAATCAGTTAATTTGTAAATAATACAAGCTACAAAAATTATAATAAATCAAAAAAAAATTAAATAACAATTATTTTTTAATAAACAAAAGCTCACTTGCATTAAATGTACAAAAAAAACTCAAAAATTTCCACAAATATCCTATTTAAATTTTTTCAACCTATAATTTTCATCAGAAAAAAAATTAATTAACCAAAAGCCAATAATCTCTCCTAAAAGAAATTAATTTTTACCTATTCAACCCTTAAATAAATTAAAAAAAAATTATTTCATTATCAAAAAAATTCAAAAATAAATATCATCAATTTTATTTTTTTTTTAAATTAATTAAAACCATTAAATAAAAATAATCTTCAATATTTTTCATTAATAACCATTAAAATACATTACAAACAATTAAAAAAAAAAAAAAAAAACAAATAAAAAAATTATATTCTAATAATAAATTAAAAATATGTACTTGTATATTTTTTTTTTTATAAATACATAATTGCAACACCTGATGTAGATCCCCCTCACCCTCCCCACCCCCTACTGTCTATTAAATAATATCATTCAACAAAATAACATCCCCTTAAAATCTCTTAAACCCTAATCATCTCACTTTTTATAATATCAAACCCAAATAATTCAAAAATAAAAAGCAAAAAAAAAAAAGCATCACAACAGGTGAGAAAAAGCCACATACAATACTCGTATAATTTTTATTATAATATACCTGTAAAAAAGATTTAAAAAAAAAAAAAAAACTAACCCCCCCATTGACCCCTTGTTCTTTGATAATTATTCGAGTACCATATACATAGTAGTACCCTTTAGATAAAAATAATAATAAAAGTAAATGGAACACGCCCATTGCATTTAGGTGTAACCAAGGGTGCTACTAGCTTTTTCGTCATTTCATTCCCCTTGTCACTCTTTTTATATATACATGATTTTTTTTTGTCATCTTGCTCTTGTCGTGGAGCAACAGCATCAGCTCATCCTCTAATTTTTATATAGATATATATAAACGCTTTTGAAGCATTGTAGCCTACTACCCTTCTCTTTCAAGCCACTTCATTGTCCTTTATTTCATTATTCTCGCCGCATTCCATTCTACAATATCACAGCCAACACTAATATTTTTTTTTATTTCATTTTTATATATTATATATATCCTCACTTTGATTTTTCATTGATGTACACACGTTTAAGGATGCTCTTGTAGATTTAAATCTCTGTGTGTAACTCGTTTTATTTATTTACCCCTGAACACCCTTTATTTACCTTCATCCATAATAATAGCCGTCTTAATGTAATCTAATAAACATCATAAATTGTTTCTCTCTGTGATATATAATTAATTTATGAATAACTCACTCAGCCGTTATTCAACTCGTCTATAATTTCTATTATTTTTTTCTTTTTTTTTTTTTGTATGGAATATTATATCGCGAAACAATATCACAACTTGATCCCTTGTCGTATAAATTTATATATGTATTTTATATTGGAGGTGTGTGAGGATGTTTTATTGATATTAATGCATGTAAACTTCAAAGTGATTTAAATTAATATATATCATGCTTGCTTGTAATTTTCTTTATTTTTTTTTTTACTTTACTTTGCAAGCTTTTATAAATAATTATAGCAATATGTTGCTGTTTTTTTTTTTCAAGTATTTAATGTTTTTAATAATGGAAATTTTTTTTTTTAGATTTATATAAAATTAATGTTAATTTAGAAAAATAAAAAAATATTAAAAATTTAAATATCAATGATTAATTTTAGACAAAAAAAAAAATTAATTTTTATATTTTCTAATTTTAAAAATAATGTAAATTTTTAAAAATTATAAAATAAATTAAAACAATAAAAATAATTTATTTAAAATTATAAAATAATAATTTTAAATATAAATAAATAATTAAATTATATTTTTTTCTATTTTTTAATTAAATATCTATAAGATCATTTAAAAATCTATAAAAAAAAAAACACAAAAAATCATATTTTTCTAAACAAAATAAAAACCAACTAAAAAATATGACTAATAATTAATAAATAATTTGATAAATAAAAAAAATGATATATTATTAATTAAATTATATTTTAAAAATTCATATATACAACTCATGATTTTATATATTTGCATTTGAATGACAAGAGACCATATTTTAATATTAAATTAATAATTTTTTTCTTCTTTACTTTTCCACAAGTCTTGTCAATATATATTTATCTCTTTTCATCGGTGAATATATATAAATAAAAGTTGATATGCACACAAGAAAAGCCGTACACCACTCAGCTCGGTGTTTTTGTATATTAAATATATACGCACATATAAAAGTGATAGCTCGCATAGAACAGGTTGGATTTGGATATGACAAGTGATATCTCGTATTTGAGTATACGTGATTTTATTTCAATAACATGATTATCAATTTCCACTACCAATATTCTCTTTTCCAGTTCATATTATATATACCAATCCACAACATCCCTTGGTTCAATCCCTCTTCTTGTCGCTGATGTTTCACTCGCTTTTATATGCTTTAGAGCATAGAGTACCACCCCAATTTGACATACACACTCAAAATATAAATATATACATATACACATGATTGCAATTAAGTATGTGTGTGTGTGTGTGTGTGTATACAGTTATATATTTTCATGTATACAGTTGCTCTGATCCCTCGCAATTACTTCCCATTATCTGGGTATTAGGATTCACCCCCCAACTGAAAGCACGACATATTTTCATCGTGACTCCGCCTTCCCTTATCTATCATCCCTTTGCAATTTACAAACCACCACTAGCTATATATATTATATACATATGTTCAACCCTCCCACTTTAATCCTTCAACTTTTGACTAAAAAACCATTATCCTCCTCAAATGTTAAACATTTTTTTTTTTTTAAATTTATTTATATATTATACCAAATAATTCAGTGAAAAACATTGTTTCAATTCATTTAATAGCATATAATTATTTGCAAAATATATTTTTTAATTTTTAATTGATATATATTTATAAAAAAAAAAAAAAAAATAATTGATATTTTGTGCTTTTTAATGGGTTAATTTTAATTTAATATTAAATGAAAATTTTTTAATGTTTTTTATCATTTTTAACTTTTAATTTATTTATTATTATCATTGTTTTTTTTTCGTTTTTTTTTTTGTTCAATGAAGATTAATTATTTACAATAATTTTTGTAAGAAATATACCTGTATATTTTTTTTTTTATATATATCATTTCAATACCTACAATTATTTCTATATAATATATATATTTATTAATTTTTTATTTATAAATCATAATGTATAAATAATAAAAAATAAATTTGTAATTTTAATAATCTTTTATATAAAAGATTGAAATAATAATTTAACAAAAAAAAAAAAAAAAGAAAATAATATTTGAAATAGGGTTGAGTGTGTTTACTCAGCGATGATGACGTTGAAGTGGCTGATCCTGATAAGATTGATGTGTCAGGCTGACAGAATGAAGTGAGGGACGATGAAATACTGTTGTTGATGATGTTGATGATGATGTTGTCGTTGTCGTTGTTGGTGGTGGTTGTGGTGGAGTTGACATTGTACGTCTCAACAAATGAATAGCTGATGAAGTTACATGAGGTGGTGAGGGTGACGCTTCATCACCAAGTACATCAATCTCATCTGAATCCGAGTCAATTGCTGCATCACTACTTGCTCGTGATTCACGTCCACCATTTATAGAAAAATCAACTGGTCTTTCTGTAATTTTTAAACAACACTTTTCATTAATTTTCAAATGCACAAAATAATTTCTTCAACTAATAATATTTTTTATTTTGCCAATGATGTATCATCAAAGTATCCACAATTTATCTCCATATATTTCATATTAAAATAATTTTTTACTTAATTAAAAAATCTTTTAAATTTAATATTTTCCATTTGATATTTAACGTCGATATCTTGTCCAGTCAAGTAAGACACTGACAAAGACAAATACACAGAGATTGACAGAGCGAGAGAGGGCAAAATAAAAAGCACAAAGGGGTTGACAAAAAAAAAAAAAAAAGCAAGAAGAGGAGCAGGAGGTTGAAGAAGAAAGGAGAAGCAAAGATGTGATGTCAAGTCTCAGGCTAACTTTGTTAGTAAAACCCTGTTACTACTATGTACTACTTTACCACCACCACCACCCTCTTCTTTGGTATAACATCTTGAGATGCTGAAGAAGATGCTGAACGAAGCCATCTTGGGTATATTGGTATATGACTAAAGTAAAGCATATTAAATAAAATGCGATGTGGTTAGTTGTTGGGATCGTGTCAGGTATTCAAAAGCGATGCAGTTATCTGCAATTATGAAACCGTTGAACGAGGCTAACTAAAATGAACTTTAGTTTCTCCTCTACTCAATATATATACTATTACATTTAAATTAAATTTCATTCTTATTAAAAGCTACATTATATATGTATTAATTGATTAAAAAAAAAATAACATAAAATAATTATTAAATTATCAGGTATGACACTATATGAAAAAAAAAAATAATTTTTAAATAGAACATGTATGGATGTGCAGTGTGTATGTATATAATATGTTTCAGGTGTCTCTAAATAGGGAGGAGAAAGGTTTATTGATGAAGGTGCAAAGTGGTTAACGATGTCGGAGGACCCAGTGGTCAGTTTTGTCCCGAGAAATTGTCTCTTCATATGTGATAAATTAATATATACATGCTTTACATATATGCATGTGTACATGTAGTTTTAACACAAACTAAAACCAATATGTGATGTTGTTGACTAATCATTAATATCAGTGGTTGTTGGATAATTAATTTAATTTTAATATTGAAATAATAATGAGGATTATTATTATTGATTGTTGATTGATATTTTTTATGTGGAAATATAATGAAATTAGATAATTGATTATTTACCTGATGGTGATGCTGCTGTTGATGATTGTCTGGATTGTTGATTTCCAGATGTTGAATTTCCATTAGTACCAGAATTATTATTATTTATTTTTCGCAATTGTTTTTTATGTTTCATTCGACGATTTTGAAACCATGTTTTAACTTGAGTTTCTGATAAATGTAATGCTGCTGCAAGCTCAACTCTTTCTGGGGTGCTTAGGTATCTTTGAGCTTCAAATCGCGCCTCAAGACCTGCTAGTTGTTGATCACTGAATACCTTTTTATTTTTAATTGAATAAAAATACAATTTATAAATTTAAAAATCAAATGGTAAATTTTTAAAATGAACTTTGTTTAATTTATAGATTTTTAAATTTTAATTTTTTAGTGATTCTGGATCTTTGATAGTTAATTTATTGGTTCTAGGTATTTTTTTAATTTATATAAATTGTATGAAGTAGTTATTATTAATACGATAAACAACTTGTAACCCATATTTTGAATTAATATTTATCATATATCCAATTATATACAAGTTTTAATGAAATTAATTGATCAATTCTATGTAAATTAGTTTCAAAAATTA
Organism: Aphidius gifuensis; assembly: GCF_014905175.1. Taxonomy (NCBI): domain Eukaryota; kingdom Metazoa; phylum Arthropoda; class Insecta; order Hymenoptera; family Braconidae; genus Aphidius; species Aphidius gifuensis. Next base: position 2,007,819 of record NC_057793.1, read on the forward strand.
AAAATAATATCAAAATTGTTTGAATTTATATGTAATTTAGCCATCAAATATATAACATTCATATTTTCTTAAATTTTCAGAAAGACAATCAGTGTGATTAGTCAAAAAAATACTCTATTTTTTTATAAATAAAAATTGAAAATAATAAATAAATATTTTTTGCAACTTTTTTCCTGTACAAGTTGATTAATTATTTTTTTTTTCTATCAATTGTTGTGACACTAAAGTATGTCATAATATTTTATGTTATTTTTTAAATATACAAATTTTTAAAATGACAAATTACCAAATAATTTTGTTATAATTTTTTTATACAATTTTCCAAAATTTGTCTCTTTGATCAATTGATTTAAATTGCGAATTAAAGTAAAAATCATACACAGTTTTCTACTAAATTAATAAAAATGAATAAAATATTATATTTAAAATAGCAACTTACAGTTCGAGCTTTTCTACGTCGACAGTGTTTTAATGCAGCAAGCTCACCAACTCCAGGAACAACGCCGACGCCCATACCGCCGGCTCCAAATAATGGTCCAAGAAAAAATGCTGCTGTTGATGGTCCCGTCGGATAACCCGGCATTAAACTAGCAAATTGTTGATAATTATGATGATGATGATGTTGTTGTCCATGTGTTGGTAAAAATTGATGATGTAATTGTCCTTGTACATGTTGTGAATGTCCATTTCCTCGATTTAATATATCTTCAATTAAAAACGACGTACGATTTGTTGATGTACCATTCTGTTGTTGAGCCTGATGATGAGGCTGACAAGTTGACTGCATCATTTTTCTCACAACATTTAACCAATCAATCAATAACAACAATTAAAAAAATATTATCAACACTTTTTTACACAATTATTTACACTATTTTTCTTTTTTAAATTTTCAATTATTTTTCCACCACGTAATTGACCATTAAAAAAATTTATTTAACCATTTTATTATTTTTTTAAATACATAATATTATATTACATATAAATTTGAATATTTTGTTTTTTAAATAATATAAATTATCATCAATTATTACTAATACTTTTGACAAGAAAAAAAAAAACAAAAATTAACGCAAATTTCACTTTTTAAATTCACAATTTAAATCATTTTTATTCACTCAACTTTATTTATTTTTTTTTTAAATTTACTTAATTAATTATTATAAATTTTTTATTGTTTATTTTATTTAAACACGTGTTATACCGTTAGCAAAGCTGTCATGTAAGACACTGTCACCGTTTAGCCCCCTATCGGTCCGTCAACCTGCCGATTGAGTCTCGTCTCGTCTGCTCCAGTAACAACCATCTCACTTACACATCCAGCATCTGTTATACATTGACGAAAAAATGAAAAATTTTTTTTTTTTTTTATATTCTAAATAGACAAAGAAATAAAATAAAAAAAAAAATCAGAAAAAAAAAAAAACAACAAGTGTAAAGGGGGGTAGATGGTTCACTTGTATTTCCATCATGGGGATGATTTTTCAAGCGGGGAGGATTGATATTATCATTGTGATATTATTGGTTGTCTGGTGGCGCCTTGAAAGCTCATTGGTTTGTTGTATTATTATGGGCGGATATTTATATTTAACATTGCCATGACAACGACACAACCCTAACGGGAATTTCCTTGAATGCGGGATTTGCAATGGACCAAATGTACCAGCTAAACGTATGTTGTATTCACTTTGTACATATCAATTCTATATATATAAATAATATTCTATTTTTTATATTTATAAATAACAAACAAAAGCTCGCATTTTAGAAATTTTATATTTTTATTTATAAAATTTTCATCTTGATATTTTTTTAATGTATAATTCATTTATTCATGGAATTTATGTTGAAAAAAAAAAAAAGCTCTTTAAATTAAATTTATTTATAGATAATTATAATTTATTTGAAAAATTTTAGATTAATTTTTTTACAATATATATAGTAATTGAACTATATTTTTTCATAAAAAGCTCATAATTAAAATTATTTTTTTTTAATAATTTTTAATTTAAAAATTTACTAACAAATTATTAGTTTATTAATTAAATTTTAATAATAATATGGATTTTTAGTGTATTATAAATTTGAATAAATTTTTACAGCTTAATTTAAATATTATAATTACTTTTTAAAAATATTTTTTGTTTGATAAATTTATTTTTAATTTATTTTTCTTGGAATAAATATTTTTATTTATCTATTTTATTTGTTTGAACTGTTGGAAGCTTTGGTATAATATATTATGTATATTATTGTGAACATGAAAATAAAATATAAAGTTGGATAAATTAATATATACAGGATGAGATGCATCATGTTTGGGAGAGACTGCAGTTGAGATGCTGCATGCATTAGATTATCTCATCGATTCTCATGTGGATATAAAGCCATCAGAGTGTGTTGACATATATTTTAAATAATTTTTAAACATGTTATAGATGTTTAACAGGATGTATAGGCACCTTGATGTATAATACATCCATTAAATTGAAATGCATCATGTACACAATGCATCCTTCGTCATCTCCAATTTAGTACTCTTCGTTATAAACATGCTACAGTATAACCTGTAACATACAATCAACCCTTTGGTCCATGGCAAAACGTCGGTTTACGTTGTGGCAATATAAATTATAGGAGGTCTCGTCCACAAGATTGATCAAAACCACTTTATAAACTATCTGTTTGTGGTCTTAATAAAAGTGCATACGTTTATCTACAGGATTATTTATTTTTTTATATTCTTATTTTTCATAACTATTGTCTATTAGATAGTTAGCTAAATATTATCTTGAAATTTAACTCTTTTTTTAAATAAATAAATAAATTAATGAATTTTAATATTTTTACGATAATAAATTCATTTGTTGGAAAATTTTTTTTTAATATTCTTTCAAACAAATGAATTTTAATATTTTTGTGATAAAATTTTAATTAATAAATTTCTAGTTTAATATTATTTTATTTGGTTTGTTTTTATTACATTCTATCAATTATTTATCATTCAAATTTATTAAAAATTACAATATCAAATTACTTTTTATAAATGATAAAAAATTTTATTTAAAATTTTTTTTTTTTAATTTTTATAAATATAATATTAAAAGGCAATTTTTTTTGCAGATAAAATTTAAATAAATCAATGAAATGTTTATTTATTTCATTGCAATTTTTTGCAGATAAAATTTAAATAAATCAATGAAATGTCCATTTAATTATTGATACAAAATTTATTATTATTATTTATAAATAAATTAAATATAAATTTCTTGTTAAAATATTTTCAGGTAAATTTTAAAAATACCATATCAATTTTTATTCAACTATAATTTGTTTATAAATAAACAAAAATAAATTATTTTTTCTCAATAAAACAGTATGTACGTAAAACTTTTATCAATGTTTAATTGAAATAAAATTAATTACCCACTTGCAATAATTAAAAAATAGTTGGATTAATAAATTTAAAATTTTCTGAAGAAAAAAAAAAAATTTCTAAAACCCAAATTAAAATAGAAAAAAAATGCTTGTAATTATTTAAACAAAATAAATTTAACATTATTCGATAATTCAATTTGTATTGTAATTTTTTTTCCATCCCTATATAGATACAATAATTCATGACAATGAAAAAACCCTTCTCCATCATTTCACAATCGACAAATCAAACGATCCAATTGAATTATTAACTTAATTTTTATTTCTCAATTTCTCAGTGACATTGATTAAGCCGAATTGTTGACGTGGTATACGCGTGTTGGCATTTAGTTAAATATTTTTATATAATTTTTTTTCGCCTATTATTGAGTACATTAATTACTGTTAGAAGTGAATAACAATGTTACCACGACGCGTGTCACTATAAAATATATATATTCACTTTCTTTTATAAAAATAAAATAAATATGAACACACAAAGATCGAGTTTTGAGTGAATGATGTTTTATATGAAGCAGTGTTTTGTATTCTTATAAAAAAAAAGGGGGACCATTTCTTTTTTGCTAAAGCTGGATTCGGGTTTCAAGCTTTTGCATGGAACAACGTATCTCCCTCGAGACTCGTTAGTAAAACTTGTGTCGAACACGATATATTGTATATTTGATTTTTATATTTTTTTTATTTTTTTTTATAAAATACTTTCTGTCAACGATTAACTTGATGATGACACTTATCCAAAATTCAATTGACAAATTAACTAGTTAATTATTTTTAAAATTTATTTATTTTTCAATTTTACATATTTATTAACATAAATTCATTATAATAATTATTTTAATTTAGCTTATAAATATATTTACGAGTTTTATTAAATTTTTGTTATTAAAAATCATCATTGTTCGTTGCTCGTTTGTAGTAAGCACGTGAAAAACTTGCTGGATTGTTTGAATTAAAAATAATACAAAATCCACGTTTCCAAAAAAATAATAATGTGAGGACTATTGGAATTGCTAGAAATAAACCAAGTACAACACCAATGAGAATAGCAGCATCACGTTCAGGACGTGAACCATAATAATCAAGACATCTAAGTTTTCGTTTTGCTAATGATGTTAAATTTTTACCAGCATGTTCTGGTGGTGCTGCACAATATAGGTCATCAACTTGATTACCCATTAGCTTTTTTCCAAGGTTTGGAAGTAAATTTCCAATCTTTTAAAAATCATAAATAAATAAATTAATTAACTAATTAATTCACAGCTTAAAAATATATAAAAAATTAATTTTTAATAATTACGAGGTCTTGATTGTCACAGTCGCAAACCCAGTCATTGTTTATTATTGACAAGTATTCCAGCTTATCCCAACGAGCAATGAGATCTGATGGTAAATATTTCAATGCGTTATTTGAAATATCTAGGATTTTTAATTGTGGCCATATTGCTCCATGAATTGACTGAAATTATAAAATTTATTTTAGATATTTTTATCTTTAATCGAAATAATATTTTATAAAATTATTACAAAGAAAATAACAATCAATTTTAAATGTTTTATGAGTGAAAAAAAAAAAAAATTCATAAATTTTATGATGAAAAAGATATTTTTATATTTTATCAAGAAAAAAATTAAATATTATTTTCTGGAATTAATAAACAATTGATATAATATTTTGATAAATTTATAAAAAATAATTTTATTTTTTTAATAAAAGCTAAATTAATCTTACGTGTTTTACAAATGCATCTTCATGAATTTCTTTTAACCTTGGACAATCTTCAAGATATAATTCTTCCAAAGCAGTAAGCTCAGAAAAAGCACTGTCACTAATTTTCGTAAGATGTGGAAGTGAACGAAGGCTTAGTATTTTTAATTTATTTAAACTTGGAAAATTATTTTGTTTATTAATATCTTTAAATAAATTTTCATCGAGATTAAGATATTCAAGTGATTTTGCATCTTCAAGTGCATCTGGTACAGAAGTAAATCGATTACCATTCAAGTACAATCGTTTCAATGAAGATCTATGAATTTATAATTATTTATTAATTCAATTTGTTAATTTAATTATGAGTTAATTATTATTATCATTAAAACTCACTGCGTTGAGTGAAAAAAATGCTCAGGAAGTTCGCCTAAATCACAGTATGCAATGTTAAGTTCTTCAATATCTCTAAGATCAGAAAATGCTGATAATACACCATGATCAAGTACGGTGAATGGATTTCCAGAAATAATTAAAGTTGTTAAATCATTAATATGTTCAAATAAATCTTGATTTAAAGTATGGAGATTATTATTTCCAAGATTTAATACACGTAATTTTGCCAATGGCTCCCATTCTTCTGGTGAAAATTTTCCCTAATACAAAAAATAAAAATAAATTAGTAAATTAATCTCGGAAATTTTCAATATACACAAAGTTTCATTGACAAAGTAAAAACTATTTTAATTAATTAATAAATATTCCATGAATTTTATCAATAAATAACTCTTGTAGAAAAAAAATTAAATATAAATTTTTTAAAATTAAAAAATACAAATTTTTTAAAATTAAAATACAACGATAAATATTATAATAAAAAAAAAAATTCAATACAAATTAATCACTATTTATTTCCATGAAAAAAAATGTAATATTGAATCATTATTTATCTAGTCGGATTAAAATGATAACATCATTTAAAATAAAATGATAAAAATGCTAAAAAAAAATTTCCAAGAATAAAAATAATATTGATTGAAATTTATTTTTAGATAATTAATAAAACTAATTATAAATTAATTATGTAAATAATTTTATCATATTAAAAAGTATATTATTAAATACCTGGAAAATTTCTGGTCGTAGTATTTTTGATGTTAAATGATTATAGCTCAAATCTAGCTCAGTTAAATTTTTAATCCACTTGAATGCTTGATCATCGATTTTTGTAATTCTATTTCGACTGATTATTAGTTTTTCAATAGTAACATTTGGAAATTTTTTTAAATAAACAATTGAATTACTATCAAATGTGACTAATTTATTTGTTTTATTATTCCAAGGTGTGTCTGATAAATTATTATCAAGTTGATGTGAAGAACAATCAATCGTTGAATCTACAAAAAAAGTTAAATTTCAAATGAATTAAACAAAATTAAACAAAATAATTATTGAAATTAATTATAAAAAATTTTACCATTGCATGCACAAATATCACAAATATTTTGAATTTTTTTATCATTGTGCTCCAATTGATCAGGTGACTCAGTATTTTTTATTGAAATTATTGGAGCAACTTCAGCTTCACCTTCATCACCATTTGCTTGACAGTTGTAGAAATTAAAAAAAATAAATATAATTATTAACTGTTTCATTTTAACGTGTACTTGGTTACAATTTACGTATGAAAATGATAAAAATAAAACCTGTTTAGTTAACATATCAAATTGCTGACTTTCAGATAAGCCAACAAACCGATAAGATACCGTCAAAGTGTTACTCATCTCTCTGACAATATTAAATGGGAATTGTGTCTGTATAGAGTTGTTTGTTGAATAAAACATATACATGTGAAAAACAAAAAAAAAAATAAAATTATATAATGACGATGAATCTTAAATTATGTCAATAACGTAATAGACGGTGGGATGATGGCAAAAAACCCGTACAGAACCGCATCGTACAAAAATATCTGTTAAGGGATAGTCCTGCAGGTAAGACAATGCAATATTGTCGATTATTAAACAAGTTGTGCGGACTTGAGTTTAAGCTGGCACAACATTGCATAAAAAATTAAAAAATAAATTAAAAAAAGCCCTGGTGGAAATATTACTCCGGCATTTCTTCGTTTTCGGCCCATTTCCGGAGAAATTACTCCGGCATAAGGTTGATGACGGAGAAATTATTCTGGTATAAAAGTAGTGGCAGATTAATTTTTCCGACATTAATCTCATGCCTGAGTAATTACTCCGCCATCAATCTCATGCCGGAGTAATTTCTCCGGAAATGGGCCAAAAACGGAGTAATACCGAAGAAAGCCGGAGTAATGGCGGAGAAATATTTCTACCAGGGGGGTTAATAAAAAAAAAAAAAATTATTTATTTACGTAGGATAAAAACACACAAAAAACACATATTAAATTTTGGAGGAAAGCGTGAAGCATCGAGAAACTTCTGGGTTGTTGAGTCTTTGGGAGAAGATGAACACGTAAGGGTGAATTGAGATTTCAAGTTATAGTTAGTTTTTGACTCGGAAACGCAACGCGGATCGTTCTTGGGTATCTGGGGTCGTTAGTTTGCACTTGATGAGTGGAATGGATGACTGAGCGGATACTGAAAAGAAAGATTTTCGAATGTAACAGAAGAAAAAGATTGAACATTGAATAAATAATAATAATATTAATTAACTGTGTCCTTGTCTACTTCCTGATTTTGTGCATTCCTACATATATATTTTTTTTTAATAACAGAAATCCCAAAGATGCTTCCAAGAATTAGTATCGATGAGTTGAAAAGACAACAACATGAAAAATTATGGAGATATACAAAATGGGGATTCCTTATTATTGGAACTCCAATGATAATCAGTGGGTGCTTATTAATGTATGAATTTACAAAACACATGCGTGATGAAGATGGAAACATAATAAAAGAAAAATATTCTAATCTTCCATTTCATGAAAGAAGCTGGAAAAGATTGCGAGGAGAAGTAAATTATTACAAACAAGTACATATTTTAATTTTATTAATTATTACATTTAATTTGTTTATTATTAAGATATTCAATTACTAATTTTTTTCTGTTTTTACAGTGGTTTATATATGGACCAAGACAGATACAACTATTACCAGAACGATTGGTAGACCAACCAAACTACACAATCGTTTTGGAGATGAAAGATCTTCTTGTTCATCGAGAATGGACGGTAAGTATAAATAATATATATTTAATTAATTAATTAATTTTTAAAGTGAAACTTCATTACGGAGGGTAGCGACAAAATTCGAGGCCCCACTAGCGTTACGCTGAGCGTTACACGCCCGGCCACGCGCTATGAAGCGGATAAAGAGGGGAGAATTATATAGAGAGAGTACATGCAACTACTCCGAAAGAAGTTTCACTTCCCTCGCGCGTACTTGCAACACGCAAATTTTTTTTTTTTTTTTTTCTTTTCAACACCCTGGTAGAAATATTTCTCCGTCATTACTCCGTTTTTGGCCGATTTACGGAGACATTACTCCGTCATGAGATTGATGGCGGAGAAATTTTTCCGGCATGGGGTTGATGGCGGAGAAAATATAATAATTGGTATTAATAAATTATCCGTTTGACTAGAAGTATTTTTTTCATCGGTTGAATATTTTCATGACATGACAATCTTTTCATACAAAAAATTTACATAACAACTATAATTTTAATTTTTAATAAAAAAATACGACAAATATTATTTTCCACATTCAAAAATTCCCGCATTTTTTTATTTAAAACAATACCAATCGATAAGTAAACTTTTTGAAGCATAACATGCTGCCATCTGTTGTGAAATATAATTTTAATGATAAAACATTATTCTGCGTAATGTTACCAGCGCGTGATGATAAAAAAAAAAAAGAGAGAGACAACGGGTGTCCAAGGAGAGAGAGAGAGAGAAAATTCAACGAAAAGTATTGAATCAATGACGTCACAAAAGAGTACAGAAAGCAGAAGGGGAAAGTAATATACAGAAAAGAAAAAAAATAAATAAATAAATAAAAAAAAAAAAAAAGAGAACGAGCTCAATTTCATCCGTCGTTTTAGAGTTACTCACAAGAGAAGAGAAGACAAGTAACAAACGCGCGAGATCAAGTACATCTTTCTCAAAAAAAAAAATTATATAAAATTAAAAAAAAAAACAATTATATTAATATTATAAAATTGCTATTATAACTAGTTAATAATAAAAATTTATCTCAAGTGTTTATTGTAATTTTAAATAAACAAAATATAAATAAACAAAACAAAATAATAAAAATTAAAACGTACACACGTGGAAGGTATTTGTGATTAATTATCTTCACCCTTTAAACCACCCCCAAGTGATAAATAAACACATAAACATTGAAGTTTGTTGTTGGTGTTATTGTTAGAGGGGCGGTGTACTGATTAAAGGGGGGTATAAGGGGAAAATTAAAATACACCCAGGAGGCGGTTCCTCTTTAAAAATTAATAATTAAATAAATTTTTGTGTGTGTGTGCCTAGATTGACAGGAAGACAACAAGGTAATTAAAAATATTTATAAATTTTTTTTTTGTGTTTTATATTGTTTATAATTATATGTTAATTTTGTGAATATTATTTCGAGTTAATATTTATTTATTATTTATTATTTTAATCACTTTTGATACCGGTTATTTTGTTGAATTTAACAACTCATTTTATTTGCCAATTTTGAGGTTAGGTTTGTACTAAAAAAAAATTATTTTTAATATAAATTTTATATGGTAATTGTTTAATTTCAATTTATTATTTTAACTAAATTTATATTTATTTTCTAGAAATTTTTTTTAATTAATTTATTATAATGTTTATAAATTATTAGATTTTTTTTTATTTTTTTTTGTTTGTACCGGTAAAAAAGTTGATGTAATTTGACTTTTCGCTTATTAAAAATTTTGCAATATTTTTTTTATTATTATTATTATATTTATTAAAAGAAAATTTAGCTTGATAATTAATTTAATTATAATGATATAGTAAAAATAAATATTTCTTATAAATACTCCAAAAAAAAAAATATTAAAAAGAAATTGTCAATATTTTAAAAAAAAATTAATTTCAATAGTTTGTTCAATGTTGAATATACAATTTACTTAATTGAATTTGTTTAATTTTTCTATTTTTTAATTTTTTTTTAAATTTAATAAAAGTCAACGCGTCGATGAAGTTGATTGGTGTTGATTGGCAATCAATAATGCTGAAAATTTTCATCCAATTTTCACGATTGCGCGACTCATATTATTTGTCCAGTAGTATTAATCATTAAATATACATGTATACAACAATAATAAACACATCTAAACATGTAAAAATAAAAAAAAATGACAAAAAAAAAAAAACAGTTCAATTGTGCAAAGTCAATCAAACAATTGGACGTACATTGTTCGTGTGTTTTTAAATTATACATAGGTTACCCATTTAAATAAATAAATCAAAGGGTAAATATCTAAATCATAATAATACAGTATAAAAAAATAATATAAAAATTATTTATTTATATTTTTAAAATATTTATGTTGTTTTTTATACATGTGTCCTTGTTGATAATATTATATCTAGTTTACTATTAATCGCTTCAAAGTACAGGTGTTATCATTTTATAAATTCATCATTTTTTTTTTATTTTATAAACAACTTTTTATACAAAAAAAAAAAAAAAAATTAAAAACAATTAATTTATTAACTGTAAATTCTTATAATTAAATTTAAAAAATAATTTTTTTATAAACAAATTATCAACTAATTAACAAATAAAAAAAAATAGATTTTTTTTTTAGATTTTTTTTTTTTAAATTTTTAAAATTTAATATTTCTTTTAAATTAAAAATAATAACTATAAAAAATAACTAAAATTATAATTATTTAAAAAAAAGCCAGCTCTATTAAAAATTGATTTAATTAATATTAAATTTTCTAATAAAAAAATTGTCAAATAATGATTAAAAATAAAAAAAAAAATTTTTTTTAAAAAAAAGTTGTGTATCATATTTAATTCGAATGAACAAATGGCGTCAAGTTGGGGTCAAGTAAGTTTGCAAGAAGAACAAGAGGGTTTTTTTTAAAAGAGTAAAGGAGGGATGATGATTCAGATTGAGGAGGTTATTTTTCGGCTGTTGGCCTGCGCAGGGACAAGCGTAGAATATGTGGCGCGTCAATCCGACAAAGATAAAAAAATAAAAAAAAAGAGTATTTGTATATTTATTTTCCCCTTTTATATAAAATAAAAATAATAATATCGTCCAGTAGTTTGGCTGGTTGGCGCCTGCATGATTCCTCTCATTACACACATACATAATACATATAAAATAAAATATAAAAAACATATGTGTGCATATATAATTCGTCCCCGCGAAAATAATTGTCTCGGTGTGTGAAAGGGTTCGTTCGTTTGTGCACGCGCGAAACGATCCGAAGTGCCGGTTGCTTTTTGCATGTTTCAATATATATATATGTATAAATAAAAATACAATAAAGTAGGGATGAGAGCAGCCGATCAAAAGGACAAAAAGTGGGGAATGTTAAAGCTGACGCGACGCAGAGGCGCTTCAACAAGACGAGTCGAGAGAGAACGCGACGTGTGAGCATTTATTGACGTTCAAGTGACAGCACCCGCAAAAGCACCAAAAAAAAATTAAAAATATTAATAGTGATAACAATTAATAAATAGACTATTTTTTATAATTTTTCAATTTTTTTTTATTGTTAATATTATATTATAAACAATGCGAGTATGTCATTAAAAATATATTTTTTTCTCTGTGACAAATTATTTTTTATTGAGCATTTTTAATTACGTATAATTAAAAATAATAATAAGGAATTATAGTTGAATATACAAAGTGCATCGGAGTATTTTTTTAAAAATTTTTAGTTGATTTTTTTTTGGTGAATCCAAGTTGATAAATTGAATGCGCCTGAAGAAGACGAATGCGACAACTGACAGATGGTAAACATTGCCGGTGATGTGTGTTGATGTATATACGTCACAAACGCGCACGTGGGAAAGAGAATATATTTTTTTTTTTTTGAAGTTTAATAACGGGGGTCGATGTATTGGAATTTTATTGGTATATCATAGATGAATTATTGCGAGACATTTAAATGGGCGTTAATTATATTTTATATATTTTATTTAAGATGTTTAAATTAATTATTTTTATTTTTTTCAATTTAATTGATAGATTAATTGTTTTGTTTTTTTTTTTGATAATTTAATTGATAGAATTTCTACTCTTTGGATATTGATTTTTATTTTTATTTTTTTGCTTTTCTTTCTAGGGTTTGTTTGTACATAGAGAATAAAATTATTCTAGCTAGGGTTATTTAATATTTTTATTTTATATTGAATTTGATTTTTTTTTTTGTTCAATTGTTTATCAAGGTTTTCATGTTTGATATTAATTTCATAATATAAAAACAATACTTTGTAAATAACTAGAAAATTTTTTTAAAAAAGCCTCAAGTTTTTGAGTAAAAATATTAAAGAAAAATTTTGTTTTGTTATTATCAAAAAATATAGATAAATAAATTATGCAATATATTTTTAGTTTAGCAATATAATTAAATTTTTTAGTTTGATTAAAAAATATATTTGCTTAGCTAAGTTTATATATATATGATATACTTCATTCAAATTTCGAAAGCTCATTTTGTTAAGTCTGCTCTCAATCCGCCCCCAGCAAACGACCAGTTAAACTTTTTACAAAACTTCTTTTTTTTTCTGCTTTTCTTACTAGAGCTTTTTTTCTTTTTCTATTTTTTTTTTTTTGCATTTTTTTTTTCATCGTGAAGACCACGTAGTCTCCCTCTCGACAGCGCACCATAATATTGCTTTTGGATTCTTCAGGACCCGCGGTATTTTAACGCAGCTGTTACCCCGGAAGAACTACATGCTCAAACCAACTCAACAAAAATCTTTCTAGCCACAATATATCTTTCATATATACATATTTTCAATTCCAACAAAGTACCCCAACCAAAAGTCATTTCAAATGCAAAAAAAAATAAATTTAAATTTATATCTATCATATATAAAAGCACAATAAAAAAAAAACCGAGGGAGAAAAAGTTAATGATTTTGTTGTTCAACTATCTATACACTTGATTTAATTGTAATTTTTTTTTTCTTTGCTTAGCGATTAAGACACATTTATGTTTTTTATTTATAAAAAAAATAAAATTGAAAGTAAGTAGTCTGATGAAATAAAATAGTGGGAGAATAACACCTGTCTGATAACAAGTCATTATTAAAAAAAAAAAAATTGAAAAACTAGAATTCAACGAGTAATAATGTTAGAAAAAAAAAAAAATTATAAATAGCTTTAAAAATAAAAGATAATTAAATAATTTATCATTAATTTTAAATTGTGAAAATCGTGAATTAAATACCTCCCTGAAAAAAAAACTATTTAGCAAATTGTGATAAAATTTTCTTTAAAAATTAACAAAAAAAAAAAAAGAAATTACTCCAAAAATAATTGGTCCCTATTTCAATATGAATAAATATAAATTTTTGATTTTTTTTTTTGCAATGTAATAGATTAAAAGATATTTGTCTGATAAATTTATGGTGTCAGCGTTAATATTTTGAAATGAAAAACCAGCAAGCTTGTTTAACGATATAAATATCGGTTTTGTTCCGGAAAAATGTGCTTGAAAAGCACCACTTGGTAGTAATGGCACTCAGTGTAGACTGTTCCAACAATATTTTTTATTTTTTTCATTTTTTTCTCTTGTTGCTTCGTCTGCTTCTCATCATCATCACCATCATCATCATCATCTTGTTGTTCTTTCTCTCCCAGCACCTTGTATCCTTCTACTTTGACTTGCAACACGCCCTCTCCATATTCTCCGCGTCTCCAATATTTTTTTTTTCTCAACATAATCCTTTCGATCAAAAATTTCACCTTTCTTTTTATTTATATTTTTTTATTTTTTTTATATTCAACTAATCGATCAAGATTTCAAAATACCCCGACGATCAAATGTTGTGATTTCAAGGAAATTTAAACTTGAGAACGTAATTGACCATATGTATGAGAATTTTTTAAATAAAAATATCAAAAATAATTTTTTTATTCACAAAATATATAAGTACCATGATAAATTAAATTTTTCCAACAAAAAAAATAATCAGCAATTTATTAAAAATTGGATAGACTATTTTTTTTTTTTATTTTTTTTTTCAAAATCATTTGTTCATCATTCAAAAAAAAAAAATCTAATATTCTTTAATTTTTATTGCTATCTTCAACGATAATCAAAAATTAAAAAAAAAATAGAAATTCTCATGAATTTTTGATATACCTCAATTTCATTCATAAGTGGTCGTGATTATCCACTTTTTTTTCATCTCAAAATACAATTTATTTTTTTTTTTTTCTATTCAAAATTATAAAATAGATAAAAACAAAAAATTTACGGTAATTTCATTTATAAAAATTTATTATTATTATAAAATTATAATTCTAAACGTTTATGGGAAAATAATAATTGGCAAAAGTTTTGAAATATTAATGAAATGTGTCCAGGGAGTGATTAGGTAAATTTCATAAATTACAATATCAAGTTGTTGTTGTTGTCTTCCTCCCACGCATGCTAATCATCGTCTAAAAAGCTTCTAAATTAATGAAAATAAAAAAGCAACAATAACCAAATAAATAAATACTTGTCAACAAAAAAAATTCCCTTATTTTTAATATTTTATTGCGTTTTTTAAATTGTAAAAAATTATGTAAACAAATTAAGTAATTATAAATTAAAATTAACATTTTTATTGTTAATATAAACATTAAAGTAGTATTACAAGAAGAAATATTAAATAAATAAGTTTATTGGGTGTATTTTATTTATGAAAAATAAACAAATTATATTATTTAAATGTTAGATATATATATTTTTTGCGAGGCGTGCCGCAGTGCTTCATTTATTCATGTCGGATCGCGCGGGTTAGTTCCCTCGAGAATGCCAAAGAAGAAAACGATAGAGGAGTTCAAAAAGGGGGAAACGTGGCTAGAAGGTGGAGGTGACTGAAGGCTAAGATAAAAAAAAGAAAAAAAAATGAGAAACTATTGAAGAGATGGAGAAGGTGTAGAATGACTCCTCTGAGGGGTTTGAAAATTCGTCGGTGGTAGGAGAAATTGTTCTCGTTCTCGTTGTTCTAGTAGAAAAAAAAATAAAAATATATATAGTTAAAAGTTGGGGATGTAATATGTACATGGGCAAAGTTGTCGAGGACGACTATGCTGAATAGAATAGAGAAAAAAACGACGACGAAGAAAAGCTGTCTAATGATGACATTTAAATGCAGTGGCGCTTGTTGGGTGGTTCGCGGTGTGCCGATCCTCTACTCCTTTTGCATCCCCGAGAGTTAAAGCCACTTTCACACAGCGTGGATTTTACGAAAAATAAAAAATGTATATATATATTTTTACTACCCTTATACTATGATGCTGTAAAGCTCTTGGCTTCGTGCTTGGAAAATATTTCGTTTTTATGGGGTTATTTTTTGGGTTGAAAGATACTCCGATGAAATTATCATAATAAAACATGTATTTTTTTTTTTTTTTTTTTTTTTTATAATATCTAATTTATACATTAATTTTATTAATTTAAATAAAAAAATTTATTCAGCAATATATATAAATAATATATTAACATATTGAATTAATATTGATAGAAAAATTTAATTTGTTTTTTTTGTTTTTTCTCTTTTGATTTATTGATAAAAGTTAATGTAATATTAAAATGATTTATATTGATTATTTATGTATATTGTTTTTAATATTGTTTTTTGTTTTTAAATAGACAAAATGATGTCAATTGTAACGGAGGAATGATAGGATGCAAGAGGGTAGCACCGCGGTGGCGCTAGCAATGGTGACTCCTGGCTACGATCAGGATCCTGCGAGTGGAGTTGCTGATTATACAGCTCATCAGGATCAAGCACAATTTGAAACAGACAAACGTGCTGTTTATAAGCATCCTTTATTTCCATTACTTGCATTATTATTTGAAAGATGCGAACAAGCAACTCAAAGTTCCGACAATTCAACGTCCGAAAGTTTCAATATGGATATTCAAGCTTTTGTTCAACATCAAGAGAGAGATCGAAAACCTTTTCTCATCAACGATCCCGAGATTGACGGTTTGGTAAATTATTCATTAATTTATTTTTTATATTTAATTAATAATTAATCATTTTTTCCATTTGTTTTTATATTTTTTTTTTTCATTGAAACTCTTTTTTCTTTTTAAAAAAATTTTTTAAGTTAATTAACATTTAATCATTTGTAAGTATTTTTATTTCATTTTAAAAAACAATTGACAATTGAAAAAGAAAAAAAAAAAAACTTTCAGTAACTTGTTTTTTATTTTTTTTTGTTTATTTATTTATTATTATTTTTTTTTTTATAGATGATAAAAGCTATTCAAGTGTTGCGAATTCATCTGTTAGAATTAGAAAAAGTACAGGAATTGTGCAAAGATTTTTGCAACAGGTATATTGGTTGTTTAAAGGGAAAAATGCAAAGCGAAAATTTATTAAGAAGCGATTACAGTCATCATGGACACGACATGATACCATCAAGTGGAAGCAATGGCAGCAGTCCACTACAGGTTAGTTGTAAAAACAAAAAAGAGAAGAAAAAAAAAAAACCACATAATCTTTAAACTCTATGGTATTTTCTTTATATATTTTTCTTCTTTCAATTAACATATAATTAACCCAAAATTCCCTTGGACCTTAGTAGACATCCCTTCAGGTGAAGAGGTGTATAAAAGCCATTTTAAAACTAAAAAAAAAAAAATTCTATTGCTTTAAAATATACTCTAATTAATTGTCTCCTATTTTCAATTCTTAACTAACATATTTTTAATGTAAAAAATAATAAATAATCTATTTTAAAAATTTCTAAAGCTTGATAGAAAAAAAAAAAACAAATCTTGTTTGACTAATTTAAGCTTTAAAATTAAAAACTATAAACTTTTATTATTAACAAATAAAATGCATGATTTAAAATGAACAAATTGAAATAAAAATCTTGTAAATAAATATATAAAATAAGCACAATAGAATGATACTAATGAAATGAAAAAACTAACATGTTAAATAGTAATATCTAAAAAAAAATGATAGAAAATAATTAGAGCAGGTATTTGTACACCTCTTAAGATATATTAGTATCCCACCCCTGATGTCTGACGGCTAGATACGACATATATTTGCCAGGTGCTGTCATCTACAGGCAATGATGTTGAGCCGGGAATTAACGGACTCGGAGTAACTGGATCTGGTGATACAATCTCGGAAAACGGTAGCAGTATTAGCCAGGGTATGCTACATATTGATTGTGGAACAATTGATAGACCAACATCAACTGTACAATCATCAATCAGATCAGACAATCAAGATCATGATATTGATCCATTATCACCATCAACAACAATACACGGTGGTACACCATTATCACAAATTGGCGCACATCAATGTGGTTCTATAAATGATATTTATATTGGTCAAGGTATGCTCATTTTTATTTATCATTTATCTCATAAATAATACAACGTTTTTTTAAAAAAAAATCATATTCATTAAACTAAACGATCAATTATTTATTTTATTAATGATGTAAAGAAAAAAATTTTTATATCAAGGATAAATGTTTCAATGAAATATCTAGGTAAACATTAAAGCTATTTTTTTATTCATTGAATAATTTAAAAAAACAACAACAACGAATGAAGGACAAATCAATTGAATTTGAATATTTAAAAGAAACAAAAAAAAAATGATAAATCCAATTTGATTTTATACGGTAGTTATCCTGATTCCATTTCCTATCCACTCTAGATCCTCTTATTGATAACGATGTATATCTAAATGATCGTGTTTACGTTGAAGAAGCTGGCTACTGGGGTCTTGTACCACTTCAAGAACGTGAAAGTGAATATGGTGATGTTTGTCATACAAATTACGAAAAGTACTACGGTACAAATTGATTATAATAATTTTAAAATGAAACAAAAATATATCAATCATTATAAATTAATTAATGCATGTATTATTTTGTTTTTTGTTTTTTTGAAGATATAACTGTATCATGCTCACCTTCACCAGTACCAAGTGAAGATGATGATGATGGTTGTGGCAGTGCACCATCAAGTCATGCTGGTGGTAATGGATCAACAAGAAAAGGACGTCAAAAACGTGGTGTTTTACCAAAACAAGCAACTAGTATAATGCGTGCTTGGTTGTTTCAACATTTAGTTGTAAGTATTAATAATAATTACAAAAGAAAAAAGCAATAATTAATGATTAAATTAAATATTATTTATCTAGCATCCTTATCCAACTGAAGCTGAAAAAAATCAAATAGCAAGTCAAACAAATTTGACATTACTTCAAGTTAATAATTGGTTTATAAATGCAAGACGTAGAATATTACAGCCAATGTTAGATGGTGCTGGTGCTGATGGAATTTCACGTACAGCTAAACGTCATAATAAAACAATTAAAAATACAACATCATCACAACAACAACAACAATTACAAAGCTTACAACAACAACAACAACATCAACATCAACAAAATCAATTACAACAAAATTCAAATTCATCATCACAAGGACAAATTGGTGGATGGCAATCAGATGAATTAGCTAGTGATTCTGGTTCAAGTGATGTTGATGATAATATTGTTGATAGATTTAAAGGCGTTAATGATGAAAGCGATGATGATGATATTCACTGACCTTTGTATTATATTTTGACATTAACATTATCCAGCTACCTTTGTAACAAATTGCTCATTACAGTATTAAGGTATTCGGGATTATATATCGCTTTAATTGTCAATAAATACATAATTAATTTCACGTGAATATCAGGAATATATTTTTCAATTATTTTTAAATTATTATTCATTAATAATATAATTGTTTTTCTTTTTTTTTTTTTTTTTGCAAACAAGTTAATTATTTTGATACATTTTCTTTTTACATTTTCAATACCTTAATGAGTTATTATTATTATTTTTTTTTTGTTAATTTAAATTAACTCTGGCGCGATGTTTAAATAACAGTTTAAATTTTTTTATATGTATTTATTGAGTCACAAACTGTCCATGACCTTCCCCAACATTTACGAACAACAGATTAAATAGAAAATATTTTTCTTTGATTTTTCTTTGATCTATTATTGAATAATATTGAAATGAAAAATAAAAATATATACCTGGTTATAATGTGCCATCTAAGAGCGTGGTTAAATTGTTTTTTTTTTTTTTTTAATTATTTTAATTTTCACGCTGTAGTCTCTGTTCAGCTCTGCAAATATCGTCGTGACGTAGCAAAGTGCTGTCCCTCCAAGATAATAAAAAATAATAATTATATATAAATTTATATAGCAATTTATTAATAATAATAATAAACTTACTTAAATTAAACAATTATATTTTTAAACTCTAAGTGTCGTATCTGTGCATGTGCCGCAGCCGAAAATTATTCATTTATCTATTCGGTAATTAATGTAAATAATAATAAACCGAATGTTTTTAATTAAATAATTAAATAATATTTAATAAAAAGATAATTTAAGTATGATTTAAATAATAATAAATAATTTAAATAAAGAATGATAAATATTTACATACGTAATTAGTGATTTTTAGTATTTAAAATTTAAAAAAAAAAAAACAAAAATTACAGTAAAGAAAAATAAAGAAAATAGAAAAAAAAAAAAAAAAATTGAATGAATAATAAGTAAATATTGATTTGGAATATAAAATTAAAATTAATGTAAAATTGTCGTAAATTTTTTCCAATTAAATTTCGATGAGGACAAATTATAACAAAAAATCATTTTTTTTTTTTTCGAAATTTCTTTTAAAATGTTCCGTCCAGTACGGTTTTATTTATTTAATTAAAAAAAAAAAAATAATAATGCTTCCAATTTAGCTTCATTTATTATCTTCCAATTTTTTTTTTTTTTTTTAAATTAAAACAATGATAAATTTATTTTTTATTTAAATACAAAAAAATTTAATGTTATCTTGTTTTTAAAAAATAATTATTAATTAAGTCAAGTTGTATATTAATTACTGCACAATATTGTATTTTATTTTGTATGTTTTTTAGTGTTAAAAATATGAGGGAAATAAAAATTGTAAGAGTTGTAGGTTTTAAGGCTGAAACCACGTATACGTATGTGCTGCGGCACCAGACAACTGTGATAGCTCGGTGGGCGGTGCCCAGCCTCCTAATTCATACTCACAAACTTGATAACAGATTTAAAAAAATAATTATTATTATTTAAAAAGACTAAAGTGAAAAAAAAAATAATAAAACAAACTCAATTTTGAAATATTTAAATCACAATTATGATGGTGGCTGATTATTGATAAAATGCAATAATTAAATAAAAATATAATTTAATAACAAAAAGTCCCATCGGTTAATTTAATGTGCAGATAATTTTTTTATTTTTTTTTTTTTACATCGAAAGAGTAATTGACTATTAAACATCGTTGATTAAATAATTTAAAAATCTTTTTATTAACAAAATTTAATTACTCTTTAGAAAAAATTTCTGCACATTTTTTTTTTTTCTATTTCGAAATAAATACTGTCATGTTTTAGTTCAACAAATATTTATAAAATTAATGATAAAAAAAAAAAAATAAACAAATCGAAAATTTGTGTTATTTAAATAACCGAGTTAGAAATATTTCGAAATTTTTTTTTTCTATTCTTTTGTTTATTTTCAAGTTTCGAAATAAAACTCATGTTATAATTTTTGTAATTTCTATTAAATAAATAATAAATATTGTAAAAAAAAAAATTGTAACAATACCTAATTTACGTTGAAAAAAAAAGCCATAATTTCTAACTCGGTTGACAAATTAATGCATTTAAAAAAAAGGCATATAATTAAAATTACTAAACTGTCTATGAAAAAAATAATGAAAAAAAAAAAAAAACTATAAATTTAAATAGATTTTTTTCGTGTACATTAACACCTGTTAATTAAAAATTTTATTATTAATAAATAAAATAAATAAAATGCCATAAAGCTTGCAATAAAAACCTTAAAAAAAAAATAACTTAAAAATAATTATTTTGTTTCACGAATAAAACTAAAAATAAAATACAAATTTTCTTTTTTTTCTAATTAAAAATTTATTATTTATCACACTATAATTATTATTTGTCAAATATTATTATTTTTTTTTGTTAAATAAATAAGTTGTCTAATTTGTTATCGCAATAACACATATATAAATATATTATTTATTAATTTTGTAATTTAAAAATTAAATACCTATTGTATGATTATTGTAACGTTCCATAACTTTGACAATAACTTTAAGAGATGTTTGTAATGAATTTGGTGATCCATCATCATCATTTGCATTAACAAATACTTGCCAAAATGGAAATTGTGAATCTTTATCTTTTTTAACATCCCAATATTCATTTGGACCATCAAATGGTTTTTTCATTCTTAAACAACCATCTTTTTTATCAATAAAAAATAATTCATATTTATTTTTTAATGTTTTACCATTAAATGTAACAACTGTACCTTCATTTGGTACTGTTAATGAATAAACTATATGCTGATCAACATTACGATCATTTAAATCTGGATCATATGCTTGAAATCTACCAATACATTTACCATTATACACAAAATCAGAATAAAAAAATGGACTTTTTATTAATGAAAAATCATCATCTGGTAATTGTATTATCGTTTGAATTGTCGAATTAAATACTGGCTTTGCATCATTTATATTTATAATATTTATTGTTATTTTAGTTATCATCATATTTGTACCATTTGATGCTTTTATTTTTAAATTAAAACTTTTTTTTTTTTCATAATCAAGCAGTTGATTAACACGTATTTCACCAGTTTTTGGATCCATTAAAAAACTTCTATCATTTTCACCAGATATTGTGTATGTTATTTTTCCAGTTAAATATTTATTATCAACTGTTACATTCATTACTGAATCAGTTATTTTTGCATCTTCACGAATTGACGTTGTGTAAATTTTATTTAAAAATTTTGGTGTTAAATTTCCAATATTATTTGAATGTAATTTTCCACTTTTATTAGCAACAATTGAAATTACTGAGAAATTAAAAATTTATAAATTTATTATTGATATTTAAGTTTAATGTAAATTTTGTTTTTTTAAATTTTAAAATATATATTTACCAAATATTTCACTGCACAATAATAATATCCAAATAATTGGTCGATTCATTTTTGTATGATTATTACAATTGTTAATTTACTTTTAAATTAAATAAATGTATTTAATGTATATAACTTTTTTTTTTTTTTCGAACTTGGTCTGACTGCAGACGTAAAATCTTTTGAAAAAAAAATGAGACGTTGTCGAGTCAAAAGTTGATGGTTTAATGTGACTTGTCTGCACATTTTTTCAAATATCAACTCTTGGTATGGTTTTTATTTTGTGAGGGCTACTGAGCACTCCCTGGGAATCTATTAAATTTTATTGTAAAATCAAAAGAAAGGTAGACCAGGTAGAAAGGGGAAAAAAAAATGAAAAAAGAAGAAAGAAAGAAAAAAAAAAAAAAAATAAGAAAAATACATATACCGTAGATAATTACAAAAGTTAAGACCAATGTTTGAGAAAAATTTTTTTCAAACAATGAATGTCAAGGACATCCATCAGATAATGAATTTGTAAACCAAATGTCGCCGTCTTCATGACGCCTGTGTCAGTCTCAGCCGGACCATTGGGAATACTCTTAATCTGTCTTAATCTCTTTCGAAATCTTTCAAAATATTGCTTTTTTCATAGGCTTAAAAATCACACACAGATTATAAAGGTATTTTCATTTAGTTAATAATTAAATGTTTTATTTAAAAAATATTTATTCGTATTTATTTTCTATTTTTTTTGTTTTTTTATTCAATTTTTATTTCGATTACTGTAGACATGTGTATAAAACATTTTTTTTTACATGAAAAATTTTTAATAATAATTCATTAAAAAAAAAAAAAATAACATTTAATGAAGTGGGGTGAAATTAAAAAATAAAAATAATAAATAATAAATAATGTTGAATTAAAATGAAAATTAAAAAAAATGATTAATTAATTAAAAGATCTTATAAATAGATTTTAAAAAAATTAAATCAACATGAAACATTGTCTCGTAAATATAAATAATAAAGAAAAATTTTAACAATGAAATTATAAAATATTCATTATTTTAGTGTAGAAAAAAATTACAGTTAAATATTAATTAAAAAAAAATTAAAGTGCTTTGATTATTTATCAATAATTATTTGCCTATTATTCAGTGAATTTTGTTGATTCTCAAAAAAAAAAAAAATTGTAAATAGTAAAATGGTAATTGATAATTAAAAAAATAAAAATGCAAAAGTATGAGAGAGCGCGGTTAACCCGTTACAAACTTGAAAGGGCTCAACAGGTGAAAGAAGACCAACATATGGAAAGATTAAGCATAAGCTACATCTTTTCCTTAGCTACAACTTCCCCGAAGGGATGCAGCACCCCACCTCTCTCTTAGTATTTATTATCAATTTTTTGTTCATTATATACAAATGATTTTCTACTTCACCACATGTGAGAAAGAGTAATCTAAGTAGATCTATCGGCTAAATTCATAACTAATTATTAATTGCCGAAAATTGAATATCCCCATCCAACAATTGAATAATTAATTTATAAGTTAATTTATTTATTGACTAATTAATTAATTAATTTATATACATTTTTAATAATAATTCATTAAAGAAAATAAAAAAAATAAAATAATAATATTCAGCGAAAGTGGGGTGAAATTGATAAATAAAAATTACAAAATAAGAAATAATGTTTTTTGCCTTTTTTTATTGTGTAAAAATTGATTTTTTTTTTTTTTGTATTAATTATTAGATTAAAAATGAAAATTAAAAAAAATTATTACTCAATTTTATAGTAATTTTCATGTTTTTTTTTTTTATTTATTAATTTTTTTTTTTCAAGGTGTTCATTTAGTCCCACATAATCCTGTATATTTATGTTATTAAAATTAATTTTTTTTTAATTAAAAATTATAAGCACTGGTATATTTATTTATCAATTAAATTAAAAAAAAAAAAAAAAGTATAAATTATAAATTAACTTAAAAACAACATACTGTACACTGGGAAATGTAATTAATGTTTTTTTTTTTCCATCAATTATAATAAGCACATTGTAAAATTAAAAAAATAAATCAAAAAATAAATAATAATTCCTCAGTATGATTTTTAAAATCATGAATTTTTGGAATACTTAAAGACAAAAGAAAAAAAAAAAAGAAAATAATATTTAACAATTCTCAAGTGACTAACAATAATTATTAGAAATATTTCTATTGAAAAAAAAAAAAAACCCCACCCGACTGATTTCGACAAGAAAATAATCAAATGAACAAGAAGTAATTATATTTCTTCTTTTTAAAAAAATGTTCATAGTGTTTTAATTATTGTCCGAGGGCGAATCACATATAAATGGGATTACAAAATGACTAATCATTATAGGCTTGTAACAGGAACAAAATGATTATTGTTTAAATTTCTAATCCTTGTCATTAATATGTGGTCCGCAGCGTTATCCTAACAATCATTAATATTACGATTAAATAATATATCAGATTTTGAATTAACAAACCAAACAATAATAAATGATAAAATAGCAACAGTTCCACCAACAGTCATTGTCAAACGTTCATTTGCTGCTGATGGTTTAAGAAACATTCTAACACTCAATTTTTGCCAAACTGATTCTGTCCACGTTGAATATTTATTAGACTTCAAGTCGTAATCTACCAAAATAAATATACATCAACATAAATATTTTAATAATAAATTAAAAATTTAAAAATATATATTTACCTTCAATTAAAAATGCTGGACTAATTGCTCTTGAATATTTAATATTATTTTTAATACAAATTCCTTTTGAATCATATCCACTCAACCATGCAAATTTATGTGGAACACATTCTTGTGATGTCATATTTGGATATTTTTCACTAGTTAAAAATATCATTAATCGTCCAGTTACTGATGTTATAGCATTTTGGTTTGATTCAACACCAACATACAATGGAAATACTGGATTTAAAAAATTTACACCAAATGGTGATGATGCAACGAATAAATTACATTTTTCATCTTCTAAATAACATGTTAGTAATTCTTTAACTAGATCTTCAACTATTGTTTTATTTATTACTTTTGTTGGATCATCATTTGTAACATATTTATATAGAGAATCACCAAGTTTCATTGCAATATTTGCTAAATTAATATGTAAATCACCTCTGTAAACAAAAAAACAAAGCAAATTAATTACTGACCATATCAAAAAGTATTTTTAATCTCACAATAATTAATAATTAATAAATAGTAATTACGTAATATTTGTTGTTTCAGATGTATCAAAAATACCACCATAATATTTATTGACAAATTGTTTACCATGACTAGCAATAACAACAGCACTTATATTTGGTTTTTCACGTAAAAAACTTTGTATTGAAGCTGGTGGTATACTACCAACAAGTGTATTATTATCATCAAATTTTAGTGAATTTTTAATATCATCAATTAATTCATTTCCATTATGATTATTTGCATGAAGAAATAATTTTTTATCACCAAGTTGTCCAAGTTCAATAACAGTTTTAATTTGATCAAGTTTTAATTGACCACTAGAAAAACCATCGTTATTATTATTTTTTAAATCATAAATAAATTTACTTGATCCAATATAATCAAAGGATTCACCATTAAATAATGTAAACAAAACATTTTTAGCTAGAAAAAAAAAGAAGAATAATTACAATTAATTTATTATAATTAATAATGTATTTATTAATGTACTTACAGTTAATAGTTGCATTAAGTTGTGTTAAATAATATGCAGTTGCAATAAGTGTTACAAAACCAGTAACAGCACTATTTGCACCAGGTGAAATACCATCAAATAATGATGTTGCATCAAATTTTGCAGTAACAATAACAACTGATTCTGATTTATTTGTTAGAGGTGATAAGGGCAAAAAAATATTTTCATCACCAAGTGGATCACAAAATCTTGTTGGATTCATATACAAAGATGGATTATTACGTCTCATACATGTCTCTGAATTAACAGCAGAATACATAAAACTTTGCATTTCTAATGCACATAAAGAACGTTCATTTTGTTTATCAATATCATGATAATTGTATTTTATAAAACAGTCTTTAATTGTTTTGAATAATTCATCATTCTGTAATAAAATAAATTATAATGAATTAATGATAATTGATGATTGAAAGGACAATTTAATGTAATCCTTACCTTCATGAAAAATATGGGAAATGGCCAATCTTCCAGGAGGAAATTATTTCCATATGGATTCCATGGTTTATCAGCATTACATGATGTTGGATTACCAGAATATCTATTGGGACATGTACTTTCTGGTGAATAACCATTTGGTAATTTGGACGGATCAGTATCATTTGTTTTGACAACTAATACACCATTTATTTTATTTGTTTTACGTAATCTAGACATAATGTCATTTTTAAATAATGAAAATAATAAAACTGCTGTGTATAAACCAGCTGTAGCATTTTTTTCCAGCCATAAAACATCAGTTTCATTTTCAATCATATGAATAATACCAACACTTCCTTCTCTACTTGCTGTAATTTATAAATAATTTATTTATAACCTCATTTTAATTATTTATAATTAATTAAACTTACAAGAACAGCCAAATTGATGAGTTCCATTGTGACGACGAAAACAAGGTGTAACACCATCAATTGTTTTGTATATCATATCTTTTATTCTCTCTCCAGATACTTGAAATAAATCAACAATAATTATTTTATTAACAAGCCATGATTATTATTTATTTATTTATTATTTGGATTTTTATAAATTAAATATTAGAAATTTCATTTGTTTTAATAAGCAATTTTTTATTGTATTTACCTGTTGTTAAAACAAGAAGAAATAAAAGAAGTTTTAAATCTACAAATTTTATCATTGTTTATATAATTTTTTGTGTTTATGTTTTTAATTATTGAACTGTCAAAATAATTGGATGAAAAAAAATACCGCCACTGACAAGACATAAATAAAAAGAGAGAGAGAAAAAAAATACACATTTAAGTACCATTTTCAATGTTGACGACATGAATTTTGTAAACTTGTCTTTACATTTTTTAAAAAAAATATGTAATTGTTAAAATTTATTTTTTATTTTATTTTTTTTATAAAATGAATCAACATGAAACATTGTCTCGTAAATATAAATAAGTAATAAAGAAAAATTTGAACAATGAAATTATAAAATATTCATTATTTAGTGTACAAAAAAATTACAGTTGAATATTAATTAAAAAAAAATTAAAGTGCTTTGATTATTTATCAACAATTATTTGCCTATTATTAAATGAATTTTGTTGATTCTCAAAAAAAATGGTAATTGATAATTAAAAAAATAAAAATGCAAAAGTATGAGAGAGCGCGGTTAACCCGTTACAAACTTGAAAGGGCTCAACAGGTGAAAGAAGACCAACATATGGAAAGATTAAGCATAAGCTACATCTTTTCCTTAGCTACAACTTCCCCGAAGGGATGCAGCACCCCACCTCTCTCTTAGTATTTATTATCAATTTTTTGTTCATTATATACAAATGATTTTCTACTTCACCACATGTGAGAAAGAGTAATCTAAGTAGATCTATCGGCTAAATTCATAACTAATTATTAATTGCCGAAAATTATATATCGTGGAATATCGCAGGCGACAACCCCACCCCCTCCTGCAAACAATTAAATAATTAATTAATTAATTAATTATTTATTTATCTATTAGTTAGTTTATTTATTTTTTTTTATTTTTTTGTTTGTTTATTTGCAAAAATACATTGAAAAATTTTTCATCTGAAATTTAATATTACGTTAATATATAAAGATCAAATTTATCTATGCAACTTTTACTTAAAAATAATAATTATAATTATAATTAATGATTTACCGTACGACCTTGCAATAGTAAATTTAAAGTCACGTGCAATTTTCGAATGGCATTATCACGTGATTTAATAAACACGTGCAACAGCCAATTTATTTATAGAAAATTTAAATTTATATTATTAATTTTCCATCAACACAATTATAACATAATTAATTATATTTATTTATAATTAATTTACCATATATTCAAATTCGAATTATTTAAAAAATGCTAGAATAGTTGAAAATTTATTTATTGGAAATGAAAAATTGATCGAATTACTATTGAATAATTTGCAAAACAACGGGACATGTTTTCCTTTCATTTGTGAATTTAATTTTTAATTCAACACGTGATGGAATAAAAGTATGTCATGGCTGCAATAACATGTTCACGTGAACGGCCTACAATTTTTTACCCCCATCGATGATATCAATTTATTTAAAAATAAATATTTAAAATCCAATCGTTATTTCAATGGAATAATTCTTCTGTTATTTTAGGTACCTTTCAAATGCCATTTTAATATATCCCCTTCTTTTAAAATCCTACTTGCTGTTGATATTATTTTTATACTTTTTAAAATCAGTATCAACTTGATCAACTACAGCTAAAGACATCCTTTAATTATTCAAAGTAAATATATATATTTTTTTTTAAAACAATACTTTTATTTATATTTTTTTTACAGATGCTAGCGTTGGTTAATTATCAATTAGATGAAATTCAAAATGAACCACAAGATAAACTAAAATTTCAAACATTATCAATAAATGAAAATTCACAAAATTTCGATCTACAGAAAAATCAAAATAAGACAAAATTTCATAGATTAAAAATTGATGAATCTTGCAGTATTTCAACAGGTTGTATTCTAAAAAAATTAAAAAATTAAAATAATATATTTATAATAATTACAGGTGTTTTAAAAATAATTAAACAATCATATTTTCTTCGAGAATTATCACTACTCTATTCTCAATTAAATGAAGAATTAATTGTGATGATCAGTGATGATGATCATGTCCCTTTGGAAACGTTGAGAATTCAGGCTGATTCAGAGACGAAAATAAATTCAAAAATAAATGACAAAACTTGGCAAAGACTTGGTGATCATTCTCCAAATTTGAATTTAATTATGTAAGATGATATAATAACAATGATGAATGATTTTGTAATTTAATTTATTTACATCGACAGGACATTGTATGTGGATGATGATGAGGATGATAGCTGTTTGATAAATTCATCAATACCAATAACTCATTTACAACTTGAAGGAATTTCATCAGCTGTTTTGCTTCGTAAAATAAGTGAAAATTGTCTTAAACTTGTTGAACTTGTTGTTGGTTCATGTACAAGTGATGGCCCAATTGATGATGAGTTGATAAGTCTATCAAAAAATTGTTTAAAACTAACAGCTGTTGGTATTGGTGATTGTGAAATTACGTGAGTATTTAAAAATTCATAAATTATATTAAATTATAAATTAATTGATTTAATAAAATAATTTTATGTTTAAAAGATGTTCTGGACTTGTGGAATTTGTCGAAAATTGCAATGAAAGACTCAAATTATTTTACGTATGGGAAACTTCAATAATTGAAGATGAAAATTTTGATATTTTAACAGCAACAAAAAAAGTTTCTTATTTATTAAAACGTAATTGGACTCCAGAATATATTTCTCCTTGGTAAATTTTTATAATCATTTATTTAAATAAATTTAATGGTAATTTTTTTATTTTTTTAAATTACATTTGTAAGTTGATTGCATACCCAGTATTATTATAAACAAAAAAATAATAAATAAAAATACATAAATTTTGTATAATTATAACAATTTATATTTTACAAAAAAAAAATATAAATTTTTATTTAAACAATGACAAATGTTTCAAGAAATGATTTCTAAAAAAAAAAAAGAAAAAAAATTACTAATTTCTTTCGATATGCATGATTAATTCTATCATTTTTTTCGATTTTTTTTTTTCGTATTTTCTATGGTAATTATGCAACAATTTCTGTACATCAACACAGAAAAAAAATTAAAAGTTATTGATTATAATTAATTAATATATTTTTAGTTTTTATTGATTGAATTTTTTTCTTTTTTTTTTTCTTTACTAATACTGGCCTATCGAATGAGGCCGTCAGTCTTTCGTTCCAGCTTAATAACATTTTAATTTAATAAACTAGATTATATTTAAAAATTGAAAAAAAATTATTATTATTATTTAAAATAAATTAACCAATATTGTCTTAATAATTAGGCAATAAGAAATTTAAAAAACAAAATTTGAGATAATTATTCATTGTAAAAAAAAATGAATAAATTTTATATTTTAGTTAATAATAAATTGTAAATAAATAATTGTTAGTTTTAAAAAAACAAAAAGTAATTATTTTAATTGAAAAATAATTTAAAACTGGAAGAACCGACAGTGAGCTAGCACCAGATGATTGATTATTTTTTTTTCTTTTTTTGAAATTGGCTAGACAAATTTTTTTTGTCCAACTAAATATATTAAAACTAAATAAACAAAAAGAAATAAAAAAAAATATTATTTACACTTAAACGGACGGTTGTAACATTAATTTTTTTCCTAAAATAATATGAAATTTTTTATTTAATTAAAAAGCTAGATTTTATCTTAATTTAAAAACTATATTAATCAAAATTAAATGAATATTAAAAAAAAAAAAATCAGTCAATCATTATTTTGATTGAGTTAAATATATAATTAAAAAAAAAAATAAAAAAAAAAACAAATATTTTAATCTACTTAGCCATTATTTCTTTGATCGAAATTAACAAGAATTTTTTTTTTTTACTTACAAGTTTTCTTTTTGTCTCTATACACATATATATATTTTTACACTCTATTGATTATTATCTTGAAATGTCAAATTGTTTATTCAATCAAGATGAGAAAAAAAAAATCCACAACCATGATATTTATGTGGTTTATATTTGATATAAGCCACGAGTATCAATCAGGCAAATCAATTGATATAATAGGCACAACAGGTTTCATAAGATCAATTTTTTTAATATGCTTTTCATGTTTATCATTAATTATTGGCTCTGATGTTGGTTGATCATTGTCACTTCTTGGCTGATAAGATATATTTCCATATTCTTGTAACAATGGACACAAGCCAAGAAGAAAATGACAAAATTCTTTTCTTATTCCAAACCACCCTAAGAATAAAAAAATAAATAACAATTTTGCTAATAGGTATAATATAATTTTTAAAATACAAATATGACTTACATTTATTGCCACCTTTTGCACCAAATGACATGAATATCAGAGTAACATGAGACAACAAAAGTGGTGCAGCAACAGTTGTATAATTTAATGATATATCACCATCTAATTTTTTCGATAGTAAAACCTAAAATAAACAAAGGTAATATTAATTATAAATTTATAAATTAATAAATAATATAATGATTATGATGATTACTTGAAAAACAATCATTGGCACAACGAGAAATGTATATGCAAGAGCTGAATTAACTGAATTTGCTCTAACTCTTGCATTAACTTGTGGAGCTCTTAATAATGCAGCAGCAATAATAATTGTATATAAAACAGCAATAAGTGATAGACACAATAGTGCCCAAAATGGTACAAATACAACTTCCCAACTCCATGTTATTAAACCATCAAGTTTTAATGCAAGAAATATAAATTGTAGAACATTAACAGCACAAAATAATTCAAGCTCAAATGTACGATCATGTTTAACAGCCCAAATGCAAACCTCAAAGAAAAAAAAGTAAAATATTATAGTAATTATTTAAACAATATTTAAATATTAAATTAATTATTTTAAACTTACTGCTATTGATACAATTGATATAAATATTAATGGTATAAATACCAATATCCAAATGTGTCTTTTAGATTCTAATTTATCACAAACTAAAAGTTCAAACATCAATAGGATTAAATGTAGTGCAAGTGTTATGAGCATTGCTTTATAATGAACATAGGCATCACCCTCAAGACGTGAATGAGGATGTCTCCACCAGACAAAACTTCCAACAGTTGCACCAGCTATAACCATACTTTTCCATATCCATATTGGAGTAAATATTGACCAGTAACTCCATTCAATATAATTATCCAAACGAAGAGAAAATAATATTGTAAATATCATCATACAAGTGTGTACTAGAAATTTGCTAAAAAATTAATAAACAAATTAGATATTATTCAACAGTTTAAAAATTATCAATGAAAATATTTGTTGATAATTTAAATATTATTCAATTTATTATTGTTTTTTTGTTTTGCATTGACAGATGTTGATGAGATGAAAAATTTCTTAGAAAAATTAGTAAAAACAAAAATATATTTTTGTATGTTTTTTTTTTTTAAATTAGAAATTATATTTACCTTGGATTAAAATTCTGGAAAAGTGTTTGTAAATTCATGGTTATGCACTCTTTGTTTTTTTAGAAAAAATTATAATAATAAATGATTTGTAGGCCTTGAAATAATTATGATGAATTTAGTTTGAATAAATAATTATTGTAGTTTGATGTTTCATGTTTAGTTTATTGATGCCAACATTGTTCATTTTTTTTTTTGGAGCATTATTTGGTGTTTTAATTATTGTTAACAATATTTTTATTTTTTTATACACATATTAATTATTATTGTCAGTGATTCATCACATGGGATTGGGATTTAGAACTTTGAACTAACTGAAGTTGGCTGTGCATGATATATCGTATTTCTCTCGCGCGCGATTACTTGTCGTTTCGATTATCTAAAGTTGTACAAGAATTTAAACAAAAAAAAAAACAATAAAAAAAAATAAGAACAATAAAAAATCTATTTTTGAATTTTATTAATGTTGTTTAAAAAAAATAAAATCTATAAAATGTATTTATTATTTTTATATACGTTTTATTTTTCAACTTTTTTTTAAAGATAAAAAAAAATATGTTTATAAATAATTTTTATTTTTTTTAAAAAAGTTATTTATTTATTTCAAAAATATTTATTTGTCAATAATTGATTATTTTAATTGACTGTTTTTTTCAAATAAAAAATAACAAGTATCGAAATAATATTTACAGTTTAACTAATTAGGTCATTAAATATTATTTTTTAAATGTTTTCTTTATCAAAGATTTTGTTATTTGTATTTCAATATTCGGTGATTAAGTGTATTGATAGAAAACAGGATGGACATGATTTTAACAAGTGAACAAACGTTTGTCACCTTATGACCTATATTAAATTTAAAAATATATTTTAAATAAATCTATAAAATCAAAAGTTATTGATAGATTTAGGATTGATTATTATTTTACATTAGAAAAAATATCAGTCGAATTTCAACCTTGGTAGAAAAATAAAATATTAAATTCTACCTGTGTTAAAAAACAATAAATTTTTAATTATTTATTTGCAAATAAAAAGAAAATATTTTAGATAAAGTTTAGTTACGATTACCTAGAAATTATTTCAACCTTCAAAAATTATTATTAATCATTTGGATATAGTGTTTTTGCAACTTGAAAATTTTTATTGTTTTATAAACATTCGTGGGGTATTATTTAAAAAGTTTAAAAATATTTAATTAATATAAAAAAGTGATTGATTGAATTATACATAATTATTAATTAAATATGTTTTTAATAAAAAAATGTTTAATTATATTTTTTTCAATTGGAATTTTTTCAAGTAAAGGTAAAGGGATAATTGAATTTTTCTTTTTCTTTCTTTTTTTAAATTTAACAAATAATATTATATATAAAAAAAAATACAAGTTTTAATTAACTAACAATTCATGTTTTATTTATTTTTTTTATTCGAGTTTTTATGGAAAAAAATTGGGCAAATTTAATCGACCCTGGTTTTAAAAATACCGGAAATAATATATCGACCTGGGAAAATGGAATTTATCTAAAAGAAATAAAAAACATTAACGACATACTAAAAAATAATTCCACGTTGGCAATTTTTGAAATGCCAATTTATTTTTTAAATAGTAAATTTGAAAATTTACAATTAATTAAAAATACAAATGTATGTAAAAAAAAAATTATATTATCAATTAAATATTTAACAATAAATTAATAAAATTTATGAAATATAATTTACAGATTATGAAAAATATGATGAATTCATTTGATGAGCTAATTGAAAATGAAATTCGTGAGGAAAAAAATAAACTAACAAACATCAATGAAGAAGATAATGAAGTAATTACTTTTTTTTATAATAAAAAATAAATTAATTCCTCATTATGATTTATAGATTTACACAAATATTTTTATCTTTTACAGATAACAGGTTTTGTTCCTTCTCCCTGGGCTTCAGTGGGACGACTGCATTCATTTAAAAAATATAAAAAATCTGGATTGCCAGAAAAATATAAAAATGAAATTTTAAATTTCAATGAATCACTTCCGCTGAATTTTACTATACCTAAAAAAATATACCCAGAAATTTTAATTGTCGTTGATTATAATATTTATGAAAAATTTGAATATAATTCAACAAAAGCAATTTTGTATATTCTAACATTTTGGAACAGTGTTGATTTGAAATTTCGACGATTGGAAAATCCAAGTTTCTCTCTAAATATTGTTGGAATTATTTTTGCCTCAGATGAAAATTCATTGATTTATTTGTTAGATAATAATGACAGCAATAATGAAGATGAGCTCTTAGAAAAATGTGGAATATTTTGGTTTAAATATAATCACATAATTCCAGTTGATAGTTATGACATTGTCATCACAATGACATCGTAAGTTTACAGTAATTTTTAATACATAAATTTTATCATTTAAGATATTTCAAATTATCATCTTTTGTTTGATTTATTCTATACTTTTCTAACAACAATTTTATCAATTTTTTTCTTCAATTTCTTTTAGATCTTCGCTGCCAAATAGAAAACTCGGTAAAGAGAAATTAAAAATACAATTTTAAAATTAATTAAATTAGTTAATTAAATTTATTTTAATTCATTTTGCAGGTCTCTCGTATCATTCTGGTGCTTGCCACTATGATAATGGTAAAAAAATCATGAAAAAAATTGGAATTATTCAAGATCAAGGTGGTTACGATGGGATTCAAACAGCTGTAGAAACTTTGGCTCGTTTGTAAGTGCCTAAAAAAAATATATAAATCATAAAAAACAATAAAAATTATAAATTAATTATAGATTTGGATCAAATTACGATGACGAAAGAATAAAAGAAAGAAATTGTCCATTTAATGATGGTTTTATAATGTCAAATCGACACTTAACAATAAATTCATCTGATTTTTCAAAATGTTCATTAAAAGATTTTCAAAAATTTCTCAAGTAAATATTTATTAAATACCTTTCTACAATTTATTTATAATAAAAACCTATAATTATCAAATTTATTCTAGTTCAAATCCATCATGTTTATACAATGAGCCAATAATTGGCAATAAAATACCTCGTTATTTACCAGGTAAATTACAAAATCATGATAATCAATGTAAAAAAATTGAAGGAACAAAAAGTTGTCCAGTACCAAGTAATCATATATTTTGTCAACAATTAAAATGCATTGAAAAAGGATCTAAAAATAATTGCAAAGCCATGACAGCCGGTGCAGCTGATGGAACTTTATGTGAAGAAAATTCACATTGTCTTCATAATCGATGTATTATCAATGAATAAAAAAAAATAAATTTAACAATATAAAATTTACCATTTAAAAAGTACAATTAATTTTTATTTTGAAACTTTTTTTTCTTATGTTTATTCTATTTAAAAAAATAGATCGAGTAGTCATTATTCAAAAAAAAAAAAAATATATAATATTAATAATAATCATAATAATAGTAATAATAATTGAAAGTGTTTTTTTTTTTTTTTTTTAAATTATCAACAAATGATTAAACATCAATGGCATTTGCAATTAATACCCAGCCACCAATTAAAAGAGCTCTAAAACTTTCGCTCCAGCTTGATAGTGTATAAATGAGAAGAACAAAAAACATGATTTTTGTGATAACATCAACCCACCACATGCTGAAATATAAAAAAAATGATAATTATAAATTTAATTTAATAATGATAGTGATTTTAATAGCTAAAAAAAATTTACACTCTCATGTGTCGTCTTGCTGCTGGTAGTGTTTCTGGTGGTTCATTTAAAATATAAATACGAGCTGCTCTAATACATGCTTCAAAATAATCATCAAGATCCAAATCATCACCGTGTAATTGATAATTAATTTTTTCTCTTTCATTAAATTTATTTCTTATAACAGTTATATTATCATTTTCAAAATCCCATTGATTGTTAGCATAATATTCAAATACTTCAAAACCTTTTTGAATTCTTCGATGAACACGACACATTCTAAAATAAATAAATAATTTAATAAACAATTAATAATATTAATTAAAAATAATTATAATTACATTGGTTTATGACCAGCAAGAAATATCATTGTATCAATAAAATATGCTGGTATCATGTGAAACAATAAAACACATATATTATGAACAAATTTTGATTGTTTCATGCTACCACCTGGATACCAAACAACTCCATTTAATGGTACTTTTTCAGTAACTTTACGACCACGATCAATGATTTCTCTCCATGTAACCTATTTTAAAAAAAAATACATTTTAATTATTAATAAATAAACTAAATTAAAAATAGAAAAAAAAACCATTACCTTAAATTCA
This sequence comes from Aphidius gifuensis, assembly GCF_014905175.1. NCBI lineage: Eukaryota > Metazoa > Arthropoda > Insecta > Hymenoptera > Braconidae > Aphidius > Aphidius gifuensis. The sequence continues at coordinate 2,044,769 of NC_057793.1, forward strand.
CGACTACTTGTAAGATTATAAACTCTTCTACTTTGATCTTTGCAATAAATAAAATTCCATGTTGCACCAAGAATAGCATTAACAGCAATATCAACTGGTAAATAATCAGCATATCCACGTTCATCACAATGCATTGTTCTGATGACACCTTTACCAGCACCAATTAATAAACCAGTTGGTCCATTCATGTTGTCTGTCCAGCCAGGTATTGGTTCTTTCCATACTGGTATCACAATACTTGGACTAAAATATATTAGTAAAATTATTATATTTTATTTGAAAAATTTATTTTTATATTTAAATTTATTTACCGAAGTATTACTGATGGTATAACAGTCATTGATTCTTCAACAAGACCTTCTGATAGTGCTTTTGTAAATGCATATGTGTTTGGTAAATTTCCAAGTATTTTTGCTGTCATTGCTTCAACAACATCATCATCCATCCATTCAACACATTTTATTATTTTATGAGGATCTGCTGGAGGTGGATATGGCTTTTCTTCAAGTACCTATTTTCATTAATTAATTTAACAATTAAATTTTTAATAAAGAAATCTTTTTTCTATGAAATTTTTCTACGTAGAAATTTTACTAATATTTTTAATTATTAAAAAAATAATTTAACATAGCTGCTAATAGTAAAATTGAATAAAAATTGTTTTAAAATTACTGAGATAATTATTTTTATAATCGTGTTTTTTTTTTTTAATATTGTAACACGCTTGATAATTTTTTTTATAACATTAAAATTATTTTGCAATAATTATGTTACACAAACAGCATTAATGTTTTTTTTTTTTAAATATGTTAATCAAACTAGTGGGTCAATGTTTACATGTCTATTTGAGTGTTATTATTATTAAATTAACTAACTTTCTCTTCAAGATGACAATAAGCAGTACTTATGTGTGCAAACATCTCCAAATTTTTCATTTCTTTGGCAAGATCTAGCATGTTTCTTGTTCCACGTGTGTTTAGTAAAACAGCTCGTTTTAATAATTCATCAAATCTAAAAGAAAAAAATAATATACAAATATGTTCTTTCATCTTTTGATATTAAATTGTATTATTTTAAATTTAAATGCAAATATTGGAATTTCATTGGAGAAAGGAGCTTGGATATTTAATTCTTTTGATTAGAAAAAAAAAGAAAAAAAATTAAAATTTCCATTTAATATGTTGATTCACGTTTGCATCACAAATTAAAAAAAGGTTTTTTTTTTTTTAAATTGACACTTGACTTCCTAGATAATCAACAACTAAAGCTCAAGGTGAAAAATAGATAAATTATATTTTTTTTTTTGTAATGATGATTTATGAATTCTATAAAGAAAAATTGTTGCCTTTTTTTCGATTTTTTTTCACTCAATTTCTTCATAGAAGTGTGCTGTTTATATGTGTCATTAATTATTATTTTTTTTTTATTTACTACCTTACTGTTGCTGCTGCATGATAAACAATACTAATTTTTTCACAAAGCATATTTCTGTCTTCGATTGAAATTCCAAGCCCAGGAAGTGAAACATCGCCATTGACAATGCCGACAGTTTTATGCATCGTTTCTAAGCCACGTTGATTTTTAACTTTTTCGAAAAGCTAGATTTAAAAAACAAACAAAATAACATGTTATTGATGAACTCAATTATACTAATGGAAAATAATATTTATCAACAAAAAAATCAGCCAGGAAATCATTAGGTAGAAATTAATTTTATTTACTTTTTTTGTACAACCGTTATTGTTTGATTGTTTGAAAATAAAAAAATTATAAAAGATCATTACTTATTTTTTAAAATGACCCAAGAAATCACCTTTTGCTTATTTAATTTATTTGTAAAATATCTGCACATGGAAAACTCTTTTTTTTATATAAATTTTTTTCAAAAATATTTATTTTCCATCAGAATTACGTCAAGTGTTTTTTCAAATTCAATTTAAAGTATAAATAATTTAAATGAATTTCAGGATATTTATAATTTCTTTTCAATAAAAATTAAACAGATAAATTATAAAATTTCTAAATACATCAAGAAGATGTCAATTGAATAGAAAAAAAATTTCTAAAATGTTGCAGCTGTTGATCGACAACAGCATAATGTAATTTAAAAATTTATTATTGTGTAACAAAATCATATGATGTGGGAAAAATATATTTTCTTTAAGAAAATAAATAAACTAAATTATAAAAAAAAATTCTTCATCGAAAAAAAAACGACAAATATATTTTAAAAATCGAATGAATAATAATAAAAATTCAAGCAAAAATAATATAATAAAATAATACAAGTATAGAAATAATTTTAATACAAAAAATAAAAATAAATAAATTAAATGTTTATTTAAAAGTGCTCAGAATGACTTTGCATTTCATCATCGAAATATTTTCATGTGTGGGTATACGCGAGTCAATCGAGATCTACAATAAAAATTGCATATATATTTTTTTAAAAATATTTAAATTTTTTTTTAACTTCTGTTTACAATGTGCAATATAAATTTCTAGATGTTTATAATTTTTATAATGTTTATAATAGACAGAGAGAGACAGGCCAAGGAGCATACAGTGAGAGTAAATTAAATAAATTAAATAAAACATGTTTCGAGTATTCAAGTAGTGGCACTTGACATCTCTTGCCTCATTTATAATTTATCATTGTTGTTATTATTTTACAATTGTTTATAAAAGGTGAATAATTTAACTGTAAGGATAAGCATCAAATTGACTTGCCATGTAGTAAAAACAAAATTTAAAAAATAAATAAACCTTTTTTTTTTCTTTTTCATTTGACTCATTATTTTTTTAAAAAAATATAAAACTTTTATATCGTAATTTTATAGAAAAACACGTTTTAGATAATTGTTATTATTGGTAATTAATATTTGTATACTTTCAAGTTGAAATTAGAATATTATAAAATAATTTAAACGTGATAAATTAAATTGAAATATATAATTCACTGTCACGCGATCATCATTTTGAATAAACTCAAAATTTCAACGTTTTTTTTATTTTTATTTTTTCAATCGCGCAACAGGTTGTTAGTTCCAGCTGGTATCATCATCTTGAATAAACGTATTTTAGTATAATTTTTGTATTTTTCCTTTAGAAAAAAAAAAAAAAATGATGAAAAAAAAAATTTTAACTAATTTTTTACACGTGGCGATAGAAAAATATTTATTCTACGATATTATGATGATGAAAATAAAAAAAAAGGAGGTTGATTAAGAAATACCAATGATTGTATATTAAAAATTTAAAAAATAAATAAAATTGAATCGACTGAATCAACGAATATTTAAAATTCAAACGCAAATGGGAAATTTCGACCTGTTGGCCTTGTTTTACTTTCTGAAAATTATACGTTACAGTGTGGTATACTTAAAACATCATTTAGTTTGTTATTACGTTAAATAATCGTAAGAAAAAGTAAAAAAAAAAAATTATATATATATGTGACATAAGTTTTGCCGGTAAGTACTTTCACCAGACATGATAAAACACGTCCTCACATCTTTACTCATTCTCTCATCGAGGCCTTGACTCTGTTTTCTGCAAATACGAGAACAGAAAAAGCAAAAATCTCTTGGCTCTCATTCATTTTCAATATTATTATTTAAATAATATTTATTCAATAAATTATAAATAAATAACTTTTTTACTAATGTTTTTAAACACAATAAATATGAAAAAATTAAAATGAAATTTTTTAATTTTTATACTCACTGCTGAATTAAATATTTCATCAAGACGATGTTTTGGATCTTTTCCTTTTTTTGGTCTTACTAATAAGTATATTTTTTCAATTTTTGGAATACAACGTAAAAATTTTTCCACCAATACTTTTCCAAGAAATCCAGTACCACCGGTTATCAATATTTTTTTACCCTCAAACATATCTGCTATCCGATCAGGTAATTCTTCTATTTTCGTTTCCGTCATTTTTCTTAATTATCTGTAAATAAATTTAATTATTTCAATTAATAAATTGCCTTAAATTTATCACAGAAAAAATTACCAACAAATAACAATTAATATCTAAAATGAATATTTCGTTAATTTCGAAAATTGTGGTTTTTAAATTTTCATCATATAGTGTATATTAAATCGGTATTTGTAAAAATAAAATTAATATAAATAATTAGCTACTGAATTTAATGGCAATTTATAAAATAAACATAAAATCATATGGAATGTAAATTGTTGGTTATTACTACTACGTGAAGAAAATAAGATTAATAGAAAAAAAATTACAGAAAGAGTCAAGGCAAAGTTCTCTGTTAAAAGACCAACAATTTATTTAAATTACGATCACTGGGAACGTTTACTGAACCTGGCTAGATATTACATAGAAATATTTATTTATATTTTTTATTTAATTTTATCTTATTTATTTATTTTTCTAATCATGTGCAAAAAAATGACCGAGTAATTACGACAGTAAATATTTTTTAATTATTTTTTTTTGTTTATAATTATTATTATTATTATAATATTTATTTATATTTTTTTTTTCACTGAAATATTTATTTTTCATCTATTATTTTTCTATAGAAATTAATTATTCATTTTTCATTTTATTATTAAATTCAAAATAATAATTTGAAATTTTTTTTTTTTTCGATTTTTTTTTTTAGATATTTTTAGCTAATTGGCTTATAAGTTTTTTATGAAATTTTTTATTTCTATTAATTGTGGTTAATCTTGATCTTAAAATTTCATATATCATTGATTCTCTTTCGAAATAATTATAATTTTATTTTTTCATAATAATTTGTAACGCGTGTATTTGGCAATAAAAAAAACTGGTTTTCATATGCAATTTGATAAATGGGTTTTACATAGAGGTCATTGTGAAGATATTTAAAAAATAATTATTAATAAAATAGTTACAATAAATGTGCATACAAAAATCATGAGAAAAAAAAAAAATAACATGTACATTTATTTTTTGTTTCAAATTAACGTCAAATATCTTTAAAGGGAATTGAGAAATTCAGGTATTTTTTTATTTTTTTATGTAATTAGAAAGGTCTTTTTTTTTTTTTTTATTATAGTATTTAAAATCAGGTGAATAGAGTCGTAATTCTTTCAAATAATATATTATAAAATTGCTGTTACAATTAAATAATCGTAAATAAAAAAAAATATATATTAAAAAAAAAAGAAAAAGTATGGATTTCTTATAAAATTGAAAGTGAATTAATTAATCTCTTGTTTCCAAGATTAAACATTCTTCTTATTGACGAAATTTTTTTTCAAATGTCAACATCATTCAACTACTTTTTCAAAAAAAATAATACGATGATTTTATAATAAAATTATGCAATATAAATTATTTAACAAAGAAATCAGTCAAATGACAAATCAAAAAAAAAAAAATTTCAACAAATGTAACAAATCATATTTTTGAATAGTAAAAAAATTAAAAAAAAAATATATTAATACTAATAAAAACACTATCCACTTTGGCACATTGAAATTTAGTGCAAATAAATTTTTTCATTAATAAAAATTCACTTACATTTACAATTAAATATCAACACTTTAAATTAACAAAATACTAATTTTAAAAAATGAATATTTAACGTATATTTTGACAAATATTAAGATGTTAATTTTTTTATCAAAAGTTTAAAATTATAAGTAAAAATATTTGAAATAAATTTTATAGTTTATTTTTTTTTTCAAATTTAAATGTGAACGAATGGTTGGTCGATCACCGACTGAACAAATTCAGACAAAAGTCACCAAGCTCAGCTCAACAACGTAAACGTTTGTGTGTTGAGATAAGTCAAGAAGTGAGTTGGTTTGTATTTGGTTTGTAAGGCTAAGAAAAAAAAAAAATAATATTTTAAAAAAACAACATAGTTAATTTATTGAGTTTATAATCATATTCAACGTATCAAAATAATTTACGACATAAAATTCAAGCTGTTTTCTAAATTCTATGGCTATTGACTAATTCGATTATTTAAATTTAAATTTTTCAATGATAGAGGTCAAAATTGCAACGGATATTTCGATTTTACTAATTTTAATAATTTTTTGCTTTATCATTTTTTTAAAACAGGTTCCAAAAGAATGCATGACGTTAAATTTTCATGATGAAATTTGATCAAGGTTATTTTTAAATATTATTTTTAAATATACATAATTATTATATTTTTATATTTGATATTAAATATAAATAAATATCAATAAAAATATTGTGAATGATAAAAAATTGAATAAAAAAATTATAGAAATTTTTTATTCTTCATTGATGGATTTTAAATTTTTTTTTTTTGAAAATTCTTTATTGTTGATTGATGATGATTATAATTATTTATATTTGATAAATAATAATATACTTGTTGTTGTTTATATTTGAAAAAATAATATATGGAAAAAAAATTTAATTAAAATAATTTTTTTAAGGTTTGATTGACATCCCTGTTGAATTTTTTATTTATCTTAAAAATAAAAAATTCAAGGTAGACGTTTGAAAGTCACTGTATCTGAAGGTGAATAGAACAAAAAAAAAATTTTTTTAAATATCAAAATGATTGTAAACAACAAAATAATAATTATTTTTTCTAATTATTTTTCTATTTAAATTATTATTTTAAATAAACTTGAAAATGTAATTTTTTTTTCTGTTGATATTATTTCAAGGTATTTTTCGTTTTTTATATTATATTTTATATTTTTAGGCTTTCACTAATTTAATCTGCAGCAAATGATGAGTGACGAAAATGATATAATATACAGCCAGTAATTTTTTTATATTTTTTATTTTATAATTTAGATAACAAGTGAAATTTTACCATGAAATTTTGATGAAATAAAAATTTTAAAAAAGTATATTTTATTTATGTAAAAACAAGTTTGTCTATTATTATAAATTTGGGGTTTTTATTTATTTGAATAATCAAGACAATTCCAGTAATTTTTATAAAGAAAAAAAAAATAAAACGTAATAATTTCGATTAAAAATTTGCCTGAGATTTCGATGGAATTTAATTTTGTTTCAAAATCGAGATATTTATGTAAATTTAATGATCAAAAAGTTGGGATTTCCAATGAGTCATTCGATTTTTTTTTATAACTTTATTATTCGTTTCGAAATTAATTTTTAACTTTAATTCTAGGGATGAAAATAAAATAAATAAATTTCATTTAATTTTCTTTTTTTTCTAATGACAATTTGATATATAAAAATTGACACAAATAATTTGTATTGAGGTTTGAATTTAAACGGGAATGCCAAAGCAGTTCGGCCTCTGTTTAACTGACGCAATTTAACTTTCGTGCGCAGTTAAACTTGCTAGTCACTTTGAAATATATATAAAATGAGAGAGCAAGTTTTACTCGTGAGTTTGGCAATAATTTCAGGATGCCAAAGCTAAATAAACGCACAAACTTACACACATTCTCGTTACACCTTCACTTTTTTTTTTTTTTTATAATTAACACAAATTATTACAAATAAATATTTAACGATAATAATAGTCCTTCAAATTTTTATTTATAATCTTAATGACTTTAAATCATATAAAACAAAAATTTTATATCTATCTTTAAAAAATTTCTTAATTTATATGTATAATTAATTTAACAATAAAATATTTTACCATTTATAAAATAATTGAGACATCAAAGTGATAAAAAAAAAACCTATTTTCCTATTATAATAATAAAATTGACTTTCAATTTAATTTTTCTAAATTAATTATTGATCAGTCAATGAGAATAAATTACTTGATAATTTCAACAGTTGTTGCTTGATAATCAATCGAAGAAATAATTGACATAATTCCCCAAATTAATAAAATTCCAATAATCGACATAAATAGAATATCAACAATCCAATAAATCATTAAAATTTTACGGCTATGTGGTAAAGTTGATGGATCTTCTTTCAATACAAATTTTCTAATTCCAAGTACATATGATTTGAGATAATTATCCCAGCTTAATGTACTCGTATCAATAAAAAAAGTTTCCTTATCATCAGACGAAAGTTCTTTTCTCAATTGTCGAAAACGATCATTTCTAAGAAAAATAAATTTATTAGTAATCAATAATTATTAATTAATTATTATTAATTATACTAAATAAAATAAATTAATAATTACTTAAAGACCCATGGTTTCATTGTGTAATAATGCAGGAGTTTTAAACCTGATGCAATTTTAGCTTGTACTCGTGTTAAGAAGGGCTTATTTCCAGTAACAAAAAGCATCAAGTCAATAAAATATGCTGGTAAAAGTTGTAAAAAAAATACAGCTATAATATGAAAATAATAATTTTTAGTCAATTGTCCTCTTGGATACCAAAGAATACCTGAAGAAAAAAATATTATTTTAGTATTTCTGTATTAATTATTTTTATATAATTTTTTAATTACCTGAAAAAGGATTATCAAGTGCATGTTTTCTACCATATCCCAATGCTTCACCCCAAGTCAATAAATTTTCTCCACTCTCAGTGACATTCATGTAAATTGGTTTATCTGGTTTTTCAATTCCTACTCTCCATGCAAGTCCTATCATAGCATTAATAACAATATCACATGGAATACAATCCATTGTTAAATTTTCATCACAAAGAACTGATCTTATGACACCTTTTGCACCACCAATTGTTAAACCAGTTGGACCATTTAAACCTTCAACCCAACCAGGTGATGGTTCTTTCCATGATGCTGTAACTAAATACATAAAATTATTATTATTAAAAAAATAACATCTTAATGTTTAGAAAATAAATAAAAACATCAAAAAAATATATTACTATCGAATGAAAATAAAAAGCGTCTTATTACTTTCTTTTAGAAATATAAAATATTAATTTTAATTTTTTAAATTGATATTTTATAGTAATAGAAATATTTAACTAACCAATTGACGGTCTTGCAACACCAACTGGAAGTTTCGATTTGTTCATTAAATCTTCACCAAGTGATTTAGTATAAGCATAGGTATTTGGAAAATCACCAAGTATATTTGGTGTTATTAATTCCAATGTTTTATTATCAACAAGTTCAATCAATGTCATAACGTCGTCTGGTGACATTGGACTTGAATACATTTTTTCTTCTAATACAGGCTCACTGCAGTGTGTAAATGAAGTTGATACATGAACCAATGATTCCAAATTTTTCATCTAAATTAACAAAAATTATTTATTATTAAATTATTAAATTTATTATTTAAATTATTGTATTATATTTTTTTTCAACATTTGATTATTAAATTTAATATACGTTATTAATTTACATTGAAAATAAATTAAGTATATAAAAAAAAAAAAATAGATTATTTGTCTTTGGCATCACGCAAATGCAAAATAATTATTTTTTATTATTTTTATTATTATTTATACTGAAGGACGAGTATGATAAAAGTGAGAGGGTTTTTCCCGTCTTAATAATTCATCAAACCTGTTTCATAATGTTCCATGAATTGGATAGGTCATGAAAAAAAAAAATCTTCAAGGGAAAATAATTTAAAAAAAAAAGAAAGTAAATCATTAAGAAATTTAATTTTTTTTTTGGTTTTTTCAATTAATTAATTAATTAATATGTAAATTAAAAAATCTATTTAAAGTTGATGAGAAAATGTTGAATTTTAAAATGAACAATCCTATTAAATTTTTATTGAATTATTTTTTCCTTTCTCATGACATTGACATTCATGAAACAATGAAATACTTGATTATTATATTTATATGCTATTTAATAATGGACCTTGATTTGGCACAATGATAACTTACCTGTTTGGCAAGATTTATAAGATTTTTAGTGCCTTTTGTATTCATGGCAACAGCATCCTTGAGTGGAATATCGAACTTGACATTAGCTGCCACATTAAATATCACTGAAATCTCATTAATAAGTTGGCCTTTGTTCACTGTTGATAGACCAAGATCATCAAGCGTGCTATCACCAGACATGGCTATTACTTTTTTTAAATACTCTGGATGCTTTTCTTGTAATTGTTTAAATGGCTCTTGCTAAAAGGAAAATAAAATAATTTTTTTTTATATATTTTTTTCTTTATCATTTTATCAAATTATCAAGAATTTTTTATGCATTAACTAAAGAGTTGATCTTGATTATCTTGTTTTTTAAAACAAGCAAATATAACAAAATTTTTATAAAATTAAATTGAAGGAAAAGATTTGTATATTTTTTTTTTTTACATCAAGTTTCATCATTATGAATAAATATATTGATTATATATCATATTTTTTTTCATCACACGCACAAATACCAAAGTAAATTATCATGGTCAAATTCTATAGCAAGTTTTGCAATAAAAAAATAATAAATAAATAAAGCATAATTTGCTTTATTGATATAATTTAAAAGTAAAAATAAAAATTATTAAATTATTTGTTGATCAAGCAAATATTAAATCAATAATAACATTTTACCAAAAAAACATTGTGTAATAAAATTTTATAATGAAATTTATATTAAACTTGAAAAAATATAATTTAAAAAAAAATTTAATTTTCATAATTTATTATTTATTTAAATTTATTCATTTTCTAGTTGAATTTCTAAAAGTCATCAAATTTAATGACTATTTTAATGAAATATTTTTATAATTTATTTATTTAATTTTTGTAATATTTTTTCATTCATAAAATAATTTTATTTGTAATTTAAATTTTTTTTTACTTTTATTTTTTGTGTTAATTTAATAAAAAGGAAGAAGTTAATTATCAGTAGGATGATAATGATTAAGCAAATAAAAAAACCTTTTTTTTCAAAAAAGAATTTCACACTTTTTCTAATAGTAAAAAAATAAACCAAAAAGTTTTTTTTATAAATTTACTATGAACTATTAATAATTAAAAAAAATTAATTTATCTTACTTGAAGCATTGATTGTAATCTTGCTTGTGAATCAAGGCCTTTTTTTTCACGAACAAGAATATAAATATTTCCAATATTTCGACAACTTGTTAGTAATTTAACTAGCAATACTTTTCCCATAAATCCAGTTGCACCAGTTATAAAAACATTACGCTTTTCAAACCATTCTGGTATCGTTGGTTCATTAATACCCATCTTTGCTGGCTTTAATCTAAACAAAAAAATAAAAATTACTATATTTTAATTATAAAAAAATGAATAATTCATAAACATTTATTATTCAATCGATTAATTCATAATTTGAAAGTCATTCGTTATTCAACGAAACAATTACTTTGTCGACGTAATTATGAATTACAAAAAATACATTTGAATACATTGTAAAAAAAGTTTGATATAAACAAAAAAATGTATGAATAAAAAAAAAATTTTATTCATAAATAAATCAATGTTAAAAAAAAAAAGGAAATTTATTTATAAAATTTAATAAATAATATTAATTATATTTTTAAATCAAATTAATTTAAAAAGTTAAAAGTTTTATAATTGTTTTAAATACCTGAAGTTAATTATTTAATTATTTTTTGATTTGGTTGATATGTGTATGATACAGTTGATGATTTTGTTTAAAAAATTTCTGGATATATATTTGCGTCCAGTCACTATCGATACCCGTTAAAGACTGAATCGTGTTTCTTCTTTACAAACTCTTGATACTTGATGGCATCAGATGTTTGTGATTCACCTTCTGATGTTGTTTCTACATTTATCTGAGCTCGTTGATTATTACTGTCATTATTTTTAACTAATGCATATTTTATTTATTCATCATTGATATGTCAAAGTGTTTATGATATTTTTAGTTTTTTGTTAAATGACTTTGTATTATCCACAAGGAAATTAAAAAAAAAAATTATCATTATAGTAATTTTTATCATTATTATTTTTCGATAGTCATGTTTTGTTTTTTTGTTCATCAAATAAACGATCAAAAAAAAATTTATTTAAATAATATATTTGTACTTGAAAATGTTTGTTTTTTAAAAAAATAAAAGTAACGAAAATATTAATAAAAAGATTTATTATAAATTATCATGTATAATATAATGTATAAATTTTATCAAGCTTAATTTAATGAAAAAGAAAAAAAAAAAAATTTCATTAATATTTTTCATTTAACCCTTGACCAACGATTAATTTATTGAAATAGAAAAAAAAAAAAAATTATATATATTTATATTATGATGAAAAAAAGATAAATAAATAAATTTATTTTATATTTTTGTTGGTTATTTAAATCATAGTGAATAATAAATAAACAATAGGAACAATCATTCCAGTACTTGTCCAAGATGCACCAAGAATTAATTTAAAAATCCACCAAATGAGTCCAAGAACAGCAGCTTGAAGACCAAGATTAGCAAACATAAGCCTGCATCAACGTAAAAAAACAAAATTAATTTATATTTAATAAACAAATAAATATTAACAAAACAAAATACAAAATTTAATCTTACATGTTATCTTTTGAACGAGCTTTTTTCAATGTTTTCAATGGTTCTTTGCTCAAATAAACTCTAACACCTTTGGTAAGTTCAACAAAGTAATCCTCCCAACACAAAGATCTAATATCCAAGCCAAAAATATTTTTATCCTCAGCTGATAGTGATTCATGTAGCTCCAACATTTTTGGATTATTAAATTTCCACTCGGTAAATATAAAACGTTCCAAACGACCCAATGAATTATTGATGTTTGTATGCATACGTACAAGACTAAAATAAATAAATAATAATTAATTAAATATTCAATTAGTTATAAATTAAATAACGATATAAAAAATATATATATTTACATTGGACGACCACCAGCAACTTTGGTGACAGTATCAAGTATATAGGCAGGAATTAAATGAACAAATATTGATGAAATTCGATAAAGCCAAATTGATGGTAATAATTTTAAATGTGGATACCAAACTGCACCACAAAGAGGATATTTATGAAGATATGAATTTATTTTATTCTCAATTTGTGTCCATTTAAATGGATTGCAAGTACTTGAAGTACAATGATATACTTTAATTCCAGCACTTCTGTTAAGAAAGAAAATTTTTAATCATTTAATTATTAAACTGATATAAAAATATTATGTTAAACTTACTCATCACGACCAACAACATAACCAGCAACAATTAAAGCATTGACAACAATATCAACTGGAATGTAATCATTAATAATATTAGCTGCAACTGGAAGTCTTCTAACAACTCCTTTACTTGCACCCAAAAGAAAACCTTGTGGACCATTTTTTGATGTTGTCCAACCAGGAACTGGTTCATGCCATGCTCCAGTAACTATTAATTTTATTATTATTAATAAACAAAAAACAATATAAAACTGGGGAATAATATTTTTATCATTTAATTAACTTACTCATGGAGGGACGTACAATACCAGCTGGTACTTTTCCATTGACAACTTCATGCTCAGCCAAATGTTTTGTAAATGTATATGAATTTGGATGATCTTTTAATAATTCTGGTGATTTTGCTTCAAGAGCATTTGTATCTAGCTCATTTGATAATTTTAATAATTCAACAACATCAGCTGGTGCTGGATAAATTTGTTCTTTTGTTTCCAATAGAAATGAATTAACATAAGCACTAGAAACATGAACTAAACTCTGTAAGAAAAAATAGATAAAAAAAATATAAAATTAACAAGTTATTCTGGTAAATAATAAATAAAATTAGATTAAAAAAAATATATATGAATAAATAAAACATATTTAAGTAGTTTTTATTATGTATGTTGTTTACCTTGAGATTTCTTATTTCTTGACTCAACTGAACAACTCTACGTGTTCCAAGTAAATTAGTTTCAATAGCTGCTTTTAATGTACCTTCAAAGTCCAATGTTGCTGCTGAATGAAATATAATATTAACATGTTCAACAAGAGTTAATCTATCTTCACTAGATAAACCCAAATTTTCATCACCAACATCACCAGATATTGCAATTAGCTTATTGAAACAATCACTTTTTCCATCTTCACGAAGTTTTTCGAAAACCTGTGCAATAATTTAGAAATACATTTATAATTATAAATTAAATTTTTTACAATAAACAAATAAACCCAAATAATATCTAACCTAAAAAAATATATAAATTAAATGGTAATAATATTTACCGAATTTTTAGTTAATTCTTCAAGTCTTTCATTGATATTTTTTCCTTTTTTTGGACGTATTAATAAATAAATATTATTAACATTTGTACATCTTAATAATTTATCAATTAAACAACTTCCAAGAAAGCCAGTACCACCGGTTATAAAAACATTTTTATTATGATAAAATTCAACAACTCGTGATGCCATTGCCACGTCACAGTAATTTCACCAAATAATATTGAATATTTATATTATTTATTTATTAAATAATAAATTTTATTTTTATTATTATTTATTTAATTATAATAATTAAATAAATGAAAATAATTGATTGGTTTTTTTGTTGTTATTTGATGGAGAAATACTGGTGAATAGACAAATGAAAATAACAAAATTCGAACTCTATGATGTCAGGGAAGCAACTGACTGACATGAAAAAATTTCTTGGATATTTTGTATTTGGTTGAGACTTGAGTCGAAGAGGAGTGTTGGAAAGAAAGTAACTGTGAACAATTAAGTATTTATTTAAATATGAAATTTTTTAATTTTTTTTAATTTATTAATTTCATGAAAATTTAATTTTAAAAATTTCGCCAATCGAAATGAATGGCGTAATTTAACGAAATAAAATAGAAAATTTCATTTTAATCAATTATAATGTAACTCTAAAACGCCCTTGTAACAAAATGCACTATTTTTTTTTTTACATTCAATTATTATATTATTTTTACACGTGTAATGATTATAATAATTTATTATTATTTTTATTTTAAATTTTTTTTATAAGTGTTTTTCCACAGGAATTAATAAATATATCGCTGTTTTTTTTTTTATTAATTTTCATGTTTTTTTGGAACATAGAAATTAAAGATTAGAGAAATGTTATTATTGTAGTCTTTGACTATTATTATTTGAGTTATTATTGTTGGACTTTGAACAAAAAAAATCTTATGTAATTTTTAAGTGGGTATTATTTGTTTTTCATTTTTATGATTATTTTATTTTTCTTGTCGATATCAAGGCCAATGAAATAGAAAAATATTAATTTTAAATAATATATTTGTGTAGAAATAATTTTTTAATGACAATTTTTATATTAATGTTGTAAAATTTTAATTAAATGAAATAGAGGAAAAAATTTAAAGCGTGATTCTTGAAACGGTGTCAGTTTTAGTAATTATACTTGATTTTAATTATTTTAAAAAAAAATTATTTGCTTAGATGACGACGTGACATGGAAAAATTTAAAAGCCATCTCAAAGTACAAAAAAAAAAAATTGCGGAAAATTTATTTATTTTTCTAATGAAATTCTAAAAATAACTGATATAAATTAAAAATATTTTAAATATTTGAAAAATATAAAAATAATAAATTCCATGGATCAAAAAAAAATGTAAAATATAATTTCAAAAATATTTTTCTTAATTTTAATTTACCGTTGGACATGAGGTCGTGTACAACAAAGTTGTAATCATTTTTTTATTGTATAAATAAATAACGGTAAATGACAATTACGAATCATTTTTTTTTTTTAATAATTCTTTTTGAAAATGAATAAAATTTATGTAAAATATAGCTAAGAAAATTAAAATACAAAGTGGACGATTTAAAGTATATTTTTACGCAGTTTAAAATAAAAAAAGGATTACAATTTTTTATTCTTACGATGAAGGCAAAGTAAAATGTCAACAACGTACTCATAACACCAAATAATATTTTTTTTTCAATTTTTTTTCGACTTTCTACAGTGCTGTAAAAATTTCTCTTCCAAATATATTTTTTTTTTCCAGCAAGAATCCAATGCACATGTTTTTGTCTTGCATGAATTTTCACCGGAAATTTCCACAGTAATTCCAACATTTTTATTCGTAATTTCTCAATCGAAATTTTATTCGTAAAATAAATTTATCCAAATTTTTTTGACATGAAATGACTTTTCTCCAGGGGTAGTTTGAACCCACTATTGTTTTATCTAAACAAAAAAAATCTAATAAAGTCAAACAACCCTAACAACCTTTATTTGCAATGGATTATTTAAAAATATTCATACAATAATAACAACAACTGTTATTATTATTTAAAAAAAAATAAATATCGATAGTAATCATTAATCATTTACTAAATATATTTTTTAAATTATTTTTTAATTTGAAAAGATTATTAGATCACATGAAAATTAAACTGCGGATTTATTTTGAAACTGATCTATGAAATGATCTACAGTGATCTATGTACTGTCATGTTGGTAAAACAGTTTAATTTTGTCGGTAAAATAGTTGATTAAGGCATGTATATTTATCATTGTAATTTTATATTTGAATTTAACAATTTGCATAGAGAAAAGTTGACATACAAAGAACATTGTTCATAGATATTTTTGGTAGCATGTGGTAAATGTATTAATGCATAATAATACTTAGTCAAAGACGGCTACTAAAGTTATAAATGATGTCGAATTATGAGCGTGGGTGCTCATGTTATTGATACAATCTACTTGTTCAATAATATTTTAACTCATAAAATTAAATATATACAATGAAAATTTACTTAAACTATTATTAGGCTATTTAAAAATAAATGTACATTATATTTTATCTTTTTTTTTTTCAATTTTTTATTAAATAATAATTGTTTTGAAAATAAATAGCATTTGTTTATTCGGTTTTTTAAAATGCAAATATTTTTAAATAATTAAATAAGTACATTTATAAGTATTTATTAATATGAAAAAATTAATTTTTTTTTATAAATTTATTTTATTGTTTATTTAAATTTTAGTAAAACAAATTTATTTATTTTATGAAGTCATTTTTTATTTTCATTTTTAAAATCAGAATTAAAGTGAATTTTTAATTTTTTTTTTTTCAATGTGCAAACTTTAATGTTAGCTCGTCATCGGATAATTTGACGACGTCAAAAGACAATTCTCCGAAGAAAAAATAAAAAAATTTATTATAAATGAAAAAAAAAAAAAAAAAATGGCAAAAAAAAATAACAAAGAATATATTTTTAGTTTAAATATTTGAGTTTCAATTTAATATTGAAATTTTTTTTCGGTATATAAATTTAACAATAAACAACTATCGACGACATTATGGTTTTTTATTTTTGACGTCATATTTTTGCATTGTATGAATGAGTCATTGTTCATGAGTGGATATATTATTATTTATTAATTTTTTTCCTGAAAATGTATTAAAATAAATACAACGCGCTTAAAAATCTTCATAAATTTACAAAATTAATATTAATTTTCTTGTGTGTTTATTAATTTTTAATTAAAAAAAAACTAAATAAATTAATATTATTATTTTCCAGCTTAAAAGTTATTGTTATTCAAAAGTTTTATTATAATCTTTGACAGAATTTTAAATAGACTACATCCGTGCAATTACCATCAATCAACACGATTTAGATTTTATAAATTATATTATGTAGATATAAAATGATGACAAATTGAAGTTTCAAATGAAAAAAAAAAATAAAAATCAAAACTAATATTAATTTAAAACAATTAAAAAATCAAAAAATTAACAATAAAAATTGTGTATAAACAAAAATAAATTAATAAATTTCATCTTAATCAAAATATTTATTTTTTTTTTCCAATAAATAAATAAACATTAACATTTAAAATTTACCGCCTTTTGCCCTTTGACAACAGTGCCCTCAAATTCATCCCTTGAAATAAAAATCATTTCAAAAAAAAAAAAAACATCCCCTTTTTGTAATCCATGAATTATTTGTCATTCATAAATTCGCGGTTTAATAAAAAAGCTCTACAAAAATTAAGGCGCAAGCTCGGTAAAATATTGTACTCAGTTGAATATATTAGCCAATGAAAAATGATCTAGTAATGATCTAGTGATGTTTTTTTAATAGATGTTACCCCAACTGGAAATACTTGGCAGTTGCCCCAAGATGGCGGACTCGGTTGACGTGCGACAGGAACAAGTTGAAAAGTGCAAAATACCGGATAAATCTATGTTCTTGTGTTAAAATTATTAAATAAATAATCATTTTACAATAACAGTGACACGTACAATATTATAATAAACTTTTAACTGTAAATCATCAACTATCAAACTCAATACCTGTAAGTCTTAACCATTCCTTAATTTTTTATTTTTTACTACTAAAATTTCTTTTTATATTTTTTTTTTTAACTTATTTTCTATCTCTTTTCGTCATTCATACCAAACCTGAGGGTGTCCACGCCTCCGCATATCAGCCGCGCCTATTAAGGGCCAGATTAAAAAAAAAAATATAATTAAAAAATATTTTTTTAATAAACAATTTTTAAAATTTTATTTTTCATTCAATAGACCGCACCTTTTATTTATTTTTTTTAATTTTTTCTTATTACAAATTTATTTTCCCTGGTTAAATTAAATTCCGAGAAATGAGCACTACAGAAAGTTGATAATTTTAGAGACAAAAAAACTAGCTCAATTAGTGAAACTATATTTTTTTTAAAAAGTTGTTTATTTTTATTATTTTTTTTTTTTGGGAAAATATTCTCATTTTATGTTGATAATTTTGCGCCAGTCTGCGACAATTTTTTTTTTTTTTTTTACATGTATTGAGCTTGTGAATTCACGCAAGACATGCGATAATTTTTGTGCCGTTTTGTCCTGCTGATTGGTTATGTATCTTCTCATTTTTATATAAATTTAATTATCATTTTTTTTTTTTGGAGTATTTTGAGTTATTTCTACTTGTCTGCCGGTTTTTTTCTTTTTTTTCTATTATTCTTCTGACCTGTCTCTCCCTCTTTTTATTACCCCTACTTTTTAAAAATCCCTTTGATTCTTGTTCCCTTTTCCCCTGTTCTACCCTCATTTATAAACCGCCCCTCCTAGATACGATACTTTCCTGGCTACCCTTGCTAGGCTTTTGCTTGTGTGGCGCCAATTTAATTTCCTCATATTTTTTTTTTTACAGCCATACAATATCTAAAAGACCCACTGCCACAAATTTGAGTAAAAAAAAAACAAATAACTCTTTTCTATTTTTTTTTTTTTTTTACATGACTTGACAATATTTATCATCATTTTTTTTAATCTAAAATAATAATAACAATGAGCTAGATAAAACCAGCTGATGATTAATTTTTTTCCTCAAAAAATATCATATTTCATTTAATATTTTAATTTTAAATTATAAAAAAATAAATAAATATTACTTCAAACTGTTTATTTTATTTTTTTTTTTTCAAACCCCGATTACGATAATATAATTATAGTGTACAAATTTATTTTTTCTTTACGTTATAAAAAACTATTAAGTAATTTGTTGAAATTAAAATGAAAAAATATTGATATTTTTGTGTAATGTATAAATTTTTTTTTCAGCTAAATTGCATAAAAAAAAATTATTATTATGATTTTAATTGAGAATGAAAAACAAGGTTGTTTGTTAGCATGCATTGTAAAAAATAATATGAAATCATTGATGCATCACCACCACTACCTCCACCTTCACCACCACCACCCATTGCGGTGACCCACGTTTAAGCTTCATCTTGCACCACCAACCCCCTTGTACTTTAGTGGCGCTGTCACACTGTAACCTGAGATGACAATTTCACCCTTTCATATATTACCTCTCAGAGTTTGTGGACTTTATGCAAAGACTTTAAACTAGGTGGGCGAATTACCCTTACATAAAACCAACACACTCATATACAAATACAAAACTTGAACAAACATATATTCACATTGTGACCGTTAATTTAATAATTCTACGAGTGTCTTGACTTATTTTTTTTTTTCTTTTCAATTACCACAAAAAGAAATTACAAAGAAAAGAAAATTAAACCAACTATCTATTTATATTTTAGCTTTTGTTAATTTAAATTGAATTAAAATTTTGAAATAATTTATAGAAAAATTTTAGTTTGATTCAATTTGTTTTTTTTTTTAATTGAATATTTGAATTATAATCACGGTAATATTTTTATCAATCATTTCGTAATGTTTAGGTAATAGATGAGGGAAAAAAAAATAGTTTTTTATAGTGAAAGGCCTTGATGAGTGCCGAAAATAAAAATGAAAAAAAAAAAAAAATGATAAGACAAAATACAAAGTACAAAAGGCATATTTATTCATGGCTAGATGATTCTATTCTGACTGCTTTCTCTCCCTCTTAAAAATTTTATATTTTGCCGGAAGATCGATCCAAGTTTCTATTCCAATATAGTCTATCTTTTTTTTTATCTACGATATAACTATCTCTTTTTATCTTATCCACCAATGTCGGTAAATAGCTGGCGCACGCGCGTATTAATCTAACTCACACTAATATTTTAATATTATTATGTGTGTATGGTTTTTTTTTTTAAATTCATTTTTATATTATTTATTGAGTCTATGAGCTATTAATATATTTTTGGAGTTAAAATTTTGATTGTAGATATGAAATTTTCAAGTTTAAAATTATTTTTCAAATATTCAAATAAAAAAATTGATAAAATTAATTTCTTATCAGGTTTTATTATTTTTTATGATTATTTTTAATTTAATTAAATCAAATTATTGTTTATTATTGTTATTTTAATTATTTAATTATTTTTAAATTTTATATTTATCCTGACAAAATATTTTTTCTTTTTTCTCTTTTTTTTTTGTATAAATTATTTTAAAATGAATAGACAAGGTCATGATGGGTCCAAAAGTTGATGAATTTTTATCATTATTGTATTTTAATATACAAACAATTAAATATTTAAAAAAACAAATCTGTTTTAGTATACAATATATTTTTTTAAATAACGTTTCCTTAATGACATCAGACAAAAAATAAAAAATTATTCATTTAATTTTGATTTTTTATGTTATCAATGTTTTAATTAATTGTTTAATGATAAATAATAATACATAAAATTAAAACGTATAATTAAAAAGAATAAATTTCATATTTCAAGTACAAAATTTTTATATTTTTTACTGATAAAAAATTAATATTGTTGATATATAATTTAGCATTATGAATCAGTGTCATAAATTGAAAATATTCATTTTCATTTCTCTCATTTTATAAACAATTTATACTCTAATAACATTAATTTTTTTTCAGTTATTTTTTGCTGAATTAAGAGCGTAATATATATCGATAAATAAAATTAATTCAACATATTTTTAAATGAATTAATTGTTGTATAATATTAGTACGGTTTCATGTATTTTTTTTATATATTCTCAACCTGTTTGAAATATTTAATTATCACTATTTTACGTGACAATTTGTTAGATGACTAGGCAAATTTAAATCGTTTGGAGTAAATGTAAATTTTTTAAAAATCATTGAGACATGGATCTTGTCTCGTTACTCTTAATATAATCAGTAAAAAATTATAACCAATTATAAACTTGGTTTGAGTTAATTTCATCAAAGGATATATAAAATTTATTGTTTATTTTAATTTATTAACTTATATAAAAAATAATTTTTAATTCAAACGACGCATTTAATTTTTTTCAAATTTGTAATTGACTTTATTTACAAATAAAAAATTTAAAAAAAATCATTGATATTCCTTTTTTAATATATAATTATTAATTAACAAAAAAAAAAAATTATTCTTCAAATGAATTCATATAATTTTTGTTGTGATGAATTTATTTATTCAATAAAAATTAACATCTAAATTATTCTAGACACAAAAAAAAAAAAAGAAAAAAATATAAAAAAAAAACTATAAATTGTCTACATGTCAAAACAAGGGATAAATAAATAAAAATATATGACGAAAGTTTGAAAATATTTGTCTACCAAAAAATAGTTGAAGCAATAAAATTACCTTGATTTAAAAAATAAAATAAAATCATCATATATACGATTCAAATATACATTTTTTTTTTTTCGCATATACATTATTAATAAAATAAAATCTTCGAAAGTTTTATTTTTTTTTTTTTTACATATTAAATTCATTATATAACACATAAGAAGAATATTCGATTGATCATTTTTAAGATTGAAATCGCATAAAAATTGCGAAATATTCAACAAATAATCCACGATAGTAAAACTTTCGATTATCAATCGTAACATGTTAAAATCTCTCCCTAAAAACATCATCAAAATATTTAAAAAAACCATTAAATTAATAAACAAATAATATTTAAACAAAATTTATTATAATTTGTTTAAAAATTTATTTTTTTTCTACTCCGAAATGACAAAAAAAAAAACCAGTTAATTTTATAATAATATTTTTAATAAACACCTGACAATATTTCAATTAAATAATTAATAATAATAATAATAATATATTTCTAAATAAATTATAAATAATTAATTTATTAATTTTTAATTTTATTTATTGTTAATTTAATAATTTATCAAACTTACACGTTTCATTCACGAGGTGTAATATTATTATTGTAAATTTATTAGCAGCTAGATAGTTAATGACGATGATGTCAGTTATTTAAAGTGGCGGAGGGGTGAGAGGGGGGTATTTGTTTCTATCGGATGATATAAGGGTCCGGCATGGTGATCGGCTCACTCAGTAACATACCTTTCCTTCATGGTACCACAAGTCACAACGGATATATCCACTCTACGCTCAATTCAATTGTGTGTGTCTTTTTTTTTTTTCTTTTTAATTTAGTTTATTTAGTTTGTGATTTTTATTTTAATTTGTAATTAGAAAATTTAAATAAGCGAAATACTTGTGTATTATGTTGTTTGTTATAAATTTTAAAAATGGCGATTTTTTTTTATTTATTGTATATTTATAATATAACAATTGATTAGTATATTTTTGCAAGTGCGTGAGTTAAATTTTTTTTTTTTTTATTTTGTACTTATTGGAATTTAATTGGAGTTTATTAATTTTTTGGTGAGTTTATTGTTTAAGAGTATATTATATACTATTATTGTCTGATAATTTTATAGAAATTATTTGGTAATTAAAAATTGCATCATTATTAAATGATAGAAACTTTTTTTTTTTTTACTTTTTTTAAATTTGGTGGGTTTGTTTTTTTATCTCTTTGATTATTGACGGATAATTTTATTGAAATTAATTTATCATTTGAAAATTACATCATTGATAAATAATAGAAATTGTTTTTTTAATTTTTAATTGGTAATTAGATGATTTTATAAAAGTTTTAATTTATTATTTGAAAATTGCATCAAATGAAATTATATTTTTTTCTCTTGATCCTAATTTTTGATTTTTTTTATCGGATGATTTTTAAATAAATTACTTTTTTTTTTTTCATTTATAACTTTCTTTTCAAAATGATTTTCAATTTTTTTTCCTTATTTAAAAATTGCATTGTTAAAAAATAATGGAATTTGTAATTTTTTTTAAATTCTAATTTTTGGATTTTTGATAATAATTTTTGAAATAGTTAATTTATAAATATCAATAAATTTATAGTATTTAAATTATATATCAATTAAAATAATTCAATTTAAAAATTCAACGGGTTTTTTACGTGCAGCTCACTTGACTCTCGATTCGCGCGCGAAAGTTCGACGCAGCATAAAATTCAGCGCAAGTAGCGGTATTTCCTAGTCCCATTTTTTTTTTATTTCCTCTTTCATACTTGTATATAAATATATATATACATGTATATTGATTTCTTTTTATTTTTTTTAACTCATTCGTCCTCGCTCTCAAAGTGTATAACAAGTAAAAATATTAAAAAATAAAAAATAGTATTTAAAAATTGAAAGAAACTTGTTAAAATTATTTATTATATTGTTTTTATCTTTTTTGCTATTTTTTTTACTTTTACTGTTTTTTTTTTTTTTATGATGTCACGTACTGAAGTTTATTCAAATGATTTTCAAAAATATATAAATCACATTTTATCAATAGAATAAAAAAACATAATTTTAAATTTATTTTTTAAATAAATCATTTTTTTTTTTTAATGAAAATTCACAAAAGAATTCATTTAAGACAATTAACAAGCATATTTTCCATTTCAATAACAGCAATAATAATAAATTTAAAAAAAAAAATATAAAAAACAATATTTATCGTGAATATAATTACAATTTTTAAAATAAAATTTTACAAAAATAAATATTCGACGAACAAAATTTAAAAAAAAAAAATGATAAAATTTTAATTTCTTTTTGCTGAATATAATTACAGCGATATAGTTTGTTAAAAACAACTATTAAAATTCAAATTTATCCCTGAAATTATTAACAATTTAATCGTCGACAAATTTTATTTTCCTCATTCTTTTTTTATAATTTTATATTTTTATTTCAAAGTAAATTAAATTGTAAATATTTACATGACATTTAACATTAAACAAATTAATAATTATTCAATTAATTAATCATACAATGTTATACAAATTATCATCAATTGAATAATTTTTTTTCAATCATAAATAAACGAAAAAAAAAAAAAAAATTCATGAATGAAATTGATCTTTTGACTTACTGATTAACCCAATCAAAATAATTTAAAAATAAATTCAAAATAAATAAATATATTTTTTTATGAATTTTATTATCAACAAAGAATACCTTTATCATTTTTTCCTTGACGTCAGTAATTTATACTATTTCCTATCAGACAAATTAAAAATAAAATTGATAAATAATTGTTGTCTATTTGACTGTCTGTATTTTTATATATATTTTTTTTTTTTCTTTGTATGAACACGTATGAAGAGATAAGAAAGTCGGTCATAACTTGCATAAAAAAAATATATATATTAATGAAAATAATAAAAACAGACTTGTGTCAAAGAAAGGCCCAGCTAGAGCAAAAAAAAAAAAAAAATTATAAAACATAATAGAAGTGTTTTTAAAAAAAAAAAAACCAAGTCAACATGTCCAAAATATATAGGTTGAATCATAAATTCCAACCTGTTTTGAACGACATTTTTCATTCTCATTTTGGTGAATATTATCAACCGGTGAAGAAAATGGGGTTTGCAGATCGTGGATATTTTTGTACTTTTTTGTGATGTGGTTAAAATATTGATCATTTTGGTTTGTTTTCAGGTGACACGTATTGAATAATATGAAGGCAAGACTTGGCTGTAAAAAATTGATGAATTTGACGGATGGCTACTGCGGACTTTCTATTTATACTTGACAGTATGGATTATTATTTGACTAGGTCATTTTAATTTTTTTTTTTTTTTTTTTTCAATTATAAAAAGGTGCTTGATCTTTGGCTAATGACCTTTTACTTTTTCTTCAAAGAAAATAATGAAACTTTCCTAAATATTTTTTTTTAAAGTTTAATTATTAAAAATTATTTTTCTCCGTACACTTGCTAAGTGTTTTAACAAAGATAAATATTTTTTTTTTTTTTTAAATTATATACGAAGAATCATCGTTAGTAATTTGCACATTTTATTTTTTTTCACTGACATTGTCATTGTGATTATTGATGACATAAACATCGTAACAACTGTGTAATCAACAACGTAAATTTCAAAGTAAAATATTATATTTTTCTAAAAAAAAAAAAAAAAATAACAATCATATACATTTTTAAATAGCCCTCTGTCTTTTAAATTAAACTCAATCAATATCCAACCCCAACAGTAAAAACCCTAACTAAAAACCAAATCAATACCCAAAAAAAAACCAACAAAAAATTTTCAAAACAAAAAAACTTAAAATGCAATTTCATCTTCTTAAAATTTCATCTAACTCTTCCAAAAATTAATTAATTAATTAATTAATAACTAATCAAAGAAAATCGTTAATAATTACATGAAAATTTATATAATTTTCTTGTATAAAATCGACTTGTCAAATTCAATTGATATTTAAAATAATAATAATATTTAAATATGTAAAAATGGCTGTAAAAAAAAGGAAAGAAAAAGCTCAACACAAAACTCGGGCACTGAAACGCGGATGGCTTCATACAGGGTGCCACAGTTTATAACGGGTTTTCGTGTAACGGGGTCGGCCTTCGTCCGTCCTTGTCATGTACATTTTTATTTATTTATTTTTTAAATATTCTTTCTCTTTCTCTCGACTCAACTCGTCATCGTTTTTCATATGTAGTTGAGAGCTTGATGTTGGCTCCGTGACCGCGAAGTGATGATGCCGGGACGCTGACCTGGAATCCCACGAGAATCCGTTTCTATGTATACAGACACTTAAATACACCGTCGTAGTTACTTGTAATCTGTAATGATATCTAAATTAAATACTCCACACTTGTTCATTTGTTGCCCACTTGTATCACCACCCACTTATAAATTAACTTTAATAATTACATTTTATATTTATTTTACAATTAATTATTTAGAAAAATAATAAAAAATTAAATAGCACATACTAAAATTATATAGTCAATTTATTTCATCAGTAACTAGTTAATAAAAATAAAAAAAAAAATGCAAGTTTTACTTGGAATTTATTGACTTAATTATTAATTGTTGAAATTATTTTTTTTTTTCAATATAAATTATTTATTAAAGTCCATTTTACTTGCACAACAATTTTGCCTTTTTTTTTTTTTTTCATCCCTATTAAATCTTAATTTAGTAATATTTAAAATATGACATTGCATTTTCTTATGACACCAATTTTTTTTTATATTTTTTTTTTCATATTATTTATCGCGTAATTTAACTTGATATTACGGCATTGTTTAAAATAATAAATTTAAAACAATAGTTAATATTATTGTTATTATTTTCATGGTCATGAATATTTTTTTTTTTTATTATAAGGAATTTGTAAAATAAATATGGTTTTTTTAGAAATAAAAATGAGCATGTTTTGCGTTTATTAAATGACAAAAAAATTATATTGACATATAATTTTTTAATATTGCATGAAATTTATAGTGACACTGGCGCGATTAAATCTCATTATTACGTAATTTTTTATTTTTTTAATAAAGGTTAATTTAGAGCATAGAAAAAAAAATCTGAAATTAAATTTGAATATATTTTAGATATTACATATTTGTAACATATTATGATTAATTGAAAAATTAATTATCAATAAATTTAAAAGGAAAAAAAAAAAATAATTTATTTTTCATGAAAAAATTTTAAAAAATGCTAAAAATAAATATTTGTCGAATGAGTAAATAATGTAAAAAAATATATACAGAATTGAGTGAATCATCTGCAGTAAGTGGGTCATATGTGATCAGGTTTTATGAATAAGTAAATATCGAGACGGAAGTATCAATCGAATATGCTATTCACTGATGATAGATTGATAGATTCTTTTTTTTTTTTTTTTTTGACATTATTATTCATTGGCATTCGTGTGTTGGCATTTTACTCATTGATTGACATTGATTTTATTTTTTGACCAATTCAATAAATTCATCAATTTTATTGTTAAATAATTTACATAAAAAAAAATTATGATTTATATATGTCATTGAAATTTTCAATCAATCGCATGTTAAAAAATAATTATGATAAAAAAAAATACTTGAGTAATTATCTTACAATTCTATATAATTTTTTTTTTTTTTTAATTGTCATTAAAGCGTGATGTAAAATTAATCGAATTACAGTTGATAAAAATAATTTAAATTAATAATTTTTTTATATTTATCAATTACGTATATTTTTGCGAATAAATTTATGATTTATTTATTTTTTTTTTTTTTCGTTATTAATGTGTTTATTCAATGAGATATATATATTTTTTTCTCTAAATAACTTTTTGTTTCTTATCAACTATTTTATCAAATCTTATCTTACCAGTCACATCGCGTCTTATCAATATTAGCTTTACGTTTTGTTAATTTCACTAGTTCACAACTAGCCAGTAAAGAAAAAAACCAGCAATGTTTTACAGCTTGTTATTAAAAATATTATATGATAATAATTGTTTATTAATTTTTTTGCTTGCAGAGAGTGAAGTTGACTTGACCGAAATGAGGATAGGTGGATTGATGTTTATCTTAAAAAAATATCCTGTAATTATTTTGAATAAACAACTGACAACGCATAAAAAAAGTCTTCATATTAAAAAAAATTTAATATAAAATATCAGGAATTATAAAAACCAAATAAAAATACACTTAAATATCTTCCATAATAGTGTTACTAGCTTCCAAGCAAAAATTCCAAATAACTAAAGAAAAAGAAGAGGAAGAAAAGAGAGATATTTAAAAAAAGCTAATATATATATAAATAATTTATTTATAAAAAAATAATTATAATAATAATTAAGTTAAGATAAAGAAATATGGCAACGATGGCTGGAGGTGAATACACGTCTGTCAAAGATTTCTACAGAGGTAGATCAATATTTATAACTGGTGGTACTGGTTTCATGGGTAAAGTATTGGTTGAAAAATTGCTGAGATCATGTCCAGATATTAAAAATATATATCTTCTTATGAGACCAAAAAGAGGACAAAATGTTGAAGAAAGATTATGTGAACTTTTAAATGCACCGGTGAGACATTTAATTATTTTTCGAAACAATATATTTAAAGCTTCAAATAATATTTAAAACAAAAACAAAAATATATATAAAATTTTCTCAATATAACAATAATTAATTTGTAAAAGAAATAGAGAAATTAAAATGAAAAAATAATCATGTTAATCAATTCGAAACTTGATGTTTATAATTTAATTTTTACTGAAATGCTATTTATAAATTTAAATTTCATTCTGTTTAACATGAAAAAATGATTATCAATTATATTTAGTAACGTAAATGATTAACTAATTAACTAATGAAATTGTTATTTTAATTTTTTCGATAGCTTTTTGATAGATTACGTCATGACAGTCCAAATGAATTGTCAAAAATTGTTCCAATTGCTGGTGATGTAACTGAGCCAGAATTGGGAATATCAAAAGAAGATCAAGAAACATTGACAATACATGTTTCAGTTGTTTTTCATTCAGCAGCAACTGTTAAATTTGATGAAGCACTTAAATTATCTGTTACAATTAATATGCTTGGTAGTGAAAGACTAGTACAACTTTGTCATCGTATGATTAATCTTGAAGTGAGTAATTTTATCAATAAAAAATTTAAAAAAATTAATTTATCTTTCAAAACAATAATTATATAATTATACTGTTAATTTATAACTTGTTTTTTTGTTTGAAATAAATTATTACTTGGCATCATCAATAGCCCAAGCTTGCCAAATAAAATAATATATAAATTTAATTTTAAAAAAATTGAAAAGAAATAAAAATTTAATTTTCAATTGGATCAATATAATGTTGATATTTTTTATTGATAATAATTATTTATTTAAAGGCACTGATTCACGTATCAACAGCATATTGCAATTGTGATCGTAGTGATGTAGCTGAAGAGATATATCCACCACCACAAGATCCAAAACAAGTGATAGCATGTACCAGAGGTATGGATGATAAACTTGTTGAAGAATTAACACCAAGATTAATTGAAGGTAGACCAAATACCTATACATTTACAAAAGCACTTGCTGAAACAATGCTACAAGGTGAAAGTGGTTCATTGCCAGTTGCAATTGTTAGACCGTCAATTGTATTATCATCAATAAGAGAACCAATGGCTGGTTGGGTTGATAATTTAAATGGACCAACTGGTATCATTGCTGCTGCTGGTAAAGGAATATTCAGGTAAATTTATAAAAAGAGTTTGATAAATGATAAAATCATATTTCACATTTTTAAATGATGTTATTATTTGTTGTTTTTTGTTGCAGAACAATGCTTTGTCATGAAGAAAATGTTGCTGATTTTGTACCAGTTGATATTGTAATAAATTTAATGATTGTCGCAGCATGGAAAACAGCAACTCATCGTGCTGATACAATAACTGTTTATAATTGTTGTACAGGTGTACAAAATCCAATAACATGGAAAAAATTTATTGATTTGGCATTTAAATATACACGTTTACATCCAGCAAAAGATGCTGTTTGGTATCCAGGTGGTAGATGTCAAAAATATAGTTTGATTAATAGTGTATCAGTTACATTACAACACATGATACCAGCACATATACTTGATATGATTGCTAGATTTAAAGGTTCACGTCCAATAATGTTACGTATACAATCAAAATTAGCTAAAGCAGCAACATGTCTTGAATATTTTACAACACAACAATGGAAATTTCGTGATGATAATGTTAGAAAACTTGCTGAACAATTAACAAATGAAGATCGTCAAACATTTATGTTTGATGTTAAACAAATTGATTGGCCATCATATTTAGAAAATTATATTTTGGGAATACGACAATTTATATTAAAAGAAAGTCCAGATACATTACCAGCAGCACGTTCACATCTTATCAAGTAAGTTTTAATTTATTTAACAAAAATATACCAAATTAATCATACAATTTATTTTTTTTTTTTTAGATTATATTGGCTACAAAGAGCAATGCAATTTGGTGTTGCAATTATTGTACTTCGTACATTATTTTCACGTAGTACTGCTGCAAGATCAGCTTGGTTTATGCTTATGTCAATTGTGCTTCGTATTTGTCGTATGATTGTTTGACGGCTCAGTCTTCATAATATAAATTTAAATTATAAAAATATTGATAATAAAATAATCGCACATAATGCGAATAATAATAATAATACGCCAATCACCATTAAAAATAATAATTTGCATTTTTTTAAATTAAAAATTTATCTTCGACTTCCACTGCTCAGTAATACGAAAAAAATAACAAGTAAAATGCGCTTTATCATAAATTCAAGAGTTTATAAAATGTCTCTTCTTCCTTATATTAATTTTATTTTTTTCGAAAATTATAAATTTTTAAAATACAATTTTATTGTTATGCGAAATATTTAATTATTATTATTAAAACAACAAGAAAATTTACAAAAAAAATAACGTATAAAATGATAAAAGTCAAGACTCGTAATTAAAAATAACAATAATAATTTTAAAAAATAACTAAAAGAATGAATAGAAAAAATAATATTCAATTGTAGCATGATTTTTTTTGTTTGTTTGAGATGATTGTGTGAGTGTTTGTCTTTTATTTTTTATTTTTATTTATCATTATTTTACAATTTTTTTTGATGATGATTTGAGAATATATGGCGTTTGAATTTTAATTAGTTTAATTTTTGTTTGCAAGTTCATTCTAAATGATGGTTGTGCGTTAAAATATCGGAATTTTTATTATAAATAATATCAAGATATTAATTTTTATAAAAATTAATAAAATAATTATTTCTATTTGAATTTTTTAATTATTTTAAATTCTGAAATTTTCGATTTAGATTTGGTAAATTAATCTTGTTGATAGTAAATTTTAAAAATTTTTATAAAAAGTACGATTTAAAGAACTTGAGGTTTTAATTATGAGTTGAAAAAGTTATTATTAACAAGATTAATTTAACATATTTAAATGCAGAATTTGAGAATTTAAAATAAATGACAAAATTCGAAAATAAAAAATTTTAATTCTTTACAACATCTATTCAAAATACATTAATATATTTAAAATATATTGATAAATTTTATTTTAATTTGCTCTTTGAAAGTTTAGAGCAAAATTTATTCAAAAATACCAATGAAAAAATAACAAAATAAATAAACAAATAAACAACCAAAAAAAAAATATTTAAAAATCATAAAATCGGCGATTTTTTTTTTATGGTAAAAAATAAAAATCAGCGTTATAAAAATAAAAAATATATATCTTGCCTATTATTATTATCACATATGTCAATGATTAAAAAAAAAAATTAAATACATTGTCAAACAAGCTACGAAATCGATGAAAAAAAAACTAAAATAGCTAAAAGAAAATGAAATTGTCTAAAGCGAAAAATATAATTGACAATTTTTGAATGAGAGTTAACCTTTGTGTGAAAATAAAATATAAAAATAATTAACAAAATATTTAAATAAAACAGCATTAATATAAAAAATAAAAAAAATGAAATAAAAAATATAAAATATGAAAAAAAAAAAAATAAAAATATCGTAGAAATTAGTTAGATGAAGAATTGTAAATACAAAGTTGTTGAAGGTTGTGATGGTATGTATAGATAGTTTGAAAAATAATAATTTTAAAATGGTGAAGAAAAATTTCGAAAAGATATATAATAATTTTGATTGATTTGAAAAAATATAGGGTTGAATTGGAATTTAAATAAATAGAATGTTGAGATGCTAAACAAAATAAATGAAAATGATGAATGATATTAATGAAACGAGCTTATAAATAATGGAATCTATATTTCACCATCCAGGCCATGGAAATGGAAATATAACGAAACGGTGGAATTATTATTCCTGAAGCCCCCATGTCTCCTACGTAAACGTCAATCTGTCACAATTATGATCTCAAGATCCTTCGACGTCTGAAAAACCGGCCGTGCTATAAATAGTCAATAATAAAATTTGAAAAAAAAAAATAAAAAATTTGAATCATTAATAAATAGAAAAAGTGTGTATTTAAAAAAAAATGTTGCCTGTGCCTTTAAGATGTCGTAGAATCCAATAATTATTTGTAATTTAAAAAAAAAAACAAAAAATATTTATTTATATTTGTTTGTTGTAATGGTCGAAGTGGGCTTCCCTTTAAAAAAATCAATAAAATTTAATGAAAAAATTAAAAATTTCGAGCGAATAAAAAAGGGGTAAAAAATGAAATAAAATAACTTGAATTTTTTTTTGTATACACAGCGTTAATTATAGAAAATTAAAAGAAAAAATTTTGTTTATTATTTAAATAACAAATAAAGAAAAAATTAAAAGTAAAAAATACTATTATTTAAAGTGAATTTTAAAGTGAGTTAACGCTGTAAGGATTGCCATCAGCTAGTCTTGTCTGTAACGTTATTTGATCACACGATACATACCACAAAAATAATATTTAAATAAATTAATTTAATGAATATTATACTATACTATTATTATAGAAATATATTAAAGAAAAAAAAAAAACAAAATGAATCATTGAATTTATTTATTGTTAGTAACTTATTATCATCAATCAATCAAACATTTTTTCAATTTTTTTTTTTTTTCTTCATTACTGTTTTTTTTTTAATTTTAATAATTTAAATTACAAAAATATGATGATAAAAATTATCTAAAGTATTTTTAATTTAACACTGAAATTTTAACTCAATTTTTTATCTCAAAATTATTATAAATTTTTGATTATTAAAAAAATGGATTTTATAAAAATTTTATTAATTAGTATAACTGATAATTAAATTGTGATAAAGGAGTAAAAAATACATATTTTAATCTTAAAATTAATTTTTTTTTATAAATTTTTAAATTCCATTTATTATTATTTATAAATTTTTTAATTTCACTTTTTTTTTTTGTCTGACTATACTGATTAATCATGAAATATGATTATCATCTGGATCCATTTTTTTTTTTTTTTTGATTATCTATAATTTTTGGAAGGATCAAAGTCGAATTTTTATATTTTTCCATTAATAATCAGTAATTAAAATTTAAAAAAATATTAACATTGAACATGTTTATTTATATATGTGATTCTATTGCCATATATTTGCAAATAATCAAACCACTTGACATTAAAATCTCAATGAGAATCTTGGGGTTTTCCCGAGTTTAAATTCATGATAACTTATCAAAAAGTTTTGAGTATCCAATCGATAATGATTTCAAGATATCCATAAGAATTTAGAAATACAAAAATTTATTTTATTGATAAAACTCTAAAACGCCTACAAAGATAATCATTATTTAAGTCAAATTAATATACATACAATTGTATTGTTATAAATTTAGATCTTCTTTTTAAATTTTTTGTCTGTCTTTTTGTTATTGATTCAATTGTGATCAAGGGTTCTTTACAAATTATTTTTAACTTATTTTGATATAGGTGTATTTTTCTACAAGTAAAATTCA
Source organism: Aphidius gifuensis (assembly GCF_014905175.1). NCBI lineage: Eukaryota > Metazoa > Arthropoda > Insecta > Hymenoptera > Braconidae > Aphidius > Aphidius gifuensis. Next base: position 2,078,630 of record NC_057793.1, read on the forward strand.
TAAGATTAGTCATGTTATTATTCATTTCCACTTCTTCAATGACTTTATTGTCTTTAATATAAATTGTTATATAAGATTGTCTCAATCGTTGTCCTTTCTTACATGAAAAGGACAATTGTGTTAAGATTTCACGAATTGGCCACGTTAATTAAAATTTTTACATACAAAATTTTGTGGTTGGTCCAATTGATTACTTATATTTGAAATAATATTATTTTGATAAACAATGACATCTTAAGAACCATCCAAATTCACGTTACATACACGTGAAAATAAATTATAAAATTTAAATGAAATATATGTTGAATTAAAATAGCAATCAAGGGACACATGCTCATAAAAATATGTAAGTAAAATGTTTTTTTTTTTTTTTTTGTTATAAATAAAAATAGATTTAGAATAATAAATATGATATTTCAATATTTATTTACAAGTTTAAATTTATGAAAATTAAAATATAATTATTACACTAATTAGGTAGAGAAATCCACCTTTAATTTGATATTAAATTTATAAATAATTATAAAGAAATTAATCAAAACTATGTAATAAATAAATTCGAAGAAATATCAAATTTGATTATCGTAATTAAATTATTATAGCTGTTATTTTAGTTTGAAAATTATAAGTTACATGAAGAGTGTAAAATCATAGATAGATTTAATTATATCAAATTAAATTAAATTAATGAAATGTTAATTGAAAATACCCACACTATATGGAAAATCGTGAATGAACTCTTAAAATTTATACACAAATAAATAAAACAAATAAAATTTAATTATCAATTGGTAAAATGCAATTGTAATATTTATTTTTTATTTAAATAATAATTTTTTAATGAAATTAAAAAATGAAAAAATCATAATTATTAATTATAAAGAAAAAAATAGCATTAAAAAAAAAAGACCTAATTTAATTAAAAGCTCGTTCAAGTTTTTATTGAAGTAACTTTTATTTTTTTGTTTAAAACCATTAAAATTGATCAATTACTACTAAAATAATTGTTCATGGAAATTATTCAAAAAAAAAAAAAAAAATTTCATTTCTTTATAACGAGTTTTCTTGAAAAACAATTGGTTTTTTTTTTTTTTTTTTTGAACTATAAAATTCATTTTTAAAAATACCTGAAAAATAAATAAAATGAAAAAAAAACATAATACTTTTTTCTTTAATTCATATATTTTATTAACAATTTAAATTTATTTTTTTTTTCTTTTCGAATAAAAATAAATAAATAAATTATATTAATCTTTTACAGTCATCTAAATTCATCAGGGAATTAATTATTAAATTTTACATATTATCATTATATTCATCATTACATTAGTTTTTTTTTTTTCAATTTATGTTTTAAATAATAAATTAAATATTTATAAATTTTGACAAATCATTAAACACATTTGTCCTATATTAATGTGATAAACTTTTGATGCTGAAATAGTAATTTTTAAATGAGATCAAATAAAAAAAAAAAATGAAAAAAAATGATAACCTTATCACTAAACATATGCAATGAAATTGCCGGAAATATAAGACGTAATCCATTAATATTTTTACGCAATTAAGTAATTACGTTGTTTTAAATAAAAATTTTAAAATAAATAAATTTTTTTTTAACATTAAATAAATAAAAAATAATAAATTAATTTTACATTAATCTAGCTTTGATAATATGACTTGAAAATTAAATTTCATTTGATTAAAATATTACTAAAGTAACAATAGATTAATGCAATTTTTTTTTTAAATAATTAAACAATTACATAAAAATTTATAGAAAAAAAAAATTAAATAATAGATCAATTAATGATTTTCTTTCCAGCTTACTTATTATGTTTCGATTTTAAAAAAATAAATAACTTAATCAATAATTGATAATACTGGATTTTCCCGCATTACCAGAAAATAAACGAACACAATAAGTTACATTTTCGCAAGGTTATTATTATTATAATTTTTTTCCTTTGCATCTAATTTAAATCAACTCAATTTATTAACCACTTGTGGAATTGACTGAAAGAGTTGAAAAATCATCGGACGGTTGATGATAATAGCCTTTAATACTGATATATAATTTTTTTCTATTTTTTTTTTCGTCATAATTTCATAATAATTTATGCAATTTTTTCTTCAGCTTATGAATTTTATTAATCCATAATAAATTGATGAAATTTTTCTATCGATTTAAATTAATTCAATTGTGTTTCGTTTTCTTCATCTTGATTGTAAACAACCTGCTTAATTGAAATTTATAATTATTTATTTCATTTAATATAATGGTATTTTTTTAGTTTAAAAATTCTTTTTGTTATTTACCAGTAGTGGACCTTTTTCGTCGTCAATGTCTTCGCCAATTGATTCGGAATTTCTATCATCGCCGTGAAGAAAACGACGGATATTTTCCAGTTTATTGTCATCACTTGATCTGCGACGGCGACCACTGTCAACAAAAAAACAATAATTAAATTTTAATTGAGCCCAACAATAAATATTTAAATAAAAAAAATAATAGTTGAAATAATTTATTCTAATTTCTATAGGCAAATAAACAAGCATAAATTAATTTTCCAATTTTTAAAATTTATATTAATTTTATATTAGATTATTAAATTTATTTTTTATTTTCATTCCGTACAAAATTGAATGTTCTTTAAAGAAAAATAAATAAAAAGAAAATAATACATTGAAATATCTAACGCAGTTATGTCGATAAAATAAAAAATAGTTTCCTTGAATTTTTCAAGATGTTGTTCAGCATATTAAAAGACATTTCACATTGCAAATTGCACCTTCGGGAGGTACTTGAATTTCATTACAATATATTTATATAAATAATGTAATAAAATTTTTATAAACAATAAATTATTTAAATATTAAAAAATAGCCAATGTCAAAAAAAAAAAAACAAAAAAAATCAAATTAAATATTATAAAAAATTAATAAAAAATAGACTTTGCCCCTTGAGTAAAGTTCAATGATTTATTTTATTTTTTTTTTATATTATCGAATACTAAGATTTCATTGATAATTTAGCTACGTGTATTTTCATCAAAAAATAAAGTCACCCTTTGTTTGTTAAAAATTTACAAATAGAAAATAAGATAAAACATTAATAGAGGGTTGTTTTTTATTTTAAATAAAATGATAATACATTTATTTGTTCAATTTGTAACGTTAAATGTCATGTGTTTTATATGCTTACATTTTATCTGGATCAACACGACCAAATCCAACTGGAACTGTGACAAGTAGTCCGCGCATTTTCGCTAATGCAACCAGGGCTTCTAGTTCAGCAATACGTTGATCGGAAACTCGTTTATGACGACTGTAAAATATAAATTTTTATAAATTATTTATAACAATATACACGCCTATTATTATTTCACAAAAAATTTGATAAATAATTTTTTTTATTATATACTGTTTAATGTTAAAAAAAAAATTTGTTTCAATTTTAAATATTTGCAGATGACGGGTTAATTTTTATTGCGAGAATATTTGATAATTTAAATGGTTATTGCATCAGACACTTCATTTTAAATACTATATAAAAATTGCGTACAGTTTTAACTGTCATATATTTATTTTTTTGTAATTTTATTTTGTTAATTAGCCTAGCGATTACTCGTTCAAGAAATTTATTAATCATGGAATTTCACTCTTTTATATTTATTTAATTTAATAATAATTATGGTTTCTGGATAACTTGATGTATTTATGTAAAATTTATTTAAATTTTATAATAAAAGCTTACCTTAAAACTCCGTCAATGAATCTTGCATCAATTGGACGTGGTAAAAGTGCAATTATTAAAATAATTGACGTAAAAAATATGAAAAAAAATTGTTTCTGTGAATATTTCATTTTTAAAAATTGCAAAAACGACAATTTTAAATGTTTAATTTTATTAATTAAATAATAAATTACACTTTTTATTTTTTTAACTTGTTTTTTTTATATAATTATTAAATGTTAATTAATAAATTAATGAGCTGTTTTTCTTTTCAATTAATAAAAAGATGTAGCTTATTTATCAACCACTTCTTTTAACACTTTGCCTTATTTTTTTTTTGTATTAAAAATTGTTTATTTAAAATGCAACAAGTTGGCAATGTTACTTTTATGTTTTCTCTTGTTGAACTGTACCAATCTGCTGCTTTGCAACTCGCATATATACTCGAAGACCATTGAAGGCCTCTTCTTCCTCCCACTTCGTTTCGATTTCCTCCCTCACTTAAATCTTGCGCTTCGTCTTCGATGATATCCCCGGAAATAGATATTACTACTTGAATTTTATCCTTTTATTTGATTATTAATTATTTTTTTTCAAAGAAATAGCAACAAAAAAAACATGAAAATATAAAATTTTTTCATTTAATTTATTAATTTTAAATATTCAAAAAAAAATTAATTATTGAATTTTTTTATTTTTAAAACTAGATAATTTTGAAGTTTATTTTTTTTTTTAACTAGAAAAATTTTTAATTAGTTTAATTTATTTTTTTATTTTTAAAATACACAAATTTTAGTTAAAAAAATTTTTTTTTAATTATAAAAATTGAATAAATAAATATTTTTTAATTTTTCATAATCAGTTTAGTTAATTTTTTTCCATTTCTATTATCATAATCAGTGTAATTAATTTTTTAAAATAAATATTACAACATGTGTGAAATAATTTTTTAAATAATTTCATGTCGTCATGACATGTATTTGAAGAACAAATATACTCGAACTGTATTCTACGTATCACCATGACTCGTACGATAATAATAAATTGATAAATATTCTTAAATTTTAAAAATAATGTCACTACTCATTTTAAAACAAATACCTATGACGTCATTAAAAAATTAAAACCTCTAAATACTTTTATTTTTCAAATAAACCAATAGAAAAAAAAAAAAAAAAATTCTGCAATTTATTAATAACATTATTTATTTAAACAATATAATTAATTTTTTTTTTTTTTAATTATTTTATTGTCGTTGGTATTATTGAGTATAACAGAAAAATAAATGATAATATTTATGTAAAAAAAAATTGTTCTTTTTGACCTATGTCAACGTTAAACATCTTGAGAAAAAAGGAATTATTTTTTTCTCCATTATTTATTATAATTTTTTTTTATTTATTTTATTTTTTTTCTTTATTCAATTGATTATATTATAATACGTAATAAATATATAAGTATATTATTTAATATCTACTGATTAATTTAGTAATATTATTAAGAAAAAAATTTTTTGATAAGAAAATTTGTTGACAATAAAAAATGCATAATTGATATGATTTTTCTCTTTTTTTTTTTCTTTATTTTTAATTAAAAAAATTAACTTTTAAGTTTTTTAATAATTAATAATAATAAATACAATTGTTATTAATTATTAGTTTAATTAATAACTGATAATTTTGTCTTTTTTTTTGCCTTCAATTTATGATTAAACGAGTTTTTTTTTTTTTATTTTATCTGTGTAAAATTATGTCATTTGCATTCGTATGGGAAACAATAGTAGTCAGGTAATAATAGCATTGTAAAAGAGGTAAATAATGATATAAAAAAAATTTGACAATAACCGAGGGTACTGGAGGGATAAAAGATTTTCATTTTATTGAATTGTTATAGCTGTTAGCCTGAAGATCAATGTCTTCTTTTTTTTCAATTGTATAAATTCAAGAACAATGAAAAATAATATTTTTTATTTTTTTGCAGACAAAATTATATAATAATAATAATAATAATAATAATAATTTATTTTAATTATTTATCATAAACATGGTCATGTAATTGACAGAAAGGTTTCTTTTGTTATCAAATAAATATATATTTTTTTTACAATTTTTTTCTCAACGCTTTACATGTATTTAGTATTATTTTTAAATTTTAATTTCATAATATTTATTTTTTTAGATATAGGTATCAGTATTAAAAAGTTTTTTAAAAACTACTTGTGTCTAGTAATATCAAAAAGTTTCATCTAGATTTATGTCGTTGAATTGATATACGTGAAAATTTGACGCAATTCATTCAAGTGATTTTATCATTGTTCAAATAGATCAAAAAAAAACCCAAATAATTTTTTATAATCTATAAATTGATAAGTTGTGTTAAAAATAAAAAATATATATTTGAATTTATTTATTTATATAAACTATAAGATTTTATAAATTTTAATTTGATTTAAAAAAATTTAAATACTTTTTAAAATACATCGAAGAATTAATTAAAATTAAAAAAAAATTCTTTAATAGTTTTTAATAATATAAATATGACATATTTATTGACGAAATTTTTTTTTTATTATTTCATTGTTGTATTTATTGAAATTTAATATACACGTTATTTTTCAGATGAATGAGTTTAGCTATGTGATTTTGTACATAGCAGAGAATCACAAGTGAATCATATCTATATTGGGCCGTCGGAGAGTTCAATATTATAGGTATACACAAGCCACCTCGTAATTTGATATAAAAAAAAAATTAAATATAAATACATACAGATATATAATAAACAAAAAGCTTGATAATTTTTTCAAATAATTTCCATGATTTTATAAATATTTTACAGAATTTCAAAGTTGAAAAGTCTCCATTTTATTTTGAAATTTGAATGCAACTTTCTGTGTGTTATAAAATCAAACTACCCAATATAAAAATCAGCTTACATATTATTTTTCTTAATTAAAAAAACTACACTAAATTGATAATTAATTACTAATTTTAATATTTTTTTTAATAGAAAATTTTATGACTCATTATTAGGTCCTTATTTTTATTGATAAAGTTTTTTTTTTTTTATTTTTTTGTCTGATTGAGACTAGTAATTGTCTTGCAACTTTATAAAAATAACTTGTGATATTTAAAAATAATTTATTATTAAAAAAAAGAATTTCAAAAATGTGAATTACCACTTGAATTTAATTAATATATGGCACGTGTCAAAAAATCTCAATAACAAAAAAAAAATTAATTTTGATAAGCTTAAATAAAATAATCAAGATGTGATAAAAATTAATTCAGTAAATTTCCATTCAAGATCAATTAATAATATTTAAAAATTACATTCTATTAGAAAAATAATAGTATTATTTTCATCATTAATATTTTCCATGATGATAAAATAAAATGATAATTAAATTTATTTTTTTTTCCCAACCAAGAGTAAGAAGACTGGAATTTCCGACTCGTAAAATTGGCCCTTTTTCCAAGAACTATCAGTAAAGCGTGTTCGTTTGTCGAACTTTTTTTTTTTTAAATCTTTTAGCTAAAAAATGTCTCGATTGAAGTTCGGTATTTCCGGTGATCAAAATTGGGATCGGTCAAGTCTCATGCACAATATCCAGAGGCATAAAAATCCTTGAATCTAAAATAAAAAAAAAAAATTTAAGATTCCACAAATTTGTTCGGAGAATTTTCGTGGATGGAGTCTGCAATTCGTGAATAAACCTGCATGAACCTGTGGATTTCATCATCATTGTGGTTACATTTCATCATTTTGATTTTATTTTTATTAAAAAACTACAACAAAAAAGTTTTATGAAAAAATAGAAAGTCCTTTTTTTTTCAAACGAATATAAGCTTGTTTAATTATTTAAACAAATAATAAGCTCACTTAGTTTATTATCATATAATCAAATCGAATGTTGGACTTTCCCTGTTGGTTTCAATGACATAAACACTTGTCGATTTTTTAAAAAAACAATTTTTATAGAACAAAGCTTATCACGTTTTATCGCCAGACAAAACAGGAAAAAAAATACGCACGTGGGCTTAATCAATCTTTCATCTGAAAAATTTATTATTGTTGTTAAATTATTTATTCACAAAATTGTTATATTGTTTATTGAAATTTATTATTGTTAATTGTATTATTTAACATTAATATTTATTTAAATACATTAATTTGCAATTGTGAAATTAAGGAGAGACAATTTTTTGTTTTTTTTTTTACCATACAAGTTTTTTTATTTATACATTTTTATGGTCAATGAACGATAATTTTAGTTTCAACATACCAAAGTGATGAAGATCAAGATTTTCGAGCCAAAGACATTCAAGAAAAAAAAAAAAAAAATCCACCAAGCGAAAGGTCAGTGTTTCGTCAGGTCGTGCAACTTGTTTGATCAGGTTTTTTTCGAAAGAAATTTTTGTATTATTTTTTCTCATTTTTATTTCAGCTTGTTTTATAAATAGAATTTTTCCATATCATTCATACCAATTGAAACAATAATAAAAATAAAAAAATCTTCTTTTAGCATTTTTTTACACAAAAATATATCTATTTTGTATAATATTTTTTTATTTTTTTAATACTATTCATCTTTATATTGATCTCCAAAATATATAAAAATAAAAATAAATTTTAATAAAAATAATTTTTAAATACAAAAATAAAACATAAAATAATTTATCCTGTTATTTTTTATAACAATATAAATTTAATAAAAGCTAAATAAAAATATTGTTTAAATATTTAGACAAGAAAATATATAAAAATAATTATTTCATTGAATTTTTTTCCTTAATTAAATAACACAAATTGCTTTCAATTTATTGAATAAATTTACTGATTAAAAATTAAGTCAATAAAATTAGAAATTAATTTTATATATTTAAAAAAATGGAGTGTGTTGACTGAGTCAAAAATGATGATGCCATTGGATCCTACAATTTCATATGATTCGTACGTGACCAGGGTCAGGTATGTCCTTGCTGTTGGTTCATTGATACCTCACTAAAAACTCGTCTCAATAAAAATATTTTCAAACAATTAAAATAATTAAACAAGTATACAATAATGTATATAAAATTATAAAATATTAACCGCATTATTATACAAATTAAAGGTAACTGTTGATGGCCTCGATTTATCATACCATCTGGTACACATGTCAATGGATGTGCATATCTATGACATGTATTCTGCAAATATCCACTTGTCTATATACTTGTGAGGATTTTTACAAGGACGCAAATACAACTGGGTCGTTGATAAATTTAAAAAATAAATAAAATAGAAATAAATTATATTTTTTTCTTCTTTTTTTCTTATATTCAATTTTTTAAAACTTTGTATTCTTTGAATTTTTTATTTTCACTGTGTAACAATTTATTCGTTTTGTTGTACATATATATATATTTTTTTTTTCAATTGAAATAATCAATTTATTGGTGAATGAATATTGACTATCTGATATCGAATTACTTGTCATTGAAAATACACAAGAATATTCATCCAAGAAATAGTGTGAAATGCTTATAAAATTGAACGTCATACTTGGAGAAATAAAAATAAAAAATATTTCGATTAGTTTTTTAGCAAAAGGTCATGAGGGAGGAAATAATTTTTTTTCTTTCCTTAAATAACAATTGACATTTTAAATAAAATTATACTAATTAATTTAATATAAAATATATGCATATTTTTCTAAATTATATTCACTTTAAAAAAATTTAAATAACATGATTATCTATAATCGACTATAGATAAAAATCTAAAATTTTATTAATATCATCAAGTCAGACAAAACACAAGGGGTTCATTAATTTTTCATCTAAAAATATTATTGATATTGTTATTATTAATTTACAAATAGTATTATTTGAATATTTCTATAAATAAATTAAATAATAACTGTTAAATTAAGAGAAATTAGGTGTTTTTTTATTGAGATTATTATAAAAATTTTTATATATATTTCATGTCGACGAATGATAATTTTATTTTTAGGATAATATTATTTGTTTTTTTTTTGGTTAGCCAGGTGATGATTTGATAAAAAATAAAGATAAACTGGACATGATATCTATGGAAAAACCAATGAGATAAAAATTTAAAATTACGATGAATGTTGTAGTAATCTGGTTGATTAAATGATAAGACATGATTGAGATGATATTTAAAAATCAATAGTGCAATTGTAGTGATTTATTTTTTGTCATTTTTTCCATAGTCATTTTAACAATGTCTTTTCTACACTTTACAAATTTTCAATGTCAATTTTTACAAATGTAAATTTAACTATTTATTAATATTGATAGATATTTTATGAGTTTAACATGAGTTTATGACATGATAATTTTTATAATATTAAAAGTTATTTAATAGACATCTACAGTGCTAATTATTTATATAAAAAATTATTCATATTTATCAGTTGACACAATTGATTGTGAATATTGCATGTCTAATGATTCATAATATTCAACAAGTAATTTATTAATCAAAAATCAATAATCATCCATATGCCATTTGTAAAGCTCCAATAATCATAGTATTCCATCTGTTGTTTTACACAATTTATAAAACAAGTCTGAAGTCATTCATGCTTTATACAGTATTCTTATCATATAAATATATTTTCGTCATTTATTTTTGGACAGAAAAATTTTAAAAGTATATGTAAAAAAAAAAAAATTGTACATAGATAACTAAAAATAAATAAACATGAAGCTTTTTTGTAAAGTACTTTTTTTTTTTTTTCAAATAAAAATATCAAACACATGATGCTTTTGTAAAGAAAAAAAAAAATTCGTAGTATGATTATGTTTATGACGTCAGAGAATACGTATTGGCAAACTATACCACGAAAGATTATTAATCTCATTGATGATACGTCATTGTTCAAGTTTCAAGTGTATTTTACATATCGTAGGACAGTTATAAAATTGAATCCACGAATTTTGTAATTATATATTGACTTGTATTAAGTAATTTAAAATGTTTTATTGAACTTTGAAGGAATATTTTTTTTTATAAATGGTATATTATTTGGAAGCTTGTAGTTTGATTTTGGGGAATTTATTATTCTGTTGGATTTTTGTTTTAGATGAATGGTAATAGTGAAATAGTAGTGTCTAATTTACAATAGTAATTGATAATTTAATAAATTAATAAATAATTAAATTGATAATTTAATCTTGAATTTTTTAATTTATTTTTTAATTTAACTGATGGATAGTTAAAGAATGTCTTAGTAATGATTTTTAAGTCAAAATTTTATTACGTAACAAATTGAAAAGATTTTTTAAAAATGAGGCAATGAAAAATTCGTAAGAATTATTATTGAATATTTATTATTTATAACAAAAAAGTCACTGTTTATTTTTTTCAAAATTTTTTGTACATAAAGTATCAATAAACTTGATGACATGAATTTTGTAAATTTTATAAAATAAAAAAATAATATTGTTTTTAATATTTTTTAATTTTTTATTCTTTTTATTTTTTACCCTTGTTTGAAAGTCGTTTATTTATATTTATTTTATGAAGGGTGATAATACGAATTTTAAGGTGGTTTATCAGAGTACAATAAATTTATTTATGTATCCTATTATTCGTGAACTGCGTAGCTGTAAAAAGAAAAAAAAAAAAAAAATTTTTTTTGTTTATAAATTACCTAACAAGTAATGAATATTTTTAAAATTTTAGTTTTTTTTTTTCTTATTGTTCTTGTGTTCAATAAATTATTATTAATTAATAATTAAATATTTATTAATTTGTTATTTAAAAATTTTAAATTTATTGTATTTTTTATATTTACAAGAGTAGATGCAGTGACATAAGGAATAAATTTTTTTCAAGTCAACAATGATTAAGTATAATTATTTTTTTGAGTCTATTGAGTAAGCTAATGGTTAAGTCAGCGAAAGCTCTGCCTACAGTGCTTGTGATCTCGGGTTCAAGTCCCAATTTAACATGAATTCTAATCTTATAATGTTTGCTCCCATGATTGTTTTCTGAGGTTTTTCTGACAAATATAATCTAGCATAGACCATGTGAACTACGCACTTGGTCTACGCCAGGAAATATCTGCCTTAAACTCCTCAAAAGAGGAAAACCTCTTTTTATTTTTTTTTAAAGAAAAAATAATGTAACACACTTACACATATTCTATCTATTTTTCTCTTACAATTATCGATGACAACTGTTTTTTTTATAATAGGAGATATTATTATTTTTAATGTCAATGATAATGTAGATATATTTTTTTTTGTTATTCTGTTTGCTTAATCAGTACTTATAAATTTGAATACGATTATCAAATCAAAAAAATAGACATCATTTAATTTAAATACAAATTTTAATTTTTTAAATAGATTTCTCAATTCTGTTTTATCGATAAGCAATGAGCTTAAACAGTCGATAAAACAGTATAATGTTTTATAAATTTTCCACAAGCTTGAAACTTATTGAAAAAAAATTTTCTAGCTTTTCAACATCAAGTGAAAATTATCGTAGAAACAATCAAGAGTGATTTTAAAAAAAAATAATATTAATTGTAATAAAACATAAATTCATCTATTTTTTTTTAAATTTAAAATTTTATTTTCAATATTTTTCGATAAAAACATTACTGAAGAGTCAAGTAGTTATTGTTAAACTCTTGACCTCGCTGTGTAATTTTTTTTGTACTAGATGTCAATCGATTTTTAAAAACCACCCCATGACATCAAAAATTTTTTTCTTACAATTTATTTAATTTATATTTTGATAATATATATTTATCAACTCATCAAAATTTTTTTTTTTTTTTAATTGTATTAAATATATAATTAACAATTTAATTAATCAGCTATTATTCTATCATCAATTCTCTGTCTAATAAAAAAATTAATTGAAAGAAAAAAAATTCTTTTTTTCTTGTTTCATATTATTGTAATAGTAAATTTTTTTAATCTAAACATTACATGACTATTATTTGTTATTATTTTACAACTTGAATAAAATGATCTTCATGCATTCTACAACCTACAGTCTCCTTATAGATAAATAAATAAAATGTTATGTTTTTCATTGGTAGTTGTCTTGAGCATGTCTTACGCAAGTACAAGTACAATTTCACTCGCTCTAAACTGGGTTAATTTCACTTTGCATTATTTTAAATATAAAAACAAAATGTGAAATTTTAATTTAAAGATTTTTTTATGATCGAAATAATAAATATGTAAATACAATCAAGGACATATCATTTTGTTTATTCAGTGCGTATTTAAAATAAAAAGAAAAAAAATTATTGATCAATATTTTGAATTTATTATTTGCATTTCATCCTAATCATAATTTTTTTATCTCTTAGAGAAAAAAAACTATTTATGAAAATTTTTAATTTATTAGCTCCATTTCATCCCAATGTTTATGAATTATGCATAACCAATTATATATAATTATCAATTATGTACAATCAATGTTTATGAATTATGTATAATCAATACGTATTTTTCATTTTTCCATAAACCAATGTGTCTCATGATTTAAATTGACGTTTTAATTATCCCACTGGTAATGAAAAAAATTATGATTAATCTTTTTCGATATTTCAAACGAGTGAAAGAAAAAAAAAAAAATGCTCAAAAGATTGCTGTATTTTTAAAAACAAATAAAAGTAAAATTGAAAAATTCTATTATATAAAAATGATAAAATTCTACTTGATAAATAAAATTAAAAAATAGTATAAAAATTAAAGCATAATATAAAATTCTAGAAACTTAGTTGATAAAAAATTCTAAAATACGTATATTAAAAATGACTTGTATGACTTGGTGATCACGGTGTTGATACTACACGAAAAATAAATGAAAAAAAAATAATAAACAAACAAAATAAGTGGGAAGTAACAGGGAAAAGTAATAAATGTTGTTTCAGAAGACAGGTGAAGAGAGTATTACACATTAAAAATGTTTGAGTCGTTATATAGGAGTAAGAAATTTTATAATATTTGCCAGTCTCATATTGAGCAGGAAAGTAACAAGTGTGGATAACACACATTAAACAAGTGCCTTGAAAATTTATACTTGGATTACTTTTATTTATACATAATTATTTTTGATATATTTTTTAATAAGTAAATAATATTTTTTTTTTTAAATAATTTACATTCGTAAAAGATAAATAATTTTACAATATTTATATCGGTATTATTGTAAATGAAAAAAAAAATAAAACAAATGTGAATATATTAAAAAAAAAAAAAAAAAGTGCCTTAAAATAATATTAATAATTATATTTTTAATAAAATAAATAAAAAAATTTACGCAAATTAACAGGTGAGTGGAGACAATATATATGTGATTTAATATTTAATTATTTACATGTGTGTGATAATTATATATTTAAGTGCGTATATATAAAAAAAAATGTGAAAAAAAAATTGATGAAAGTGCTTCCGTGTCCGTGTGAGAGCGATGCAATTTATCGTAATTGCATAATTTTTAACTGGTACATATAGTTATGAGAAAAACTTGATTTAACTCACCTTTCTTTGGTGAATTCAATTCCTATATAAAAAATAAAAATAAATAAACTGTTTTGATGGAAGTTAATCTGTAGAAAAAAAAAAAAAATTGATTATTAAATTTACGTAACTAATAGTTTATAAAAATAATAATAGAAAAGTTTTATGCAATTTAAAATTAATTTTAGATGAGTTTTTAAAAAATTTTAAATGGAAAATTTTGATAATATATAAAATTGTTTTATTATTTAATTTTGGGTGAATTGAAGTGGGGGTATTGTTGTTAATTTAAATGGCCATGCGCTAAAAACAACCCTTATTTTATTTTATAATTTTAATGCATGTCAGTTATCGTTGAAATGTGATCGGCGATCAATTTCAATTTGTGTATTTATCAAACTGACATGTTATGAGTTCATTCTGATAAAATTGAAAATAAAATTTTTTTAAAATGCAAAATATATTTAATAAAAAATTGTCAATTTATAAAACCGGTAAATATTTTTAAATAATATTAAATAAATTATGTAATTTTATTTTTTACATTTTTTTTATTGCCATTTTATTAACAACAATATACAAGTTTAAAAATTAAAAAAAAAAAAAAACTATTATTCCCATTATTTAATAAACAATTTGAATTTTTATTATGTAATATTTTTTTTTATTTTATTTATAAACTTGATATTAATTATTCAAGGCACAAAAAATTGTACTATTATATTTTTAAATATAAATTTTTGAATTTTAATTTGTTTATTATAAATATTTCGTATTGATAAAAATTTAAATAATTTCTACTTGGTGTTACACAAATTTATATAAAAAAAAAAAAAAAAATAAAAAGTAGGTAAAGTTATAAATGGGCCAGAGATAGGGGCTGTCATGGGCGATCAATGTTTACGAACGAGGCACACTTAATTCTAAAGAAAGACCTTAACATCGTTCGATTAAAACTATCATATATATGTAGGCAAAAAATTATAGACTATAGTTTATAAACTTGACATTTTATTATACAAATAATTTTATTAAGTGTCTATTTGTGCATATCTGTCTACCTCACTAAGTTATTTGTTTGTAATGAAATTTATTAATTTTTCTAGCAGATAATTTGAAGTCAATTTGATAATAAATCATAATGGGCACATCAAATGCACTAACAGAAAGTGAAAATAATGGAAATGAAGAAGCAAATCCAAGTGGTACATCCGTTGAAGCATTTTATGCTGCAACAGTTGTTTTAATAACTGGTGCAACTGGTTTCTTAGGCAAAGCATTACTCGAAAAATTATTAAGATCATGTCCAAGAATATCAACAATATATCTATTAATACGACCAAAAAAAAATGAAACTATTGAACAAAGATTTCAACAATTAATGAAAAATTCTGTAAGTATTATAAATCATTAAAATAATATTTAAAAAATTACCTGCAAACAGGCAAACACTTGTAAATTTTTAAAATTAAATTAAAAAAAATTAATATAAACACAGTGTACTCACTACTCAGTCAATAAAATATGCTAATTATTTAATTAACACGATCAAAAAATAATAAAAAATATTTTTTTCCTTTTTTTTTGTGTAGAAATTGATTATTATC
The DNA here is from genome assembly GCF_014905175.1 of Aphidius gifuensis. Classification (NCBI taxonomy): domain Eukaryota; kingdom Metazoa; phylum Arthropoda; class Insecta; order Hymenoptera; family Braconidae; genus Aphidius; species Aphidius gifuensis. The sequence goes on from NC_057793.1 coordinate 2,094,478, forward strand.
ATTTTTTCTTTCAATTTTTTTACATTAATTAACATCTCATAATAAAATTTCATAATAATTAATTTTTTTTTAAAGCAAAAATGATTTTTATTAGCTATTTTTTTTAATATTTACCTCAAGTTTTCCTGTAAATAAAATAACGCTTATTTAAATTTTACAAATAATATTAATTTTGTTAATGTTTTTTGCATTTTTTAAATGGAATCAAAGGTTTTCGATAGAATAAAATGGGAATGTCCAAATGCATTTTCCAAGGTATTACCAATAAAAGGTGATGTAAGCCAAAAAAATTTGGGTCTAAGTGATGAAGATCGTATAATATTAACCCAACAAGTTAATATTGTATTTCATAGTGCAGCAACAGTTAGATTTAATGAGCCATTAAAAGTTGCTGTTAATTTAAATACCCAAGGTACTGAACGTATCATTGATCTTTGTACTGGTATGATTAATCTTGTTAGTTTAGTACACGTAAGTACAGCATATAGTAATGCTGATTTAATTGAAGTTAAAGAAGACATATATAAAACAAAAATTAAACCAGAAATATTAATTGACATGTGTGAAAATTTGGATGATGAGACACTAAATATATTGGAGTTAAAAATACGTGGACAACATCCAAATACATATACATTAACAAAAGGATTAGCTGAAAATATAATTATTAAAAAAGGTATTGGTTTACCAATAGCTATTGTTAGACCAAGTATTGTTTGTGCAGCATATCAAGAACCATTTCCAGGATGGGTTGATAATATTTGTGGTATTACTGGAATAATGATGCAAGCTGGACGTGGTGCTGTTAGAAGTGTTGTTTGTGATAAAAATTTAATTGTTGATATTATACCAGTTGATTATGTTGTTGATACACTTATTTGTGCATCTTGGCACAGTACAATGAGACAATCAAAAGGTATTCAAGTTTACAACTGTGTCAGTGGAGCATTTAATCCAGTCAAGTTAGTTGAATTTTTTATTAGAAAAAAAAATAATTTATTGTCGATATGGTACTTGTAATTGTTGCTTATTTTTTTCTATTTAGATGGGATGAATTTGGTCATTTAGTCAAAAAATATGCTATTGAATTACCATCGAAATATGCTCTTTGGTATCCAGGTTTTACACTGAGAACAAATAAAATTATTCACAAGTTGGTTGTAACAATGCTGCATTTTTTACCAGCTTTTATTGTTGATATTGTTTTGAGATGTCAAGGAGACAAACCAGTGTAAGTTAATACCTTGAAATTTTAATTATAAAATATATTTATTTATTTATTTTTGATGTTTAATTAAATAGAATGATGAAAACAGCAAAACGTTATGAACGAGCAGCTAAAACAGCTGAATTTTTTTCTTGTCGTGAATGGAAATTTCATGCTGAAAATATGAATCAATTAGTTAAATGTGTTAAATTAGCTAATGATTCAAATAATTTTAATGTTGATATAACAACACTTGATTGGGATGCATTTGTTCATAAGTATACTCTTGGTATTAGAAAATACATACTCAAAGATAATCCTGATACTTTAACAAAAGCGAGAAATCGTTTATCAAAGTGAGTCGAATAAATTAATGTAAATTAATAATCATAAAATCCATGATACATGATATTTTTTATCATTTAAAATCGATTAATTATATCAAGTGATTAGAAAGCTCATTACAAATTGACAAATAAACTTTCACAAATAATTCTTGGATCATTAACTTGTAAATATTGATCATATTTTTATTGAATAAATTAATTTTTATAATTTTTATTTTTAGACTCTATTGGATACATAGATGTGCTCAAGTATTTTTTGTTGCTGCGATGGTTAAAATGGTTCTTACTCATCATTGATATAGTATAATCCAAAAAAAAATTATCATTAAGATTTAAGACAACAAAAAGATCATTAAAAAAACCAATCAATTATATAATTTGCTGGCATATTATGTAGTTAAATAGAAATTAAAAAAAATCAATGATATTTAATAATTCCATCCATAAAAAAAAATATTAAACAACATTATAAATTATATAATAAATTTATCGATGTAATTATGTAAAATAAAATTATTTTGGTATTAGAATATACGATTTTTTTCATCACCATAAGATGATGGAAAGCAAATTATATTTTTAAAACTAACAGAATTATTTTTATGTACTAAAAAAGACGAAAAAAAAATATAAACCAAACGACAAGATATCATGGTATTCATTCAGTAATCTTCGGGATAATGGTTCACTGATAAAATGGCATTTAATATCAATATTTAATATTATTAATTAATTAATAGTACTCATTGTTAAATGTAAAAAAAAAAAAAAACAAATTACATAATGTAAGAAGAAATAAATACATTTTTAAATGAAAAAAAAATTGTTTAAAGTTTTTTTTTTTTGGTGTACTATTGTCTGTGTTTTTAAATTTCCAGGCTAATTTATTGATTGATTAATTTTTAATTTGAAAATTAAATGATATTAATTAAAAAAAAATTAATTGTATTAAAATTATTTCATAAGTTTATTAATTTTTTATACTTTTTTGATTAATTTTCTTCATTGAAGACTTGAAGCATAGTCACTTAAAAAATTAAAAAAAACATAAGAGAATTATTTTAATAATTAAATAATATGAAAATATTAATATCCCGTTAATTAGATTAACAAATATTAATTTATTTTATTTTTATTTTATCAGAGTAGTACGGTGGCTCTCTTTTTACGTGCAGCTCGATAATTCAAATTTAAAAAGTTTTATTTTCAGCCGGTAATACAGTACCAATTTAAAGATATTTATTTTATCGACATTCGATAATCAATCACTCGCAAATTGATCAATAATTTTTGAATATTAAATTTTTTTTTTGTGTGAAAAAATAGCCAATTAAAATTCTTTCAAATATTTATTATTTTCTCATTTTATTTTTATATATTTTGACATTAATATTATTTTTTTTTATAACAGTATTTATTGTTTATTCAATTAACAATAATTGATAATTATTTTTCCTCCGTTCATTGGATGGAATGACACGTTGGTGATGATTAATTAAATTTTTCATAAAAATAAAAATTTCAAGTGAAATTTTTAGGCTTCAATTTCGTCATCTTTTATTCTTTTTTCCACCCATTCTGGTTTTTCCTGTAAATATAAAAAAAATATATTAATGATTTTTGATAATTTATAATTTTTTAAATAATTCTATTTTATTTTTTTTTTTTGCAAATTACTACTGCTACAGGGGAAGCTGCATTGGATAAACAAATCTAAATTCACCTTCAGCTAAAAAAAAATTATAAATACAATAATAATAAATAAAAATCGAGTTATGAAATGAAAAATAAAGTGAGATAAGCAATTAGCGACAGATTATCATTTGTTAAAAGAAAATAAATTGAAAATAGATAGTAAAAAGTTAGTTAATTAATTTACAATAATAGTAATCACTCATTTTTTTATTTCTTACCTTTTTTTATAATTTAATATTCCACATTTATTCAATGAATTCAATATTACTATTATTTTCAAATTGAATAATTTTATTTGATTAATAAATAAATGAAAATTAAATAAGAAAAGAAAATAGTTATATAAACTTATTGCTCATACGATTGAAGAAGAAAAAAAAAAAAAAGTGTGAAATTTAGAAAACAAAATTAATGTGAAAAGAAAAAAAATAAAATAATTATTTACAATATTGAGTGTGTATATTTACAGAGTAAAATTAACAGACACAAGCTGCTTTTTTTTAGAGAAAAAAAAAATTATATTGATAATTAGAAATGAAAACAAAAAAAAAAAAATAAAATGATTCTAAAAAAATATAATTTTTTAATTTTTTATCTATTTTGTTTTTTTTTTTATAATTTGTTAAATTTTCAGTAGCCTGTTTTTGTCGTTAAAAAAAAATAGAGTAATATTGTTAAGATAAGAAAACATTTGATTTGAACGCAGTGATTTTTTTTTTGATATATTATTTTAATTAATCAATGATTTATTTAGTGATATCTTCAGGTGGATAATATGTTGTTTATTTCTTCGTTTGCCACTCGGCTTTTTCCTTGTTCTTGGGCTATTAAAAAAAATTAAATTTGTCATTGATAAATAGAATTTGATTAATTTTCCTGATAAAAATATTAAGTGAAATATCTAATTTAAAAAAAAAAAAAAATTAGTTAATTTTCCTGCTTGTAGATGTGTGATTTTTTCACTATTGAAAATTTTTTTCTTTTTGATAAACAATTTATTTAAATAAAAAATAGAATTAATATTAATTTAAGTTACCTCCTTGTCTTCTTCTTCCAAGGTGAATTCCTTCTTTTTAACTTGTTTAAGCTGGTTACGGAAGTTAAATTCAGCAGCTTTTTTCTGAAGCTTGGCAAATTTACTCTCGTACTTGGAGACTTTTTTCAAAGTTGGTTTCATGCTGAAATTTCATTTGATTAAATAAATTAATTTCCTTTATAAAATACCATTATTTTAAATTATTAAAATTTAATAATCAAACTTACAATTTTCCACGAAGATCGTTTACTTGTCCATTCAAATCTGAGATCTATAAATAAGCAATGATTTTTTTATCAACAAAAAGTATAAAATTTAAACAGCCAGTTAAAAGTATACAAACAAGACTTGAATTTATAAAATCTTTAAGTCTTTTAGCAACTTTAAAATCTCCAACTAACAATATTTGAAAATAATAAAAATTTAAAACAAAAAAAAACGAAAGAGATTATCAAGTTTCATTATTTATATTAAAAAATTAAACTTTATAATCTCAATCGTGATTGTACTTTTGTTGTATTATTTAAAACTTTAAATATATAAAAAAAAATAATATTCATCTACTTGATAAATAATTCAACAATAAATAAAATTTAATTTTTACCTCGTAATCCTTTTTCTTGACAATATATTCAATATCGAATTTTTTATCTTCAAGATCACAAATTCTTGTGTGGTATTCACGAAGAACACGTTTCAATGTTTCTACGAAAAAAATAAATACAAGAAATTATTTACAATTAGCAATAATTTGTTGATTGATAAAAAAATATTTAAAATAATTTATTTATAAAATGGTACCTTCATTGGCATCATCGATCATTCTTGCTTTGCCACAACGTTGTTCGATGATGCGTCTTCTTTCAGCAGCTTTTCTTTCTTGCTCTTTTTTCAATTCTTCAGCAGCTTTTTTACGCAACAATAGCTAAATTAAATTTTTAAATTATTGAAATAATTTATATTACTTAGAAAAATATGTATATTGTATAATTATTATTTGATAACTCACTCTGAGCTTCTTCTTTCTCTCGGGGGTCATGAAACCCTTCTTGGCTTTTTTAGCCTTTGAGGCCTCCTCAAGACGTGCACGAACTTCCGCACGTTTTCTGTCAGTATCCGCTTGCTTTCTTTTTCTTTCCTAATATTTTTTTTTTTTTTTTTCGTTTTTCATTTTAATTATTTATTAGTATTTCATTTTTTTTTTATATCAGTTTTACCCAGATATACAAATTAATAAAAAATAAATTAAAAAAACTATTTTTTTCTTAAAAAATATAAATTATTTATGGCTTTTTTATTAAACAATTAAAAGCCCGAAATAACTATCTAAACAATTTTTATTCTATTTTTAAATCAAGAATAAATTTTCGTAATAATATCGAGAAAAAAATTTTTTAAAAATATGTATATCTGAGTGTTATTAAAATTACAAATAAAAAATAATTTTTACGATAATTAAAAATCAATAATAATACAAATATTTAAAATAATAAAAAAAAAATTTAATTTTAATAATTATCATGCAAATTTATACCCTCGTTAAATGGGTACAAAAAAAAAATGTAATAAAATTTAATTGGACTGTATTTATCCAAAATAATTTAATACTAAAAATATCAACAATAATATATTGTTGTTGTTTTTTTTACGTACATCTTCAATGCGTTTTTTCTGTAAAAAAAAGAAAAAGAGAATTGCGTAAGAAGTTATAATATTTTTACGTTAATTCTCAATAAAAAAAACTCAAAATAAAAAATAGAAAAACACATTATAAATCATGAAAAATACAAAAATAAATAAATAAAATTTTAATATAGCTATGAAGCAATAGCGTATGTTAAAAATATATTATATATTAGTAAAAAAAAATAATAAAGTAATTTTTTATTTCGAAATAATAAGTGTGGCGTTTAAAATTATCGCACATTTTAGTGTGAGCGAGTGATGTTTTTAACGGGCATCATCAGTCTCTCTTGTTGACCAGAATTAATGCAATTGGCTGGTGACAAAAAAAAGGGGGAAATACCGAGTGACAAAATATCATCATAATCTTTGGCAAATAATCAAAATTTCCAATAACAAAAAGTACACGAGTGAAAATTTATTATGTGCCTAATAAAATTAACAAAAAAAAATAAAAAAAAATTTTTTTTTTCTTCTATTCATTTTTTTACACAACAATTTTGATAATGTCTAACTTTCTAATGTACAATAGATATTTATAATACAACACACATTGAATGAAAATAACTTGGCAATAGTTTTAAAGAATTTAAAGTAATTAAATTTATTTGTGAGACCGTGAAAAGATCATTCAAAAACTCGAGCCAACATTCTCATGAATTGATAAATATTTAAAATATTTTTTATAAACAATAAAGTAATTAATCACAAATTTTTTCATAACATTAAATAGTTCATAAAAGCTTCTAAAAATAAATTAACATAAACAATTGATTTATATTTATTTTTTTTTCTCATAGAAAATCGTTTTTATTTTTTTTAATTTTGAATAAAAAATATTGTAATAATTTTAATAACAATACATGTGAAATTTTTTTTTAAATATTTAAAAAGCTTTTTCGGAGCTTTTGAATGAGCTTTTTTGTATTATTTGTATAGTGATGGCATTGAAAGCTAACACCAGTAGAGAATATTAAAATAAATTTATAGAAACTGTGCCTCATGAAAGACTGAAAGTATATTTGTTTCTTCAATAGGTTACAAAAAATATTTTTAAATAAATATAAAAAAAAAGTCATATTTTCATGAGGGTGGTATATATGTGTGTATGTGTGTGTTGCTGGAAAGACGTGAGTTAATCCAATGCTAAAGATACGTACAACCAGTGAGAGCTTTAATCGGGTGTGGGCAAACGTGATTCTATATCTGTCTACTCGGCACACTATTTTTCAAACACATAATACCCAGTGTTTATTCTATTTCATAAATATATATTTATATTTTTCATTTTGAGCTTTATAAAAAAATTATAATATCACATGAAATTATTAATAAATAAAACTTTAAATTTAGAATTTAAAATAATTGAAAAATAAAAAAAAATTTTTTTATTGTTAAATATTAATTATGGAAGTTGTAAAAAAAAAAAAATACTAAGCTTAGAATATTTAAATAATAGAAAATTTAGAATATTTAAATAATAATAAATTTAAATACTTAAAAAAAAAAATTTATATTATATTTAGAAAACTTGTAAAATTAATAATAGAAAACTTTAAAAAAATAAATTTTTAAAAATATATAAATCATGCAATTATTAATTAATAATTTCATTTTTTTTTTTCACTATTTTTATTTCATGCAATCTCACTAAATGCAAATTATTTTTTCACAGTAAATCTACTTATTCTGAGATGATTATTAAGATGATACTGGATTTTGTTGAGACCAAAGTTGTCGATTGCACACGGTATAGTGTATGGCGTATCAGATTTCACCACAACGTACATGAAACATTAGAAAAAAAAAAATAAAAAAAAAAGTTTTAATTAGATAAACTTTTGCTGATCACTGTACACAATTTACAATATTTTTCTACTTTATTTTTTAAATATATACGAAGTTTTTCAAAATAAAAAAATTCATGAATATATGTGGTTTAATTTTTTCATATGAGAAATATGTTTTGTTTAAAAAAATAATAAAAAATATGAAAATGAAATAATTTATTCAATACATACCCAACCTCATCGTCCATGGCCATGTTGATGTTTTTTTTTTTTGTTGCTGTTTTAATCTAAATTTTTTAATTCAAAATAATAGAAAATAATTAGAAAATTATTGATTTTTTTTGCAGCAAATTGCTATGATAATAATGGATTTTATATTTTAAATTTTTAATAATGATATTTGGTATAAATATGTGGAGGAAAATTGATAATCACTCACCTAGATGTCGAAAGGATGGCGAGTCTGACGTTCGACTGAGTGAAATAACCGTAGCAAACTATTTCGTTGGGGGCAAATGTGAAGTTTGACTTACTTTAAAAAAACGTATAATATTCATTGGGTACGTCCAGAAAACAAGATGATTGGCTGGAACAATTTTAGGCAAGAAACGTTGCATGTTCTCAAAATAACTTGAAACTGAAAACGGAGAACATTTCTCCCACTATTGCCCTTAAAAAAAAAAAAAAAGTTTCCTATTATTATTTTTGTTTTTCATGTATTATTAATTTTTATTTTTATTTTTTTATTTCAACATTGTGATTGTATATTTAAAAAATTTGTTATATTTTTTTTTATTTCAAATAGACAATGTTATTAGTAAAAAAATTATAAATAAAAAAATTATTTAAATTATTTCAAATGGTTATTGTAATAGATTTGTTTTTTTTTTATTTCTATGTAAAAATATTTTTTTATTTTTCATTGTTTATTATCAATGAGATAGTTGGTAATGAGAAAATATATTTTTCAATTTTTAACAAAATAGTAATAAAATATCAGGTGCAGATAAAAATAAGCCGGAGAATCACTTTGGCTGTTTCTCGTGTTTTTTATTTTTCCCAAGTATAATACCGTGACAAAAATGAAATACAAAATTTATTTCAATTTTTTAAGTCATTAAATTTTAATAAAAGAGAAAGAAATAATTTTTTTTTCCATTGCAATTTATGTATACTGTCGATACAAATTTATTTAAATTTTAAAATGAATATTAAGTTTTGATTTTATTGAATTTTATCTTACTCAAAATTATTATTATTATTTCAATTATTTATACGTTATACTTTATACTTATAAATTCTATAAATTAATCTCTTCAATTAATTATTTTCATATGTACTTTACTTAGTCGTAATTATTTTTTTTAAATTCAATTATTATATTTCTGATTTTCTGGAGCCCACTTGTGGTCTTTGCCCGCGAGCTTTTGTAAACTTTAAATGAATGAATAAATAAATACCTAAAAAAGTAATTGTTTATCTAGCAAATATCAATGTTTACATTGTTTTATTATTGTTGAAAAAAATAATAACGATTATATTTCAAAATGAATATTATTTTTAAATAGCTGTTTTAATTTTCTCCCATGTTACCGACTTATTATAAAAAAAATACATATATGCAATAGAAAAATTCTTAAGCTTCTAGTAAGATGGCGCATGAGTATCTCGTATTGTGTAAAAAAAAAAAAATTAATTAATTTATTAATAACAATAAAAAATCAAATTTATTACCTGTATATTTTAATTTATTTAATTTTCAATGAAACTTTTAAACGAAAAAAATAATACTCCTGTAACATAAAAAATTTCTAGACATAAAAAATGAATTTTCCAATGTTTTTTTAATTAAAGAAAAATATACTCGCAATGAACAAAATAATAATTAATTTATTATCAAATAATTTGAATAAATAAAAATTGCGATTACAAAAAAAAATTTTAGAAATATCTGATTATATCTAATTCATTTCTCATTGTAAATAATTACCAAATATTTACGTATTAATTTTAAGAGGCTTCAATTACAGCCCTTGTAATCAATTGTTCAAATAAAAAATTAAGCTAACTAATTAATAAACTTGCTCATTTAATTTAAATAAAACAAATTTTCTTTGATTAAATTAATAGATGGTATTAAACATCTTTAATATCACCTGCGTATATTTATTTCTAAGAGACTTAAATTATATAAATATATTTTAGCTAATTGATCTCTTGTTTAAATAAATAATTAATTAGGAAATACATGTTTAATTTAAATAGATATATAATAGATTAAATTTTGTTAATTTATAAATTTTTATTTATTTAATAATTCAGTTAAATATGCGTTTCTCGTTTTTATCTCTCACGATTTGTTGCGCCCGCGTTCTCCCATCGAGCATCTCGATTTCCAGCCACAGTATTGTACAGCATCCGACGAGAATATCAAGAATATATTTCTTCAGTCGCCGTCCATACCGCGACAAAGCTGGGCATCGAACCGGCCACTCGTCCGCACCTTTGTGTTTTATCCAAACATCGAACATTTATCGATACCTCAAATAACTCGTTTAAATAATAAATAAATTAATAAAAATCAATCAATTAATTACACACAAATAAAATATCAATTTTCCTAATTTAAAATTCTAACAAAATTTAATTGAAAAATAAAAAAAAAATTAATCAATGATTTTTATTAAATTTGTCTTTTAAAAATTCAACAAATTTACAGTCGACAATTTTTGGCAATCAAATAACAGTAACGTATTTTCAATATACTAAAAACCAAATTTTTTTTTGATTAAAAAAATTGCAGAAAACAGAGAATATATTTGTTTATAAATTTTTAATTTATGAGTTTTAAAAAGTGCTTTTAAACGTGCTTTAGGAGTGATTAAAAAATAAAAAAATTGAAAAAAAAAAATAGTGAATAATGTAGCATAGAAAAGGAAAATTTAAAATGAAATTTTTTTTGAAAATTTGAATTGATTAAAAAATAAATATCTTTAGATTAGTGAAGATTAAATGACGAATATTTAATAACGAAATCGTGAAACAAAAAGCGACAAAAAATATAATAGCCAAGAAAAAAATTTACATTGTAAAAAATGTGGATTTTTAAATCAACTTAGTAACAATGATTATTTAAAAGATAATAGTATTTTTTTTTTTTTTTTCTACTAAAAAGAGATAAAAAAAAAAATTAAAAAACGTGTAACGAAGGAGATTATTCAATATTTTATTTTCTGTTTTTCTCTCATTTTTCCTCACCACTAATAAATATATATATATTTTAAATTTCATACTTTTCTATTCATTAATTTTTTAAATAAAAATTTATATAAACTTCTTAATTTTCAAGTATTTTATCGAGTGTAAAAAATGTTCATTATATCAGAAAATAAATATTGTGTTAATACGACTATTATCATAATATTTATTTTAATTTCTCTACTTAAATCTTGAATAAAAGATGAATTTATTATTCATATAAAATTTCGTGTGTTTAATAAGGATGTCATAATTTTACGGTAAAAAAAAAAATTCATTACCGTGTTGTTAAATTGTCAACGGATTTATTTTTCATTCATTTGAATATTTTTTTATAAATATAAAATGTTACAATAAATTAAATTTATAAATAGTTTTAAAACAAATAGAAAAAGTTTAAATTCATTACTTCGATTTGCAATATTCAATAGATATTGTTTTCATTCATAATAGAAGTGTATAATGTAACAAAATTTAAAACTTTAATTTCAAGTTTCAAGGATTTTATTATACCGTCATTATAAAATAAAAATGAATTATTTTTGTCAATTGAATTGTAGAAAGGAGAAGAAAAATATTCAAATAAGATTATAGACAAAAAATAAAACAAATTTATTTTTTATTTTTGTATCAAAGTTTATCCCGATCGTCTCTTTACCGTATTCGATTTATATTCCCAAAGGTAAACTATCAGTAAATTCTTTTTTTAAAAAAAATGTTGAAAGTAATTTTCTGGAGAATCCTCGAGAGTAAGATATAGGCCAGTTTGGTTAACCAGTTGTACGAAATATTTGTCATTTTATGTAGAGCTTTACAATTGATAAATTCAATTTATTTTTATTTTTTTTTCTATTCAATCGAGTGTTATTTATCCCTAGTGCATACTTGTAAATTTTTTTTCAAATTACAATTTCTTATTTGCAAGTTGTTTTATTTTGTAAATTAAATTTTTTTTTTTTACTATTTGTTATTTAGGTTTTTAAAAAAATTATTCAGTAAACAATTCTTGTCTTTTTGCATGTTAATATTTATAAAAGAAAAAAATTAAATCGATTTTATTGACATATCCTGAATTGATAAAAACTTTTTCCAATATATTTTTTTGTCTATTGAAATTTACATCGGTCATGATTTTTTTTTTTACGTGATAGTATATTTTTTTTTATCTGACAAAATTCTGAATTCTTGTTCATTGTCATAATGTCCGAATAAAAAATATTTTTATCTTTATTTTAATATTTTTTCTTTATATCTTTAATAAAGAGAATAATTTTGCATTTTTTACGAAAAATAAATTCAACGAAATCATTATTCTTAAAGCTTTTTTTTAATTATTCAAATAATTTTATTATTTTTTTTATATTTATAAATTCATTGTTTACAAATCAGACTATTAAATAATAACGACAAATAAATATTAATAAAAAAAAATTCATCTTTATCAGTGAAATGATATTTTTATAATTAAAAAAAAATTTATTAATGTTATTTTTAGTATTGAAACTAGTTGAAAAGCACAATATTTTATTTATTGATTTTCAAAGTGAAATTACTTAAAAGCTCATCATTATAATTGTACGAGCTTACATATATAAATGTAAATATCAGTAGTCAATGAATAATTCAAATTTAAATCAGAAACATGCAAACATCACTTATTTATATAAATAAAATAATAAATACCTCAAGTTAATAATTAATTTATCGAGCTTCAAATTTTACCAAAAAAAATGTCTGTAAAAAATAAAAAAAATTCTATATATTTTTTTATTGTCGGAGAAAATATATTTTTTATATGAAAATAAGCTTTTTCTATTACAAGATATTTTCTAGTTTGTTTATACAAATTATTGTTGATAAAATAATTCAATTATCCTATTATAAAAAGAATAATTGTCAGCCATAATTGTGAGAGAAATAGATAGAATATATGTAAATGTATTATTATTATCTTTTTTTAAAAATTTAGCAGTTGTGCCAAGGCAATATTTCCTTAGGTAATGCTTCACGTGGTCTATTCTAGATTATATTTGCCCCAGCACCAGAAAACATTCAATTCAGGATTAAGACTGATATATTGGGTGTATATAACAAACTGTTTTCTTCGAATCATTAGGGACTTGAACCGGAGACCTTAAGCACTGTAGGCAGGGCTCGTCACGACTTAACCATCTGCGCACTAGATTAACCAAGAGGAATAATCAAACTTCATAACTGATTCGAAAGGAAATTCAATTTAAATTTTCAACAAAATTTATTATGTTATTGCATTAAGAAAAAAACAAAGCATGTATTAAAATATATTTCAATTATTTTTTTTTAAATTCTTTTTTTAATTATAAATAATAACCAATAGAAAAAATAAGATGTTTTCGATATAAATTGATTTTCCAAATTAATACTTTCGGTACTACTAGAACAAAGAATAATAATAATTTAAATTAAATATTATTATTTTTTTTTATTAGCCAAATAAATTAAAGATATTAATTTTTTTCGTTTTGAACTGAAATAAATGTGAATATCAGTTTATATTTATATAAATAAAAAATACCTCAAGTTAATAATTAATTCATCAAGCTTCATATTTCACCAAAAAATAATATCTATAAAATCAAAAACAATTGTTTTAAAAATTAAAAATGCATTATAAGTATTTTTTTTTTGTTGTTTATATTTCATTCAATCATTAATTCATTCACAAATATATGAAAAAAAAATAAAAATTCAGTATCAGCATGAATTAGTACTAAAAGAGAATCTAATTTTCACTCGGTTAACTTCAAAAGAGACACGTGTGTCTCATATATTTTAAAGACCAAATACTTCAAATGCAAATTAAAAATCCTCAAATTACTTGAGGTCATTTTATTCTCTGCTATCAAGCACTGTTGACTTTTATACTCAACCAAAAATGAAGTATAAAAAGTTTATAATAAAACAAAAAATAAACAAAAAAAATATATATGAATTTTTCAAAGTTTTGGAGTAAGTTTAGAGAAAGTCTAGGAGGCGATTATGATCCCTCAGTGGTTTCTTTGTTTCTCTTTATAAATATATAAAAGAAAAATAAATTAAAAAAATAATAATAGTAATATATATAGGGGAAAACAATGAGAAACAGCCTAACAACGAGTTGACCTCATAACTATTATATTTAAAATATATATAAATCTTTGTTTCACGATGAAAAAGCAAACGCACCATGAAAAGCCTGATTTTTTTTTTTTCATACAGATAATAGCATTTTATTTATATAAATAGATAAAAAAAAATTCTTGATAGTTTTTGTATATATATTTTTTTTTATTCTTTGAATTTTGTATTATTTTCTTATCAATTTATAAATTAGTTAACTAATTAATTAATATATTTTTTGCTTTCTAATGATGCACACAATTCGTAATTTTATTTGTAAACAGAAAATAAATAAAAATAACAAAATTTATTGATTTTTTAAATTATAAATTAAATAAAATAAAAAAAAAAATTTCTTTTATCTTGTAATTTTGATTATTGTAAATTGAATTTAAAAAAAAAATAATCAATTGAATATGTTAATATTTATGTATATAAATAAATAAATAATAAACATTTATACTTTTTTTTTTTATATTCAATTTACAATGTTATTTTCAACGTATATTTTTCAGAATATAAATAAAAAAAAAATAAAATTGATACAGCAATCAGCGTAAAAACAATAGTAAAAAAAAAAAATAAATAAAAACCTAGTGAACGAGTAAATTTGTTGAATTTTATAAAAAATAATAGTGATTTTTTAAATGCAATTGATTAAAGTATATAAAGTTAATTGTTGAATGCAATTATCAATTGATTTACGTTGATAAAATATTGCCAAGGAACGGAACGAAAAAAAAAAAAAGTATTACAATCATCGGGTGTCATTGCTGGTACAATTGTTGTTGGACCAAGTGTCCAAAACGAAATACAAACGGAAAAAACGAAAAAAAAAGAAGAACCATATTATCGAAATTATTACAAAAATTTGTGGACAAAAGCAGCAAACGAAATTGGACACGGATGCTCGCAAGACGTCGGAAGTGGGATCACGTTGGAAGGCAAAATATTGACTGTTGTCAACAAATTTTTAACAACATCCCCTTTGGTTAACAAAGTCAAATTACTCATGGTAAGTCAAAATTATTAATTCAAATATTTTCAATTAAAACAAGCTCTCTGTTTTTGCTATAAATTTATTTTGTTTTTCAATTTTTCATTTTACAATCATTTTATTCATGAAGATATATTTATTTTATTTACTTTGCTATATTCAAATATTTTTTCATATAAATATTTTGAACCTTTTTTTGTTTTTCTTTTAAAAAATTTAAAGCTCACTGCAGTTATGTATATAGAAATATAAAAAAAAAAAAAAAATCAATGAGAATAACACACGCTTTGGCGTTCACATTAAGCGAAGAGAGCTTTTCAAAAGCAAAAAACTAGAGCAAAATAAAAAAAAAAAGTTTGTAACCGCGGTACTACTTTAGCTTCACATGGAAGACTTGGTATAGAATTTTTTAAATTTATTTATTTATATATTTTTTTTCTTTGAGTTTATAAAGGTTGGTTAAGTATTTAGCAAGTGAAGGTGTGAATAAGTCAAAAGATTCATAATTGCTAAAAGTTAAAAAATCATTTGATCAAAAATACAATAGTTAATGATGTGAATTAATTTTTATCAATTATATTTACTCTAATTAAAGCTTGTAATTTGACTTTAAAACGTATTAGAAATTGATGGGGTCTGATGAAATTATGTGGCTTTGTTGTTTGAATAATGTCCCAGTAGAATTTTGATATTTTAAATAATTAAATAACATGCAATTGTTATACTCTTGTGAAGATAAAGTCTCTGTAATCCAATACTACATGTCCAACATCCACCATATGGTTTACCATCGTAATAAAATCAGCTCCATTGGGAGAACTTCTTGTAAATATTATTCCAACTCACGCTATTTTTCCTTCAATTTTTTCTACATGAGGAAATTGAAAAGGATATAAAAATTTCTTATTATTTATTAAACAATATAAATGAAAATAAAACAACAATAAAATGAACAAATAAAATTCCCTAATAAAAAAGTTATTATGATTAATAATATATATTTAATAAATAATATTTTAAATTAAAAAAAAAAGTGTTATTTAAAGTAATTATGATAAAAAAAGTTTTGTACTTTATTGCTATTTTAATTATATTAAATTTATTTCAATAAAAATCGAGCCAATTAATGTTTAATTGATAAACAAAATTTAAAAAAAAACTACTTCAAAGAAGTTTTGAAATTTATATTAAAAATTATAAATTAAGTTTGATAAAAAAGAATTTTAAATAATTGCTTGGATTTTATAATAGAAGCTTGCATAACAACACTTGAGCTTTTTGAAATAAAAAACATGAAAATTCAAATCAAAATTGACAGGATAGATTTTCATTTGATCAATTCCCAATGGTCTACTGTGTTTTTTCTCTCGTTTTTATTTATTGCAGGTTTTGATGTTCGACAGTTTGTTATTACTCAATAGATTGCATAAAAATTTATGAAAAAAATTTTCCATGTGAATTTGTTATTCAAATAAAATTTAAAAAAAAATTAAAATGAAATAATAAATATGTTTGTTTAAATAAATAAACAATGATAAATAAATTTTAAAAAGTTAAAAATGTAAATTCAAGATATTTATTTATAATTTATTATTAAAATATTATTTTAAAAATTTAATTTTAAATAAAATTTTGTTTTTCTTTTTTCGTATTTAATATTTCATTGAGTGAGTATATTTCAAGTAGTATTGTTCGATTTTAGAATGACATTTCACATAGTAGGATGAACAAGATCCCTGGAGAAATTTATCTCCAGCATTGGTGATGTATTGTTCCAATGAAATGTGAGGCGACCTTGTTGATGAAATGAGAGAGAATATATACACTCATAGTGTACTGATGCTTATCAACTTGGTGATGCTATTTCTGTCAGTTCATGCATGCCACTTTGGTGCATTCAATAAATATATCTTCCTATCTTATCAGAGACATCATCGACATACATATCACAACATCTCAACCATCAATTTGTCATAATTTTAATTTTACACCACATTCATACTGTTTATAATTTTAAATTAATTTATCATTGAAATGCTAATTACTGCAAAAATATTATTTAAAAATTTCAAATTAAATTTTGAATGTAATAATTTATATTACGTATTTTTTATTTTATTTTTTTATTCTGAATAATAATATTATTTATTATTTTATTCTTTGTTTTGAAAAAACGGAAATATTAATTGGTCTAAAATTTTTTTAAAATAATTGAAATATATTTTAATACATGCTTTGTTTTTTAGTTAATGCAATGACATAATGAATAATTTAAATTTAAATTAAATTTTTTTTTCTAATCGATTATAAAGTTTGATTATTACTCATAAATTATCGAGTGAGTAGGTGGTTAAGTCGTCAAGAGCCTCGTCTACAGTGTTGTGGTCGCGGGTTCAAATCTCATCAAATTATTTCAGTATTTCATCTGAAAGGTCTATTTTTCAAGGTTTTAAAGTTAAGCTGAAGATTATTTGGACGTCAATGGTTGTTTACTGGTGTTTGTGGCAAATATAATCTAGAATAGACCATGTGAACTACGCACTTCGTCTACTCCAGGAAATATTTGCCGCAAACGCCAGACACTTTTTTTTATTTTTTTTTTTAAAAAAAAGATAATGTAATACATATTTGTAAATTAGATTTTGTATTTAATCAAGTCTTTTTTGTTTTTATAAAATTATTTTTTTTATAAATGTCGTCAGAGACAAGAGAAATAAAAATTTCAAATAAATTATCTTTTTTGTTTTTTTAATTTAAAAATGTCATCATGATTTTTTTTATTACTTTTAAAATCATTTCAGTTGTGATTTCAATGAATGAAAACTTGGTGAATATGCAGAAAAGTTTATGATACCTGTGTTTCATAAAACTGATAACATTGTCAATTTGAAAAAATAACTTGAAAATATTGTTATCGATTGTTTCATTGTTTCATTGTGACGACGACTCTATGATTACTTTTATCTTTATATTATTGCTATTTTTTTTTCCATAAAGATTTGTTTAACATAGATAAAATTTTGAATATTTAAAAATTAAATAAAAAACTATTTTAACATTTGAAATATAATAGAAAAAAACAATAGAAAAAAAATTCATTTGAAAAAAAAACATTTTGTTTAGATTATTTATTTCATTGTTTTTTCTTGCATTAAAAATTTTAAAAAATTGTTAACAAAATATTTAGATTGTGTTAGCTTTGTGAATAAATAATATAAATACTTAAATTAGATATTTTATTCACAAAGATTGAACATACTCTTTTGGTTTTTTGCATGAATAAAATTGTAATTCTTTCAATTTCGATTCACAAAGGATTATCAAAGTGATGTAATTAATATTTATTATTAATTCAAGCAAAAATCCAATAAAAAACTTACAATACATTTAATAAAGTTTAATATCTTGACTATAGATTGATTTTAATATATATAAAATGTGCTGAATGTTGATACTGTCAACGGGCAAATAGTTTAATGAACAATATAAACGATAAAAATAAATCTTCACGTTTTCATAAAAAAATAACAGTAGTTATAAAAATCATCAACAAGACTTATTCACTTTTGGTTTATTTTTTTTTATATAAATAATAAAATATTTTTCATAGTTATTATCATTTTCTATATAATTTTCTTTCTTTATTTATTTCAAAAGTATTCCATAAACTGTGATGATGCTTTTGTGTAATAATATGAATAACATGAGTGTCTAAAAATTGCAAGAAAATAGTCACTAGAAAATCTTCAACAATTTATTATATACTTGTTTTTTTTTTTTTTTTTACAATTTTTTATTATCATGATTACGGTTTATTTATTCTATATATTTTTTCCGACAATCAAAAAATAAGCTTTATATAAAAATAAGCTTTTTCTATGACAAGATATTTTCTAGTTTGTTTATGCAAATTATTGTTGATAAAATAATTCAATTATTTCTATTATAGAAAGAACAATTGTCATCCATAATTGTGAGAGAGAAATAGATAGAATATGTGTAAGTGTTTTATATTATCTTTTTTTAAAAAAAAAAATAAAAAAAGGTGTCCAGTGTTTAAGGCAAATATTTCCTGGAGTAGACCAAGTGCGTAGTTCACATGGTCTATCCTAGATTATATTTGCTTCAAACACCAGAGTAGAGAGACGAGGAGAACATTATAATCATCCTTGACTATAACACCATATTAAAGACGAAAAATCTGCATTTCCATCGAAAAAGATTTTATAAAGAGTTGAACCCGAGATCAGAAGTACTGTGGGCAGGGCTCTTGCCGAGTTGATCATCGACTCACTTGATAAACTATGAGAAATAATCAAACTCTATAACTGATTTGAAAGAAAATTCAATTTTAATTTTCAATAAAATTCATTATGTCATTGCATCAACTAAAAAACAAAGTATGTATTAAAATATGTTTCAATTATTTAAAAAATTTTTTTTCAATTACAAATAATTATCAATAGAAAAAATAAAATATTTTTGTTATAAATTGAATTTTAAAACTAATATTTCTGGTATTTTCAAACAAAGAATAAAATAATATTTTAAATTGAATATTATTTTTTTTTTGTTAGCCAAATAAATCAAAGATATTAATTTTTTTTCGATTTAAATTTTTAAAAGAATTTTTTAAAGCAGATAAAAATTCAGGAGAACAAAAAAAAATTAATCGTGTTTTTATGAACATTAAATAAAATTAAACGACAAAATTCATAATGCATTTCAAGTATTTTATTTTTAAATTTTTGTTAATATTTTTTACGATATTAAAAAATAATAATAATAAAAAAAAAAGTCAAGGATACTTTTAAATTACAGTATCAGCTTGTTGACATTTTATTTTTATTTTTTTTTATTTTAATTGCAAGACACACAAACATCAGAAGATTATTTTCTAATTTTTTTTTTGGTTATTTATTTTTTTTTTTCGTATAGAAGAATGATTTTCGCTGATTATTTATATGTCACCACTCGATACCCATTCGATGGTTCATCAGTGCAATATGTATGAACGATAAAGAAAAATAATAAAGCAGAACAAAAAAAAAAAAAAATATAATGAAAAAAATAGAGTGAAAATATTTGAAAAAAAAAAAAAATAGTTATGCCTCACAGCTATATTGCAATTTTTCATTTTTGCATGGAGGCCTGTTTTAATATATTTGGATTATGAAGAAAATTAAAAACGATTGATATAAATATAATTAAAAAATTCCATCTGCAATGTATATAATTAAAAAATAAATAATTATTCCATGTCGATTGTCGAATAATTATTTCCATGCAAGAATTCAAGAAATAATATCAAATTGATAAATAAAATAAAATAACTGAGTTAGAAATTATTTCAATGAAAATTACAATTTAATAAATATATTTTTCGTATATAAAAACTGAAATTTACAAATTCATGCATCATCGACTATTTAGTAACACAAAACAAAATATTTTTTTAATTTTTTTATATTTTATGGTCTACAATTTTTTGTTCGATTTCGAGACACTTCAATGATTGAAAAGGACAATAAATACGCTCAAATTATTTCTGTTATATGATCACCAAAAAAACAAAAACATAAAATAAAAAATTGTTTACAGGAAAATTTGTGGAATAAAATAAAAAAAAATTAAATAAATCAAAGAGAGATATTACTAAAGAAAAAAAAAAAATTCGTAGATATTTTTTATTCAAAATTATGTGTACAAAAATTATAGCAGCTTCGTGATAATATAAAGAATATTTTATTTGAAATATATATATATTTTCTGTATTTATTTTTTTTCATTTTCTTCGAATGATTGTTGTGATTTAAAATCAAATAGATAATAAACATATGTAAATAACTATAACGATAACATCGTTGAAAGTTTCGGATCGTTTTGACAGATCATATATGTGTATTTTTTATCTACTTCATAAATTTTATGGTGCTTATATATTTTTTTCTTATCTCAATTTCATCAAGATACGTGCTGGTCCAAATAAAAAAAAATATATACATATATAAACTTGGAGTCTTTTAAAATGTCATATCCTAAATCTTTTATGTAAAAATTTTCATTTACAAACGTCTAGAAAAGCTTCTTATTTTCTACACGATGTTGCTTTCTTTAGTAAGTGTAAAATTTCATCTAAATAAAATGTTTTATTCTTGTTTTGTATTTTAATTAAAAAAGAAAAAAATAATTATAGAGTTTTGAAAATTGAAGGATGTTTTAGTTATCGAAAATATTAAAATTTCTATTTATAATTTTATTGGATAATTTTTTTTAAAAGTAATATTTCTTTTATTTTAATTTTTTAAAAGACATTTTTTACATTTATATATGTAGACTATTTTTCATTGTAAAAATTTAAGAAGAAAAAAAATAAAAAAGGCATTATCACATTAGTTTTATTTTCTTGGATAATAAATCGCCGGATGAACTATAAAAAAGTTCAACAATGTCATGCTTTTACGTACTATACAAATGGCTATGATTTAGTTGTTTTTTTTTTATTCTCAAATTATTTTTTATTTTGAAAAATTAAAAAGAAAAAAAAAGGTTAGACAAATTGTAGTTTTAATATTTAAAAATTACATGTATTTTTTTTATCTCAATTAAATTATCATAATTATTTTTATTTTGTCAAATTAATTCTTCATTAATTTTAATAGCTATGTTATTTTTTTATTTTAAAATTTTTACAATAGAAAGGTTCAATTCATTTGAAATTATTTATTAATTTTTTTTTTTTACAGTAATTAGTTGTTATTAAAATATATTATTTTTCATCATGAAATTTGTTTAAAAATTTTAAAATGAAAATCAATTGATGAAAATAATTTTACAATATTTTTATCCTTCCAGCGAAAATATTTCAATGAATAATCCAAACCAATATGAGTTGTTCTTTTTTTTTTTTTTTACGCAAAATATTTCAAAAGAATTTTGGAAAATTATGAATGTGAATTATGTTTTTTTATAAATGTGGATAAATGTGGATGTTCGTGGCCTCAGCTCAATTCAAAACGGGTCAATGCAAGCTTGAAAATCTACAAGTGGTTTATACAGTATATTTTTGTACTTACGCATTAAAAAATATTCAGATAAATCACTTTTTATAATATCAAATTTTTGATTACACCATATAAATCATCAACTTTCATACTCGAAGAATGAAAGAAAAAAATAATAATAATAAAACAAATTTCAAGTTTTTGTAATTTTTATATTACCAAGCTTTTCAACTTGTTAATTTTTTAATTATATTTAAAAAAAGTTTCTTGTAAATAAAAATATTTTACTAAAATTTGAATTAAAAATTATTCATGGAAGAAAAAAAATATATAATTTACAAACTACCATTTATTATACCATCAGTTTTATATAAAAAAAAAAAAAAAAAATTGAATCTGCAGATTTTTGTGAATTTAATACACCTATACAAAGCAATCTTTCTATAAATATATTTTTTAAAAACGAGGGTTAAATTACAATGACAAAATATTGAGATAAAAATTGAATAATTTATTGTAGAAAATTCTTTAGATAATAAATTTCGACAAATGATAAGAACCAGAATACTTAAGAATTACGAGGAAAAATAATTTCATGTAAAAATAAAAATTCAAGTAGATAAAATTATGATATGTCGATCTGTCTATATCAAAGTTTGAAATATGATCAAACTCATGACCAAATATTGAAATGAAAACCATATCTTGAATTTCGATACAGACTTTAGTTGTTTAAAATTGAATGATTCCATGTTATATTGAAAATTTTATTAATTTATTACTTGATTTTCATAAATAATTCTGTTTGTGGTAGATTATAAAATACGATGGTCAAATGAGACACTGTACAGGTCACTGGTGTTCATTATAACTCATTGAAACTTGTCCAGACTGTTCAATTTGCATTTGTACTTCATTTAAACTTTTACTTGTTAAACTTTTTAAAACAATACGTTAAAAGTACATCAATTTACAATATTTTATTTGCTAAAAATTTTATATATTTATATAAATTCAATAAAATTTCTGATACAATTGAAAAATAAAAAAAAAAAACTGTCAATTTATTGAATTTATTTTAAATAGTGTCTGATCGAAATGGAATATTATCACTTGTTAAAAATTTAAATTTAGTAGTACACAAATATTAAAGAAAATTACACGGTCGAATGATTTTAATAGAAAATTTATTAAAAGTTAATAAATTATTTATATTGGTGATAATGAAAAAACACTGCAGTGACAAGTAATTTGATTTAAAAAATTAACTTTCATCGAAGGATTATTTACAATATGTAATTAAAATTCACAAAGCATAATTAAATTAATTACCAAAATTAAAATACTATACACTGTTTATTTTTTCCGTGAAATTTTAAATTAATACTTTGATAAATAAATATAAAATAAATTAAATAAAAAAAGAAAAATGGCATATCACAAAAAGCTCTCTTCTGTTATAATAATAAAACAGTCTTGTCTGTAAAAAAAATTTAAAAGTTATGAAAAAACTTTATTACAAATAAAAAATTCATCTGAATTTTTATCCACGTTGTGAGAAATAAACAAAAAAAAATTATATCCTGAAGCTAACGAGAAACTAAAATTCAAGAGCCTCGAGTCATGACTGTATGTTTGCTCATATTTTTAACTTACGATTTGAATTTTATTTTTTTAATTTTTTTACAAGCAACTAAGTTCAATAAACAAGAATATTTCCACAGAAAAAAAAAAAAGCTTCAACTTGACAATAAAGCTCAAGATTTTTTCTCTATTCTTGTTGATAAATTTTATTTTTATTTACACAGTGAAGATAATAATTAACTTGATAATAATATTTTTATTTACAGTGAAAAATAAATCCAACTCAAATCAACATTATTTAAATCTCTAATAAAAATCCACTTATAAATTATATTTTTTTTTCTGATATAGATTCAAAAAAAAAAATTATTAAGATATCAGAAATTTTATTAAATAAATTTTCATAATAATATACATGAATAGATTTGTTTCTTCGATTTAATATTATTCCCCTAATATATTCGATCAGGATGCAAGACAGTTTTGATTGAATGCCATAATATTTCGTAAGGGAGGATCAGCTTGAATACATTATTTAAAAAAAAAAAAAAGATATATATTTTTATTTTTTATATAGACAACACTACAAAAAACAAGACAAAAAAAAAAGATTATCAAATAGTTTGAATGCCATTTGTCATAATTATCTTTTGGTTAAACCATAAATAATAAAAATTAAATGTGGACATTTGAAAAATATAATTTATGATAAAAATAAATTCGATGATTTATTATTTATAAATTAATTCACTTGAAAGAAGCTTCTTGATTATTGCAATGAAGTTTCAAATGCCCTGCTCAATATTTGTCGTATAAAGTACAAGTTTATTTTGTGGTAACTTCAGAATTTGATGGATACATTTTAGTCGGTAAACATTCTACAAATGTAAATTGTAAACCAAGTTGTTTGTTAATCAAGCAAAATATACACAACATGGGTTATTGATAAAATAAACATTTCAATTGAATCTTGAATATTAAGTATATTTAGAAATTTATAAAAAATTACTTCAATTGTTATTATTTTATTTGGAAAATTAATTTTAAAGTATACTTTTATCAAAGATTTAAAGATTAATATTTTTCCACAATTTAAATACAAAAAAATAGAATAATTATGAGCTTTTTTGTCTAGTTAAAATTTATTTTATTTGTTTGTTTGTTTATGAAAATATATTCTTGATTATTGAGCTTATTTTCTTGGAAAAAATATAAAAATTATTACATATATGACACAACATATTATAATTTATATTTTTTTTTCACATTTTTATATATTTTAAAATAAAAAATAAAACATGAAGCCTGTCTGAGAGCTACTAGGATATTGTGAAGACAACATTTTCTATTACTAGGATATTGTGAAGACAACTTTTTCTATTTCAAGATATTTTCTAGCAGTTGTACATCCATAATTGTGAGAGAGAAATAGATAGAATATGTGTAAGTGTATTACATTATCTTTTTTTAAAAAAAATAAAAAAAGATATCTGGTGTTTGAGGCAAATATTTCCTGGAGTAGATCAAGTGCGTAGTTCACATGGTCTATTCTAGATTATATTTGTCACAAACACCAGAAAACAAGTATTATGAACTTAATAAGTCAAAATTAATTCCTCGTTGATCTTAAGATTTAAATGTAACTTTAAAGTCTACAGACCTTTAGAAACAACCAATGATCATGATGAGATTTGAACCCGCGACCATAACGCTTAAGAGAAGGCTCTTGACCACTTAACCATCTGCTCACTCGATAATCTATGAGTAATAATCAAACTTTATAACTGATTTGAAAAAAAAATTTATAAAAATATTTCAAATTAAATATTATTTTTTTTTGTTAGCCAAATAAATCAAAGATATTAATTTTTTTTCGATTTGAATTTTTAAAAGAATTTTTATAAGCAGATAAAATTAAACGACAAAATTCATAATGCATTTTAAGTATTTTATTTTTAAATTTTTGTTAATATTTTTTTACGATATTAAAAAATAATAATAAAAAAAAAAAAAGTCGAGAATACTTTTAAATTACAGTAAATTAAAAAAAAATAAAATAATTATGAGCTTTTTTGTTCAGTTAAAATTAAATTTGTTTGTTTTATTGTTTATGAAAATTTATTCTTGATTATTGAGCTTTTTTTCTTGAAAAAAATATAAAAATCATTGCATTTATGACACAACGTATTATAATAATAATTTATATATTTTTTTTCACATTTTTATATATTTTAAAATAAAAAATAAAATATGAAGCCTGTCTGAGGGCTACTAGGATATTGTGAAGACAACATTTTCTATTACTAAGATATTGTGAAGACAACTTTTTCTATTACAAGATATTTTCTAGCAGTTGTACATCCATAATTGTGAGAGAGAAATAGGTAGAATATGTGTAAGTGTATTACAGTATCTTTTTTTAAAAAAAATAAAAAGTGTTGACCGGTGTTTGAGGCAAATATTTCCTGGAGTAGACCAAGTGCGTAGTTCACATGGTCTATTCTAGATTATATTTGCCACAAACACCAGAAAACAACTATCTATCAACTAACCAACAATCGAATTTTTTTTCCTCGTTAACCTTTAAGATTAAAGTGTATTTTCACAGTAAAAGAATTTATTGAGTTTTGAACACGAGATCATAAGCACCGTAGGCGCGGCTCTTGACGACTTAACCATCAGCTCACTCGATAAACTCTCAGAAATAATCAAACTTTATCATTGATTTGAAAGAAAATTCAATTAAAATTTAAATTATTAATTATGTCATTGCATTAAGTAAAAAACAAACCATGTATTAAAATATATTTCAATTATTTTTATTTTATTTTTTTTTTAATTATAAATAATTATCAATACAAAAAATAAAATATTTTTGTTATAAATTGATTTTTAAAATTAATATTTCCGGTATTTTAAAACAAACAATAAAATAATAATTTAAATTAAATATTATTTTTTTTTGTTAGCCAAATAAATCAAAGATATTAATTTTTTTTCGATTTGAATTTTTAAAAGAATTTTTATAAGCAGATAAAATCAAACGACAAAATTCATAATGCATTTCAAGTATTTTATTTTTAAATTTTTGTTTATATTTTTTTATGATAATAAAAATCAATAATAAAAAAAAAAAAAAGTTGAGAATACTTTTAAATTACAGTAAATTACAAAAAAATAGATTGTCCAGTTAAAATTAATTTTGTTTGTTTTTTTGTTTATGAAAATTTATTCTTGATTATTGAGCTTTTTTTATTGGAAAAAATATAAAAATCATTGCATTTATGACACAGCATATTATAATAATAATTTATATATTTTTTTCTCACATTTTTATATATTAAAAATAAAAAATAAAACATGAAGCCTGTCTGAGAGCTACTAGGATATTGTGAAGACAACATTATCAGAGATTCAACACGCACTCGTGAGGATATTTTTGCCCATGTCTGTCTTGAGGATTATTTAAATTTTACATGTCGCTAGAATACACCCAGTGTTTTGTAATTTTTATTCATACATTTGTTTAAAATAAATAAAATTCTTCATTAAAATACATAAAAATAAAGTAAATATTATCTAAAAAAAATTACAATAATAAAAGCTCACATCTAAAATAAAATGTTATTTGTAATTTGACAAATCCAATCATGAAAGAAGACTAATTTACGACAAATAAACATCCCAGTGTTGAATCAGTACCACAATAAATTTTTTCCAACTAAAGAATAACAACGTGAACAAAAATAAAGAAAAAAAAAAAACATAAAAAAACAAGAAATCTGTATGAGGGAGATAAACAAAAAGCTCGTATGTCACGTCTGTCGAATTTCATGTTGACATAAATCTTTTCAAAACAAAAAAAAAGCTCTACTAAAAAAAAATATAGAGATTGACCTTGTTGAGCATTAAAATCTGAAGATACATTTTGTATCATCACATGTATTTTCAGGATCAACGAGTATTTTAAAAATGTCATATTTTCTTATGGCAAGTATTAAAATCATGAAAACACCAACCAGTTTGATGCCATCATTTTCAAAAGCTCAGAGGGAAATCACTGTCTTGAAAAGCCATTGGGAGCAATTCCATTTTCTATACAAATCTCTCCATCATGCTCAGTTTGTAATGCATATAAATATATACTATGTATGTACAAGTGTTACTGATTCATCTAGAGAAAATACCTCTTTATATTTTCTTGCTTGTGTCTACTTCAATGAATGTTTAGCTGCATATGTATGCGTCTAATCGCAATGAGAGAAATAGCTCTTGTTTACTGAAATACACTTGCAACATGCCAAACCATTAATGGCACATCCATACATTCACAATGTTGCATTTGTATCACAATTAATTATCAAACCAACAACAATACTAATCGACTACTTAAACTCAATGATAATCGACATTGTAGATTTATTAAAATTTTTTTTTTAAATTATTTAATTTATTTTTTATTTAGTGTTGTTATTATTTTATTTTATTTATTTTTTTTGGGAATTACTTTTTAAGATTTTGACCAAATATATCTTATGTGTGGTTCAACATTTCGAGTGGTTTTGCTCAAAGGCTTTTAGCTTTTTTAACAGTTGACACGTTCATATACATTTTCCATAGGATTTTGCCACTCCTTTTTTTGATGACTACTATTGCTTCTTACGACTTAGTCTGACCACATACAATTTATATATTTTTCATTTTTTTTTTTTGCTGTCTCAACGATTCGTTGGAACCTTTTATTCTATCTTTCTTTAACAATTATTTACTTCAAATACTAAAAGACAGTCGACAGTCTCGTTTACAAATAAATAATAGGAAAATTCTTTTTTTAATTTTTAATTATTTAATAATATTGAAAATTGATAATTATAATTATTATTATTTTTTCATTGATGATCATTTGTTTGTAGTATTTTCAGTAGATATAATTAATAAGAAGAATTAATAGGGAAAATTTTCATGCGGAAATAATTAGTAACACTGAGAATATAAAAAAAAAAAATTTATGAATTTCAAATTTGCTTTCAACTTTTTAATTTATAAAGAAAATAATGGCACGCCTTTGGCTTAGCTTTCACTACCGTACTGACCTCAGACAACGAGGAGAAAAAAAAATACGAAAAAGGAATAAATTTATCTGATGATTGAAAAAAAATTTAGAGGCCTTCAATTTGTCAAGTTGCCTTTGACAACTCGTATTTCTTGCTTTTTTTTTTTTTTACACACACTGTATAACACTGTGTAAAATAAAATAAAATTACTAAATAATTTTTAAGAATTACACATTGATTTTTGTTAATATCTTCATTCATAAATTCTTCAAGTGAAATTTTAATTTTAAAATTTTTTTTATCTCTTTTACATGAAAGGTCATATTGAATTTTATTGTTACTTCTAAAGCTTTTCAATACATTCATTATTCAGTTCATTATATAAACGATTAAATATCTGTCAAATTTCATTTCAATTAATCCAATAACTGTATTAAATTCTAGGCCTGTTTATAAATTCAATTGATAAAAATTAAATTAAGATAATTATGTAATATATCTACTACTTATTTAAAATTCTATCCAATTTACAGTTTATTATAATTTTAAAAATATATTTTATGATTTTTATTATATTCAATTTTAAAGGTCACAATGGCTGTATGAATTTAAATTAAAAGTCTCCAAACAATATAATTAAAAATAATTAAAAAACGTGTCTTATAGTTTATTAGAAAAATTCTGCTGATCAATAATTTTTTTATAGCTTCAATGAGATTTTTGAGGGTGACGTTGGATCGTAGTTCCACGTGAGCAATTTCGATAAGTCAATTAATTACCAAATCACTAAATCGACATGAAAATAAAAATAACCAAAAAAAAAAAAAACGATTTTTAAGAATATACGTGAAAAATAATTCTCAAATTTCATTGTCAAAATTTCTTTTTAAATTTTATTTATATAAAAAAAAATTATCTCTCTGATTTTCAAAAAAAAATTTATTCAATTATATAACAAAAAAAATTTCTCCCAATTTATTTAACCAGCTAAAAAAAATTTAAGCTTTTAGAATTTATCTCTAGTAAAATATAAATCATTGTTTCAATTTGTCCAAAGTCCTTCTGTTTATTTCTGTCAATCTGTCAGGTATTTACTTTTAAAATCAATGTCATTTGTGTGTTCTCATGAAAGTCAAATTACTATTTAGAACATCCTCGTAAGCTACATTAAGTGTTCACCTGTTACTTTTCAAATTTTAAAGTAAAACTCACTTGAAATTTTCTAAAAAATAAAAACTTCTTAAAAGCTACAACAATCAACATAATGTCAATAAAAATACTCCAAATTGAAAACACAATACTTCAAATATAATAAATAGAATTTTTTTTCACTCTAGTATTTATTGTCAGCAAGGAAAAAAAACAAGTAAATATGTTTGTTGTTTTTTTACATTGGTTTTTTTTTTGTCAAGCATAGACTTAATCTAAAAACTAATATTTTTTTTAGTGCCTGGTTAGCAGTTTATCGAGTTCGATGAGTGGTCGATTAACTTCTATTGAATGACCAATTGTACAGTGTAAGCTTTTTTTTTATTATTGTTTTTATAACTGTCCAGAGAATTACACTGATTACGTCGTATTTTAAATCGATTTTTTCAATTCAATGGGTTTTCAAATAACAGATTTTTATCTCCTCTCTAAAGACATTATTATTTGTTTTTTTTTATCTTGAATTTCAAATATATATGAAGTCTATTGATGAGTTTAAAATAATCAACAGTTACAGATGGCTATAGATGAAGCAAAAAAAAATTAAAAAAAAAATATATAACGTAGAGATACTGAGACAAATGAGGTTCCCTGATAGAAAAAAATAAGCGTTATGTAATTGGATCACTGAAAATAAGATTTGTGTGTGCCTTGCAGTTTTTTTATCCAATCAAGTTTTGTATCGATCTCATTGCTTTCTCTCCAGATGCTTCACTCTTGTTTGTAAATTTGTTAAATTTTTTTTTTACAATAAAATAGATAAAATAAATGTAAATATGTACATGCTGTAATTTATTTAACAAGTCAAATTTATTGTACAAGAATTTTACTTCATTTAGTTAATTTGAAATGTAATTTTTTTTTAGGAAAAAAAAATTTAACTGAGTGTATGCTAATGACGACAAATGGGAGATAAAAATTCAGAAAGAAATAAAATTATTTTACTGCTAACACTGATATAATATTGACATACTATTTAAATTTTATAAAGTCGTAAAAAAACTTTTATATTCTTTTTTATTTTTAGATAAAAAATTTCCTTTTTTTCCTTGAAAATTGTTTTTAATTTTATTTAAAAAATTTTCAGAAAATAAAACACTCATGTAATTGTTAATTATTATCTCTTATGATTTAATTTTTTTTTTTATTATAAAAACTTTGAGTTTAAATAAATGAAAAAAAAAAAATGTATAAACGATGATGTTCATTTTTAAAATTTTAAATTTATGATGTAAATATTTGGAGTGTAAGAAAATTAAAAAATGACTCAATCGTTTGAATATATACTTGGTAATTCAGTGAAAATTCAAAAATAAAAAATAACCTTTCAGATATCCTCGAGAGATTAATGACCCTCGAATAGCTTTTTTATTTTTTATATTTTTTTTTATATACTTTGCTGATAATGTTTAATCTACGACATCAAAAATGCACTTTTATTTTTTATTTTTCGCTCCAACAATTTTCTAACCAAGTACATCAATATAGAAAAACTTCTCAATCTCGTACAAATTTTTCCATGCAAAAATATCGAAAAAACAAAATGTAAAAATAATGTGTTACTTTGGATACATTTCAAATGTAAACTGTGATTTTTTTTTATTTTCTAAAAAAATAATAAACAGCGGAATGAGAAAAAATTGCAATTGCATTTAAAAATAAATGTATATTTGAATAATCAAGTCACGTTCAAGCCATTAATATTTAAAAAATTAACAATTGAATAAAGTAAAACATAAAAAAAAAAATAAATAAATAAAACATAAAAATACTTGTATAATTAAATTCAAAGAAAAAACAATAGTTAAGTTACTCCTTTTGAGAAGAGAGAACAAAACAGATTTTATCAGAGATAGTGTCACTAAATTGAAACGCGTTAAGAAATAACTCGTGTCTACTTGTTTGTTTGAATATATGTTTACGACAGAAAGTCGATATCGATGGACAATTCTCGTGACTAGAATTAAAGTTAATTTGATTGTTCCTGTCGAATGAAAACTACTGGCTGCTTTTATCTTGACTATTTCCAAAGAATTTCCAAAGAAAAAGAAAAATCTCTCACACAAAACTACTTGTGTATCTGAAAAAAAAAGACAAATTCAAAAAGAAAGAAATAATGAAGAAAAAAGAAAAACTAATTTAACGACATGATCATATGTTTAAAAGTTTTTGCAAGCTCAAGTTTATACCTCAAACTTGTAAATACAATTATTTAAAATTCTTGAGTTGTACGTTGAGCTTCGTTGATTTCTCTCGACTCTAATTCGTTTTACCCCATTAACATTAACATTTTATCTCAAAAAAAAAAAAAAAAACTAATATAATTTGTAAAAATATACTACAATGATAAAAGCCATAAAATAAAAATTTATTTATACAAAAATAATTGTAAATTATACTAATTAGAACTAGAAATAATTTTTTAAAATATTTTGCAATTAATATTGAGTTAATTAATTTATTTTTATTATTTTAATGATAGTATATTGATTCAATGTTTCCACAAGTTTTTTATAAAAATATACAGCTGTTTTTAAACACAATTTTCTACTTTATACTTCTCATTTATATAAAGTTTTTGAATAATGTTTTAAGTAAAACGTAAATGTGATCATCATGACTACTAACGAAAATTTAATAGCTTTACGAGTTTTCTTTATTTAAAAATCATCAAAAATAAAAGTTAAAAATAGAAAAAAAATGTGAATTATTGTTGGCGTATTTTTGAGTTATTCGAATTTAAATTGATGAGGTTTTTTTTTGTTTTTTTGATATTTTTTAAGAATAAGAGAGAGTGGAAATTTAACCTGATCATTGTATGAAAATTACTCAATTTTTTTTCATAGATAAAGTATATAAAAAAGTAATTTACAAAAGACATATAAAAAATGATAAATTATTGATTGAGCTTTTACAATATGCTGTTAAATTTTTTTATTATAAAAAATAAAAAAAATGTGGTATGTTAAACTAATATAAAAATAACATGACCATGAGATGAATTTTAAAAGAAAAATATTAAGTTTTATAACTGCAAATATTTACATTTTTATATTTTAAATTTTTTAAAAGTTCACATAGATATTCAATAAAAAATTGTTTGTTTTTTAAAAGCAGTGTATTATTAATTATTATTATATACTTTAATTCATAATATATTTATGAATTTCCTTAAAATTCCACTCTAAAAATGGAAATAGACAAGAAAACTATTATAAAAATAAAGAAAAGATTGAATTAAATTTGTGAAAGTAGTCTTGAAAATTTGATGATTTTAAAAAACTACTTAGTTTCATCGTATTTTTCCATTAACTTTATTCGTGTTGTTTAAAAATATAGAGGAAAAAAAATTAATAATTATAAAGAGTGCGTAATACTGTGGAACAAAAACTTTTGAATTTTAAATTTACTTAAAACTTTGAGACGAGGTACAGCCGAACGGACACAAATTTTTTAGTTTTCAATTTATTTAAGCTAAAAAATTATGAAAATTTGCCAATTTATAAAACGAAACCCTCTCAATATTATCCACTATATGAATTTCCAACCAAAACATTCGTTGTTGAATGAATAAATACAGAAGGTCAGCCTCTCATCAAAAATGGCCTGAGAAAATATTTTATTCATGCTATTTTGTATGATCAAAAATATAAAACAAACTTTACTTTAATATTGACATACTTATACAAATAAAATTCAGTAATTATTGAGTTTAATTGGGTGTTTATGCAAGTCAACTAATTAACATCACACTTTGACGCCAGCTGTCCTCTTCTAAACAAATCTAATTTCAATATGCCAATACACTTGTCAACATGTCAAAAACTCAAACTGTCTATTTATAAATAAACAACTTAATATCAACAACTTTACATTAAACACTTTGACTATTTCAAATATATTTCTTTACATTTTTTTTTCAGCAAATAACTTTTGACCAAAAAAAAACATTTCTATCAATATAAATAAATATATTCCTTAATTTATTTTATTTTATAATTATAGTAATTATGTGCTTGGCTACTTTTATATAATTTCCTTTATTAAAAGTAGTATATTTTTTCATGACTATTATTTTTTATAAAATTATAATATTACGCAATTTTTATATTTTTTAATAAATACCATAATCTCGTAATCATACTATTTTCCAATTTTCATAATATTAATATTAATAGTTTATAAAGAAACAAAAAATAAATAAGCAAACTTGAAAGCACAATAATCCATTAACGTGATAATCTCTTCATTTATTTTCTTTATGGAACGTATTTTTTTTTTTTTTCTATTATTCTATTTCTTATCAACGCATTTACCTTAATGATCCAACTGTATTATCTCGGTAATATTGCGTTGCATATTTTTTTAATAATCTGAAAATAAATGTAAATAATATTTAACAATAACAACACAATTAACAAAATACATAATTGTATAAATTTACATATTTTAAATATTTTTTTTTCTATGGAAATAATAAAATACAAACTGAATCAACAAAGTATTTTTATTTTTTGATATTTGTTTACGAAAGAATATTTATCGACTAAAAGAAACATGAAAAACAAATATTGATATTGAAAATATAAAATTGATTTATTTTACATCATGCATTGATGTGAAATAAAATTAATATTCAAATAATTGTCGAATAAATTGTTCTCAATTTCATAAATGAAATTAAACTGAAACGAACTTGCATAACGAGGTATTAAAATTATTCAAATCGTTTTATCTATTGTTCCACTAGTTCGTAATGAACAAGTCAATTGAAATATATTAAAACAAAGAAATTTCCTCATTAATCTTCTATATACTTGAGGTGTTTCTTAAGATTTAAGTTTGTCAAATAAATTTTGAAAATTACAATATTCGAATATCAAAGAAAATGAATTACTTTTGATGTTGATAATAATATCATTGCGGTTAAATCATGCAAAATAAATCAGTAAATTCATTGACAAAGATTGTTACGATATACACTGAGTAAGGAAGTTTAATTCACAACTAATTTTGTTTATTTCTATTGAATAGTAATTAATTACTTTGAGGTAAATAAATTTGACTTGTGTCATTAGAAATTAAATTACTGTTCAAATACTAAAACAGTAGTAATTATAGTAAATTTATTTACCATGACATAGCTCTGTAACAAGTCTTGTTTTTTTTTAATTTTAATTTTTAAATATTTTGTCGTAAAAACAAGCTGTCAATTTTTTTTTTTTTTCTTGTATTCCTTTTTCGACACCCTCGATAATAATTTACATTTTTATCTCGATGAAAAATAAAATTGCTTAATATTAACATTCAAATTGTTATATTATCTTTGACGTTATGATTTTTTTTTTTTTTTGATTTCTTAATCTAAAAAAATTGAATAAATAAATATGTATTATATTGCAAAAAAAAAAAAAACAGTTATTAATATGGAAATATATTTTTTTGGTTATTTTATTGACTAATTTTTTTTATATTTATTAATAATATTTGATAGTTATTTTACAAGTGATTTAATAAGCTTTTTATTTGACAAAAGTAGAACATCTCAAGCTTTAGTCAGCCATTCCATTTTCTGTTAAAATAAAAATCCAAAAGTCATCATTAATAATACAATTAATTTAATAATAAATAAATTAATAAAAATATTTTTAATATAAACATTTAACACTTGTAATTAAAAATAAAATTACTATTAATTTTTAAATTGTTAATAATAGTTAAATGTTTATGTTAGAAGTTAATTGAAAAAATATATTTAAAAAAAAATTTGTTAATTAAAAAAACAATTGTCTTTTGATTGAGTGTATACTCAGTGATCGTTTAATAATTTTTTTTTTTGTTAATTTTTTTGTTATAGACACGAAAAGACACAGACGGGGCAAGTGGTGGTGATGAAGAACCAGTTGGTGAATGTTCCTCGAGGCCGTCTATGAGTAATACTTCCTGGCCGGATGTTCGTGACTCATCAGTATCAAATATATCAAATAAAATGACAACAAATTGTCAACAACAATGTTTACATGATATAGATATTGATAACAATGATGATAATAATAAACAACCATTGTGCTTTCGTAAAAAAGTTAATGATTGCATTGCTCAGATTGGTGTGACATGTGAAACAGGATTAAGTACATCAGTACAATCAGTTGCAGGTACGTCATCATCATCATCTTCATCATCAAGACAGAATAGATTACCAACAAGTTTATTATTTGAATTACCAGATTCACGTAGATGTTCAACAAGTGGAACTGACAACAAAATGCCAGCTATCAGTAAAGCTCAAATGAAAGGTTAACAATATTTTTTATTAAATTTATTTTTATTATTATTAATAATTAAAATATATTTTTATTTTTTATTATATATTTTTGTTTTAGAATTTGAAGAAGCTTTCAATTTATTTGATAAAGATAGAGATGGCAGCATTACTAAAGACGAACTTGGTAGAGTAATGCGTGGTCTGGGACAATTTGCAAGAACAGAAGAGCTCAATACTATGCTGGAGGAAATAGATACTGACGGTAAGTGCAATATATGAAAATTTTTATTTAAATACTTTTCTTTATGTACTTAAAATTCCTCAAATTTTACGTATATCTATGTATAATCTCAAGTGTGTCATTCACTGGTAATCTTCATTTATACTTTGATCTATCCATCAATTTTATCTTAAAATTTTAAATGCATTATCCTTGATGCATATCGTTTTATATATTTAAAAAAAAAAATATATATGATATATGAATATATAAAATTTGTAAATTGTATTTAGAAATTATTTTATTTAATTTTATTTATGTCAATGGAATTACTGATTCATTAGAAATTAGAAACCTTTATTTTAAAAAGACAAATGTATCATTTTGCTTGACACCACAGTAAATTACAATGTTAAAGTTTCAAACTAAAATACAACACAATAAACACATTATAATTTTATAAAATTATCCAAATAATCAACAAAGATATTTTTCATTTTATAAATTTCATTTTACAAAATAATCGAAGCAATTGCTTTTTTATCTTCCAAGTTGAAAATACCATCAGTAATTGCAGATATTTTTTTAGTTTATTTTTTCTATTAAATATATAGTATATGTATTATGTACACACCTATATGTGCAAAGGATATAATGATGCAATGTATATAAAGACTAAAAATTCCATAAGATTTATGAGGATGCCTTGGAGAATTGGTAAACATTGAGAAACCCATACACTCCTCATTTTATTTTTTATATTGAACCTTTTTTGATCGAGCACTTTATACTCCTCCACCTTCTTGCAAACATACGCAAACATATTAATACACTCATTTTATTCACCTTGACTTTCATGAGATCACATATGTATAAATGTATTTATTTTATTTTCCTTATATATGATAAATTTTCATCACGCAACAATTTTTATGGTGTTAAAAAAAATCACAATATTTTTATATTTGATTTAAAATTATTATTTATCCTGGATTTAACGAATTTAATAGTACGTGAAAATTGTTTTGAGGGTTAATATATTCCAGGTACAATTCAGCATTGATATATTTATCAAAATATGAATTATGCAACAAGTTATACTGTGATTATTCAATATTTTATGAAGCATATAAATTTAACATGAATTTTATTTTTTAAATGAATTTTATTTTAAAACAATTGTACAAAATCAATGAACAAGTATTATTCAATTTATCTAAATTATTGGTGAGGGTTTTTTTTTTTATTTCTTTTATGGGTTTGAACCTAAAATAAACACTGTGCAACATTGTTATTATTTTGTTGAAAGGTATACATTCTTTACGCTTGTTTGAACGTTGTTTCAATCGATACTTGGTAGTTAGCCTCTTTAGCTTCTTCTTCAATTCAAGAATATTATATACGTATCACGTTGTAAAAATTTTCCAATGTAATTCATCGAGTAAAAGAAAAAAAAAAAAAATTAAACAAAGTAGACTAAAATAGTTAAAGAGTTTCAAATTGATTATGTAAAAAATTTAATTTACAATATTGTTTTTGTATTTTTTAAATTATCTTTTCTTGGGAGAAAAAAATTACAGGGTATTTGGAATTTTTTAGTTATTAATTGGATTAAATTTATGTATGATTATTTATTTGTTTTTTAAATTAGAAAAAATTGCTGTTAATAATATTATTTGATGAATTTTGTTAACAAATTAACTTGCTTTAATTTTCAAACAAGTAAAACAACGAGATTTGTTTTCTATTTGTTTCAAAGTTGTTGTCAGTTGGCCTGTAGATTTACTCAAATATCACAATGATAATGTTGTGTTGTAATTATATTCCCATGAATTTCAGGTAGTGCTAATGATTGTTTTGCTCATCCAGTGCATATGGGTAAATAGTAAATGATAGTTTAGCAATTACATGAGTGATTAAATTTCCGTAATACCTCGTGTTTGTATATCAACAATTTTATCTCTTCAAATTCAGTCAATATTTACATTTATAATGATAATAATCATCAACTTTTTTTGGCTTTTATATCATTAAATATTTCTGTTGAAATTTGAATCATTTTCTTTTTTATTTTCTTATTAACTTTGGTAAATTTTTTTCTTCTTGACGACAGTTGCAACTGATTAAGATTCAAACTTCATTTTTTTTTTGACAAAATTTTTGCATCTATAAATATTAAATTGAGATATCCTTTTCTCGTTTTTATATTCAAAGCTCATTTGAATAAATTTTCTTGCTCATGAATACGGCGATGAAAATAAAATAATTATTTTTTATCTGTAAAAGTTTGTCTTAATATTGAGCTGAGTATTTGCCGAAAAAAAAAAAATATATTTTTCCATTTTTTTAACACTGACCGCTCATGAATAGAAATCCATCTCGAAATAAATATTTAAAACTTTCCACTAATTTATTTATCCACTTGTATAATTTAATTTTTAAAAAATCAATTTTTTTTTTACACAAAAATGAATCTTAAATGTTTTATAAATAAATTAAATTATTGATGTAAAATTAAAAAAAAATAAAAAATATTTATAATTTAATTTACAGTTTAAAAAAAAAACTTTTTTTCATCAACTTTTTAATTATTTACAAATTTAATATAAGTCGCAATTAATTAATCCTAAAAATGCAAATGTAGAAATGATTTAAATGGTAAATATAATTATCTAAATTTCAAGAAATTAATTTAATATTTGATTGAATTTTAAATAACTTTATTTTGATTATTTTACATTTTAAAAGTTTATTTTCAATTCCCACTTAGCCATATGCATTCCCTTCTTTAATAAATTTAAATATTTAAATAAGTAGCTTTTTGATGTCACCCACATAAAATATATATTCAAAAAATACGTCAAATTATTAAAGCTCACACAAAGTAGAAACTCAACAAAGTATTCCGTTGGAATTTCACCCAAATATTTTCACAGTATTATCCTACAGATTTACGGAATTTACTTTATGTAAAAGAAGAAAAAATATATCCCCTTTCTTAATCTATCAATTATTATCATCCTAATAAATATTAATTATTCACTCAATGATAAATTCTCATATCATGGTCGTTAATCAAGCCTACAGAAAAATAATCCTAGAAAAAAAAAATAATAATATTTGTCTTTCATAATCAATTAAAAATGATACGGCATTTTATTCTTGTTATTTATAATTATAAATTATTAGGATATTAATAAATGAATGACTTGGCTTATTATTTAAACATTAACGAGAAAAAAAAAATATTTTAGCTATGGAAATGACATTTTCTTTTGATATTTTTTTTTGTTCAAAAAAAATTGAATGCTTCTTATTGTCTGATGATTTTATTTATTTATTATTCTTTTTTGGATGGGCAACAAATAAACTATTGTTTAATTACTGTGAAATTGAATTTTATTTTTTTTATTAAGTGATTTTTCTTATGGTGATTTAAACACAAATCCATTTTGATTGTGCAATTCGCACGCTATAAATTTATCACTCTTTATTTCATCAAAATTAGTAAATTTTTTTTTTTTTCTTAACTATATTTATATTTTAAATCATACAGATTAACAAGCTTTTTTTCTATCAATTATTATCGAAAAAAAAAACAAGTCAACACAGTGATTATTTTGAATCAAAATAAAATATTTTATAAATAAAAATTCATATTTTTTTAGTAATTCAAATTTTCTAATAAAAGAAAAATTAATTAATTTTATTTAATTAATTTTTATTCATTGAAAAATATAATATAACAAGTATGAATATAAATTTTATTTGTTTGATAATATTTAATGATTGATTTTGGGAATTTACAACAAAAAAAAACCAGTTTTTATCGAAGATTTTTTTGTTGATTTATTTATAAGTAAAAAAATGGATTTACAATTGTTGGTTAATATTAAATAATGATTATATTAATATTTATTTTGATTATATATTTAAGTTGGAATTTTTTAACATTGTGTTTAACCATTGTGTTTATGTGATACAAACCAACGAGTATTGTACTGTGTATAACAACACTTATGAAATTACGCATACTCGAGTTAAGGGATGATACTCCCTTGAGTAAAGTTAGAAGTATACTCTGACCTTACCCAAGGGTGTTGTAACCACTGTGGACTACACAAAGTACAGAAATTCTAGAGTGGCAAAATACCAACCAAAGCCAGGATCATATAAAGCCACTTAAAGTAGAACAATCATCAAAGGAAAAATTAAAAAAAATAATCTTTTTACATTTTTATTTATATTCACGTAATAATTTTTTAAAATTTACATTCATTATCTGTTAAATTACCTTTATTTAAATAACAAAATTTTTTTTTTTTTACATAATTTAATAATAATTTAATTAACTTGATAATCGAA
The DNA here is from genome assembly GCF_014905175.1 of Aphidius gifuensis. Lineage (NCBI taxonomy): Eukaryota > Metazoa > Arthropoda > Insecta > Hymenoptera > Braconidae > Aphidius > Aphidius gifuensis. Next base: position 2,135,330 of record NC_057793.1, read on the forward strand.
GAAAAAAAAGGAGCTTTTTAACAGTTTTTTTATAAAAAATATAAAACCAGATTTTTTAAATATTTAAAGTAAATTGTTATAAAAAAAAAAAAAAAATCTTATTTTATTATTTATTAAAAAATTTGAAATAATAATAGTCTTTTTTTTTTGTCACAATCTGAATTATATATTTTTTTATTAAATGACAAAGAAAAAAAACAAAAATTGTATGCCTTTTGTATAAAATTTTCTTCTATTATTTTATATTTTTCTATACTCATTATTGTAATAGCTGTATTTTTGTTTCTTTAGTTGTCTTTTATTTATTTTTATTTTATATTTTTTTTATATCTTTGTTTAATATTGCTCATTATTTTTGAACCTTTGCTCCTTTGAGGGTCTTGTGACTAAAAAAAGGAAAAAAAAAGAATAATAATAGTAGCGATAATAATAAAGAAAAAATATATGTTGAAAAAGGTGACATACACGAAAAGTAGTAACTGAGTATCTCATGTGGCAATATGAGACTTTTTTTATACGCATTTTTTTTTATTTACTTTTTTTCACCATCAAGAGTCCTGAGAAGAGATCAAAACCTAAGCGGATTACAGCTGGATGAGCATGGTTGTAAACAAGATTTATACTACGATAAAATCACATCCACATCATCTACACAAAATATATATTTCCAAGTTCAAATATTTATTTTTTTTTCTTTATTTTTATCACTTCACATATATTCTTTTATATTAAAGTTTTTATTATTTTTTGATTTAGATGATTAGCTGTACTTCACTTGATAAATTATTATTTTCTAAAGCACTGATATTAGATCTCTAAAAAGTTAGCACACCACAATGGGCACAAACTAGAATAGTTAGAACTAAAATTTTATGCTTTTTTTCTGCTATTTTTGTGTGGAACTCGCGATTTTTGTACTTTCATATATTTTTTTTTATGCAATGTTTTGCCACCTTAATATTAAGTTAACACAACTTCTTTAATAATTAACTTTTTCCAATGAACTCTTGACCAAAATTATGTGCTTTTTATGTGTTTTCATTTAACGTTTAAATTAATTTTTTATTCCAATTGCTTTTTATTTAAATAATTTTTTTTCCTAATAATGTTGTGCTAGCTTAATATTAAGTTAACACAACTTTTTTAATAATCAACTTATTTCAATGAACTCTTGACCAAAATTATGTGTTTTTTATGTGTTTTTATTCTACGTTTAAATTAATTTTTTATTACAATTACTTATTATTTAAATAATTTTTTTTTTTATTAGGGAAAATTTAAATAAATAAAAAAAATAATTTAAATATAAAAATATAAATTAAAAGTTTAAATAAAAAAATTAATAAAAAACATATAAAGCACAATTGATTCAAATAAAAAAAGCATGATTGTTAACTTAGTTTAATTGAAACAGTTATTAAAAATTAAGATATATTATTAAATAAAATAGCATTGAATTGAAATAAAAAATAATATTAAATTAGAAAACAAAAATTAATAAATACAAGAACAAATTGAAACAATTATTAAAATAAAAATTTGAATAATAATATATGCATTAAAGAATTAAATAAAAAATTAAAAAAAAAAATGTAAAAATTCAAGCACAAATACACAAAAATAATAAAAGCATAAAATTTAGTAATTAACTATACTAGTTTCTGCCCATTGTGGTGTGCTAACTTTCTAGAGGTTGATATTAGTATTGTCAAAGTAATCACACCAGGATAATTTATATTCAAAATTTTAGACCCTCACATACAGTGACTCAATTGATACAGTAAAAAAAAAATATTTCTTTGAAATATTAGCTTATTAATTTCATACAAACTCATTTTAAAAATCATATTTTTAACAGACATTTATTTTCATATTTTTTAAAATATTTAATTTAAAATATAATCATAATAATTCAGTTAATTTTTACAGTGACATTCATGTTCTATATTGTCAATAAATAAATATGAAAAAAATAATATTATTTTGATATTTTTGACATGAATTAATGAGGAAAAAAAAACTAGCCTTTTGAAGTTGAATAAAAAAAAAATTATTCGTCGGATATTTTATATCACAAGAATTTAATTAACAATATACTGAAGATAATTAAAAAAACTCATGTGTATAATATGACAACAAAGAAAATAATAATTATTGTAAAAAAAAAATTAATTCTATTTTCATTTTAATGATTTATTTTTGTTGATTGTATTTCTTGAATTATCATCAATAATAATTGGTAGATATAGAAATTATTATTAATTAATTTTGGCAATTGTTTGATTGATTATCCTGATGTAATAATAACAACAAGTAGAATTTATAAAAGCATTAATTAATGATAAAATAAGTGATTAAAAATTTATTGGTATTGTCGTGTCATTTGATTGACAAATCAGATTTAAATTCGAAGCTCCTCATGTTGTTGTAAAATTAATGTAAATGTCAAATTAATATTTTATATTTTTAATTTATTTATTTAAAAAAAATTGTTGGAGTGTTTTCAATTATTGTCTTTTTTAAAAATAGTTTCGGCTTTTGCCAAAACTTTTTTGCTGAAATTTAAAATTGGTTTTTTTTTTTTTTTATTTCTTTTTTATTTTAATGCTGAATTCTCGGTGGTTTGAATTTTTATATTTTTTTTATTTTTGTTTATGTCAGTGGTTTAGTTTTATATTTTTGTAAAATTTTTATATTTAAACTATTTCAAAATTTGTTTATTTTGAAACAGTCAAGCTGTTGGTTTTATGTATATAAATTTTTGAGTTCAAGTAGTTAAACAAAGCAATGGTCAGACGATATTATAATTTTATTTTACAAAGTTTAATTTAGATAATTAGTTAAATAGTATTGTTTGTATTTATTTTTTATTGTTATTTCAGGTGATGGAAATGTCAGTTTAGTTGAATTTGTAAAAATTGTCAGTAATATTGGAAATGCAAGTGCAGCACAGACAACTGATCTCAGCCAAGAAGAACAAGAAGAGCAAGAACTTCGAGATGCTTTTAGGGTGAGTTTGTAACTAGCTGTATATTTAAATTCTAGTTGGACATTATCAGTCTTATCTTAACCTATGGATAATGCATTGAAAAAAAAAAATTAAAATTTACTATCTTCTTATAGACGCATTTTAAATGTATAACTATTTTGTAATTTTTTTTCTCGAATATATATTTAAGCTGAGCTTTTCAACATGAATTGATTGTTACAATAAAATTCCAAAAAAAAAAAAATTCTAATTACTAAATCAATTGATTGTTGATCAATTGAAAAACCTGTCTATTTTTTTTTTTTTTTTTTTCAAGCAATTGAACTTTTATTCCACCTGATGACTGAATAATTTTTCCATGTTAAATTACAAACCCTCAACTAAATCTACGCAAGTAGAAAATGATTTGATGGTTAGTAGTCATACAATTGTTGAAAGTTTCAAAATACCGTGAAAATTTTACAGATCAAAAGACTCCGGAATTTACAAATGAAAATTCCATTATTCTTTTATTTTCTGTCAAATGCAATATACGTATTCAACGTTTAAAAATAAAAAAAAATTCAACAATAGAATATATATATTCTTTTTACTAATCGACCAGTGAAAATAATCTATTTATTAATTTTCAAATGGAAATTAAATATTTTAAAAACAAAAAAAAAAAGTCTTTATCCAATTTTATTTTTTCTCAATATATCAAAAACATACCTTTAATATTTTTTTTTCATATTAATAATTCATTATTTTTTAAATCGAAAATATGAATTAATTTCTGGGTTAATTTTTAGATCAAGTTCATTCGTTTTAGTTGATATAAAAAATGTTGAAAAATTTCTGACAATAATTAACAGTGTCAAGTCGTCATTCTGTAATCCACCTAATGGAAATCTCCAGCCATTTCAGCGATTTAACTGGACACGTAATTTACAGTAGGATAAATGAATTTGTCATTTGCTCATTTTTTTTTTTTTTTTTGACTCATATAAAAAAGCGGTACGTCTATATTTAGATAAAAGTGAATAAGCAATTGTTTCTCAGGTGCACTGAAAGAATGAATAAATTGGAAAATAGCCATTGCAAAAAAAAAAACCACATGCGTATGATTTTTTATTGCTATTTTCTTTCATTCATTTTTCACTTGGCTTTTTTTTTTAGTGGTTTACTTTAGTTATATATTTTCGACGTTACTATTTCTTATTTTTTATTTGTTTTTTTACCAATATTTTTTTTCTCCATACTCAAGTTTCTCTTTTTTATCATTGCTTTATTCTTTTCAACTACTTTTTGATCGTTTTCCCTAGTTTTGTTATTTTTTTTTGAACCTCTTTTGGCTATGTCTTTCTTACTTCAGACAGTATTTTTAGTACATCACTTTCATCACTTTTTTAACAGACATTTTACGCTCTTTCAATGTGTATTTATTCTACTGATTCTGTCAAGTGAATTTTTCCATTTGTTCAGACAACTGTATTTTTTATTTATTTCTTTTTTGTCTTCAGATGAAGAAAAAAAAATTTTTTTTTTACTCAAACACATGTGGAAAAATAAAAAATTTATATTTTCTTGTATTTTATTATTTATTTGTTTTACTAGTTTGAGGTTTCATTAGAAAAATCAAGAAACATTGTGTATGTTTTTTATAAAAAAAAAAAAAAATACAAAAGGAAGTTGGCTATTTATTTTATGGTAGAAAATAAAATTTAAAAAGATACACATGACCAGGTGACTCATGGTTGTTTTAAAAATTCCCCTGAGTCAATGGATAAATCAGTTCCAGAATCAACTGGAACAAACAAAAATAAAATACACAAAATAAGATAAAACAATACTGCCTCAGGAAACTTGACTTAATCTCTAAATAAAAGTGAAAGTAAAGTCGATTTGTTTCAAAAAAATATTAGCATACTTCCTAAATGATAAAAGAAAAAATTAAAAAGAAAAAAAATGATTATAGTTTTAATAAAAAACAAAATACAAAAAATAGTATAATAATATCATTAAAAAAATGACGATAAATATTTGCATGAAAAAAGCTAGAAAGTAGGTAAATGTAAAAATAATAAAAATAATAATAATAAAAAAAAAAAACGAATCACTTTTCTCCACTGGGGTGAATTATTTTAAGTACGATAATTTGTTTTTATCACTGGGAAATGAGTCCAATGGGAACAAAGTTACAATATTGTCTTAAAAAAAAAAAATTCTAAAAAACAAACAAAACATAATATAAAATTTAAAATAATAAATAACAGTAAAATTTTTTTAAAACTCTATCATCGTATAATCCTATAAATTTTCTTGATGCTTTTGTGTCACTTGTATCACTTAGTCTAGCACTACTTTGTCTAGCATTATATATTTTTTTTTTAAATTTTCCATGCACTTAAGATAATATACTTTTTCTCCGATGATCGCGTCGATAAGCAATAATTTTAAACAAACATTTACATGCTAAAAATCGATTTGAATAATAATAATAAACTTAAATATAATCGATAAAAAAAATATCATGTGTCAAGGGCATATTGTAAATTTTAATTTGATCCTTTTACTCAATTTAAAAATATATATTTATAAAATTTATAAATGATAAACTAGCTCAAAGTATTTCACAGCAACAACATGATAAATTTATTGAGTAAATTATATTGAACTGTTCATTTAATCGTTATATTTTCTCACGTACTTCCGCATGTCTGGTCATAATGCCAACTAAATTTTTAACATCTCATGTTACATAGAAATGTATGTACATATATATTTTATTCGTGTAAATTTGTGTCATATCGATTGAGCTCAAAAGTTACTAGCGTTAAAATTGTTAATTGAAAATTAGGTCGACAAACGTGTCCAACCGGAAGCACGTGGTAATACACCATTCGAGCAAAAAATAAGCCAACATTATCTCACCCTCTGATTTTTACCTTTTTACTATTTTTTTTTTTTTTTATCTCTATTATTTTCTCTTACTCAATGTCTATATATCTGATATCTTCCGGTATTTTTTTTTCTTTACGATACATCAAAGCTGTTTTTATATTTTTTTTTCTGTCTGCCTGTATATTTACTTGAATCACTTGTTTTTTGTTTATTTTTTTTTCGTCTGCTTACAGTTTTATTATTTAAAAATTATTTTATCTACGTAATATTTGAATGAAAGTATTTTTTAATTAACAAAAAATATCAATAATAATAATAAAATAAAATTATAATAATTAAAAAACAATTAAAAAATTAAAACAGCAATTTTTTTATGAAAATATTATTTTTTCTTGATTTCTTTTTCGCAACTGTCTTATTGAAAAAAAAAATGTATGTTAATTTTTTTTTACATCTGCAAGTGTTTTAAAAATATTTAAAAATTAATAATTATAGAAAAAAATAATTATTATAGTTGTTTTTATTTTTTTTTCGTGAATTATTAGACCAGAAAAAATTCAAATTTTTTTCATGTACAACTTGGTATTGAATAAATAAATTTAAAATTCATTTTTGAAGATTTATTAGAGTAAACATGTAAATAACTTGATAAATATTTTATAAAGCTCAATGAACGTTTTTAATTATTTTCAAATGATCGATATATTGACTCGTAAATTTATTCACCATGAATTAAAAAGTCATTTGAGATTGGATTTGATTTCCATGAATCGGATATTCTGGTGTGTAAGCTGCATCATTTGACATTAATTAAACTCTCTTAGTGACAAGCATACATTTGGAGAGATAAAAAAATTTTTTTCTTCTATTTTTTCTACGCAAACCTATCACGAGTCCAATTAATGTAGCTAAATTGCATGAATTTTCTGTCTAGTGATTTTTAAAATTACCTTGAAATTTATATATCGAATGTAAAATACATACCAAGTGGATTATTGATTAAATTAATCACATGAAAATTAAAAATAATTTAATTCAAATGCATATACATATATACAAGTGAAGTTTTAAAATTATCATAATAACTTAATAATTTTAAATTTACATTTTTTAAACATTTATCTTTTCATATTTTTTTTTAAAATTATAAATTTAATTTTATAGTTAAATTATTCAGTTAAATTAATAACAGTATACTCAAATTATTAATTGAATTAAAATTCATTGTATAAATAAATTTTACTGGCCAGAAAAAATTTAATTGAAAAGAAAATTTCTTTTGATATTATTTGCCATATATATTTGCACGAGATTAATTTATTATTTATTTATTATTCATTGATAATAAAATATAATTTATGCTATTTTTGTAGACTTTTATATGTTTATAATACGAGCACATCTGTATCCATGATTTCTAAAATGTTTATTGTTTATTATTGTTATGAACAAATGCATCAGTAGAAATCCACGAAAAATAATATTTTACTTCTTCAAAATATCCTTTATCTAATGGATATTTAAGAAATACTTTGCAACAAATATTTACTGTAAAAAAGAATATTGAAAATAAAAAGACCTGTAGTGAAAATTATGAAGTTAAAATTTTTTAAAAGTAAACAATAATAATGATAAATGAAAAAAAAAATCATGTAATCAAAAATATCAATGTTGAAAAATGGAAATAAAAAAAAATAATATTAAGTAGTAATCTCATTTTAAATTCAAGGCTATTTTTTATAACTGATTGATCATCGAGTAAGCTGATGGTTAAGTCGGCAAGAGCCTTGCCTACAGTGCTGATGGTCTCGAGTTCAAAACCCAATAATGGCTCGTTGCTCGTCAATTAAAATTAATAGACAAATACAAAATAATAGAAGAAGAACGGATTTGATTAGTTACTGGTCTTTGGTGCAAATATAATCTAGCATAGACCATGTGAACAATCACACTTGGTCTACGCCAGGAAATATTTGCCTCAAATTTCTGATACCCGTTTTTATTTTTTTTGAAAAAAAGATAATGTAACACATATATAATTCTATCTATCTCTCTCTTATAATTATCAATAACAACTGTTCTTTTTATAATAAAAAAAAGATAAGGATTAATGTGAATTTTGTGGAATATATAATGAACAAATTTAGCTCATTGGAGGGTTAAAAAAAATATTATTAACATTGATATTTTACGTATGTTGTGAAAACTAAAAGTAGACAGATGAATGGTTTATAGGTCGACCCTTGAGGCCGATAACTTTTAGTTTATTTTATGGAAAAAAAAATAAAAAAAAAAAATGAAAATGAATATCCCTAATTCATCAAGAGGCACGTGTTTTGTTTTATTGAATTTTTTTTTTTTCTTTCTTTTCTATTATTTATCTCAATAGAAATAATAACTAATTCATAAATTTAAAAAACTTTTTCATTATTTATTTATGAGTTAATTAATTTGTTGATTTAATAAAAAATTTATCTGTATTTTTAAAAATAAAAATTATACATTTTTTTAAAGATTACTTTTGTATTTTATTTTTTATTATTATCATCAACATTTTGTTGTTGATGTAACAAAAGATTCAGCTAAAAGTACAAATTTTTTTTAAGAATACAATGGCTTAGTTTATTTTGAATGTCTTAAAATTTAAAATCAGCCTTGCAATGATGTATATTTTACATTACAATGAGTTTCAAATGAGACTTTTGGCCAATGATTTCATTGTTGTCTTCGTTTTACAATGATTCACTTGAATAAAATTCCAAAATAATAATAATTTTGACAATAAACTGTATGAGATTATTCTTTTATAAAAAATAAAAGTCATCAATTATTTTTTACACATTTCTATCAACAAAAATTTAATTTAATTCATTTCTTTTCGAGATATAATTAACCGATGATAAGCGACGAGTTTTAAAAAATTATAAATGTTTTTTTTTATCTTTATTTATTCATTTTACGAATATAATTAATTTTTTTCATTAATATTTACTCTTAATTTTAACTTGATAATTATTTACAAGCTTCAGATTTTTAGTTTCAATTATAAAATTTAATAACAAATTAAATACAAGACATTGACACCATTAATTTTAATTTTTTTTTATTTTTAAATTGTATCTTTTTTGATCTCAACAAGCACATAAAAAATATAAAAATCTTCAATACTGCATATTATAAAATTTTCTTTTAATTAATTTTTTTTTTTTTTTAAACTTCTGCTTTCTTAACTTTGATGTTATCATCGAGGTGATTAAAATATCGATTCCATCAAGTACCATCCGTGAAACTGGTGACCTGTTTGATGTCTAGTGAATTGATTTTTTTTAAAACTATTTTCATCCAAGTAATTTTTTTTTAAGCTCATAAACATGTATATGAAAAAAAATAAAAAAAGATTTACAACTTTAGTTATCTTAAGATTAAAATTGTGGCTTCCGTTTTAAAATGATAAAAATTTTATTGACAGCAAACTGACATTCTTACATGTATCATCATCGTTTTATCATATTTTTCCATCAACTTTTGAGTTTTTATTTTTTACCTAAAAAAAACTACAAGCTCAGTAAAAAACTCAAAATTTCGATTTTAGTTTTAATTAAACTATTGATTTATCGATTAATGTAATCAATTCAATAATTTTTTAATTGTTATCCATGATGTGAAAGGAGAAAAAAAAACGAATCTGTGATTAAGGCAGATATTTTCTGGCATAGAACAAGTGCGTAGTTCACCTGCTCTATGCTAGATTATATTTGCCCAAACCACAGCAAGAGAGTTCTTTTTCAAAAAGACTGGTATGACTCGCTTGCCTTGTGTATTTGCATTCAGAAAGTTATGAACTGGAGACCGATAGCACTGTAGGCAGGGCTCTTGCCGACTTAACCATCAGCTTACTCCATGAACTACGAAAATAATTACACTTTATTATTAATTTGAAAAAAAAATCAACACAAATTTAAATTATTCATTATGTCATTGAATTTCTTCTTGTAATAAAAAAAAAAGTCCTGCGGTTTGTCAGCAGAATAATTCAACCTGCAAGTGATATAAATTTTCCATGTCCATTCAGATATATATTTTCATTTATTTATATCATTTTTCTTCGGGCAATGTATAATGGAATTCGAAACGCAACGTATTTCCAACTCTGAAGCCAGAGAAAATACAACTCGCCAGAAGAAATAGATATCAATTTCTGGAAATTGTATATTCACTGTATAAATTTTAACCGAGTTGTTGCGACAAAATTGCATTAAAAAAAACTTTTTTTTTTCTTCAAAAAATGATATATGATATATTTATAAAAATTGTTATCAACAGATAAATAAATATTTTATTGTATACAATAATCTTCAAATATTCCATGAATTTTTTTAAATTTTCAAAGTATAAAAATAAAATTATCTATTAATAAATAAACTAACAAACAGATCAAATAATAAAAAAAATAAATAAATAAAAATAAATATTAAAAAATATTTTATCAATTATCATCTTGTTTTGCTGCATTCAATTTCTTGGATAGCATCAAAGATAATAAATAAATCAAACATACACTAATAATCCTCATTAATTCGAGTGATAAATTATTTATAATAAACAGCATGAAATAATTAATTACTTTATGTATATATCGTGTTGAATATCATCTAAAATATCCATCAATTTTTCAGATAAATAATTCCGTTTCTCTATATATTGACTTGTATCACTTGTTTTTTTAACTCGAGTCTCGACGAACGAAGGTAGCGTTTATACCTATGAGGTTTCACAATTTGTTTTACACTATTTTAAACATTTTCCATGTCTCATTTTTAACTTGAACATCTATTAAAATTGTTATTTGAATAGTAATATTTTTTTTAAATCTCCTGAGTCACGAATATTGTCAAATTATTATCTCAAAATAGTACGTTAATTATTATTTTTATGTCTTATTAAAATTAGAATTTAAAGAATATTTATTCTATTGAATTTAAATGACTACTAATATTATTCATGCAGAGATGTATTATTAAAAATTATATCATGTTATTTTATGGTTAAAAATTAACGAGAATAAAAAAAATATATATTCTTGTTAGTTGACTTGATATTGACATCACGTATTTTCAAAGTGTCTTGAATTGAGATGAGAATATAACATGTTCTCGTGGTTATTCAGATAAAAATATACTTTTTTATAAAGATATTTAACATTTTATTCTGTCTACAACGTCTTTGTATGATAATTTTCTCGAACGATATATAATAGTATAAAATAATATGCATGTCGTGTACATAACCGTAATACGCACTTTTATTTAAATATACAGTATAACTTTGTAAACTAATTTTAGTCATAATAAATTTGTAATATTTTGACTATCAAGTAGGAAAAGAATAAAATAATCTTTAAATTTAAATAAAATAAAATTATCACAATAAAAAAAAAAGGATTTATAAGAAAATATTTAAATTCAAGTTTAAAAAAGTTTAGAAATTTAATTAATTAATGTACAATAAATTGTAAAATTTTAAAAACTAATTTATTTTTTTTTTATGAATTAATTTATTTATCAATTAATTGATTTAATTATTTAGTTATTTAATAATATATTTGACTCAGATATTTAAAACTTAATTAAATTACAAAAAATATTTTTTTTTCCTTTCCAAATTATAAATTCATTTGAAATTTAAAATACAAAAAAAAAACATTGTGTTTTGTTGAATTTATAAAACTTGAAACCAGGAAGTGTATAAAACAGTATTAAAAAAAATAGAATGCAGTTGAAGGTTTATAGCTAACAAAATTATTGAACGATTTAACGGATGACCGTACAATCGATTATTTAGTTAATTAAACGTTGTTTTACGCCTCTCTACAACTATCTGATAGTCCACTAAAAAAAAAAAGAAAAACAAACACAAAACATACATATCATCGCACTTGTGGTTTTTGTGGTATCCATTCATACAATTTTTTTTTTTTTAACAAATAAATCAATAACTAGAAAACAAATGACAAAAAAAAAAAAAAAAATGATTACTGAAAATTTGCATATTTAAATACCATACAGTTTAAATAATAATAATCATTTTTTTTTCAGTTTTCTTATGAAATATAAAGACTAGTATTTATTTTTAATTTTTAAAATTTTTTTATAATTATATTTTATTTATTTTTTCAGGTTTTTGATAAACATAATCGTGGCTACATAACAGCATCTGATCTTCGAGCTGTTCTCCAGTGTCTTGGGGAAGATTTATCTGAAGAAGAAAGTAAGTTTAATTTTAATTACATAATAAATAATAAAATTACCAAATTTTTGATAATAAAAATTATGAAAAACCTCATTTTAAAAATCCAGATATATATTTTAAAATTATTTTTCAAACAACATAAAATAAATTTATAAATTTCTGTTTACTCAACGAAAAAAATTGAAAATTATTTAAACGGATAGTTATTATTTTTTTTTTTTTAAACGAATTATTTGCTCTGATAAATCTTCATTATGATTGTAATTATATTTCCAATCATTGATGCAAATATTGTCGTTATTGTGTATGGAATATCCAAATTCCAATTAGACTGATTATTGTGGTTAGATCAATGTGAATACCACAAATATACGAACCAATTTTTTTGTGTTTTCGTAGAGACAAATAGAGGTCACTTTGAGAATTACTTGTTGGTCATGATTCGGCAAATTTAGAAACATAATTAACTACATCCAATAACCCCGAGTAGTATCTCAGTGTTGTGTGGCTTTAAAACCTCTTTAAAAAATTACTCTTAAAGCTATTTTAACAACTCACAATAAATGCCTAAAAATTATAAGCGAATAATTATAATAATTCCCTCTTCATCAACAAATTAAAAACTTACGAATAAATTATTTAATTTCCCATTCAATTATTAATTTTTTTGCTGATCAGTAAAAAAAAATAAATATAATTATATGAAAATTTGAAAAAGAAAAAAATTAAAAAAATAAACTATGCATACAAAAAATAATTTATTATTTAAATTTATTTATTGCTAATATTGACACTCAATTTTTTATAATTTTGTTTACCTGATTTTATTTTTTTTTTATCGAACAAACAAAATATTTGCTCGTTTTTCCAACTGAATATAATTTTTAATAGAGAAAAAAAAAAAATAATAAACTGTACATAAATAAAATAATTTTCAAATTATTATTTGTTAATATTATAAACAATATAGACTTTGAAATTTCATTTTTCATATTTTAATTAAATTGTTTTTAAATACAAAAAAATATTTATTAGAGGAAATAATTAATTGACAATTTAATAATGTCGTGATATTTATTTTATTATTCGTGATATTATCATTTTATGGTGGTTTAGTATATAGCTAAAATACCACGAATATTACAAGCTCAAATAATTGGCATAACGTTGTTTTGTGATCATATAAGCCACATGTGTTTCAGTTAACCATTGAGCTAATTTGAAAACAACATTGTTTTTGCTTCACCTGAACCTACGTTAGTCAAACAGTTATTGCATATGAATAATCAATTATCAATTTACAATAGGTAATTATTTTTTTAAATTTTTTTTTCAACTCTTTTCACATTTTTTTATTATTTAAATTTATATACAATTTTTTTTTTTACTACAAAATATAGATATATATTTTTTAACTTGAAAAATCCCAAAAAAAATTGAAAAATAATTTGTATAATTAATAATATTAATATTATCACAAAGAACATTGTTAAATCTAATAAAATTTGTATGTTTTTATAAAATATAATTTTTATTTTTAAAGAAAAAAATTAATAGTATAATATTATTTTTATTTAGCTTTCCAGAATTGATCAACCAAAGTACCAAACACATCTGGAAACATTGATAGATTTCTTTTTTAAATATGAATATTATTATTATTATTATAAAATTAATTAAGTTTAGAAAAATAATAATAGTAATAACAAGTAGAAGTTAATAGTATGAAATATTTATAGTTGGTCATTCGATATTTGTATAATCATAAACCACATCTAACCATACCATATCAAATTTTCGATAAAATTTTACAGTCAAACCACTAATTGTCATAAATTTTATGGCCTCATTAATATATTAGTAAAATTATTTCTCATATTGGCTAATTAATGTGATTACACAATCATAAAATTGAATAATATCTGGACAACTTGTGGTTATGAAACAATCCATGTGTAGATTAACGAAACAATCAACAATACAATTTGTAATATTGATATTAATTGTTTAAAAAAATTATATACAACATAGCATTTAATTAACAAATTTCTCATTCTTTAAATATTTATATTTATATTTTATTCGTATTTTTATTCAGCTCAAACAATTCACGACACGATTTAGTTTGAAGCAAATAAAAATAATAATATTTCTCAACACTGTCATAATTATTAACTTCTAGTTTCATTTGTTTCTAAATTTGCAAATGGTTAAGTTTTTAAATTTCTTTTTCGATTAACCATCTATTCGATTTTATTATCCTTGACATTGTAGATAATTAGATCACAGTATTTCCACTAGAATAACTATGGTCAGTATAGTCTTAGTAAATATTGAAACTCTTCAATGATTCAGTTAAACTTTTACAAACTATTTTTCTTTATCGTAATGATCACTACTAGTTTTTCTATCATTCTGTTAAATTTTATTTCTTCCATCAACTTGACAATTCAAGTTACTTGAACAAATACAATACTGAATTGAAGCAGTTTAAATTACTATTGATCACATTAATTAACTTTCAATATTTAATTTTATTATCATTGTTATAATCAAGTTAAACATTTCAAGTAAATGTTATTTTAAAAATTATTAACTATGACGTTTCAATTTTTATTCATACATTTTTTTTTTTAAATATAATATAAAATTTTTAAAATTATTTTACTTCTTTTATTGTTATATATTTTTTATACTTTTCATTTAATTTATAAAAGCTTTTAAATTTTTTTCTGACTATTTATGATGCTATGAGTAAATTTATATATCCAACCTGGAAATAATGAGGACAAGATAATTTTTGAATTATTACGAACCAGTTAGTTAGAGTCAAAATGACGTACTAATGGCTTACAAATGTGTATACTTTATTATTAATTATTACATACCAAGTTTTAGCATATAGGTTTATGCATATGTCACCATATCACATTTGTATATATTTTATCATTTCGTCACGTGTTTTATATGCATATTGTATTTTAATTAAAAACATATTGCCATGGGCACTTTGGATAATAACAAAGTTTATTTTACTATTTTTCTTTTTGCTATATTTTTTAATTAACAATATTGTTTTGATAAACAAATTATTGTATTTATATTTTGTTGAAACGACATTATTCAATTTTTAAATTGAAATATTTTTTTGTTCCAGTTGAGGACATGATCAAAGAAGTCGATGAAGATGGAGATGGTCGAATTGATTTTTACGGTAAGATATATAAAAAATATAAAGAATCAGTCAAATAGTTATGTAAAAAAAAAACAGTACACTTATTGATCAATCAATACAATTTATTTTTAATTATCAAAATCGATTAATTCTTATTTTAAATTTGGGAAAAATATTATTTCATTGATTGTGTGTTTATCATTACCTCTTGATAAATATTTTTCAAATGATAACAGTGTCACATATTGAATTCATATTGTCAGTTAAGTACCAAGTAATGCTACTTAAAAAGTTTCATTATACTCAACAATAAAGTTGTTCGAGAGTTCATGGGTTCTTGAATTTTCAAACAAAAATTAAACAAAAATTTCACAAAGATTTTTAGTCTAAATATACAAATGATCTGTCAAAAAATTATGTATAATATTAAAAATGAAAAAATAATTTTATTCATCTATCAATTTATAATTAACTTATGGAAATAAATTAGAGATAATTAAGTACATTCAAATGCTTTTAGTAAAATGACTTTCTAAAGAAGAAAAAAATAAACCTAATATAAAAAATGAGCTTCATTTTATTATTTTAAAATGAAAAATAAAAAAACCAAGTACAAGATTTCATTGAATTTTATTGTATAGCTTTATTAATTTATTATTATTTATTATTATTTATAATGAAACTTTATCAAGATGTACTCTGTGTATTTTAAATTCATCATGCAAAATTCACATTGTTGATTTAAAATTAAATAAATATTGTCTTAATAAATTATTTGAATAATTCAAGATAACTGTATTTAAATAATTTTGTAGAATTTGCACGGTCACTTGTGGAGCCAGGTAACGATGACGATGAAGAGGAGGATGAAGAAGAACCACCACAATCACCACCCTTTTAGAAATACAACTCAACACCAAAGTCTACATCTTAATAAAATATATTAACTAATTCTGCTACTCAAGCTACATAAATATAAAAAAAAATTATTTAATTATTTAATTATTTATTAATATAACTCAAAAAAATTTCTGAATGATAATTAAAATTAAATAACAAATATATATTTAACAAAAATTAATTATATCTTTATCAAATTTCAATAAATATATACATAAGTTTTGAAAATTATGGAATTGATTTTCAATATTAATGTTTATTACAAATCAAAAAAAAATATATCAAATTTAATTCATTAATCATTATTAATGTCAATATTAATTGTTAATAATGTTTACTGTATTTTCAACGATGTAATTATTAATTGTGTATATGTGTAATGTTACAATTTATAAATGAACTTTCTTTTTGAAATTTTATCAAATTGTTTCTGTAATAATTGACATAGCTTGAAAAAAAAATAATTTTCAAAAATCATAATAATATATAATAGAAAAATGATAGACAAAAAAAAATTCAATTATTTTCATTTAAATAATCAGCGTTTTACAATCAAATATCAATTCAGTCATGAACATACAATTTTTTATTACATTTTATTTTTATTTATTTTACAATAAATTAATGATTGAAATTTTTTTTTTTTTTTCTATTTATTGAACATGTATTTTCATGACTGAATAAACACTCAAAAATAAATTTACAAAAATTGACATATCTGCAATTGATTGCATAGATTAAAAAAAAAAATATTTCCAATTCAATTTTACCAATAATTAAAAATTGTTTATATCAATGCGCTCATTATATTTTTTTTGATTAATATGAATAGAAAATTATTTGTTTTCTTTTTTTCCATAACATCCATTTAAGTATTATGAAAATAATAATATTAATGCTACGAAGTTAACTCAGGTCTTATTTATTTCTCCAAATATAAAAATAATAATTATTAAAATTAATTTGTCAATAATATATATCATAGTAAAAATTAATTTATTGTTAAATGTATTGTGTAAAAATTTGCTTATTTAAAAAAATGAAAATTCAAATTTACAAATAATATATTGATGCAATTTTAACGAGTAAAGAGTGAACTCTGGAGGGTATTTGTGTGAACTTCTCTCCATTGCAGATAAAAAAAATTTAATGTTACAAATGTACCTATCGCAGTCGGTATTAGCCTGTTTATCGATATATTTTCATTATAAAAATTATATTAATTAATTGTAATTTATAACTCTGAGAAAGTAATTTTCAATCCAATAAAATATATCAACGAAAAATCATTCAAAAATACATGTAATTTTAACTCATTGCTTATCTTTTTGAAATATTATTATCAAATCTTCAATTGAAAAATAAAATTAACTAATTAATTGTATTAAAAATTAAAAAAAAATTATTATTAATAACAAAGACTATTGTGCAGTGTTGAAAAATTCAAATAAATCAAATTATAAAAATGTTTTTAATATTATTTTCGTAACCTTTTTTTCCTAACGAACAATAAAATTATCATACAATTATTTAAATAAATTTTTTTGTTATTTTTTATTAGCGATAAATAAATTTACACATTTTTATAATATTTAACAATTTATGTCATTTTTTAATTTTCAAAAAATATATCAATTTATAATTTTATATTATTTTTTTTTTTGTTTTTTGTTTTTTTTTTGTAATAATTATAATTATTTATTAAAACTAGGATGCACTTTAATATACGTTTGCCACAAATATAAAGTCATTTTTTTTTTTAATTCATGCAAATTAATTTGAATATATATATTATTTTTTTTTTTTTTACTCAACCCAAGTTTAAGTACAACACGTTATTTTTTTTTCTATAATTTTTTCTATAATAATTTTTACACATATTTAAATGAGTCATAAATCTACAATAATAAAAATAATTTTTTCTTATTTTTATTCATCAAATAAAAACACTTGTTAAACCGATTTTTTTTTCCACATTTAAACTCCATAATTTTTTATAACAACAAAGAGAAAAATTGAATTTTTAGTTTCTTTTTTTGACGGTTTTTTTTGAATAAACAAAAGTATAAAAGAAAAAATATATTAATTATAAAATAAAAAAAAAATCGGTTTTTTTAATAATAGTTTTCAACTTTATTATGCTAGTTTAAATTTTTTTTATCTAGTATAACATGAATGGGATAAATGACAATTTTTTAAGTCACGATAATCGAAATGTTAATAGAATAATTATTACATATATTTTTACTGAACTTTAATGAATTTTTCAAGATTAATATACCAAGTTAAATTGTCAATTAAAATATATTCCAACATTGACAAAGATGACAGATTTTATGACCCATGCATCCCACTAAATATTTACAAGTAAAATAAAAAAGAGACATTTAATAACATTTTTTCATAGTTGCATTATTCTCTCTTTTTTTTACAAAAAAACATAGTGCATTTTTTTTTCCAATCTGTCATCATTGTCATTAATTGATTACAAAAAAACATGCAAATACATAAGTTTATTTAAGACTTATGCAACAATGTAATAGCTAACAAGAAACAATTGTCAAACTGATGAAATTTTTTTATATTTTATTTATAAAATTAGCGTGCAAGTTGTACCAGGGCTGAGCCAAGTTAAATTTCTTATCTCTATGTAAATAAAATTTCAACATAAGTACGAATTTGCAGCAAACAATAGCTTCAGTATTTTGACTATATTAAATACAACAATTAAATACTAATGTATAAAAAAAAATTAATATAGAAAATATTGTTTTTTGACCGCAAAAACAATATTTTTCTATGAAAAACAAAAAAATTTACAAAAACGAAAAAAAAAGTTAATGTTCTTTTAAAATGCCAAATAATAAATAATCAGTCAAGTTTTTTTAAAAAATATTTTTTGACGTTTTACAGAAAGAACAAGCAATAATTTTGTTTGAATTGATAAATTAAATAATATATTGAAAATGAAGTAAAGCAGTTGCTGTATTATTTTACAGTATTTGCTCTTCATCAGTCTCACTGCCTTCTAGCTCCAATGATGAAGCTGTTACTGGTAAAATTGGTACATTAATATGTGTTGTTTTTCCTTTTGTTCTAAATCTTTGACGTGGATAATTTTGATGTCCAGTTGTTTGAATGCAATTACCTCTTGATAATATCAAAGGTCTTAATGCTGTTCTTAAAGACCAATATAACTTTGGAAATGTACGTTCTTGTTGAGCAAGAAGTTCACGATTTCTTTCTAATTTTTTCAATGAATTTTCATCACACAATTCACAATTAGCTCGCAATTTTGGTAATTTTTTTTCATCAGTAAATTGTTGTAATGCTCGTTCACGAACATACACAAATGGTCTAATAACTCTTATTTCTTCTTTTTTAACATAATAATGTGCTTTCATTGTTTTAATTTTACCAGTATAAAATAATGATGATAAAAATCCTTCAGCAAAATTATCAAGATGTTGACCAAGTGCTAAAACATTATAACCATATCTATTTGCAACTGAATATAATCTTTTTCTTGTATTATCATCAACTCTACCACATAATGTACAAACTTGTTTATTTAATTCACCACTTTGCAAGCATGATTTATTTGTATTAATAAGTTCAGCTTGTTCTTCAGCTTCTTCATAAAAATATGGTATTTCAAGTGTCTTAAGATAACTCATGGACTTCAATGAATCATAAGAATTTCCAGCATCAATTGTCACAGCTCCAATATCAAATTCAATATTTTTTGATCTTGCATAAAATTGATATTGATGAAGAGTATGAAGAAGTGCCAGAGAGTATTGACCTGCAGCACCTCCTACACCAACTGTTGATGCTGGAAGGCATACTAATATTCTATCCTTATTTCTGATCATATCATACTCATGTATAGCTTCCATCGTTGGTTTCCATACATTTTTCGTTGGGCTATGCCATTGAGGACTACTCCCTGTATCATTTTGTTCTATCTTTGCCTCAAGTGGTTTATCATCTTCTTCTGATAACAAAACTTGTTCTTCTTCTCTCATTATCTCATCTTCTGATACATCATTTGGAAGTCTTTCATCCCTTTCACGTCTTTTAATATTTGTCGATAAAGTTTTTAGTCTTCTACTAGTTGTTGAACTGCAAGACTCAGTACTACTACTTCCACTGCTACTACTACTACTGCTACTTCTACCAAGATCTGTGGTTCTAATATCACTGTCATGAAATGACAAATTAATTCCACTATCTTGTGAACTAACTGAATTTATTGCTGAATAAATTTCTGGAAGATTTTTTGTAATAGTAACACTTGTTGTTGAAACATTATTTTTAATTAATTGTTTGTTAGTATGTTCTTCTTCTTCTTCATCATCATCTTCTTCCTCGTCAGACGTTTTAGATCGTTCGTGACCAGTTTGATTAACAGATTTTTTTGGTCCAACTACATATATAACTGTTTCATCAGACGAACATTCACTTGACATTTTACTATCTTGCTGTGAATGAATAAGGTCATTGAGTTTTGTTGTTTTTGTTAATGAGGCTTTGTGACTTGCTAAAGGAGAAGTTGGAAAAATAGAATCTCCTGAACGTTTTTCTGGTGTACCATAACCAGGTGTACTTGATGATGTTCTTGAATATATATCAGGAGAATATCTACCAAGACCATCAACTGAATTAACCATACATCGAATTTCTGATTTAACTTCACTTGCCATTTCTTTTGAAAATTCCATTAAATATTCAGCAATTTCACTGGCAGAAAATGAATCATCCTTTGTGTGTTTATCTGTACTTGCTGATGTTACTCTGTGTAAATGATGTTGTGGTGTTCCATTATCACTAACATTACTTTCAGATAAAACATCATCAACTTTTGAAATAACTTCTCTTATTTCAGATTTTATTTCAGTTGCTAATTCATTTGTAACTTCTGTTAAATATGCTCGTAAATCATCTTCCGAGCTATTACTAAAACTTGATAATATCGGTGAACTTCTGCCAATTTTTTGCATAGAATTTGTCTCAGTTGAATGCCTAGAATTATGATGATGATAATGATGATGATGATGATGTAGCTGTGCTTGTTGGCAATTAATATTCGAGTGTGTATAAGGATAGGGAGAAGGTGATGTTGATGATGTTGGAGATGAAGTTACTGATGATAAAGATGATGATCTTATTGAGCTATCAACAGGTCCATCAAAGTCTAGCGAACTTCGGCTACTACAACTGCAATGTCGATGAGTTCTTGTTGCATGATTACCAGATGAATTTGCAATTCCTAAACTTGCTAATGTTTGAGGACTCAAAGGAATAGGCATAGGCAAAGTTTTACCACTTATGCTACTCTCCAAAGAATTACATCGTACTCTACCAGCACGTGTTATTCCATTATTTAAATTTTGTTCATCAGCCATAAGTCTTGCAACAGCTGGACTTGCTCCTAATATCATTGGTGAAGATACAGCTTCACCAACAGCAAATTCAATTGGTAAAGATGGTGATCCTGCTCTAGATGAACCAGCTGAACTTAAAGCTTCTCTTCCTACTTGAATTGTTCTTTTTTTATGTAACTGCTGTTGTTGTTTATTTTTTGTTATAAAATCATGATCATCAATACCAAGTGCTTCAACTGATGTACCCGAAAATTCATCAATATTTGGTTGTTTAATTAAAGCATGATTATTTGTCTGTGTTACTGATAATGCTGGAAGACTGTGATGACGAGGAGACGACATACTAACTAATGATGTATTTCCAGATTTTGGAATATCACTGTTGAGTCTTCTTATTGAGCTTGCTGAATGTGAATTTCCTAGATGTGTATTTAAATAACTTGAATAGGTCTTTCGGGACATTGGATCAAAGGGAATATCTTGTTTGACATTTTGAGAATTTCCCAACAAAAGATCTTGTGCTTCACCTGGTAATATAAACCAACGAAGTGAATCACCTTTTTCTGAAAAAGATACACTTCTATCAATTTGAAGGGGATATCTGTGTGCCATTTTTCTTGAACGATTAAATATATTTCTTGCTGTTTGAAGACAATCACTACAGCTTTGTGGAAATACACCACCAGCACCTGATACACGTCTTTCTGATGTAATCATTTTACCATCTGTATAACGTATAGCACCAAGCCATTTACGTTCTTTAAATACACTATTTGTATGATGTCGCCATTCACCAGTATCAGGATTTAATACATATTGTGGAAGTAATTTCCAGCCTTCAGTTGCAACCATTTTTAGAGCTTCCAAAACAAATGCAAGCTCAGCATCTGACATGAAATAAGGTAGTGATAGTCTTGCAAAACCTGGTCGTAGTGCTTCTGCATCACAGCCATCATGATGACTGTATCCATCACTAAAAATAAATGAAGCCATTATAACTGTTGACAACATTTCATGAAAAAATAAAACATTCATTTTAATATTATATATATATTTTACCTTTCAACAAGGACAGTTTCATATTGTCTAGCAAGGTCAGTGTCAATTCCCATGAGATCGTGTGCATATCGACCCGCACATGCGCATCCACCTCTAGCTTGTATACCAAAAACATCATTGAGAATTGCGCACACAAAATTATGATGAAGGAATGTTCCTCTTGGATGTCTTACCATAAATGAAAATATTGGTAATCGTTTTACATTATGAGATGTATTACCAAGTAGAATCAACTCAGGTATTGTTCTCACGTGTGCCAACATTTGCCTAACAATAAAAAATTAATTAAAATAAATAAACATTATTTTCATGTACAAATATTTAAAAAAAAAGAAATTATATTTACTAATCCATAAATTATAAATTATACAAAACATAATTATCCATGACAATTGAACTTCAAGTTCAAAAGTCATTTATTATATGATTAGTAAATTATATTTTATAAATTTATGTTTGTTAAGAGCTTTATCATATTTTAACGTCATGAAATTAATAAAAATAATTATTATTTATTTAACAACAATAAAATTTTATCATGTGTTTAGTATATTATTATAAGTTTGATGTAGACCCATCGAATCTCTGCGGAGAACGTGGTGTGCTTCATAACTCGACGGTCATGGCCAACAAAACTGCATTGATATTTAATTTCATAGCATACATATGATAAAACGCCCCAAGCTCACAACACTGTACGCATCATCACGGTGTAAAAGCATGTCCAATATATATTATTCTACGCTTGTCAGCGATAAGATTAAATAAAAAAAAAATAGTGAAAACGATATGTATATAAATCTAGTATTTTATAATATATTAAATATACTGTAGAAAGCTCATTTAAATATTTATTTTTGTTTTTTTAAATAAAAAATATTATTATTATTTTACCTGCAAATTTTATCTTGACGAGTAATTATTGCTTGTGGTGTAACATTTTCTTTGAGTTGAACAGCAAGACCACAACGTATTGATTCAACAACACCAGCAGTACCACTTTCATCTCGTAATTCTGGATCTTGCAGATGTCTATGTGAATCTCTCATATCTTCACTTGCAATTTCATTACCAAGAAGTAATTTTTTAATAACAAGAACACCTGGTGATTGAGCACCACCCATGAATTTATGTCCACTAAATATTATTGCATCTTTGTGGACTGCAGTTTCTCCTACTCCTGGTAAATGTGGATTCATGTCGATGTGAATATATGGAGCTGTGAAAAATATTTATCAAGATAATGAATAAATACACTGTTGTCAATTTTGATCATGGCCATTAGCTGACCAAGTTGTTGTTTCTTTTGTTAATATAATTTACACACCAGCAGATGTATAATCCCAAATACTCAGAGCACCATACTGATGAAGAAGTAGTGTCGTTGCAACATCATCAGCAAGAACACCAGTTATACAACTAGCTGCACTAAAATAACCAACCATCATTCCAGTTGTTCTTTCTTCAATAAGTTTTCTCTCAAGATCATTTAAATCCAAAAATCCTTCTTTTGTCTCGGTGATTCTCACCACCTACAACAACAAATTTCATCAATTATTATACACTTTACCATCAATTTAAAAATAAAAAACAACAAATCATATTCATCAGTCATTTACTTGTCAACTATTTAATTATATTTTCTTTGTTATTATTTTTTTTAAAACTAGTTTAACATTGAAAAATACAGTTTTTTCTAGAATTGATTATTTCAAGTAATTTATCAATTTACCAAACAACAATACTGTGTTATTTTATTTGACTTTAATAAAAAAAAAAAATAATAAAAACCTTTATGACCTTTAGAAATAATAAAATCAACAATCCCTGTATATATTTTTTAAATAATAATAACAATGTAAAATATTGATGTATTTTTAACTAAAAAAAGAAAAATTTTTAAAATTGATACATTGCCAAAAAAAATATATAAAACATGTTGTTGTCTCTTCTAGGCTAAAAAAAAAGAAAAAAAAAAATTAACGTTTGGCTAAATTCCAGTGAGCTCTGTCTTTTATTATTTTTTTATATACGATTAACATCAATGACCCGAGGCTGTTGGATATATAATAAATAAATAATTCAATAATATTATTATCTCAATTCAGCGTATCTCAATGAATAATAAAAAGAAAAAAAAAAAAAGCAGATCAGTAATCAGTATAGATAAAAAACTTTGATGTATATCTATCAAGTTGAATTAAAATTTATAAGAGACTTGTTGTTGTGATGAGGAAGTTGATGACACACATACCTTGGATCCATGTTCACGCCAGGGTCGTAAGTTTGCGTGATGTTCAAACGGTCCAACAAACACAACAGCAGGCCTCCGGGGTAGGTCAAGATGACGAAGAAGAACACGTAGGGCATCTTCTGTACCATGACCCGTAAAAAGAACAGCATCTTGATCATTGGCATTAACTGCATGTCGTACAATATCTCTTGCTTCATGTCTAAAATTATAAATTAACAAAAAATTATTATTTTATTTTATTGTTCACAGAGATTTTTATTTTATATGGCATGATGTATATTGTGTCACAAATATCAGTTTACATTTACGGTACTTGGAGCAAATTCAATCATCAGACATATATTTTTTTATGTCGTTAGTGGCTACCCCGTTATTGCTCTAGTAACCATCCAATAACTGGGACAAACTTGGGTCCCTTGATGTCTTCCAAGTAATTGCGGTAATTTTAACACATTGACCGATTAAATATTTTCAACAAAATAAAAAATATATTTGTCATTTATTTTGTATTGATACAGTTAAATAAATAGTACTTGATCAAATATAATTATCATTTTGATCTGAAGAAATTAAAAAGAAAGGTGACTAAAATTTATCTATAAATTATTATAAGGAGCTAGTATATTTTAACATACTTAAAATTAAATAAACTGTCCAAAAAAAAAAATATATTATTTTTATAAAATAAAACAAAATAAAAATATATAAATTGTTCCAATTAATAGAGCAATTTGATATTAATATTGTTAATTATTTTTATATTGGAAAAGCTGATGTCTTAAGTAACTTTAGAAATTAATTATCAAGTTTTATGTTACACAGTGTGGTTTTAGCCATAGTTTATAAGTGATTTATATTTTTCAAGGTTATTATGTAAATTAAAATTATAATTACATGCCAATCGAAACTCAGCAAAGCTTTTTCAATTTGTCAATATTTTTCAATTTGTCTACAACGCTATTTTATTATAGTTTAAATAAAAAAATAACTATTAGTATGTTGAGCAAAAATATAATATAGCAAAGGAAATTACAAATTATTTTCTTTCATAGATGAATAGGAAATAATTTGTAAATTCATTATTATAATAATATTATACGCAGGTACATATTTATTCACTTTTTTTTTTCTTTTAATTTGCAAGTATACGTAAGTAAATTATCAATTCAAGTTTCAACACTTTCACTCATATACTCATTTTATTGTAACACTTCCTATCAATGTTTTTATTTATTTTTTTCTCGTTCTACATTTTTTTATATTTTTTTAATTAATATTTTTAACACTGGGTGTTTTTTTTTATTTTTTTTATGACCGAGAATGAGTTGAAACTTCATTATTGCCATATGAGTTGAAAAATAACTGTTATTTTCAGCCTCTTTGGAAAATGATGCCACCAATCAAAAATGGAATTGAAGAAAAAAAAAATATATAAATAAATCAAAATGAATTAAATATAAAAAATTAGTTCATAAAATAAATTTGTTGTTTTTTTTTAAATTCTAGATATTTCGATTTTAATTATTTTGCAAATTTTAGTATTAAATTACATTCTCAAGATGTCATTCTTTTATTATTTTTGAATATCTAATTTCTTGCAGTTTTTATATTTTTTTAAAGATAAAATCAAACCAACAACTGCGCCTTATATTATTTTTTATTTCTGAGTATACAACATTTTAGTTTAATATTGTGTGAAAGTCATTTTAAAACATTAACTATCGTTTCTTTTGGACACCCGGAAAATCACATCCGGTTGAGTATTTTGAAGTCTATTTTAAGGAGTCAAAGTAGTGAACAAGTGCTTTAACTACTTGTTTATTTCTAGGTAAATTTAACGAACCAAACATCTTCTATTAAAACCATCTCCTACATGAATATTTTTTAAATAATTAATTATCTTTTAACTACAATAATTATTATAATAAATAATACCTAAATTTATTTATAAATAAATAAATTAAAACAACAAAAAACCCTAACAAAATCAAACATCTTTCATCTAATTTTCCATACAAATAGCTCATTATACTTATTTTATTTTTCGCAAAAATTGTCAAAATATAATATTTAATTTACAAAATTACAAGCAAAATCATACTGTGATAATTTGACTGGTTGACAAATGACTCCTCTTCTTTTTTCAACTTCCTTATAAATATTTATATTTTTATGCAAAAAAAAAAAAAATACATATTCACTCGCGCATATTTTCTGGAACATACACACAATCACGTTCGCAAGATTTTAGATCTATAAAATACCATACACAAGTAAATATTTTTATCTATTTTATGTATATGTTTTTATAAAAAAAAAATATAACTTTAGTAGTAGTGTGTGAATATATGAGCATGCATTATCGTGCAGCACGATCGACATTTGCACGATGAGACTACAGACATGCGGACTTTCCTTCCTAACTTTCTATTTTCAATACAGCTAGACAAAACACTTGGCTATTTTTTTTATTTATTTTTTCAATTGTTTTTTTATTTATAAATTTTTATATTTTAAATTCATTATAATCTCGTGTCACGTCGTCACAATAAATATCTTCTTTTATACTTCCTGCATACATGCGTTTTTAAAAAAAAAAAATCATAAAACTGATTGTCATCAAGATAATTTTATTTAAAAAAAAAAACAATTAATAAATAAATAATTATAATAATTAAATTTAATGTGTAAAAAAAAAATTAGATTGAATAAATTAACTGAACAATTATAACCTTGATTCTATGAATTTTTTTTTGTTGAAAAAAAATAAATAAAAATTTACAAAAATATAATTTTATTTGTTGTAGATGCAACAATTATATAATTTATTAAATGACCTCGTATTTGGTATGTTACACGTGCCATTAAAAGTGACTCATTTAACATACCATAATTTTTCCTTTCATGAAAATCAAATGAGCTACTTCGTCATAAAAAATAGCCAATAAAAAATTTATTATATTGTAAAAAATAATAATAATATATTTTTAAAAACAAAGTAAAATTATTTAATGATAAATTTAAGTTTAGTAAAGTTTATTTATTTTTTTAAATGTTTAATAATATGTTTAATTATTTATTTAATTAAGACATTACCAAAGACAAAGTGTAAAATCAATTTTCAACATAAATTTAAGTCAAAAGTAATTGTGATAATATGACTTGTCTATGCATTATTAAAAGTTGGTATTATAAATTTATTAAAAAATTTTTTTTTGTATTAATATAGTGGGTGGTTTTGTCCTTGTAGTCTGGTACCTCTAGTTGCACTTCATGGATAATTAATTATGCACGCTTTCCCGGAAACGGCGCATGTGTATTTTGATAAAGACTGGTAGTAGGAAAATTATCGATAAAATTATTGACAATATTATTTATATTAAATTCACAAATACGCCAATGAAAGTGGCATGTTAAAAATTGAAAATATAAGCTTTTATTATCAATTATTGAACTATGAAAAAAAAAATATCTGCAGAAATTGATAAAAAGAAAAAAAATAATAATTGATAATATTTAAAAAAATTTAATTTCAGTTATATAAATATTGTAATCATGAATAAATATTTTTGATAAAAATATCAACAATTAGATATTAATTTTATTTTTTTATAACGCAATAAAAAAAATTAAAAAAAATCAAATGATTAATGATTATTTTGAAGTTAAATATTTTCTTATTTATATTTTTTCTAATGCTAAATTTATTTAATAAGATTTTGACACACAAATAGATAATGAAATTTTGTATTGGAAAGTTGAAAGAAATTAAAATCATTTGAGCATGTTTATTCAATAGAAAATAAATAAAAAAAAAAAAGAAGAAATACTCACGTAAATTTAACAAAATGAATTTAATTAAAGTTAGCAAATGTCGTTTTATCATAGCTGAATTGTCTAATGTTAATTTTACAAAACACTTGTACAGATAATATTAAATGTAAAATAAAATACCAAGAATTACATATATCTAAATCATTGGTACTTTCGATCAATTCTGCTGAAATAAAATCCTAGAGAAAGCCACTTCCCAATCAATTTAACAAGATTGTTTGACGTTAAGAAATAGAAAAAATATATTCACCATATAACAACTATTGAATTATCTGATTTATATTATTTATCACCAGTTATGTAATGCAAATTAGTTAATGTTTTTATTCATTTTATTGAACTTGAATATAATTAATCGAGTTGAAAAAAAAATCTAATGATAATTTTAATAGAAAAACATGAATCAACTAAAAAAAAAAATATATAAATCATTAAATTGCTAATTAAAAAAATTAACCCAATATTTAAATAATATTAATTTCATTATGTATTTATTAACCGAATAATTATTTTATATATTTTTTTAAATTTTTGTTAATTTACAGATATGTTTAACTCGAGACAAAGTCACAGAGTGTCGCTGGTTACGTTGATGAGAGCTTGCAAAATATTGATCTGTGTCAGAATAGTCTGTAAAACGAGACGAGACAAAGACAAACGTGGACAATGTTGTTGTTAAAATACACTGGCCTACATTGCATTTAATATTGAACGATTAAATATTGTGTATAACTGTAACACAAGTCAACAACAAGTCAACAATTTTTTTATTTTTTCGATAAGACACTTGGGTTATCTTGTGTTACTACTTAAAACTCATGATAAAAATAAATTAAATATTATATTTATTAATTAATTTGTATTATTGTTAATGATGTTTAATAAACTTACCGAAAAAGAGATGATTGAAGACTACAAATTGATGTTGAAGCACGTGTATCACCGAGACATGGCAAC
Source organism: Aphidius gifuensis (assembly GCF_014905175.1). Taxonomy (NCBI): domain Eukaryota; kingdom Metazoa; phylum Arthropoda; class Insecta; order Hymenoptera; family Braconidae; genus Aphidius; species Aphidius gifuensis. Next base: position 2,165,017 of record NC_057793.1, read on the forward strand.
ACTTCTTTGACTATGTAATCTTCTAAAAATTGTAATGATCTTCCGGATGCTGTGTAATCACAATATACAACTGTAAAAAAAAATATTTATTATTAAAAAATTATTAAACAATTAAAAAGGAGAATTAATTTTCAAAAATAATTTATTAATCATTTATTTTTATTTGTGTTTATTAATTTTTTTCTTCAATAAATAAGAAGATATATTTCAACAGTGCATAACAGCATTCTAAATGATGCATTGTAATTTCTCTAGCTACTAGATTTTTTTTTTAGACATCATTGAAATCAACGAGGATAATATTTCAACAAGTGAATATGCAATTTATGTTTATATTTTAATTTTTAGCTCACTTGGTAAACAATAAATAACAAGGGAAATTTTTTTAATGAGTAAAATAATAAAACAGCGATAATATATTCATAAATTTAAAATTTATTAACTTTCGCTATTTAAATTATTAAAAATACAATGTTTATATGCTAAATAAAATATCAAATTTACATTATTTTGTAATTTTTAATCATGACTTCCTTCCTGTGTTGACGTAAATATTTTATAATTATTGGACTTTAATTTGATGATATCAAAGAAATTAATTTCTCTATTATGATCATTGAAAATTTACTTTTCACTTGATTGAATAAATCACAACTATCACATCAAAATAAATTTTCAAAAATATTCTCATAATAAAATATATTTATCTTCTATGTAAGATTTAAATTAATTGATAAATAATTTATTGTCGAAATTAATTTCTAAAATAAAAAATAAGATTTCCTTTTTTTTCGGTAAATTTTTCGGACTTGTAAAATCAAAATAATTTGTAATTAAATTATTGATGAGTCATGGTAATTTTAATTCATTTTTTTTTTGACACTTTTTTAATATAATTATTATTAAATTATTTAACTACAATGAGTTGTATTTGTGAAATCAAAAATACAACTCTCACGTTATGCTTTTTTTTAAAATTTGATTGACACTTTTGGGTCATGAACATGTCAACACAACAATGCGAATATTTTCACCACTGACAGTGTTAATATTTTCAAAAAAATAATATGTTTATTTAACGATATTATTAGATAATCAAAACACTGAAAAATTTAATATTTAAAAGTTGAGATAATTATAAAATTAATATGATAAATCAAATGTCTTTTTTAAAAATATTTTTTATTTAATTTGACTTTGTGATATAATGACTGTACAGTTGTTGATAAAAATAAAAATAAAAAAATTTAGTTGTATTTATATATAAAATATAATATTTTAAAATTTAAATATTTTTTTTTTTTTTACGATAAAATAACAAGCTGGATGAGTTTATTTTCATATATTTTTATCATCATTTTAAAATTAGTTTTTTATTTGATTGTTTACGTAATTAATTTAGCGACTAAATTATTTTTAATAATATTTTTTTTTTTTTTAAATAGAATAACAAAACACTTGAGTTAAATATAAAAATTTATTAGAACTTTCTATGCTCCCACGATGATAATAAATACGATTGAATTCACGGTCAACTTAGTCGACCGAGCGACAATAAACTCAAGCTTGAAGGCCACACAAACTCGACATTCAGAAATAATTTTAAATTTCCGTGAAATAAAATTTTAAAATCATCAACTTACCAATTTATATAATGACAAACTATAACATTATGAAAAATAAAAAAAAAAACTCATTTAAATTTAACATGACATCATTTTTACAAATTTTATTTTTTTATTTTCTTATTTTTCAGTAAAAAAAAATCATAAAATTAAAAAAAACCAATAAAAAACATTTAAAAACATAAAAAAAAAAATTACTATTTTTTTTTTCAACTAAACTATAGACGAATATAAATTTAAAAAATTAAATTATAGGTCAACTTTGAAAATATCCAATTAAAATAATTTTTTTTTTTGTTGAAAAAATTTTTAATGAGGTGAAAAAAAAATATAGCTGTTAAAAAAAGTGCATCAATTAGCATTTTTAAATTTTATAAATCATGTTAAAAAAGTTGCTGGATGAAAAAAAAATTATAACTTAAAAAAATCAATTATTTTTCGATTTCTATCACTTGAATCGAAAAAATTTCTATAGAAATATTTACAAACAATCGAAATACAAATTGGCAACTCAAATATATTTTGAGTCAATATTTATGAATGTCAATAATCTAGCTTTCATTATCGATTATTATTTATTAACAACATAAAAAAAAAATTAAATTAATTTTTTTCTAAATGGCTGCCTCGTTCCAATTCCGCGCATCTATTTTCATCTCACGAGTCCATCGGTCTTCTCACATGTTCCCGCAAAACAAACACGTGCAATTTTTTTTTTATAAAAATAATAATAATAAAAAATTAATAACAATAACAAAACTGCCTAAGGCAGATGAAAAATTTATTTCTCAAGTAGTTTTTTTTTCGCATTATCATTCTCATAACCCGAAGGCTAGACATAAAAAAATCTCTTCAACCATATAAATTTTTTTTTCTCATCTCTAAAAGAAACGGTGAATAATAAATAAATAAAAAAAACAAATGGAATATATTCATTTATAATTATTGGGTTAAATTATATTTTTCATCAATGCCATTTACAGAAATTCTCATTCCAATTGACATCCGTGGATTGATGATGATGCCAATAAGACCATTTGAAAAAAAAATAAATAAATAAAAAAATTATCACCACACAGTAACATCATGAAGGACATGGTTTTTTTTTTATATTGACATATTTGATATATAATAGAAAATATTTACATTATCATTGGTTCCAACTGATCAATATTTAAAAACCATTTGACGTCTCACATCAACGTGTGGGTAAATATATTCTATCTCTATTATAAAAAGAACAATTGTCATTGAAAAATGTGGGAGTGAGAAAGACGATATTATTTTTGTTTTGTTTTTTGAATAAATGAATAATGGAATAAAAAGTTTAAAATTTTGATCTTAGTTTTAATTAAACTATTGATTTAGAAACATTTACATAAATATAGTACATATACAATAATTGATCAAGTTCAATCAATCATTATACATTTATTGATTAATGTAATCAATTCAATAATTTTTAAATTGTTATCCATGATGTGAAGGAAGAAAAAAAAAAAAAACGAATCTGTGATCCAATTTGTGATTGTTTACAAATACGTTTTTTATTGTGTGATTGAGGCAGATATTTTCTGGCATAGAACAAGTGCGTAGTTCACCTGCTCTATGCTAGATTATATTTGCCCAAGCCACAACTATGGACTCGCTTCAGAAAGTAATGTTAACGTTTACTAGTATCAGTCAATGTAATTGTCAAATAAATTAGTTCTACGTATGCATTGAACTCGAGACCCAAAGCACTGTAGGCAGGGCTCTTGCCGACTTAGCCATCAGCTTACTCCATGAACTACGAAAAATAATTACACTTTATTATTAATTTGTAAAAGAAATCAACACAAATTTAAATTATTCATTATGTCATTGAATTTCTCCTCTTTTATAAAAAAAAAAAAAAAATATAATAAAAAGATACATGTAAACAGTGTCGTTTGATTTACGAAATAAATTTTTAACTAAATAAAAAATATAATTAATTATTAATTAAAAGTATTTATAATTTATTCATGAATGAATTATTAAAAAGAATAAAAAAATTATTTGATATTGAAATGAGATATCAAGGAAATGTAAAGAGAAGTTTAAACTAGACGTAATTGGATGCGCTTATAGATACAATTAGTAAATAACATTTAAATTGTATTAATTAATCTAATGTTTAACATCAACATACAGTTGATGTATATATTAAAAAATAGAGAAGTTTATTTTTGTTATGTTTAATGTATAATATTGATCGCCGAGTCGTGTATACTGATCAAATTTAAAATTAAATGATCTATATGTCAACTCATGTCCGGTACAATTAATATTTATTAACAATTTACAATTGTATAGTACAATTTTATTTTACATGTGATTATTGATGAGTTCCGGTTTATCTATCATGTATAATGACTGTAACATTTTATCGAGTTCAAACTTGACAGTTTAAGATAAATGGAGTGCATGAGAATAAAAGGTTTTTTTTTTTATTTTTTCTTTATTATTTTTTTAAGGATTGGCCCTTGTTTGTTTTGAATTTATTTATTTATATTGAAAATGGTTTTTGATGAGCCATTTTTTGACCTACTTTTATTATTGATGGATTTTTTATTTTTCACTTGAATGAAATTTTTTAAATTTGATTTTAAATTGATGATGGTATTTGAAATAAATTATAGAACGTGAAGATAAAATTTGAAAATTATTTGATTAATAAGTTTTAGAATTTATATATCAACATCTGAGATTAATAGCAAAGTCATAATTATAAATAAAAATTATTCTTTTTTGATTTTACAATTTGAGAAATTTTTGTATTTTTTTTCTGAAGTCATGTTTGTTTGAGAATGAATTTCCATTTAAAAATTGCATGAAATTATGCTTCTAATATTTAAACTACACGAGAATATAAATATTCTAAAAAATTTAAAATTTAGTTTTAATTATTTCCATTTTTTTTTCAATATTAAAATTTGCCATGACCTACAGAAAAAATTCGAGACTTTTTGCTGCACTCATATTTGTTAAAAAAAATATTTCTAAACAAAAATTTCATGAAATTATTCTTCTAGTATTTAAACAACAACAAAATATAAGTGCCTTGAAATTTTTAAAATTTAATTTCAATTATTTTTATTTTTTTTTAAATTTTATAATTTGCGAAATTGTTTGAAAAATATTTCTAATCAAAAATTTCATAAAATTATTCTTCTATCATTTAAAAAACACAAAAATATAACTACCCTGAAAGTTTTAAAATATAATTTCACGAAATTGATACAAAATTTAAAGAAATTGCCTGGCAAAGTTAAATTTTATAGAAATGTCACAACAAGCGTAAATGATGATCCAATGAGTTTGTTTTTTATGTCACACTAAATTAATGTTTATCAAAATATCATCTACATAAACACGTATTATTGGCATCGAAAAATGAGATCAGATATAAATTTAAATTTTAAATATAATAACTAATTAAAATAACATATTTATAAACCATTTAAATTGTTGAAAATTTATACTTTTAAATATAGCAATTTACAATAAAAAAATACATTCCAAGAATTATTTTCTTGATGACAATTAATTGTCAAGATTCGTCATTCGTTATTTTAAATGCCTTCAAGTTATTCACATCAATTGAAGCCCATATATTTTTAGATAATAATTTTACAAATCCATAAAAATAAATTGAACAATTTTTCATAAATATAAATAGATAAAAACAATTATAATCAAAAAAAAAAAAAAAAAATTAATCATTACCAACAGCCAATGTCATATAGAAAAAAAAAAAAAAATTATCAATGAGATTATGAATGAACGTAGTTTACTTATATAAATCTTTATCCCGTATAATTAAACGAAAAAAAAAAAAAAAAAAAAACAAATCTAGTCATTTTTTTAATGTCTATAAATGGCTTATAAAATCTATCGATCGATAAACGTCACAGATCTATTTATATCCATTGAATAAATTACCATATACATTTTCCATTCACCAGTAAAAAAAAAATTAATAATTTTATAAATCTCAACAATCCATTCACTTGTTTAAAAAATAAACTGTCAAAAAAAATATCATGCGATTTGATAAGTATCTATACACTTGATTGAATATCGTGTTTTAAAAATCGTGACTGAATGTCATTGCTTTCGTAATATCAAAATATAATTCACCATAAATTTCTTTGTACTGATTAACATCATTTCCGGAATTTAATTCAACAAGTAAATTGCCAATAATTTCAATTACTGTATCAACTGTTTAATTTTTTTTTTTTTATCAAATAGATTGGTTATTTGGTTTCCTCATTTTACCACAAAAACAATTATTTATTGAAAACTTATTAAACAATTTTTAGCATAAATAAATTATTGTTTTATTAATAATGAAAAAAAATATATCATTTTATTTAAAAATATACTATTATTATTTTCTATTAACAATATCATAAGCAAAAAAATATTATTAAAATTAATTTAAAGACGAAATGTATAAATTGTTTTTTTATTTTTAATTTTTTATATGAATATTAGCTTGCAAATGCAAAATATAATAATATATCAATCATGAGGGTTTAATTTATTTATGTAAAAACATGCAACCCTTTCAACTAACCCAGAAGCTTTTATAATTTACAGGAGCAATAAACCCCAGCACGAATGACCTTATTTTATTTTTTTTCTAATAACAACATGACACGAACTTCCCTACATAACATTTTGTAAAAAAATAGAAAATACAATACAAAATATCAAATTGACACAGTATTATTATTATTTTTTTTTTTTTATCAAACTGATACTATCAATTTCAAAATACATAATGTTAACATGATATTAGGTTGACTGTGTAACAAATTGTTTTATAAATATCAGCTGACTGTTTTATGCTGGTGCATTGACCTCGACAAAATAGATTTGTATAATTGGCTATCTGCCTTATTTTTTAAATCCTCAATATTTTTTTTTATTTATAAATTTATTTATACTGTCATTGTGACTTACTATCAAAATGTCAAAAATATTTTAATATATAAATTTTTTTTTTTTGTTATAAATAAATGGTCTTTTTAATACACTTAATTAATTATTATTTTGAGGGAATTTTATCTTGGATCATTGACCCTCAGTATGTATCTTTGTTTTAAAAATTATTATGTACATTTTGATGAAGTTATATTTATAATATCAGGCATATTATCATAATGATAAAATTAAATTTATCCATGTGATTGTTATTCATCATTTTTATGTATTATAATTTTTTCATTGATCGTTAATCTGGATGTATGTATGTATTTTTAAATATTTTTTTAATTAACAAAGTGTCTGAGATAATTAACAATAAATCGATACGACTGAGAATAAATAATACTTTTTTTATTTTTAATCATCATTGGTAAACAAGTATCGAGATGTATTAATTTTTTTTTTGTTTTCATCCTGACCCACATTAGTTTTATTTCTATTGTCTCAGTTACAAAAAAAAAAAACACTTTGATTATATGCGACAGTATGGACTTTATACTTGCATAAAAATAATGATAACAATGCGTCTTCTTTCGTGTGTCATATTTACTTTCAATGACAATAAAATTTTTTTTCTTTACAAAAAGTGAAGCATTAGCGCAGTACAAATAATACATCTATTTAAATAATTTATTTTTCAATTTCAACTATGATTTTAAATTAAAATCAAATTAAATAGATAACATTTACTAATTTTAAAAATATTAAAAAAATTTATTGCAGTGTTTTTATATTAAATCAATGATAAAATTTATTTCCATATATTTTTTTTTATAAATTAGATTTTTAAGATCAAAAGTAATAAATTTTATAAAAAAAGGAAGTAAAAAAAGCAATTTAATTATAAATAAATAAAAAAATCAATAAAATAATATTTTTTTTTATTAAATAAATAGTGAATAAATTTGTTTTTAAATATTTTTTTTTGATTAAATTTTAGTGGTATTTTATATTACCTTGAACAATCTTCATGAATACATAAATATTATTTAATTTAATTTTTTTTTTAAACTAAATATTTGACTAATGCAGCAAGAATTTGTTTTTATTTTTAATATTTAAACAAGGACATGTTTACATGAACATTATCAAAAAATTTATTTCCGCTCTAACACTATATTTTTTATCAAATCGAGCAGTCATTTAAATATTTTTTAGTTTTGGCAAACAAGTATTAAATTCCACATTTTTTATACTCACAAGAGAGACAAAAAAAAAAACAGAAAAAGAAAATATATTTACCCAGTAAAATATCAAAAAAATCACACGTAAATGTATTGCAATTTTTCTGCACATTCCAATGGAAAAAAAAAAATAAATAAATGAATAAAAAAAAAATAATAATAATGAGTTTAAAATTTTCCGTATAAGCGGTAATTGCAGTTTGCCAACTTTGCAATTCCGATAAGTCAAAGAATTTAACTTGAATATAATTTACCTATATAATTTTTTAGCTTGTCATGTATTATCATCATTTTGTATTTGAAAAAAAAAAAATATTCCTTTGCAATTCAAATGTTAGTTTAAAAATAATAAAATATTATTTTTGAATTACAAAATAATAAATTGTTGATGCCTTTGATTGATGTACATTTAATTTATTTATTTTAATATTTTTTTTTTCTTTCATTCATTAAAATTTAAATGTCTAATTGAGGAATTTCTTGACCTACCTTTTACATTTGTTGATGATATTTAAATATAATATTATTAAAATCATGTGTATGTTATTTAAAATATTTATTTTTATAATACACTGAGTATATTTACTTAAAAAAATTGCCAGGTATTACGTAATTAATTAGTGTCATTTAAATTTATCATTGAGAATCGAGGACATGTATCTATATCTTCGATAGGATGACTAAATTTTTGCCAAGTTTTTTTTTAATTTTAAAAACAGTAAATATAATGTTTATAAAAAATTAATTCAAATTTTTTTTTGTTTATATTAACCTTGTCAAAAATTTAGAAATTTATAAAAATATTATTTTATTATAATTAGGTTATTCGAAGATTTATCATTTATTTTTTATATTACACAATTTTTATTTGCAAATTGATAAAGATGCTTATTTATTTATTCAATTTTCTTATCTAATGTCTTGTTATTTTTTTTTTTTTTTCATGTTGTATGAATATTATTGAAATAAACAAAATTTACAATAGTTAAATTTTATAACGTGACAGAAAAAATATACTGCAGTAGGATAAAAAAAAAAAAAATTTTCTTTGTACTCGTAAAATTTAAATAGCAAAATATGTGTTGCTTCCGTTCTATACTACTGACCAACATTATGTAATTTATTTACACGAATGTATACATGTATAATTAATAAAAGAAAAATATAAAAAAAATTTTAATATGACTATTTTTTCATGGTATAATTTAGAATAATTATTAGAAAAAAAAAAAAACCTTTTTATTTACATTTATTTAAGCTTTAAAATTATTATGAAATTTTGAATAAAAAATAAAATTTTAATAGTAAATTAATAAATTAAATTAGTAATAAATAATATTATTTTTTTTTTCAAATGAAATATTCAAAATAAATAATTAAATTAAAAATATTCATGACATTGATGAGAGAGTATGTAAAAGTTATTGTTTTAATTTTATCATGTGGACAAGTCATACAGTTGATGAGTGAAAATTTTCCAATGTTGGAAAATTCAACATGACTTGTCTATTGAGCACAAATGACGTGGCAACATTGCGACAATTTTTCCTTTGTCACGTTGATACTGTCAATAACATGTCTACAGTTGTAAATGCATATAAATTTTTAAAAAATATATACATAAATTTCTATAATTCCTGACAATCTCCAATTTCATCCAATTTTATCCAAGATTTATCAACAAAAAAAAAATGTTTAGAGTTTTAAAAAAAAGACATTTTTATTCTTGATGCCAAAAGAACTTTCATATCAGTAGATGCTATTTATATGTCTGTATCTCTTTTTTATATATATGAGAGAGATTAGATAAAACGTAGGAAATATTTTTCATCTATTATATTATTTTGTTTGTGTGTGAATAGGTATGTTATAACCAGATGTGTGATCACGTTGGAAATTTATTTCTAAAACTACCGAGTGCGTAGTAAATAGAAAAAAATATACGTGTGAGAGTTTTGTGCTTTGTTTATAATCTCAACAATGAGTCACACTCATTAATATCAAATCGATAATTAAAAAAAAATAATAACAAAAAACTAAATTTAAGTATTTCAAAATAAACAAAGTAAAAATATAAATTAATTTATTTAAAAAGATGCTCTTGTTAAATTAAAAATCATTAAAAAAATTTAGATTAAATTAAAAAAATAAGAATTAATTTAAAAATAAAATAATAATAGTTGAAAATTATAGAAGAAATTATATTTTTAAATTTATTTCTATTTATTTAAAAAAAAAATTATTATTATTAATTGTTCGATAAAAAATCTTTCTTTTAAATTTTATATTAATATTTTTTTTATAAAAAAAATATAATATATAATGAGTATATATTAATTATCATATTTTTGATTCAGTGCAAAAATAAAAATAATAAAATTATTCCACTTGTGTTTGCGAGTCTCTTGGCACTTGTCGGCCATTCCACGTGCACGTGGTCACCAACTTGAATTATAAAAAAAAAAAAATATATATCCACACATACTGATATAAAAAAAATAGCGCTTCAAAGGCCTTCAACTCGTCATCTCATCTCAACAAATTTTCTAACAGCTAAAAAAAAATTAATTTACTTTGATCAATAGTCGAAACAAACTACTGTGTTTCAGCATATTAAAAATCAATAAAATAATCCACTATGAATAAAAAAAAATATATATTTTTCTACATCTAAAATTATGTTATAAATCAATAAATAAATAGAAATATAATTTTTCTAAAAATCCATGTTATAAGTTTTCGTTTTAAATTTTTTTTCAATTTTAAATTTCCCTCTTTTTTTTGGCGCTTTTTTTAAAAAATTTCAATTCGCTCTTTTTTTTTTTTGTATTTATTTAATTTAATTTTCTAGATTGTCAAACATCGAGCTGAAAACCACGGAGGTCAGGTTGTGTTTTATATCTCCCCACGTTATTATTTTATATAAAAATAAAAAAAAATAAAAAAACAACAAGTGTATAAAAAGCTGCCAAACGCGTGTATGCTTTCTCACTCGCTCTTTAAATCCCGATTTTATTTATTGATTTTTATTATTTTTATTCGATCACTTCTACCCATCATGAACAATTTGAAATACCTACAAAGATCCACAAAGATCATAAATACATGATGACGTCATTAGCCTTATAAAAAAAGATGCTGAGTATTAAGTATTATTTTATTTATATTTTTTTTTTTTTATTTTCCTTAATTTAAAATTATATATTTTATAATATTGTTTGTATACGAAACACAAAGATGTACAACAAAGAGAACGATTCTCGTTTTGAATTTTGTTTTTGTTATAAAAACTTGGCATGTGTAATAAAATATATTACTTATTTATCAATAAAAAAATTTATTATTCAAATTAAATTAAATTTATAGTCGAAAAAATTTCCTTTTTTTTTTATATCTAATGATTTCTTTTTTTAGTTATATGTACTTTTAATTATATATATTATTTTTTGTTTTTTATTATTTAAATGTAAATTAAAAAATATTTTTGAGCTTTTTTTGTATTTGAAAAGTTGGCCGTTATATTACGCCGTAAGGTATTAAAAATTTTGAGCTGCATACAAATAGCAATAAAACATTGGACTCGTAAAAGTCAAGTAACTTCCTCTCGCGTATGAATTGGATATATATATTTATTTATGATGGACCCCAAATGCTTCGACAATGTTGCTGTTAAATTTTTTTTAATAAAAAAAAAAAAAAAAAACACTTTTACATCGAGAGAAAGAATGAAAAACTGGTCAAATTAAAAATTTCGAATTTTTTTTTCTACCGCCAAAAATTTTACATTTATTTTCCAATGCAATTTTTTGTCCAATAATAATATTTTTCGAAAATTTTTATTATTCCACTGTCAAAAGTTCAAAAATAAATATTTTTTTTTGTTACAATTTTTCTCTAGCTTCATACTTAGCAAGGGAATTTTTTTCTTGGCACTCAATTTAGAAAAGTTATATTTTTAAACTTCATCCAAAAATAAAACCTATTATTTAAAAAATATTTTTTTTTGTAAAAACCTTTTATTATGACCTTGATAATATTCATAATAAATATTTTTTTTTTTTTATTTTTTTCAAGTCGGAGGTCGAGGTAGTTTCATACAAGGATTTCAACGACAATCATTTTTTTACGAGTTTTTTTTTTCATTGCCATTGTTAATTGAACTGAATGCCCATCATTTAAATTTTTTTGCTAAACAATTTTGATATCAAACAATTCATTTTATTGCCAAACAACCCTTTTTATTTATTTATTATTCAAATTATGATTCATCCATCGATTTTATATGTGAAAAGACTTTTTTCTTTTTTTTTTTCATTTTAAATTATTGTTATTTTTTATCAATTTATTATTAACAAAAGTATATAATATATTTGTCATTTATTCATGATAAAATGATAGTAATTTCAATATTTTATATTGTCTTAATTTACTGTATACAACTGCAGATAAAATATAAAATGAAAGTGACTCATAAATGCACTAGGAAGAAATAAAATCCACTGTGTCAAGGTTAAATGAAATAAATATTATAATAAAACGGATGATACATAAATATATATGTATACTGCTTTATTATATTTATTTATTTTCACTTCAATATAAATCCTCAGTTAAAATATATTTGAAACCCAAATTACAGAATTATTAAAAGAATAATAATTAAAAATTTTAAGAATTTTCTTTTTTAATAATTTCACATACTTTTGTTAAAATAAAATAAAAAACTTGTTAATTTTTATATTTTTTTTAAGTAAATTCACGTTTTAATAAATGGAGTTTATTTAAAAAATTTTAAAAAACATGGATTTAATAATTTAATTATTATTATTGTTCAAATGAACAATACTTGTCGACTGTGGTTTAAAAAATTGGTGATTACGTGTAATGTTTGTTGTGTATAAATTTCAACGGCCTCGCATGAGCTCATTAACCTTATCAAAATGAATAACAAGAATTTTTAAATGACATTATAAATAAAATAAAAAAAAAAATTAAATAAATTTTTAGTCACTAAATTATGGATTTATTAGTTTTGTTGTTGTAAAATTAATTTATAATCAAAAAAAATTAGAATTTTAAAAAAATTAAAATTTACATTTGTATAGTAATTTTACGATTGATATTTAAAAAAAAAAACCATAACACGTGACTCGTGTGTAAATAAATATACATTTTTTTGTCTGTTTAAATTAACATAATAAATTCATATTGAATTTAATTTAAATTCAATATTTAAAATATGCTAAACGTCGAGTTCAAAATTCTCAACGAAAAATTTTGTTATTTCTTTGTTGTTTTTTTTTATTAATTAATAACAATGACTGATTTTTTTTTTTTTTGAAAAAATAAAAAACTGACGTATTTTCTCATTTGTTATTTAAAATTTTTTGTTTTTTTTTTTTTGTAAAATTGAAAAACAACAACAAAATTTAATAATATGTGTCATCGAAATTTCTTGCTAAATATATTGACGAAAAAAATAATAAAAAATTTAGCTGGGTGGATTTAAGAATTATCAATGATTTGATAAATAACAAAAAAACAATTTTTAAATTTTAAATATTATTGCACTTTATTTAACTGTTAAAAAAGGAATTAAATTTTTCATTTATGGAAAATAGTAATCTTGAAAATAAGCTTGATTTATTTATTTATTTCTTTATCTCTGATAACGTCGAAATAATGTTTTCCTGTCTACTAAAAATATCAATAATACATCTCGTTAATAATAAGAGGAAGTTTTTAAAGATGTCATTTATAAGCGAGGAGGGTAAACATGAAGAAAAAATGATTGTTATTAAATTGAAGTGAGGGACACTATTTTTCAATTGTAGGTCAAGGAAAACCACTTGAATCTAATCATCAGCTAAAATAATAATGATAAAAAAAATAAAAATAAACTAGTTTAATCTGAATTTAATTAATTTCAAAATTCTCGCACTAATCACAACACTGTCAATCAACAAATCATGTCTGTTTTCATAAAATTAAAAACAAATATTTCATCATTACATTCAAAAAATAAATTTACAAATTTGACCAAATAACAACAAAAAAAAAAATTTTTTTAATAATAAAAACAGTTTTTTATAATCATTTAAATTTAGCAGTTAAAAAAAATAACATCATCATCATTCTATGAAAAAACATTACCTCAGATATCATAGTTTAACCGCAAGAAAAAAATATAATTTAAAAAAAAAATCTAAAAAACAATTATCTAAATTTTCAAGAAATAAATTAAATTCAATACATAGAATTTTTTTATAATTTATTTAATGAAAATCGCGTGTCTTGATAAACTAACAAAAAAAAAAAAAAATGATAATGACTAATAACAAGCAAAAACCACATCAACAAATGAAAAAAAAAAAAAAAAAAAAATTGTAATTTGTGGTGCCTCGCAGTCTGCCATTTGTATGTTCGGTTACGTAATTTTCACAATCACATTTACAAAGCAATCGATTTTTCGATCTCACAACGTCATCACCAGATCATCACTTATCAAAAAAAAAATATATAAATATTTATCTATAAAATATTTATCATTTTATATATTTTCGTAATAAAATTTATCAAAAAAAAAAAAAAAAAACAAATAAGAGTTAAAACTGATATATTGAATTTCGATTTAAATAAAAAACGTCAGCTGTATTTAGTCAGTAATTTTCCAATTAAAAAAATTCAATATTACAATTATAATTAAAAAAAAATAATCAATTATAATTATCATCATCATCAAAGACATGTGGAGTTTTTGTGTCGCCATACTGTCTGCATTCATTGTCTCAACAGCTGATTGACATATTATTATTTTCGCTTAATGAATAAAAATAAATAAACAACACATTGATTATATAAAGTCAATTAATTGATGTATATTATCATCCGGTTTTATGTTTCTAAGAAATAAATATTAGATACTTGAATTATTGATAACAAATTAAAATCTCAACAAACAGCTTAGTTTAATGGAAAATTTAAACAAAAAAAATATATATTATTGATGTATTCAACTGATACTTCCCTCAATGAATTAAAATAAAATTAATTAATTGATTGAAGAATAAAATATTACAATAACAATCTTGTATTTTTTATGATTTTTTTTCCTCATGATTTTTAACCTTGGTGATAATTTGTCCAGAGATTTTATAGTAGTAGTATTTTCCAAATTGAAATTTTAATTGATTAGTAAATTTAACTCACCCTTTCTTCTTCCAAATGGTCCAAAAAATGTTCCACCTTTACCAATGACATTGTCATCAATGTATTTTAATAATTTAGCTGCATCTTCTCCTTTTTTAGCAGCAATTGATTTAATTTGTCTTGGTGGTTGACCAGAACGTTGTTGTTGATTTTGTTGTTGTTGTTGAATAATCAATGTTGGCTGTAAATTATTACTGGTATTACCTGATGTTACTTGACCAGTATAAACACTTGCAGTTTCTTCAGGCAGTGAGCCAATTTTACGCTGTGAACCAGCCCAACCCTTGCTCGAAATTTTAACCGAGCAACTCATTATAACATATTATCATTAATTCAATTAACACACAAATCACCTGTACACTTTATTAAATACATCACCAAAATTTAATTTATCTTTTTTCAAATTTTTTTCAATTTAATTTTACTATAAACTATAAGTAAATTGAAAATTGATAATTTATTTTTAATTTGTTTTAAAAAATATCCACTGTTTAAAAATAATCACAAGTTAATTATTATTATTATTCACTTATTGATGGAATACAGTTTTATTAATTTTTTTTTTTTCAAATTTTAACTCGGCACAAAAACGTTAAACACCAGGCACACGGAGAGACTGGACCAAAACGAGTTAATACACTGAGCAAAAGTGCGCAAAAGAAACAGTCAGAGAGGATAGTGGGGCTGTACCAAACAGCTCCAATATATATATATTATTTTTATCGATTTTATCGATTTAAAAAAATACTTTTTTTTTTCAACTGTAAATTGCAAAACTGTCACTTTTTTTTGAAGCTACTAATATTTAATTTTTCGAAATTAATTTACTCCGTTTTTTTGTATATTTGTTGATGATGCAACAATGCATCTTATTGAGATTTTTTTTTTTATATTTGTCTATTAAAATTATTGAAAATTTTAAGACAAGTTGTTTTAGTTTCATAAAATTTTTTTATGAATTTTTTTAGATGAGATTTAAATGTGTAGTCACTATTGAAAGTGCACAACGAGACTGAGTGTCTGGCACAGCCGGCATTTACTTTGAGCTAACTCGTTGCTTGTATATATTTTTTTTTTTATATGTATTGGTATCTTTTATATATTTCTGTATTATTTCCTCGCGTTTGCTTCGCCTTGCCTCCTACAAAAGTGGCGTCATCGGATCATCAAAACCGCGCAAGCGCATTAATTTCTTTCGCTATTTTTTCTCATCGTTTTGTATTAGATTTTTTTGTCATTTATTTTTTTGTAATATTTTTAAATACCTTTTTTTTTTATTTGGTTTAAATTGTTTTTGTATTTAAAACAGTTTGGTTCTTTTTTTGGGGTTTTTTTATAGAACTTGCAAGTTTTTTTGAGCTTTTTTTTTTGGTTCTTTTAGTGGTTTGTGTGAGTATGCCCAGTACTGAATTCAAGGTCATGACAAAAATGTGTATGGCTTACTTTCGCTTTGGATAAATATATTTTTATATTTTTTTTTTTATGAGTTTTGATAATAGATATGGTTTTTACAGCTGAGATGAAT
This sequence comes from Aphidius gifuensis, assembly GCF_014905175.1. Lineage (NCBI taxonomy): Eukaryota > Metazoa > Arthropoda > Insecta > Hymenoptera > Braconidae > Aphidius > Aphidius gifuensis. Next base: position 2,181,579 of record NC_057793.1, read on the forward strand.
ATCTTGGATTAGATGAAAATGTCACGTTTATTTTAGTTGTATCATTCTGAGTCATGTTTTTTTTAAATTTTTAATATTTATTTATTTTTTATTATGATTGATTGATGGAATTATTTGATTAAAATTAATGCAGTGTTTTGTCAGAAAATACGCTTTTTTTATTAAACGAAATTTAAATTTTATTAATTATCATTTTTGATAAATTTAACAAAGCAAAAATGTTTTAAATAACTTGTATTTTGTTTATTTAGGATTTATGCTTGTTTTTATTTTTAATCAGAGTCAAATTCTTTAACTTAAATTTATCATTTAGTCAGCAGCTAAAATAGATAGTGATGGTGAGACATGGGCAGACATGTTGCATTGAAAATTAATTTTTTTTTAAATTTTATTTATCAATATAGATGGAGAAATATTTTTAAAAAATTATATTATTAAATATTAGCAATAAAAAATAAAGACCTTGGTGTTTTTAAATTTTAAATTTAATTAAAAATAAATTCATCAAATTATTATGTGTTTATTAGAAAATTTAAATCAAATTAAAAAAAAAAATTTGATTTTTTTCTACCTCGTAATTTTTTTCAAAATGATTTATACTATTAAAAATTTTATTGATATTATAAAATTCTTAAAATTTTAAATTTTGAGAAAATCAAGAAAATTTTTCATTATTTTTTTTTATTTATATTTTCTTTTTTCAGCAGAATAAAGAATTTTAATTTTTTCTATACATTTAAAAAATCAATTAATCATTTATAATTGACTTTTGTATAAATTAACTACAACAATAATAATTACCAAATAAATATTCATTGAAAAAAAAAAAATAAAATAAAAAATCATCCTACTTTATTTTGGCAACAAACAAAGAAAACGTTGATCCAATAATTTGACTGAATTAAAGCATTGCCATAAAATTTCATGGCCAATTATTTCAACAATGATTATTATTATTTAATAACTTGTCATGAACAAAAAAAACCCCGAAAATGACGCACATAAATTTACGGTTAATAACCAAAAAAAGAAACTATATAATCAAATATAATAAAAAAATATTGACTTAAAAAATCAACACTTTTAATTTGGCAAAGATATGAAAATTTTCACAATTTTTTTATTTTAGAACATGACTAATACCTTATGAATGTTTAAACAAAATTAAAATATAAATAAAATAATATTTAATCCACATTATTTGATTTATTTTGAAATACAAAAAAAAAATTATTTAAACTGCATATGCCATTGAAATGCATTGATTAATTTGAATCTACAAATTTCATTTATCAGCTGTGTTATCAAATTATCTAGGCCAAGTTCAACTGGCATTGTTAATCACAAGGACATTTGCAAATTTCAATGAGTTAAAAAAATTTTTTAAACTTTTATTTTAGCCTTATATTAAATTTATTTTGTTTATCTGTTTGTTTAATTTATTTTTATTATTTCTATTTTTTTTTATTATAAAAAAAAATATAGAAAAAAATTTACGATTCACGCTGAGAACACATGCATTAATGCAAACGATATATATACTTATTCAGTCAACGCTTGTGACGCACGAGACACAGTAAAAAAAACCTTGAACTTCAAGATGTGATAATTCATATTGGTCTGTGCATAACTGGATTTACTACTGTCTAACGACAAATAAATAAATAAACACATTTTTATTATTAAAAAAAATTAAACAAAAATAAATATTAAAAACATTTTGTCGGTATAAAATTGATTTTTAAATTGATTTTTCAATAAAATATATTTTTTTTCATATAATCATAATGATTATTGTAAAAAAAATCATCTAGAATATTTTTTTTTCAATTGAATTTTATTTAAAAATGTATTGTTAAATTTTTTATCAAAAACTTTGGCTATCTTTGTACTGTTTTTCTCAATGTGACCTTGAACTTAAAATGTAATTTATCATTTGAACTTTTAAATTGTGGAAAATAATTTTCTCATTGTTCAGTTATTACTGGAAAAATGTGGAAATTATTTGATATAATAATAATAAAAAATTTATTGTCTTTAAAGTATTTAAAATAAACGGTTTGTAAAAATTTTTTTTTTCTTTATGAATTTTTTATAAAAATTTTTTAATTGTTTATTTATTTTATTTATTCACGTTTTATTATATTTGAAATTATCTTTAGAGATTAATTTTGAATCTTGGCTGAATAATTAAATGATAAATTTATCAAATTTGATATTAATAATCTAAAAACGTGACAATTTTTAACCATGCATTAATTTTTTGCATTAAAATTTCATGAATATCTTGCCAAGTTTTACTTCATCAAATAATTTGCGTCATGCAAATATAATGCGTGGGTATATTTTTTTTATTATTACATACAATTATCCACATTGGACGATTGCACTATTACGATATTAAAAATAATTTATCAATTTTTGTTTATTTATTTTGATGTGTTCATTTGCAACAATAATAGTCAAAGATAAATGCATTATTATTCGATGATAAATAAATTAATTTAATCAATTATAATTATGACACTTGAGTTATAAATTTTAAAAACATTATTTACACAAGTTTAAATAATTATTTGTTTTTATTTATATCTATGGAAATGACGTTAGTGGGTGTATTGTTTTTTTTAAATAATCAAAAAATAAAATAAATTATCCCAAACAGGAATAACTGGTTCCAAACTTTTTATATTTCAAATTTCTCCAGGTAAAAATCAACAAATATCATGTCTCTGATCTTTTGCTTGTATTTTTATATATCATTATTTTTATTATATATATTTTTTTTTGTATTGTGACACGTGTGTTTTATAAACATCATCGTCATATCATCACGCGATACTATTCATGTGTTATCTTTTTTTTCAACCCTCGGATAACAATATCCAGCACAACCGTATTTTATTGTTGATTATATTTTTTTTTTTATCAACATATTCACATATCGACCGTGCTATACACCCCTTGGCTATCATTTTTATAGTTTTTTTTTTATTTACCCTAAAAATTCACAGTTTTTACGTGAACAAAGAAAATATTTTTTTTTTTTTAACAAAAAATTCACTTATATTTTTTACATTAACCCTATTTTAGATAAAAAAAATATATTCATATAATGTATAAATAAATATCAAAGCATGAGTAGCATCAAAAATAATTTATAATAAATTATTTTTACAATATATAGTAACATTTATTATGAAAAATACAAAAATCTATTATTTTTATTTTTTCAATGTTTTTTAAATGTACTTTGCATTGATAAAAAAATTATTTATCAACAATAGTACTACGTTTGTGCTGATAAATATGAGTAAATGATTAAAAAAATGTTTGGAAATTGTTTGAATGAAAGCGCCATGGTGAATTAAAACTCACCATGGTAACCTGAGTTGTATATTGTTAAAATTTGTTATTAAAAAAAAAAAAAAAATTCATATCGTCTGACATTTCTACGAATAATCTAGTCGTTTTGTGCTCCATTTCCGGTCACTCATTATGACAAATGATTAAATTCTTTTCTCACATTTATGTGATATCAATATTATGATATCAATTTTAAAAACAAACCAACTTTTTTTAATATCTGAAGGCTACAAAAATAAATAAAAAAAAATATATATATATGTTGTAATTCTTTGGCTATTGTGTGATAATAAAAATAGAATAAAAATAATAGTGGTGATAATAGTAAAAAATGTTCAAGTTCCAAATGACTACACCCGAAGATCTCAAGGTCGCAGCTCGTATTGAACACAAACGTCAAATTGATGAAGCAAGAAAATTAAGAATTTTCAATCCACGAACACGACGTATTGGAGTAAGCTTAGCTATTATTTTTTTCATTGTTATTTTCATATTTTTTATTATTTTTTTACTATCCAACTTGCTGCTTAGATTTTTATGATATTTAAGTGAATTTTTTTTTTTTTTCTTCATAAATAGTTTATTGATACTTAAAAATTGAGATGTGATAAAATAAACTGCGTACTTGATAATGATGAGAAAAAAAAATTAAAAACAAAACTTGATATTAAAGACAACCAGGAAAGGATCCATTTCTGTCATGTGGCCAAGAATTTTTTCAAAGAAAAAATAAATACACCAACGTAGTATTATTTAGCTATATTGATTTTGATATTTGTGTTACAGATAGATAAGGAATTCCTGGACAAGCAAATTATTGAAAAACAGACTTTACGTCAGCTTGAAAAAGAAAAAGAATGGCGAATGGATGAGGCACTTGTGCGCAGCAGTCAATTAGCATTGTTACTAGAAAATCGTAAAAATGAGGTGACAATATTTTTAAATTAAATAATATTAACATTAATTTTCCTAAAATTATATTAAAAATAATTTCAAAATATTTAAATATTGTTAATAAAATAAAGAAATTTTTAATATAATTTTAGCGTCTCAAAGTAAATTAATTAACATATAATAGAAAAAATTAAATATAAATAAACAGCTAATAATTGAAATGAAAATTAATTTAAAGGCCCAAAGATGTAAAATAAAAGAGCTCAATGATTACCGTAAGATTTATCAACGTCCTGAAGATACACGTGATTTTGATTTGAATGATCCAGATCAATTAAAAAAATCTCTACCAGCTAGGGTTGATGATGATGATCCTCGAATTGGACTTTCTTCAGCTCAAAAGTAATGAATTAAAATGAAATATAAAATTAATTTGCGCATTGAAAATAATGTTGATAATAATTTTTTTTGAAAGATTTGAAGGTGAAGATATTAATCAAGCTGAAAGACTTAAATTGCAAAAAGAACAAATGCAAGCTTGGTTGATGCAGCAAGTACATGAACGACGTGCTAGTGAACGTGAACGTCAGTATGCTGATGAATCATATGACAATGCAGTTGTATCAAGAGATAGACGTGCAATTACACTTGATATTATGGAAAAAAATTGTCAACGACATTTAAATGAAGCTGTTGCACAATTTAATCAAAGACTTGTAAATTAAATTTATTTTTTTGTTGATTTAAAGTTTGTTGGTTGAAAAATTTTTTTTTTACTTGATGTTATGTTGCAGGCAGAAGAACAAGAAGATCGTAAACGATTTGAGAATATAAAAGACGAGGAAGATAAACGTGCTGAAATTTATAATCATGTTACTGGTGATTTTTTAACTGAAGCCAAAGAACAAGCTAATAGCATTCGTGGTCCTAATAAACCACTTGCTGATCGTTACAAAGGAATGACTAGTGATGAATTAAAAAATATATGGAATGAACAAGCACAACAAATGGAACAAATAAAAGTAATTAATTTATCATTAAAAATAGCAATTAATAATAATTAATTTATTGTTATTTTTAGAAAATTAAAAATGAAGAAAAAAATATTAATAAAAAATGGGATGATCTTATGAGATCTAATGCACAAGCTGCTGAATTTTATCAACGTGATTTGGATTTTAAAAAATTGTAAGTATAATAAAAATAATTAATAATCTTTTGATAAAAAAAAAAAAAAAAATACTGTTGCATGCTCGGATAATTAGATGTAAAAATAAATATTATTAAATGAAAAAACACTTGTTCGTCTGGACACTATATCTTATCAAATATAAAAATATAAAAATAACTAGGTTAAATAGTGATAATTATTAATTAAATTTATTTTAAATTTTACAGACAAATAAGTAAGCAAATTGCTGAAGAAAATATGCGTCTTGCTGAGGAACAAAAATCACGTCAAGATTATCTTAATAAAAACATTTACAAACGTGAACATATGCCTGATTTTTTTGATCAATTTAATAACACTGCTCGTTAAAGTTTATTGACATTTGAAATCATGAAATTTGTATGTTTTTAATTTAATAAAATCATGGAAATATATTTACACAATTTATTCAGCTAAATGATTATCTAACTTTTCAAGGATCAATTAGTTATTAATCGTGTGTTATTTTGCCAGTAGTTGGTGAACTTTTATCAATTATTTTACCAACAATTGAACACAAGAAAATATGCATAGAGCCATCTCTAATTATTTTATTAAGGTCAATAATATGATGCGTTTCTTGACATGAATTGATTGTTGTCATTGAATGCTGTGATAAAGTTATTGTTGATGCTTGTTGTTGCTGACGTATCAACAAATACTGGACTTTGCTCGATGCTATGTAATAATTGAATGTGATTAGTCTTATAGAATTTTTAGTGATTTTTATTTTAAGAACATATTTAGACATAATTTTAACGAATCATTGTAGCTTTTTTATTTTTTTTTACAAGAAAACATTGATTATAAATATACGGCAAACAGGCGAAATATTTTATTTTTCTATTTTTAAAAATAGTGTATATTTAGATCAGTATATCGATATATTTTTGATGATTAAAATTAGACTTGAAAAAAACATCTGATAGCGCTAATGATTTAAAAATATCATCACGATCTTCAAAAGATACATAAACAAATATTGGTTTTTTATGATCTTTTGTTAATTCTATAATTTCTGTGACAATTTTGAAAGTTACGTTTGTATTTCTAACATATAAAATTTTTAAATTTGGCAAATTTTCAAATAGTTTAACTACTGATGTATTGGTGATACAAATGCAATTAGATAAATGCAAGTATTCACATTTTTCAAAAGCTAAACATTGAACTGATTGATCAGTGATAGAGTCATTTTTTTCTAATTCATTTAAATTAAATTTCAGTGATTCTAATTGTTTTAAATTATTAAGTGCAATCATACCATTATCTGTTATATTTTTACCAATTATATCTAAATGCGTCAAATTTCTAGCATTATTACAAAGATTAATTAAAGATTTATCTGTAACGCCACAATCATAATCAATATACAAGGTCTCAAGATGTTGCAAATTCCCAATTGGATACATGTTGATTGTTTTATCAAACACTGGATGATTGTTCAGCCAGGAACACATGATTCTTAGATGTACCAAATTTTTTATTTCACCTATCGACTGGACTAATGACTGGCTTGGTTCAAAATTAATTAATTTCAATTTATTCAAAGTGATTAATTGAGGAAATACCTGAAAAATAAATAAGTTATTATTTATTGAAAAATAAATGAAATTTTTTATTGTCATATAATAATATTTAAAAAATTTAAACTTACGAAAGCCAATGAGTCTGGTAAGCCGAGATATTTTTCATTTTGATTACGTGAAAGACTTAACTCTTTCAAGGTTCTACGAACTTCTTCTAATGACTTGACTAAAGTCAAAGGTAGAGTTGAATTTTTACATTGCCAATGAATCCTCAGTACTTCAAGATGACACATGTTATGAAAAACATTTTCAAAATCTTGATTTTCAAATTCTTTGAATTGTAATAAAAGTTCTTTGAGGTTGCGACAATTAGTAATAATAAATGGCATTATTTGCGAAAAAGGATATTCTTTTAGATTCAGATATTCAAGGTGAGATCCACAATGATTAATTAGGTATTTAAAATCATTTACTTTTTCATGTAATTTATCATCAGAATGAGCTTTATCCTTTTTAAATCTATATGATTTACAGCGGGAATAGAAGAAATGATTTTGCTCATCTGTGCATACTGAAAAATTAATTAAATATCATCATTAGTATATTTAAACCATATATTACAAAGTTTTTTTTTTTTTTTATCATAAAAAATTAAGGTGTTATATTCTTACTTTTTTTGAGTCGTGGTTCACTAGCCAATATTCCATCCCTTTCAAGCACATACCAACAATACACATCCATTGCTTCATGTAAACGATTCATCTCGCATTTATCGGAATTATTATTTACGACATCTTTATGTTTATCAAAACTAGTAAAAACAGGAAATCGATCAATACCAATATTGACATAATTGCGTGTATCTTCATTGTCATCGTCAAGAGGCTATAAAATAAAAAAAATATATTATTTATTTCATAAATTTGTCTTATTTTTTTCGTAATTTTTATAGCTAGAATTTACAAATTTGACTACATTAATGACGTTATTCTTTATTTTAATTTGAATATTAATCATCTGAAATAAATTTATTAATATATTACTTTAAAAACTTTTAATTTGTTAATATTTAATACTGATGTACTGATGAATTGAATTTTTAATTTAACTTTTTATTATTGATAATAAATTATAATGAACAATAAATAGCTGCATTAGCTAAAAACTTAATTAATTTGCGAATATTCACTTGATCTTGATACAATATATATAAATTAAAACTTACTATTTTTTTCAGGATTTGGGGAGTATTCATTGTATCTTCAGCACTATTTTCTATTTGTTATTTTCAGTTAAATAAAAATTTGATAAATAATTCCAATAACAAATACTAAATTTTAAAAATTTAATTGAAAATACTTGATTATTATAAAGATTGTTGATCTTTGCACCAATTTATTCGACAGAAATAAATAAAATTAAGTTGTGACCAGTTACAACCTTTCGGAACCGCGTGCAGTACGTATATGAGCCCAGAATGCCGATAGCCAGATATGTAAGCTATGATAGTCTAAATGAAAAAACTATAGTATATTTTATTTTTGTTAATGATAATAATCATGGCTTATCACCTATGAGTCATAGGCTATGACAAAATTGTATTCTGACTATATAGACGTTGGTGACTGTCACTTTTTCGAAAAAAAAAAAAAAAAAAAACCCAGCTCTTATCTTAAATTTATAATACTAACTATAGTTGTAAAATTGAAAATATTTTTTAAATTTATTTATATTTATTTGAAATAAATTTTTAAACAAACAATCATAATAATTAAATTATCTCCAAATATCATCTTGAATTAAAATTGCTTTATGAGCTGCACGTTGAAGATATTTTTATATTTCGACAAACAAATTAATAAATTGAAGATAGAAAATTTTAAACGAAATTATAGTTTACCAAGAGAATAGTTGGAGAGAGCTCATTAGAGAGAGAGCTATTTTAATATCATCTAAATTAAACCCTGTAATTAATTAAAATTTATAATTAAATGGTTATTGTTAAATGATTATTTTTTTCTTCTCAAATAAATCTCAAATATCTAATTTTCAAAGAATTAATTAATTACTAGCTGTGTGTTATATTGCCAATAGTCGGTGAACTTTTATTAATTGTTACCAACAATTGAACACAAGAAATTACGCATAGCGCCATCTCTATTTTATTAAAGTCAATAATATGATGCGTTTCTTCTTTGCTTGTCATTTCTTGACATAAATTGATTGTTGTCATTGAATGCTGTGATAAAGTTATTGTTGTTGCTTGTTGTTGCTGACGTATCAACAAATAAATTATTATTGTTTTTACAAGTAGTGCAAAAGCTGTGGGTTGCCAGTGTGTAAATATGGCTTTTTTTACATTACGTACTTCCAAACTTGGTAAGAATGTAAAACATAATTCATTTATGTCAATATTTTTCATGTAGATAATTTATATATATTTTTTTTTAAATATTGGACTTTGCTCGATTAATTGTCATTAGTCTCATAGAACTGTAAATAAATAATATTTTACGATTTGCTTTATAATATTTTTGTACTTTTTTTTACAATTTTATAGTCTCCTGTTATCAGCTGGACTATCAAATTTGTTTTCATCCCCATTAGCATAAAGCAATAACAAAAAAAAAGACAAAAAATGTTCATGAATATTCACAGAAGTAAACAATTACATAACAGAGCAAAGTTTTAAAATTATTCAATTGATTATTCATTGTATTTGTGAGTCAATTATTTTCATATTTCAGTTCAAAGAGTACATCAAGTATCAAAGAGATGTTATTCAGAAACAGCATTTCCAAAAATTACTACACATTATACAGTTGTTCCTCGAGAGACAGATTCAAGATGGAAAGGTATAACATAATCAACAAATATAAAAAATAAATAATAATAAATTATATTTAAATTTTTTTAGATGTAAATATGGAAAGATTTGTTGATGAAACTGATATATTAATTATTGGTGGTGGACCAGCTGGAATGTCAGCAGCAATAAAAGCAAAAATGCTTGGTGAAAAATTAGGCAAAGAATTACGTGTAACACTAGTTGAAAAATCATCAACAGTTGGTGGTCATATATTAAGTGGTGCATGTATTGATCCAATAGCATTAGAAGAATTATTTCCAAATTGGAAAGAACTTGGTGCACCATTAAAAACTCCAGTGACTGAAGATAAATTTGCAATATTAAGTGAAAAAGGAAGAATATCTGTACCAATTTTAAAAGGTATGCCAATGTATAATCATGGTAATTATATTGTTAGACTAGGACATGTTGTTACTTGGCTTGGTGAACAAGCTGAAGCTGCTGGAGTTGAAATATATCCTGGTTATGCTGCATCAGAAATACTTTATCATGAAGATGGATCTGTTAAGGGTATTGCAACAAATGACGTGGGTATTGCTAAAGATGGATCACCAAAAGAAGTATTTGAACGTGGAATGGAATTACATGCTAAATGTACAATATTTGCTGAAGGTTGTCATGGACATTTGACAAAACAAGTATCAAAACAATTAAATTTAAGATCTAATTGTGAACCACAAAGTTATGGAATTGGTCTCAAAGAGGTAATTAATATTTTTTATCATTATAAAAGTTTTGTTGTTTAATTAATTATCTTGTAAAATAAATTTAGCAAAATTTAATTTAAGTGTAAAGTTAGATTGAAGAGCATTAATTAGATAAATAATTAATTTAGGTATGGGAAATTCAAGCAGATAAACATCGACCTGGTGCAGTTGAACACACAGTTGGTTGGCCACTAGATAAAAATACATATGGTGGTTCATTTCTCTATCATCTTGATGAAGAGACTCCTTTAGTTGCTGTTGGTTTTGTTGTTGGTTTAGATTACACCAATCCATACTTGCATCCATTCAAAGAATTTCAAAGATTCAAACAACATCCTTCAATACGATCAACATTTGAAGGTGGTAAAAGGTAATTTTATCAAACTTTTTTAATACTTATTTCTATTTAAAAAGAAGAAGAAAAAAAAAAGCAATTTGGAATAACTCATTCTAAATTAAAAACTCATTTGTTTAACAGAAAATTTATAGCAAAAAAAAAAAACTTAATTAATGCTTGTGAAAAGTTATTTGATTATTTTTTATAAAAGTAATTTTGTAACCAACTACTAGCTGATATTTTTAATTTAAAATAATTAAAAAGTTTATTTTAATTAAATACGTAAAAAATAGATATTATAATTATTTTTTTGTTTTTATTTATTTCTGTTGTTGACAGAATTGCTTATGGTGCAAGAGCTCTAGTTGAAGGAGGTTTCCAATGTATACCAAAATTACAATTTCCTGGTGGTTGTTTAGTTGGTTGTTCAGCTGGTTTTCTAAATGTACCAAAAATAAAAGGTGTTCATAATGCAATGAAAAGTGGTATGTTAGCTGCTGAAAGTGCTGTTGAATCAATTATTGATTGTGAAAAAAATTCATCAAAAACACTTGGTATTGAGCCAAAGGATTATACAGAAAAATTAAAAAATAGTTGGATATGGAAAGAGCTAAAAGCTGTTAGAAATTTTAGACCAAGTTTTCATACAAGTCTTGGTCTTTATGGTGGTATGATGTATTCTGGTTTTTCCATGTTGGTTGGAGGTAAAGAACCTTGGACTCTTTCACATGGAGGTGAGCCTAATTTTCAATTTAAAAATCCATCAATAACTTTTAGATTATTTATTTAATTTAGAAGATTAAATGTTGAATTTAATTTTAATTTTTTAGGTGCTGATCATACAAAACTTAAACCTGCAGCACAATGTGTACCAATTGAATATCCAAAACCAGACAATAAAATATCATTTGATTTGTTATCGTCTGTTGCATTGACAGGAACAAATCATGAAGGTGATCAACCACCTCATTTGACTCTCATGGATGATACAGTTCCTGTTAAAAAAAATTTAGCAATTTATGACGGTCCAGAGGGTCGATTTTGTCCAGCTGGTGAGTGAATAACTCTTATCGTACTATTTTATCTTTTCATTATCATACGTAAATTGAGCTTTCAAATCTTTTGTAGTATTATACAAAAAAAAGGTCAGTAATATTTTTATTTATTTTATTTCATATTTCACCTTTTTCTCGTGATGATATCAAGTGCCTGACTCTTGGGGATTTTTATTCTATCTACTTATTATTGTTACTTCAATCAGAAATTTATTTTTATTTTTTTCAATGACAATATCTTTGTCCTAGGTATTTTTATCCAACAATTGTTTTTTTTTTTTTTATTCTATTTTTTTATGTCAGTTATTTTCAATACTTGGAGAAGATAAAGTAAGAGATCTCGTTTGATTGAGAGCGTGAAAATGAAAGAAAGAAAAAAAAATAAATGAATGAATTGAAATAAAAGAAAAAGATAAAATTGCGAGCTTGCAGGTAGTTGGTTTTATCGTTTCCATTAATCACAATGTCGATTGCCATTTATTCGTGCGAATAGAAATTTCTCGACTCACGTTCGATTGTCCCCGACAGTTTGAGTTTAGTCATACTATACGACAGATTGTCGGTGGGATTTAAATTGTTCAACGTAAATCAATTGTTGAAAAAAAATTATACTTTGCATTAATCAAATTTATGATGCTCACATTTTGAATTTTTTCCAATGTCGAATTCCCATGATGATCATCAACTGAAAAATTTCGAAATCCCAATAGCATCGTTAAGCGCTTGGTTAAGCTTACAAATTTTTAATGGCAAAAAACAATATATAATTATTCATTTTTCATATTATTTTATGAATAAAATTTATAAAATTTTTAACAAATAAAAATTGGTTTTTTATTAAAAGACGGATTAATTTAAAAAAATATCAATAGACAGCTTTTTGCACGAGGTATTTATTTATTTTTTCAATTTTATTTTCTAATAAACATTTTCTTTTTATTTATTTATTTATCTAATTATAACAGTGGCCTTTTGATTCTACCCAAAAAAAAAAAAATAATAAACTTAGATTATTTTATCAAATATTAATAAAAATATATGAAGAATAATAATAATCTACATTTTAATCTGCTAAACAAGTGCATCTTCAAAAATAATAAATACAAAAAATTATCAATAAAATAACCAATTAAATTAACTCAATAAAAAAAATATAAGAATGTCTCATCGAGAGGCACGGTAGTGCCTCATGTTAAGTGTGGTGACCTAAGCTAGTTTGGGGGAAGAATAAGAATTTTTGAAATGGTCGAAAGGGGGTAGGGGGTAGATTTTAATTGTTTTTAATTTTTTTGGCTATGATAGAGGTGAGCTATCCTCGTAATTTTTTTTTCATTAAATTGTTTATGGTCTAAGATAAGTGAGAAAAAAAAATTATAATTTTTGAAATTGTCAAAGGAGGGTAGGGGGTGGATTTTAATTGTTTTTAATTTTTTTGGCTATGATAAAAGTGAGCTATCCGCATAATTTTTTTTTCATTAAATTGTTTATGGTCTAAGATGAGTAAGAAAAAAAAATTATAATTTTTGAAACGGTCGAAAAGGGGTAGGAAGTCGATTTTAAGGGTTTTTAATTTTTTTGGCTATGATAGAGTTAAGCTATTCTCGTTATTTTTTTTTTATTAAATTGTCTAAGACCTAAGATAGTCTAAAAAAAAAATGGCGAGGATAGCTCAACCCCATCATTGTCAAAAAAATTAAAAACAATTAAAATCCACCCCTTACCCCTCTTTGACTATTTCAAAAATTCCCATCTTTTTACCTAAACCAGCTCAGGTCTTTGACAATGTAATAAAAAAAAAATTACAAGGATAGCTCTATTTAAATAATAATTTATTATATAGGAGTCAAAGGCTGTCATCTCAATATTACAAATTTTATTTTTCATTTCATAGATCAAACAATTTTAAAGTAAATTTAAAAATAAAAATCAATAAAATAAATAATATGTTATTTCATTATTATATTTTCAAACCAATTTATCATAAATTCAATATTTTCCAAGAATTTTTGATCTATAAAATTAAAATAAAAAAATAAAGATTTATTATCAAATTCAATAAAATTGAATTTAAACTTTGAATTCACTTATGACAATTGTAATAAACTGACGAATGTAATATCCATCAAAAGTTTTTCCATTTGATAAAAATATTATCGAGTATTTTGACTTTGAATCTTTTTTCAAGTATATCTATAATCCAGTCATATATACTTTTCTATCCCGATGTTCGTGCCGGAAAAAGAGCGAGTAAAATGAAAAACTAGAGAGGGAGTTTTATCGATTGTAATGTCCTTGAACCTGAGGTTACCCGGATGAACCCCTCGCGGCTAGACGACCCCGGACCAAGTACAACCAACATTCGAGCCTTTTCGAACCTATCGTTAAATATTTTCTCATGCTATGCAATAAATATATATGTGGCTTTTTGAAATTTCAATTTATCAATCAATTATTTATTCTGATAATTTAATGTGGTCATGGAGATATGTATTCAATTTTAATACTAGACATATATTCCTCATAAATAATTCACTACGAAAATTAATTCAAACTGATTTATAATTATCGAAAGAAAATTTATTTAAAAATTAAATTAGAAAATTCAAATTCAGTTATAAACAAATTTTTAAAACATTTTTTTTTTTTTTACTTATGATACTCTTTTTTATCTTTTTTTATTATCAAGTAATTTGTAAAGTTTTTATAGTGCTCAATTAAACAAAAAATAACATTTAAAAATAAAAAAAATCAGTGACTTCTAACTTCAGGTCAATTAATTTTATTTTTCTTTGAAAAATGATTTCTCCCGGATTTTTAATGCGCCAAGCACTTTGCTGACGTTTGCCAGTATATTCTTTAAAACTTTTAAGTAATTTTTTTTCTAAATATCAATCAAAATACACAAAAAAAACATAATAACAGCTTCAAGTTAATTAATTTATTTTTATCGAAATTTTTTTTTGTATTTCCTGTCTCATTTTCGAGTAATTTCTTGGAAAAATAAAACGACCAACTGCAATAAATTGGTATCAAGAAAAATAGAGTTCTAGAAACTTGAGTTTATCTTTAACTACATATAGAATGCTACAAAAGTTCGATTGTAGAATTGTAAAACTCTACAAGATGTACGTATTTTATTCGTTGTTATATACATGAGATTTTTTTATTTCCAAATAGTTTTAAAAGATAATTTTCAATTGAGATTTGTTGTCGACTTGGAAAAGTATTCGATTCGCATTTCGTTTTTCTATCTAGAATTTGCAATAACATTTCCATTAAATTTTAAATATTTATAAAATTAATTTATCAAACTTTATTATTTACAATTTATAAAATATATTTTAATTAATTAATTTAACTATGTGAAGAAAAATAAATTAAATGAAAAACTAAAAAATTTATATTTTTTAAAATTATAAATACCATGATAATAGTAAAAATTTATTTCATATATTATTTTTAAATATTTTGAGTTTACTAAAATTAATTTAGTAGCTAAGATAAATATAATGGTTGGTTATTTAAGTGTGTTGTATATTGTGGTGTAAATTCTAGTGTTTCATGAGCTTTGTAAAATACTACATGATACCAAGAATCGTAACGCAGATAAACTGTTGAGGAAAATGAATTTTCAGCTGTTCTGTTGTTGGTTGGATAGATGGATAGTTATACTTTGTAATATATATAGTTAAAACACAATGTACATTGTGGATTTTATGGACTGGAATTTTACGGCTTACCAGATTCATTGAATACGTGACCCATGGTGACCACTGTTCAGAACTCAGAACCAAGCACAATTGGCTAGAAAAAAAAAAAAAAAAATTCTATACACTACATCATTTGGACTATAAAAAAAAAAATTGAAAAGTTTTTTCAAAAAAATATTATAACACCAATAAAATTTCTTATTATAATGAAATAAAAATTTTAACAATATTTTTCATTTATTTTTTTTTGATTTAGATTCAAAAAAAAAAAAAATTTACAATATAAAATTTCGAAATTGCATTTTTTATTTGAAGAAAATAATAGTGCAATAAATAAATATAAAAATAAAATTCAACAAAGTATCTAACAAGTAAAAAAAAATTATTTTATATTATTATTTTTTTTATTTTATTTAAAAAAAAAAAATTAAGATTATTTTTTTTTTTTTTTAGTGGATATTTCAATAATGAAATATATGACAGTTGCACGCGAATTTCTGATAAATACTTCTCACTATTTCCCCAGGCAATATTGAAATTAAAAAAAAAAAAAAAATACTTGCAATTAATTTTATATATTATTTTATTTTTCTCTTTTAATTTTAATTATTATTTTTTTTTTTTCTACATTGTTTTTTTTTTCAAAACTATTATAAAAATATAAAACATGCAATTATTTTATGTTGTCTCGTTCATAATTACCTTGTGAATTATAAAAAAAAAAAAAAAGAAATTTACATTAAATAAATTAACAAAATAAATTCAATAAAATTCACATAGAATTTTTATTTTAAATTTATAAAATTAAAATAATCATTAGCTATAGTTAATTATTCTTTGTATATCATTATTTATTATTATTTTTTTTTTTCAGGTGTCTATGAATATGTACCACTTGAAAATGGTGATGGTCAAAGATTACAAATAAATGCTCAAAATTGCATTCACTGTAAGACCTGCGATATCAAAGACCCAAGTCAAAATATTAATTGGGTCGTTCCAGAGGGTGGTGGTGGACCAGCTTACAATGGAATGTAATCAATATTCCAATTATCATTATATTTTTTTCCTTTCCATTCTTAAAATCCTATCTATCATTTTTAGTATCTTAATTATTCATCAATCATCCAAGGTTTATCAAGTCTTTTGTTCTAATTTTTTTTTAAATTTAACACAATTAAAATACTCCTTTATCAAATATTCATATCGATTATCTTTATTCTTTATTTTAATTTATCAGTTAACAGTTCAAACTGATAATTAATTGCAAGCCAATCAATGCAAGACTTTAGTATATTTCTCGATAAAATTATTTTTTATTATTTAATCAATGTTAATTAACAAGTGCCTTTGTATAATTAATTTTTCTTTTTGGCTTATATTATTATATTTAAATATGTTTAAATAATTGTTATAAATATTTACAACTTTGGAATTATGTTAAAAAAAATGCGACAATATTTTTTAATAATTATATTTATATAAAAAAAAAATATATATTTTATAATAAATTGTTATCTAAATTAAAAATTCATTTACAAAATAAAAAAAAATTCTTTTATTTATTAAACAACTGTGTGGAAAGTTTATATAGAATTTTAAAAATTATAAAAAAATATTATGAACATTAGTCAACTATAAAATAACATTATTATACAAATCAAAAGTTATTTTATGAAAATGAAAATGAAGAACATGTCACATATGCTCAATATAATTTTGTTCACATGAAAAACCATACTCCCTCGTTGGAAAAGTAATCAAACATAATGGTTCACCGCTTTTTGATATGGACTTTTTGTACTAAAATGTATTTGTATTATTGTGTCAGCACCCCCATCTCTCCCCAGTGTGATTTTAAATATAATTGGTATATTTACTCGATAATTATTCCAAAAAAATTAAATACAAATTTACTATCATTTACTAAATCATTTTTTTTGTTATCTGATTGTTTTATTCAACCAACTTGTTGATAACAATTTATTAAAAATAATAGCAATCGATTTACTCACTTCTTTTTGTTATTTTTTAAAAAATAATCATGTCAATATTATTGAATGAAAAAAAAACCTTTTTTGTTTTAGATTAAAAATTAATTTTCATATATTTTTTATTTATTTTAATTTTATTTTTTGAAACAATCAATTTTAATAAAAGCATTATAATATTTTGACTGGACAACAGTATCTGGTATATTGTGTTTAATTTAGAAATAATTTAAGTATGTATTTGAATTATATAGCAGAATAAATATAATGATACGACATGATGGAGCCTCGGTTGTCAAGGGATACAAGGTTACTGAGGGTGTCTTTGTGTGTCTTTGTGCATCAAATATCAGTATTCGTCTAGAAGTTACACTAAAGTTCAACATTTATATTATTATTATTATTTAAGTTATTTATTTTTATTTTTATATTCAAAAGGATGTCTTTTCCTTCTGAAAAAATCAATATATATATTTATTTTAGAATTTACTTTGGTGTAATAAAAATAAATAAAATGATAATAAATTTTTGACTCATGAAATAGATATCTTATTCTGAATGTACACTTCGATATTCGAAGAATGAATTATTAATATTTCAGAAGAGCAGGAAAAAAAAAAAAAAATAATGTTTATATAAAATACGAGACTTGGAGAAAATTAAATTTATAAATAATTTATTTTTGAATCAAGTGAATTATTTGATAGTCAGTATAATATATTAATATTTTTTTTATATTTTATCATATTTATTATATATTTATATTTATAAATATTCATTTAGATATATTTATTTTTGTTGCTCGAGTTTAATAACTTAATCATTAGTAGAAAAAAAAAAATATATATTAGAAACGTATTAATTTATCATTCATCTATCTTCATCATCATTATCAGTGCCTGACATTGAATCAACATCTTCTTCAGCAATTGAATTATTTATATTTTTAATTATTTTATTTTTTATTTCTGGTGAAACAGTATCCTCAAATGTCTTGGTATCAGAGTCTTTGTTTTTCGAAATTTAATGTTTTTTTGATCGATAAGTTTCATCTTCATCATCATCATCAGTAGATTTTGTATTTATTTTAGTCTTACGAAATCATGTCGAAATATAGAAATATCTTCAACGTGCAGCTCATAAAGCAATTTTAATTCAAGATGATATTTGTAAATAATTTTATTATCATAATTGTTTGTTTAAAAATTTATTTCAAATAAATATAAATAAATTTAAAAAATATTTTCAATTTTATAAATATAGTTAGTATTATAAATTTAAGATAAGAGCTGGGTTTTTTTTTTTCCAAAAAAGTGACACTTACCAACGTCTATAATCAGAATACAATTTTGTCATAGCCTATGACTCATTGCTGATAAGTCATGATTATTATCATTAAAAAAAAAAAATATACTATAGTTTTTTCACTTAAACTATCATAGCTCACATCGCTCACATATCTGGCAATCAGCATTCTGGGCTCATATACGTACTGCACGCGGTTCCAAAAGGTTGTAACTAGTCACACCTTGATTTTATTTATTTCTGTTGAACAAATTGGTGCAAAGATTAATCATATATATAATAATCAAATATTATCAATTAAATTTTTAAAATTTAGTGTTTGTTATTAGAATTATTCATCAAATTTTTATTTAACTGAAAATAACAAATAGAAAATAGTGCGAGAGATACAATGAATATTCATCAAAACCTGGAAAAAATAGTAAGTTTTAATTTATATAGGTATATTGTATCAAGATCAAGTGAATATTTGCAAATTAATTAAGTTTTTAGCTAATGCAATTATTTATTGTTGATTAGAATTTATAATCAATAATAAAAAGCCAAATTAAAAATTCAATTCATCAGTACATCAGTATTAAATATTAATAAATTAAAAGTTTTCAGAGTAATATATTAATAAATTTATTTCAGCTGATTAATATTCAAATTAAAATAAAGAATAACGTCATTTGTGTAGTCAAACTTATAAATTCTAGCTATAAAAATTACGAAAAAAATAAGACAAATTTATAAAATAAATAATATATTTTATCTTATAGCCTCTTGGCGATGACTATGCAGATGAACGCAATTATATCAATGTTGGTGTTGATCGAGCTACTATTTTTACTATTAGCAATGAAAATAAAGATGTAGTAAATAATAATTTCGATAAATGCAAAATGAATCGTTTACATAAAGCAATGGATATATATTGTTGGTGGGTGCTTGAAAGGGATGGAATACTTGCTAGTGAACCACGTTTCAAAGAAAGTAAGAATATAACGACACTTTAATTTTTTATGATAAAATAAAATAAACTTTATAATATCATATATTTTAAATATACTAATGATGATATTTAATTAATTTTTCAGTATGCACAGATGACCAGAATCATTTCTTCTATTCCTGCTGTAAATCATATAGATTTAAAAAGGATAAAGCTTATTCTGATGAAAAATTACATGAGAAAGTAAATGATTTTAAATACCTAATTAATCATTGTGGATCTCACCTTGAATATCTGAATCTAAAAGAATATCCTTTTTCGCAAATAATGCCATTTATTACTACTAATTGTCGCAACCTCAAAGAACTTTTATTACAATTCAAAGAATTTGAAAATCAAGATTTTGAAAATGTTTTTCATAACATGTGTCATCTTGAAGTACTGAGGATTCATTGGCAATGTAAAAATTCAACTCTACCTTTGACTTTAGTCAAGTCATTAGAAGAAGTTCGTAGAACCTTGAAAGAGTTAAGTCTTTCACGTAATCAAAATGAAAAATATCTCGGCTTACCAGATTCATTGGCTTCCGTAAGTTTAAATTTTTTAAATATTATTATATGGCAATAAAAAAATTCATTTATTGTTTAATGAATAATAATTTATTTATGTTTTTCAGGTACTACCTCAATTGATCACTTTGAACAAATTAAAATTAATTAATTTTGAACCAAGCCAGTCATTAGTCCAGTCGATAGGTGAAATTAAAAATTTGGTACATCTAAGAATCATGTGTTCCTGGCTGAACAATCATCCAGTGTTTGATAAAACAATCAACATGTATCCAATTGGGAATTTGCAACATCTTGAGACGTTGTATATTGATTATGATTGTGGCGTTACAGATGACTTTTTAATTAATCTTTGTAATAATGCGAAAAAATTGGCACATTTAGATATAATTGGTAAAAATATAACAGATAATGGTATGATTGCACTTAATAATTTAAAACAATTAGAATCACTAAAATTTAATTTAAATAAATTTGAAAAAAATGACTTCATTACTGATCAATCAGTTCAATGTTTAGCTTATGAAAAATGTGAATACTTGCATTTATCTAATTGCACTTGTATCACCAATACATCAGTAATTAAACTATTTTTAAATTTGCCAAATTTAAAAATTTTATATGTTAGAAATACAAACGTAACTTTCAAAATTGTCACAGAAATTTTAGAATTAACAAAATATCATGAAAAACCAATATTCATTTATGTATCTTTCGGAGATCGTGATGATATTTTTAAATCTTTAGCGCGATCAAAGGTATTTTTTAAGTCTAATTTTAATCATCAAAAGTATATTGATATTCTGATCTAGATGTACACTATTTTTAAAAATAGAAAAATAAAATATTTTGCCTATTTGCCGTATACAATGGATTTATTTATTTCTACAATTGTAAGTAAATTTTTGCCTCATGAAATAGATATTTTATTTTGAATGTACACTTCGATATTCGAAGAATGAATTATTAATCTTTTAGAAATCCAGCAGAAAAAAGAAAAATAATGTTTATATAAAATACAAGGCTTGGAGAAAATTAAATTTATAAATAATTTATTTTTGAATCAAGTGAATTATTTAATAGTCAGTATAATATATTAATATTTTTTCTATATTTTATCATATTTATTATATATTTATATTTATAAATAATCATTCAGATATATTTATTTTTGTTGCTCGAGTTTAATGACTTAATCATTAGTAAAAAAAAAAAAATATTAAAAACCCATTAATTTATCACTCACTTATCTCGTGTTACTAAATATTCGGTGTTTTAAAAAATCAGATTTTAAATTATTTTTTAGTCTGCTTAATGACCTCTTTATAAAGCTGTTGAAAAATTCGTTCAGTTGTGTTTTTTTTTTATGCATATTAATTCGTAATAAATTTTCAAGTAAATCAAAAAAAAAAATTAAATTAAAATTAGTTAAAAGTGAATATTTATAAAAAAATAAAAAATATGAAGAAAATTATACTTCTATGTATTGTAATAATTGAGCTTTCATTAACACTTAAAAGTTTTATAAAAAATAAAAAAATAAAAACAAATTTATTAATTACCAAAAGCTCTAAAAAGCTCTAAATAAATTTAGATAAATTTTATAACATGGTAAGTCAACTAAAATAACATGAAAGCTATTTTTATTTAATTAATTTTTTTTTTTTAAATATATTTATACAGAAAATAAATTCTGAAAGAGATAAGAAAAATAAATTATCGATCAAGCCACGTGTTACGTTTCTGAGGAGTCAGCTGAGGGGCTTTGAAAAAAAAAAAAAAATACTTGTATGAAGAAATATGAGAACCGCCACTGACGTTAAATTCCAGCAATTCAAAAATGTTTCTATGATAAAAAAAAAAAATACATAAAATTACGATTACAAAAATATATATAAAATTCAAAAAAATTCAATACACATAAATAAATTTTAAATATACATAAACAAATAAATAAATAGATGAAAAATAAAAAAAAATTTTTATAATAAAATTCAACAATATACAATACAAAAATGTCGATATTATTTTCAAAGGATGATAACAAGTTTTTCAAGAGATTTTCTTTGTTTCAAAGTATCAAGCTTCATCTTCGTTTTTTTTAACATATATATACATTATTTCATTTCGCTTCCTCAATTTTAAACTCACTGTAAAATTCTGTCCTTTTTTAATCTTGACTATTTCTTGTTATTTTATCTCAGTCTTAGATCTCTTCAGCTTGAACCAAGTGAAGAATAAAAAGGATAAAAAAATAAAATAAAGACAGAAGAGAGATGTATAAATACATACATACAAAATTCAAGAGAGAAAGCAAGAGCAAGTGAAAGAGAGAGGGAGATAAAGGGTAAAAAAGATGAAAAAAAATAAAAATAAATATAGTTAGGGGTAGAATTGAAGGGGAATAACGTCGACATAGAAGTTCCCGGGCAACGTTGGTGTTACCATGGCAACCGTCAGCCCATTGCCAATTCGCAAGAGGGTTGCACTCGTACGTGCGTTAACCAACCACCCCTGAATTGCCCCCAACAAAACCAACTATATTCTCTCTTCAACTGGTAAAATTTTGTAACTAAATATCTAACACTGTTGCTCATCCTCTGGATTAATATACTTTTGTCACACACATTTACTATTTTATTGTAGCAACTTAGAACATCATGAAAATGCTTTTGCCAATAGTTTTAATAATCTTTCGACATATGTCCAGTCTATCTCAACAAGTACATTTTATCAAAATCTCTCAATGGATTTAAAGTAAAATTATTTCAGTCTATCAAATAAATTGACTTGATAATTCAACTGTTATTGTTTTTATAAACAAATGTATTTTCATAAATTAGGTACTTTGTTTAATTAAAAAAATTAAAACTACATGTAAAGTAGCTTGTAAATTATTATTTTAATTTTTTTATTTTTTTTAAATAATAAATTTTTCATGAGTTTTATTTGAATGTATACATCGTTAGTGAATATTCGCTTTTTTTCAAAGGATTACTCGTAAATAAAATTTACAAGCTATATTGAATATGTTTTTTTTATTTTTTAAATTTAATTTTGTTAAATAAATCATTTGAACTTTGTAAAGCTCAATTTATTTGATGTCTTTGATGAATTTTTTTACAAAGTAAAATATACATTGTGTAGATTAATGTACATTTATAAATAAATTCATTAGAAAATAATGTGATTTAAATTAATTGTCATGTATGTCAAACAAGACTTGAAGTAAAAAATTACAAAGGAAAATAATTAAATTGTTGATTATTTATATGGTAATATGAATTAATGTATAATATAAATTTTATAAATTGTAAATAATTGATGGTTTATTATTAAAAGGTTTTTTTTTAAACAAAAGTTTGTATTATTGTTGTAAATTTTTATGTTAATTAAACTTGTAAATTTGTAATTAAATATTTGAGTGCATTGTTAATTATAAATACTTGACAGCTGTGCATCCTATCAATTATGACAATAATTGTGCTCATGTTCTCTTGACATTGTAGTTGATATATAAATTCGACAATCATTGTGTTGAAAAGCTCATCACTCTGATGTAATGATGTACGTTTATTTTCTGATTTTATCACAGAGTTATTTACATGACATTATAATCAACATAATAAATAATTAATATTTTAAATTTTGTTATTTTTTATTTTATATTTTGAGGGGTAGTTTTGGGGTGAGGTGAAATGCCAAGTAACAAAATGATATATTTAAATTAATTGTATAGAGTCGATCGAAAATAAATACAATATTTTTACAGGTATTTTTTATATGATCATGCACATGAAAATACAGAATAATGTTTAAAATCTGTATAACTGAATCGAAATGAAATTTAAATTTATCTTCATTAAAATTTCCATATGCTTTTTCCACTTGGGAATTGCAAATAATTTTTAAATAAAATTGCTAATGAATAAATATTTTAAATTTTATTTTAATAATCCGGATAAATTGATTTTTTTTTATATTTAAAAAAATTTTAGAACAAAGAAATAATAAAGTTTTAATAATTTATTATATAAACAATTTTTAATAAATAATAATATATTTTTATGATAAAAATAAGTGAAGTTAATTGTTTAAAATAATTTCATTTTATTAAAATCAAATATTTATTTAAATTTAAATTTAATTTGTCTGACAAAAACAAGTTTTTTCTACTTAAAAAAAAAAAAAAAAAATTAAAATTATAAACAAAGTTCATTTCCCAGTATATATAATTCAAATTAATTCAAATAATTTTTAAATTTCAAAAGTAAACCAACATTAAATATAAAATATGAAGACCATGTTTGTTTTTTTTTTTTTTGCTTATTATTATTTTTGATTTTAATCTTTTCAATAATATTTTTAGCAGTAAATTTAATTATTCACCCATAAAAATTTATATATTTTTTCAACATACTAATTTTACTATCACTCAATAATATTCCATTCGAATTTCGATTCCACCAAAAACTACATACACATAAAAAAAAAAAATCCATCAAACCGACAGATGTGAAATATACTGACTTAATAATTTTTGTTTTAAAATAATTTTTTATTTCTCAACCTTTTTTTTTTATTATTCTTTGTTATACATATGATGAATATAAAACAGCCTCATAGAACAACTATAAAGCCACACCTGAATGAATAAACTTAATGTTCCAAGCAAATGTGTGAAAAGCGTAAAATTTACGTGAGGTTTCAAAAAAATCATGTGCAAAAAAATTGATGGATGGCATTTACAAAAAAAAAAAAAAAAACCAGTAACATTTCAATTTATATTTATTCTGAATAAACCATTTTCTAGAAAATTCATAATCAATATAAAAATCATTATATATAATTTTAAAACACGCATGTAAATAATAAAAATCATTAACAATTTATTCGCTGTTTTATAATTCAAATCAAACAAAGTTTCTACCAGATATTAAAGAAAAAAAAACTTTGCAATATATATTTAAGCAAAGGGGGAAGACAACAAAATAAAAAAAAATAAAAAAATAGTAATAAAAAAATATGAATGTGTGTGTGTATATATAAAATACATTGTTTGAGTATTCGTAACACGACAAATGGGCGAATTTAGTTGGTTTGGCAATGTACAATGCGTGCTGATGAAGGGTCTACAACATCAGGGACTATTCTACATAGACCACTGACTGAGCACCATGAATTTCGCAAGGGTTGAAACATACATCTGCCAGTTAAACTACTAAAAATTTTATATCATATACTGCAAAAATCTGCTGACTATTTTTTTTTCTTTTTCATTTTTTTTTTTTATAAAGCTTTCGTAACTATATAACTATCGAATAGCTGTGTATGGTTTGAAATATCACAAGGGTAAACTTTCGAATTTTATTATTATTCTTGACATAAAAAATAATATAAAAAATGATTATAAAATATATATATTTTTTAAATCAGCTTTTGATATTGTAAAAAAAAAAAAAAACTACTACTTTTTTATGCCTTTGTATGTGTAATCCTCAATTATAGTTTTTCAAAGTAATTACTTTATTTAAAAAGTCATTTTTTTTTTTTTTTTTTTTGTCTTTGTTCTTATACAATTTTGTAACTATTTCTGATGGTAAATCTGAGTCATAAAACAAAAGAGTATAAGCGTAAAAATGGTTGTAGTATTTTTTTTTTTTTTTTAAATTTTTTTTCTGTTCTCTTTGTCATTCGTTTTTGCCACGTGTCGACTGTTTTTTTTTTAAATTATTTTTTCTTTTTAATTTTTTACTTATGTGTCCCTTTTTGCCACTTTTAATACTCCCTATCCTCGTTATGTTAATTTTTATGCAGCCCCTAGAATTTGCAAAAGCATGTGCATGAGACAGCCGCTAAAAGACTTTTTCTTTCAAGTTTTGCATTATAATTTGCAAACTGTTGTCTATGTGTAAATTTTTATATACATGTATGCTACAATATATATACAATAATACATAGAATAAACGATCGTGTTATTTGTCTAGTGGTTTTCACTGCACAACCTTGCTATCACATTCATCGGAAAATCAATTAAATTAACTTATAGAAAATTGAACTTGATAGATGTGTGCCTTGTTGTCCACTATTATTATACTGTGATACTAAACGATCAATTTTCATGACTAACTAGTTTATGACTATTAAATTAAATAAAAACTAAAAATATTTTACAAAAATATCCACGTCAAAGCTCTAAAATCAATACAATTATTACAAAATCATCTAAAAATTTTATAACTATCTAAAAAATAATTTATTTTAATATAAAAATTCAAATAAACTTTGATTCTTTGTGGAAAATTTAATTTTTTCATATATAATTTTTAATTTAAATAAAAATACAAGTTTTTTTTGAAATTTATCTTTTTGATTTATGATGAATTCATTATGAAAATAATAGAATATAAAAGTTAGTCTGCACGAGCCTGACCCAAAAAAAAAATTTTAAACTAAAGACAGTTCAAACAAGACCGATAAAGTTGCCAAGGGCGTGGAACCACTGGCACTCAGTGAGTCGATATATATTCAAAATACTATGGCGGTCTAAATATCCCGTTTTACTTGTCGTGATGGGTGTTCAAAAGAATAGCAGATGGCACGAACTACAACGGCTAACAGCTGCCAAAAACCATCGTTGTGTGTATATTATTTCATATCATCTTTCTCACTCGTCTCTCAATAATTTTATACATGTCGTTTCGTCCATCAGTGATGTAAAATGAGAGGCCCCCCATGCTTATCTGTCAAATGAAGATTCAATAATAATAATAATAAAATAAAGGAAAAAAAAAAAAAACCTGTTGTTGGTATTGATGGTATTTTATGAACAAAGGGCACGAGCCATGAAAATTTAAAAATTATATAAAAAAAAAAATGTGTTATTAATTTACTAATTAATAAAAATAATAATTAACATTAAAAAAATTATTTAATATTATGAAAATTAATATTTTCTAGTTGAAAAGTTATAAAATAATATTAATTTGTTTTTTTTTTTTATTTAAAATTTAATTATTTAATTAATTAGAGCTTTTTTTTTTGTGCTTTTTTTTATTGCTTTATTTTAGTATGATATTTGTTAATATATTTATATGATTTTACAGTTGAATTCAGATATGAAAATTTATGGTTAAAATTTTAACTGTATGATTCGAATCAGCATTAAATATGTGTGTGTGTGTGTGTGTTATAACGCGACTTGCTTCTGTTCCACATGACAGCTGTGAAAACGAGGCAGCTGCAAACACTGTACCCACTTCACACGAATATCAGTAGTTAATCTGTTTTTATTTTATTTATATTTTTTTTTTTAATTTTTATTATTAAATATAAACTTTTTGATTTATATTTATGTATATTTTTTTTTTTTTTTTTATAAATATTATCATCTTGGTGGAAATATTTTCTTGGATTTTCTTTGGATTGCTTTGTATTTTTCTTGGATTATTTTGGCGCATTTCGAAAAAAATTGGGATAAATAAATGCATGAATGATGAATTTAAAAATCAAATCAATTTTTACCATCCAAGTGTTATTTTTTAAGCTACTTTGACTATTATTTAAAATTTAAATTGAAAATATATTTTTACAAATTTATAATATAATTTTTTAAATACAACGAACATATTAAAAATAAAAAAAAATAATTCCATTACAAGCAGCATGAAATTTACAGTAAGTAAGTATTTTAATTTTTGCAAAAATAAAAAATTAAAAAAAAATAAAACTTCACCCATCAATGATCAATGAATATTCATTGGACTTATGTTCAATTATTTTGTATTTTTTATCACAAACCCATCTTAATTAAAATATCTACTCGAAAAAAGAAATTTGATAAAAATAATTCTATTGAATAATATTCATAAACTTAAACACAGTTATATTCCATAAATGAATAGATGTTTATCACAAAAACTGCATTAAAAGCAACATGTTTTAATTTGGAAGTAACCCCTGCTTCATGCATGTCCAACTGATGTGTGATTTTATCATGTGGCAAATAAAATTTCAAAGAACTTAAAAATTATTTATAATAAGACCGGTACTCATAAAAAAAATAGTGATTGTCCTAAAAAAAAAAAAGAAAGCAATATAAAAAAACTAAGCAGCCTAAAAAAAGAAAAAATTTATATTAAAAAAAAAAAAAACTATATAAAACTAGAAATAAAGAATGAAAAAAATTTCATTCATTGAATGTGCTACATGGTATTGTTGATGATGCAAGTAACAATGGCTCGTGTCAAGCAGCTGTTGCATTATTTGGCTCCTCCCATTACCCTTAGATATGCTTCATCTCACCCTAATACTTAACATTTTACCCTATGCAGTTTGCTTGATTCTCGTTTGTATGTATACCAATAAAATTCATCAAAAAATATATAAAAAAAAAAAAAACGAAATCATTTATATACAGCTACCACACAATTCACGTATGTATGTGTGTATTATCTATACAATCACAAGTCACATTGAGCTGCTAAAAATGTTATATTCACCCTATAAAATTATACATACAAAATTGTACATATGATCGATA
Organism: Aphidius gifuensis; assembly: GCF_014905175.1. Lineage (NCBI taxonomy): Eukaryota > Metazoa > Arthropoda > Insecta > Hymenoptera > Braconidae > Aphidius > Aphidius gifuensis. The sequence goes on from NC_057793.1 coordinate 2,210,597, forward strand.
ATATTAAAATTGCATGGACCCCAAAACTATTGGAATAGAGCAACAATAGAACCTCATGGGGCCACGTGCCAACTATGAGAATAATGTTACCAACGCTCCACGTGTTTAAATGCATAGCAAAAAAATAAAATAAATAAAAGGGGCTAGTTGGTTTTTCATTTCTTTGTTCTCTACTTGTATATTATATAGATTAGATTATTATTATTATTATTATATAAATGGGTTCAATGTTAGTTAAAAATATTTTGGCACACTTTGGAGATTAAAATTGGATCAGGTTTTTATTTAATTTTACAGTACGTATATATTTTTCATTTTTTTTTTTTGTTGCTTAGATGCAATTGAATAGGTTACTGATACAATAGATAACAATGGCTTTTTTTTGTACTCAAATAAAGGATTAAAAAAAATAAAATAAGGGTTAGATATATATTGAAACTTGGTTGATATAGTCTCGATGATAATTATGTTATTTTTGAACTGTAAAAATAATAATTTTGCATTGAATAAAGATTGTTTATATGTTTATTTTATTTTTAATTAATTTATTATTTGTACAAGGACTGAGATAAGATTTTATCAAAATATATTAAATATTTTTTTTAGTGTAGTGGTGATTAGAAAAATATAGTTGAACATTGGGTGACGTATGATTGGCTAAATATAATATTACGAAGGGGAAAATTTAATTATGAAAATACACACAATATTGTCACAAATTAGATGAACGAATTTTTTTTTTTTTTTTTTCTTTTTGACATAGTTATTAATGATGGAAACTATTGTGAAAAAAAATTGATGTGGAAGAGACGTGATTAAATTATATAATATAAAATAAATTTTTTTTTTTATATTGGCTGTAAAAATATTTTTTCAACTGGTTAAAAATCATTTGTTTCAATTTTCGTGTAGATAAAAATTTTGTAAAAGATTAGTCCTAGAAATTGCATATTTTATTATTGAATAATTATTTGTTTTTGATTAGTGTTTATAACAAAAAATCTTTGGAGTAAAAAAAAAAATAAAATTTAGTTTTTATTTATTTTCAATTTAATTATTTATTGAAGTGATAGTAATTTTTTTATACATTTAATGGCATAAAAAAATTGTTAGCTTACAAAATTTTCATTATTAATGCATAACTAAAACTTCATATTCTCTGTAACGTACTTCTTTTCCACCATAGGGAATAAATAAGCTTCCATGACTTGGATGAACCTATAATATCAAATAAAAAATATTAAATATCTATGACTTCCACACTTAATAAAATTCAAATAAACTTTTGATAAATTTCATATTTTACTTTATAAAAATATGAAATTAAAAAATACGTTAATTGTTTTTTAAATACCTTGCCAACACAAGGAACACCACAATGAATTGTACGACCAACGTATAGAGTTTCGCCATTGCTTGCTTGACCACCTTTAACAGCCTCAGATGGTACATGTCCATCACGTGCGCTGACCCAATCAAAACGAGTCGGAAACATAATCTAAAACGTATATATTTATTAGTAAAAATAAATCATTACCAAAAAAAAATTTAATACTAAAAAGAAATTATTTATAAATTTTTTTCAAAAAAAAAAAAATATAAAAATTACATTTATCGAAACAATGAAACCTTGTTTCAATTTAACATTAAAAAAAATATATTAATTTTACATTTAAAAAAAAAAAAAAATTATTAACTTATCATTCATTATTTTTTTAATTATAAAATTAATTGATTTTAAATTTTAATATTTTTAAATAGCATTTAAAAAATATATCAGTTGATTATAATTATTTTTTTAATTACCTCAAAATCATATTTTGTATGTTCAACACCATCATAGGAAACATAAGCAACACCATGTTGAGGTTTAACTTTTGCTGGTAAAATTTCACCATGATGATATGCACGACCAATAACAAGTGCTGAACCATCAAGATCATGACCAATCACAATCATTTCAGGCTCAACATTACGTCTACCAGAATATTTAACCCATTTGTATCCAGCTGTAATATTAAACAAAACCATCAGTATCAATCAATATTAGTTAATTCATATAGATTTTAGATTAAAATTTGTGTGTGTGTGTGTGCATGTTTGTGTGTACATGAGCTTTTGAAATAGAGTTCTCTAGGCAAGTTAAAGCTTCGTGCATGATATTGTGGAACTAATTGTGACAGCTAATGTGAATAGGATTGTGAATGGATTTGCTTCTTCATTATGCTTTGCTATGTGCAATATATATATGGAAATATATTTAACATGTATTTGTGCTGTTGGTAGCTTATATCGTAATAGTGTTTCACTTTACTGTTTCATATATAAATGTATACGCCAAAATTCCATTCTGAAAGCCAATACTTATTGCCATATGTACTCTCAACCATTTAACTCGAAAAACAATTAAAGTACTTTAATTGTTGTTTAAACTGAATTAATATATTCACTTTAGCGTCGTTTTTTTTGTTGTTGATGTTTTTTTCCTTTTGGTTTTAATTAGATTCATAAATAATTAAATTATGTTGTAACTATTATAGACATTTAATTAACGAACCGTATGAACTTTGTATAATTCAGTGATGTAAAATGTGTTTATTTATAAAATATGATTACACAACGTATTTGTTACGATTAATAGACTGATTTAGTTTGTTAAAGGAATTTATATAATTATGAAAAATGAAATTATAATTAAATAATGCCAACTCATGTAAATAAATTGTAAATAATATTTAAAATTAATTAACACAAACGAATAAATGGATTTTCTGTTTTCTCTTATTCAAAAGATAAATAAATATTGAGGAAAAACATTGAGCTTGTTTTTTTTGTTAATTACTTTTTTTTTAGAGAAAGAAAAATTATTTTTATTATTAATTAAATGGAAATTGAGGTATCCTTTTGATAGAGTTAATTGCAATGTAATTCATCTTTGTATATAAAAAAAAAATATCTCAAACAGTACTGAGAAGTATATAAAAAATGAAATAAATAAATAAAATAGATTTTACGTTAAATAAAGCTACTTTACTTTGAAAGCCGATCAAAATACTTTAACAATTGCTTTTTAATTCAATTGAAAAGAAAGAAAATAAAAAAATCTCGGTCGTCAACTTGAAAGCTTTTACAGTATTACAAAAGATTCGATTAATAGATTTGAAATAAAAAAATTAGAATGACAATATAGACATAATTAAATATCGAAATTATTTTATAAAATTTAATCAATCTTTATATTAATAATTTGATATTTGAATATTCGATTATGTGAATAATTGATTGGTAAAAATTTTTGCACATATTTGTTTTTTTTTTTTATATAATTCTCCGTCTTTATCCGCCTTTTTTCGCTTTTTTTCTCCGACTTTTCTTAAACTTTTCTCCGATTTATCTCCGATTTTTTTCAAACTTTTATAAGCGCATGCAATTAGTTAGCTATCAATTGACAGGCTGACAAAAAATCAATAATTGTACTTGATTCTACTTGATTTGTATTTCAATATCATGAATACATAATTTTTGTGGCTCCTTATTAATTTTAATTCATTAATTAAAATTACACTTTTCACATAACCAACAATTTGTAAGAAATTAATCAAATCTCTCTGCAGCTCAAATAACTGAATTAAGCTGTTGTTATCATGTTTTTTTTTGTCAAGAATCTTACTTATATTTTATTTAGTTCAATCCCAGCAACCTGAACTTTTTTTATTATAAATTACTATAGGTACATGTACACACAAAATTTAAATTACTAAATTGCGCCCTTTTGAAGATCCGAAAAAATGTTCTATATATCGAACGCACCTCATAAATCTTTAAAAGAGCGCAATTTAGTAAACTAAATTTTGTGTGTACATGTATATTCATTTTTAAATATGTATTTAAATAAACTTGTATATATTCGCCGCCATTGTGAAGATCCGAAAAAAATGCTCAATACAGAACGCGCTTTATGTGTCAAACAGCTGTGAAAAACAGCAAATGTTTATTTACATAATTAAAAATTATTAATTTACTTTATGGAGGTCTATTGCTATTATGATCATTACTATTGCCTACCCTGTTAACCATAATTTTTTTATGGATATATCGTGGTTCATGAAGGTATTATTTTATTATTAATATTATAAAATATATTGTTATTTATTATATCACAATTGTATTTAAAATAAAATAAATGCTACAATAAATATCAACACCAATATAAAATTTATGGTAGTATTAATTTATTATTAATATTAATATTTATCATTAATTTAATAATAATAAAATAATTTTCAAGTTAAATTACCTGGCATATTGATGAATGTATTATTTTTTCGTTGTTTTCAAACTGAGAGTTGAAGATGTACTGAGGAATAATATAGAGACAACAAGAACACTTTGATAAATATGATTCACAAAAACGCTCACAATGACAAATCTCATAAAAATATATTTTTAAAGCTTATATATATCCGGCAAATAAAAATTAATTTTTATCTAAATTAAGATACTATTCATCCTTGTATTAAAAAATTATATTTATAATAATAATTATATCATAAAAAAAAATTTTTATCAAATAAAAATCATATTAGTAAAATTATAAATTCAATAAAAAATATTATAAATATTTATTTAATAATTTATTATGTATTAAGTTCATTGTCATGATAACATACACAAGATAAAATTTTTTATTTTAATATTTTTAGAAATTTATTAGTTTAGATTGAAAAGAAATGTCAATGTAGCACGCGACCAACAAAAATTTTGTACTTCTTCAAGTATAATTTAAACTTGCATGCTATGAAAATGTATATTCATTTTTTTTTTTTTTTCTGATTTTACTACTTCTAATAACAGAATAGTTCGTGATTAAAAAATGTTATACATATAAAATATTTTAAAAAACACATCCTCTGGATTATAGGCTGCACCGCAATGCGACATTCTGAGACTTGCAATAATTATAGTTTAAAACATTTATTGTTCTATAAATGATATTTTCAAAATGTTATAAATTCGTAATTGAAAATTCAAATTTCAAGTCTTGTATATTATGTAAAATTGAAATTCATTCAACAGTTTAATTTTACAGTTTTAAACTAAATTATAAACTTTCCAAGAAATTTATTAAAATCAATTGTAAAAAGAAAAAATTAATTCTTAAATAGACAAAGAAAATTAGAAAAAAAAAGCTGTTTTCTCTGAAAATTATAATTTGTTGTAAATTATTTTTTTTTATTTTTTACAAATTGAAATTTATTACTTGCAAACCAGCTGTTTCATAAAATGATAATGAGAAGAAAATATAAATCAGCGTTTTTTTTTTTTTTTGTCTTGCTGTACCATCAGGTGTTTGATGATAACTCAAAACTTACAAGTAGAACGTTTTAAAATATTAATATGACTAAACATTACCTACATCTGCGTTGCCATATCATGCATCAATTTTCTTATTAAAATATTGACCTAGAAAATAAAAAATATTATACTAAATAATATCATCATCTTTGTCTTGCTTTGAATTTTGAAATAAAGATTTTCCAAATAAAAATCAGTTGTTTATATAAACTTTTTAAACAATGCATTTATATATTTTTCTTTATTTTAAATTTTTAATACTTTTAGAATTTGTGGAAAATTTAAATGACAGAAATTGAATCTCTTAGTCATAAAATTAAGCTTAGAGAATCAAGAAGTAATTATAAATTTAATTAAAACATGCCAGTTGAATAGAGTCTCTATATACAAATTTTCCTTTTGTAAAATATTTTCGATTAGTTAATTTCAGGAAGCTTGTATAATTAAAATTAGTTAATCAAAATATAATATTTTTAATTGAATTTTGTATACATAAGAATCTGATTAAAACAATATAAAATACAAAATAATATTGTTTTGTTTTTTAAATTTAATACAAACATAAATACTGAAAAAATATTTAAAATTTACATTCTTAAATAAAACGTTATTCGCAGTAATTAAAGAAAAAAAAATATGCAAAATAAAATAAAAATAAATTACATATGTTGTATGGAACTAGGGGTGTGCGAATAGTCTTCGAATCGTTTTCAAATTATTATTATTTAAATACGAAATTATTTAAATACTGAAGAATTTGAAAATAATTCATCAACAAGACAATATTTATTACCTTATAAATATTATTTTTTTTATAATATAAATAATGTTAACTTAACAGGCTACTGGCAATTTGTCAGTACGACATTCGTAGTCATTCGGACTATTCGAGGCAAATTGAATAATTCGAATCGAATATTCGATTTGTATTCGATACGAATTATTCGAATTTTTAATTTCGATTTATAAAAAAAGACATAAAGCCATTTTGTTTTTCAGCTTATCAGAAAAAATGTTGAATATTCAAGATAACAGTGGCTATTTTTGGCTCTAATATTGGCAAAATTACATAACCGTTTTCGCGATGTTTTTAAAAATCCACGTTGTGTACACACATCAAGATTATAGGCACAACCATAACTATCTGGTACAGCTGAACCATATCCAACAATTGTGTCATTTTTTGTTGTTACCTTGTTACTTGTTGAAGCAAAAATTACAATAATTTAATAACAATTTTTTAAAAATTTCAATAAAGATTTTATATTGCACTTAATTTATTGTTTTATTAATTTAAAATTTTTTCCTAGGAATTAATGTGACCAAAAAGACATGTGGAGAAAGGTTGGAGAAATGGTGAAGAAAACATGGAGAAAAGTTGGAGAAAAGTCGAAATAATTTTTAGGCGGAGAAAGGTTGGAGTAATTAAAATAAAAATATATCCATTATTTGTATTTTTAAAATCTTCAATAATCACATCAAAAAAGTATCCATGCAGATAAATAATGCATTTTCTATTTAAATTGTTATTATTTTTTTGTTTTAATTTTTATATTATTACTTTCATTTTTCAAAATAATATTTGACTTTTATTTTGCCAATGTTAACGTTATTATATAAACTTTATTATTTTTTTTCAAATTCTATAAGACTATAAATATTATCGAATTCCATTTTTTTTATTTTCGATCTTCAGATAGTATTTTTTTTGATATGACCTTTTATACAATGATGAATAGTCGAATAGTAACGAATAATTCGAATAATTACGAATAGTCGAATTATTCGTAGCTATTCGACTATTCGATTCGTATTCGATACGAATTAATCGAATTTTCGAATATTCGCACACCCCCTGTATGGAACCCAATTGTAATCTATGTAAATTTTTTTAAATTTTAAATATTAAAGTCACTCAAAGTTAATGCAAATATAAAAAAAAAATAAAGATAAATATATTCAGTCGATATTATTTTGTCACTCGGTTATCTCATACATAAACTTCATCAACTTTTTTAATAGCACTTAAAAGTTAACTTGCAATTGATGTAAGTATATTTCATGAATGTTTGACGATGCACAATATCAGTAGTAACTGATACAAACGAAAGCTGAAAATTCCATAAAACCAGACTTTAAACTTTTTGACCGGATACATTCGCGGTTGACATTGTAAGACCAACACGGAAATCCGATTTGGATCAATTTCACTTCTCACTTGTCTCACAAAAAGCATTGAAAATAAAAAAAATAAAAATATCATGTATGAGTGAACAACATATGGAAGTTCACAACACTGGTAATGCAATAAAATTTTACTGTTAATTATATTGCAATTATTTGCAAAAAACAGTTGGTTAAAAAATTAAAAAACTTTCAAAAAATTATACTTGGAAAATTTAATAAAAATATAAATAAAAATTAATTTTATAATTTTATTAAAATAAAAGGAAATTAACATTGACTTTTATGAAAAATAATTTAAAAAAAAACTCATTAAAAAATACCTTTGTAATTATCCGATACTAAAAATTAAATTTATAAATTATTAAAAAAATAATTTCAAATAATTATATGTTTTTTTTTTCAAAACAAAATTTAATAATTCATTTAAAAAACAGTTTTTTTATTTATTGTTTAATACACGAGCACATTGGCGCGCTACGCGCGCCTGTATCTATACCTTCTAAAAGGTTCATTGTTCATTGATTTTATAAACACAAGTATTATCATAAAAAAAAAAAAAGAATAAATAAATTGACGAAAAATTTTTTTAATTTATTTATTTACACATAAATCACACATAATTCACACGTAATTTTTAGTCTAATAACATCAAGATTGAATGTTTACTGAAAAAAAGTTGTTACTTCACCTTAATATGTCAATTTTAAAAAAAAATATAAAAAATATTTGAAAAAATTTTGTTTTTGAATTATTTCTTCACACATAAAAAACACATAATTCGCACAAAATTTTGAGCCCAATTGCATTAAGATCCGATGATTATTAAGAAAGTTGTGCTAGCTTAATATGTGAATTTTTTAAAAAAATGTAAAAAATAAAAAAAAAATTTTCTTTCAAATTTATTTCTTCACACATAAAAAACACATAATTCGCACAAAATTTTAAGCCCAATTGCATCAAGATCTAATAATTAATAAAAAAGTTGTGCTAGCTTAATATGTCAATTTTAAAAAAAAATATAAAAAATATTTAAAAAAATTTTCTTTCAAATTTATTTCTTCACACATAAAAAACACATAATTCGCACAAAATTTTAAGCCCAATTGCATCGAGATCCGATGATTATTGAAAAAGTTGTGCTAGCTTAATATTTGAATTTTTTAAAAAAATGTAAAAAATATTTTAAAAAATTTTCTTTCAAATTTATTTCTTCACACATAAAAAACACATAATTCGCACAAAATTTTAAGCCCAATTGCATCAAGATCTAATAATTAATAAAAAAGTTGTGCTAGCTTAATATTTGAATTTTTTTAAAAAATGTAAAAAATAAAAAAAAAAATTTTTTTTCAAATTTATTTCTTCACACAGAAAAAACACATAATTCGCACAAAATTTTAAGACCAATTGCATCGAGATCCGATGATTATTGAGAAAGTTGTGCTAGCTTAATACTTGAATCTTTTAAAAAAATGTAAAAAATAAAAAAAAAATTTTCTTTCAAATTTATTTCTTCACACAGAAAAAACACATAATTCGCACAAAATTTCAAGCCCAATTGCATCGAGATCCGATGATTATTGAGAAAGTTGTGCTAGCTTAATATGTCAATATTAAAAAAAAATATAAAAAATATTTTAAAAAATTTTCTTTCAAATTTATTTCTTCACACATAAAAAACACATAATTCGCACAAAATTTTAAGCCCAATTGCATCAAGATCTAATAATTATTAAAAAAGTTGTGCTAGCTTAATATGCCAATTTTTAAAAAAATATAAAAAATATTTAAAAAATTTTGTTTACTCGCTTTTTTTTGTTGTTTTTTCGTTGCTAACGAAATAAATAAAAAAATAATAGAAAAAGGCAAACAGAAAGGAAATTTGTATGAGAGTAAGTGAGAAAAAAACAATGACCAATCAAATGTCCGGAAGACCGATGATGTTTGTCCTTTTTATATTAGGAGATTTTATATTAAAATAATTAAATTGATACTTGAATAAATTTTTTTTACAACATATATTTAATTAAAATTTATGATAATTTATAATACTTGAGTTTATTATAAAACCATTGAGTACTTATATAAAATCCAAAGAATTTTTAATATATGAAATGCTTAAAAATGCAGTCAGTTAAACTATAAGTACTTGACTCTTACAAAGGTGATGAAAAAAATAGTAAAATAATCAGAAAATAAAAAAAAAGGTCAGTCATAAAAAAATATAGAAAATGTGACAGAGTTGCAAGAGTACATATAAAAGAGCATACCTTCAGTTCATCCAAGCTTTAATAACGTTTCAAAATATCGACCAAGAGAAGCTTGTCATGCCATTATCTTTGAAAGGATATTCTCGAGTAAAGTGCACATACGATGAGACCACATCTATATAGAAACTCAAACGTTCATCTCTACATAATCATTTTGTGAACATAAAGTGAAATTTTACTAAACTCATAAGACTCATAAGGCTTAAAAACAAAAAAAAAATTTTTTTTAAATCATCCCTTTATTTTTTTCTTTTAGAATATTCGATATAATTCAATTATTTATTTACTTTTTTTTTTTTTTAACAAATTACTTTTCATTAAATTAAAAATTTTGAATTTAAAAAATAATATTATTCATGTTGTATCAGAGATTTTAACTACTCGAAAAACTCAATTGATCATTGGAATTTTATTTTTTTTCTTCTCCTTTTATACTCTGTAAATACCATTAACTTGATTAAAAGTTTATTCCAAGTTACGAGTACTTTGTATATCGTATATTTAAGTTAAAAAAATTGCTCATATCTTGAATAAGAAAATAACAAAAAAAAAAAAAAAATTACAAGACAGTGCAATTTATCAACAAAAATAGATAAGAAAATTTTTTTTTTTTTTTTATGAGGTTGAATAGTGTACCTATTTATGAATAAAAAAGGTGATCCAGAAATATAAATAACTGCTAGACATACAAAGATATTAATATCAAAATTTTATTTATTTTATAAATTTTATTATACATATTAAATAATTATTCGGCTACTGATTGTAACAAATAATATTTTGGAGTAAAAAAAAAAAACACTTTACAACATTAGTAGTTTTAATTTTTTAAAAATAAATTATTCATTAAAGTAATCAGTTCTTTTTGCAATAAATATCATAAAAAAACTTGTTAGTTCAATTAATTTCTATATTTAAATTTTCAATTTTAATTTTTTAGAATTACTAAAAATTTATAGTCGTCGTACTTATGTTCTGTCTTATTGAAAGGAACATGTATCATTCTGTCAGTATTTTGAATCTATAATAAAATCATATAAAAATATTAAATATCTATAAAACAATCTAATATACTTATTTTAATAAGCTTTAATGTAAATAAAAAATTTTTAATAAATTTTCTGTTTTACTTTTTGAAAATAATAAAATTTATAAATATATATTAATTGTATTCAAAATACCTTGCCAAAATGAGTAACATTATTATGATCTTCATAGAGACCAATGAATACAGGTTGATGTTCTCCCGTATGACCACATAGAACAGCATTTTCTGGTATAATACCGTTATTTTGTTTCACCCAAGCATAGTTATTTTCTTTATCAGTTTCAAGTATCTATAAATAATTTAAGTATTAAAAATTAATTGTATACAATAATTATTAAGAAAAAAAAAAATATATAAATAGTTACGATTATCAAGTATAAATTTTAAAATTTAATCTTGAATAATATTTAAAAAAAGAAAAAAAATATCAAACTGCAATTAAATTTAAAAAATAAAATTAATTTTACATTTGAAAAAATAAAATATTAACAGGATTTAAAATTTTTTTAGTTAATAAATTTATAAATTTTAAATGTTAATGTTTTTGATAGTTTTAAAAATATATATTCAATGTTTGTAACTATTTATAAATATAAAATATATATTTTTTTACTTACATGAAATACTTTAAGATCATATTCAACACCGGAAAAAGAAGCATATGCAGTAGCGTTTGTGGGTTTGACTTTTGCTGGTAAATCTTGATCAAAAAGATGTACAGAACCAACAACAATTTCTGAACCATCGATGTCATTACTAACCTTAATCATTTTAGGAGTAACCTGAGTTTTATTAAAATATTCAACCCATTTGTATCCAGCTGTATAACAAAAAAAAAAAAAACATCAGTATCAATCAATGTTAATTAATTTGTATGAACATTTACGCTGTATAAACTTTGTATTTTTCAGTGATAAAGATTTGTATGCATTTATTTTTATAATATTAGATAACTTAATTGTAATATAATAATTTATACTTACGGTTTTCCACAACGACGTACATATGTGATCTACATATGCATACGCATATGACTGCGAAAAATACTGCGAAAAAAAAAAATTATAAATAAATATTATTCACTCATGTAAAATATAGTAGAATAGTAAATATTTTATGTAATTATTATTAACACAAACGAATAAATATATGTTTTATTAAAAAGATAATTAAATGTCTAAAATAAAAAAATTGAGCTTTTTTTTCTTTTATGAATTATAATTTGTTTTACACTTAATTTTGATATATTTTTGTATTAAAAAATAATAAAATATTTCAATAATCACTGATTAGTTGTAAATTAAATACATTATTTTTAAAATAATTTTTTTTTTTTATGAATTAAGCTCCTTTAGTTTAAAAGCTCGCCGAGAAAAAATATTACAATAAAATATATGTTATAATGCAGTGAATTTAATAATAAAATAAAATTGTAAATTAAAAATGAAATGACAATAATTAGAAAATTTACAAGTTACATTACCAGTTATGTTAATAGACATTTTTTATTGTGCCAAATTAAAAGTTAAAGATCTACTGAATGAAATTATGAAATCTTCTTTATTTATACTAATTAGATTTGTCATATTTTTATGAATGGGAGTTCAAAAAACGCCCTCAACGACTATCAAAATATATTTTTGTCTATCCGGTTAAAAACTAGAAAAAGTGAGTAAACTCATTCATTGTCATTCATTTCCTCAGGAATTCCCAACTAGATAAACTAAGCTAGCCCATTGTCATTCAATTTTTTTCCTTATATGACTAATCATACACTCATTTATGAATGAAAATGTTATCATTTCAAAAAACTATATCATTCATAAATTAAAAATTTATTTCATTCAAATTAACATACAATTTTTTCGTCGATTTATTATTATGTATCGAATTTATCATCACAATAATATAAAAAAAAATTTCAATCTTAAAAAAAAATTAATTAAAAGCATGCAAAAATATATTTCATAAATTATTTTTAAATAATAATAATCAATAATAAATAATGAAAACATAAATCATAAAAATAATTGTTTTTTTAATATTTTTAAAAACAATAGTAAATTAATATTTATAAAACTTTGATAAAAATAAATTAATATATCAATGTAGCTAAGAAATTATATAACGTATTATAAATTAAATTTAATGTCTATAATGCAAATAGGGTATGAGTATATATCTGAAGAAAAAATTAAAAAATATAAAAAAATAGCTGAGCCACTTGTTGCTGACTTGATTAAAAATTCAAGCCCTTTCCCACGCTCGATTGTTTCATATGAAAGATTACTATCGAGTTGAATAACATATATGCACCTATACCTTCCTATTATTATATTTTTTTTTTTTCATTCATTGAGTTTTAATATACTCTTTTTGGTCTTTAGTATAACTATATCATTAAAATAATAATTCATAAAAATATGCAAGTACTTGATTGGAGATTAAAATATAAAAAGATATATACTCTCCATCTTTGGATTGATACTGTATTAATAATTCATACAATATAAACAATTGCATAGTAATAAAAATTAAACACGAATTTAAAAAAATAATCTTTAAAAAAATTGTAATTATTTTTATGTCAAGTTGTAATTGTAGTATCAAATTTTTCAAGTCACAGTTGCATTAATTTGAATTATTTTTTATTGTTAATATTTTTTAATTTACTACATAAATAAAATAATTTGAAGTTGATATTATTATTAATTTAATTTTATAAATATCATAAAAATATACAAATTAATTTTATCTATTTAAATTAAAAATCACAAATGAATTTATAATTTTTCAAATAAAAATTGTTCCACAATTTAAATTATTTAATTTCAAAAAAATTTTGTTAATCAATCACTCAAGTCTTTTGAGTCAAATACAGCTAAATTAAAATTATCTTAAATTGATATTTATTATGTCATTGAATTTCTTAATGAACAGTCTTTCGTTAGTTTAGAAAAATATTTAAAAAAACTCTTCCTCGTAACTTGTTTCCCGGATATGCGAAATAAAATTTAAATGATAATAAATAAAAGTTGAATGAGTGAGTAAAAGATAATCATGACAATCATATTTTTAATATACACACGAGTTGATTTTATTGAAATTTGAAATTAATACTCAAACATGTCAGTACAAATTGTGCTAAATTATTTTTTTTATACTATTTTTTTGAGGTCACCTGTGCGTCATGACTCATGAGCTTTTAATTGACAACAATATAAGCTCAATTGACTGAAATAATTTTTTTTTCCTTTCAAATAAATACGCCAATACATACAATTGGTTAATAAACATCATAATTTTCAATTTTATTTGTATAAAAATTTTTTTTTTAATTTATAAAAAAATTATTTGTTTGAATTATTGATTATTATTTTATTATTATTATTATGTTTTGTATTTTTTTTTTTTTGTGAGGTAGGTAAGTGGTGTATGGTTTGTTTGTATTATTTTATTTTTATTTGGTCTAAAATCAGGGGCATACTGCAAAGCAGTATGACAGAGTTGCTGCAGCTTTGCCGCAGGTGAGCTCGATCGATCGTAATAACATCGATGCAGTTTCCCCGGCAAGTCAGCTAGGTCGCGGGAAAACAGAACGAGAAAAAATACCAGAGACAAGAAAAGGATGCAATGAGCCAGAAATTATTATCTTTTGTTTGAATTTTTTTATATTTATTTGTATATGTAACAAAAGAGTCAACTTTTGTTATCAAATGTTTTTTTTTATTTCAATTTTTTTTACAATTTAAATCAAAAAAACAAAATAAATAATGAAATTTTTTGGCTTTTTCATTTAATAATAACTTTATCTGTGTTATCGTCTGATGGCACTACTGTCAAATTGCTTATTAAATATTTATATATATATATTATTTTAGGAGTATAAAATTTCAGCTCAAATATATCATGCATGTGACGTTTAATTGAGTCGTGTCAGTTTTATAAAACGACAGGAATATTTTTAAAAAAACATTTTAAAATACAAGATTATATTGATAAGCAATTTTCGTTTTTTTTTATTTTTTTTTTTGTACTCTTTTGTGGGCAGTGGAGTTTGACTAACAGTCAAGAACTTTTTAAGCTTTGTAAGTGTTAAAAAAAAAAAAAGAGTGAAACCTCAAAGGGTAGTTTGTAGTTTTTAAATTCTAACAATTTTTTTTTATTTATTATTGTTAAATAAAAATAACTTTTTGCTTTTCAATTTTGTTCTTTAACTAGAAAATAAATGCATATATTTATTTGCTTTTTATTTAACAGGTAAGTTGACAAATTTATTTAGAAAAAACAAATTTTATTTCAATTTTTAATGACAAATTGAAGCAGCATATTTTATCTACACAAAAAAGTGAAAATATTGATCAATGATTGTATTATTAAAATAAAATAAATATATAATATTTTACTGTCAAGAGTAAATATTTAAATTATATATAAATTATGAAAAAATCATCTTGCTTATATTACAAAATTGAAAAGACGAGTATAAATTATATTTGTATAAATAGAATAAAAAAAGAAATCTAAAATGCAAATTTTTTTAGCTCATACCTTTTAGCTTCCAAGCATAAAATAAATAAACCAAAAAAAAAAAATTCATTTTATTTCATAAGATTCGTCTAAGTATATTTTTCTGTCACGCCTCTCAATTCACTTTTAAATTTTCATTTTCTCACTTACATTTAGTTATTCTCCAAAAAATTTATTCGAGTAAATTTGAATTATAATTTTTGTTTTAATCTAAACAGATGTCAAAAGTTTTATGTACATGTGATATATTAATATTAAATTATTTTACGGATTCATCAAAAGTATCAACATAAAAGTTAATTTATATTCTGATGCTTGTATATTATCCATCAGTATACACATATCAAATTTACATTAGAATTTTCAATTCACTAACATATGCCAACTCACCCTCAAGCACAAGTATGAATTTTTTCAGCATAAAAAATACATAAACTATTTTTAAATTCATTTATCATTTTTCAATACTCCTTAAAATTCAATTCAAACTGTATATTAAAAAATAAAACTTTATATAAAAGACATTGTTGAATTTTTTTTTTTTGAGAGCATAATCATTGACATGAATTTTGTAAAACATATCTGCATGATTTTACATTCAAACGTCAATAACATTTTCAAAGATTAGACTTGGCATTACTTGAATTTGAAATACTTAAATTTATAAATACCATAGTATAAAGTTCAATTTCAAAAACAACAAACACAATTTAATTAAGATGTAATCTCAACATTGTTAAAGCAACTGGTAAAGAAGAGATGGAGGTTAAAGAAAAGGGATGAGGTTAGAAAAATATTGACGACCCAAATTGAATTTTCAATGCTTCTCTTGATACACTTATAAATTCATTACAAAATGTTATCAATGTATATCAAGAAAATAGGTTATTCCACTATTTTACTCTTCTTCCATAGATGTATATAATACTAGAGGAATATTATTTTTGAATTTTACATTATGTTTGTTTGCTATCACGACTAAATATCATAAATTTAAATTTATGGTTAACAGAGTTAGCAATAGTAATAGTAATAATTACAATAGGCCTTCATGAAATAAATTAATAATTTTGAATGTAAATAAACATTCGCTGTTTTTCACAGCTGTTTGACACATAAAGCGCGTTCTGTATAGAGCATTTTTTCAAATCTTCAAGATGGCAGCGAATGTATACAGGTTTATTATTAAATAGGTATTTAAAAATGAATATACATGTACACACAAAATTTATATTACTGAACTGCGCCATTTTAAAAATCCGAGAAAATGGTTTATATGGAGTGCACCTATAAAAAGGGCCCAAAACAATGGACAAAATAAGGCTCACGTATTTGAACTGCAGACAGATGCTATTTAATTCCTTATAAATTGTCAGGTATATGCGAAGTGTAATTTTAACCAATTAATTAAAATTAACAAGGGGATACAAAAATTATATATTCATGACATTGAAATACAAATTAAGTAGAATCAAGTACAATTATTGATTTTTGTCGACCTGTCAATTGATGGCCAACTGATTGCATACGCGTATAAAAGTTTGAAAATAATCGGAGATAAGTCGGAGAAAAATTCAAGAGAAGTCGGAGAAAAAAAGCGAAAAAAGACGGAAGCAGTCGAAGAATTATAAAAAAAAGAAAAATATGTGTTGTTTGTATGTGCTGTACTTTAGTTATATTTATTATGAGTAATTATTTAAGGATTAATACAATTATTAATTGAAAAAAAAATTTTTTTTAAATTCTTATAATTTCTTTATATATGTGATTCATTTTGAATTAATATTAAATATTAATAAATATTTTTAATAAAAATTATTTATAAGCAACGCGTAACAATATCTTGGATATATTTAAAATTAATTAATTTAAAAATAAATTAATTATTCATTTAATTGTAATGATTGAATGTTGTTATTTTTTTTAAATTTAATTTTCAAATATTTATACGTTTTAAATATTGTACAAAATATTTATTTTAATTTAATTTAATTTATTATTATTAATTTGTTTATATTTGCAAGAATAAAAAATAAATAAAATATACTGATACCGATGAAAGGAGATATTATAATATGAAAATAATTGAGCGTAATTTGTGGTATGTCCTTATGATGTATGAAAAATAATTTGAGGTCATGGGGCTATGTGACGTCAGAATATCTAGGACGTGTTAACGGAGGCGTGGCTTTATTGAGAGGGCCTTTCCTAAGAGGAGTAATCGGATCGTGGCTATTTCATCGTGCATCATTCAGCTGTGTAATCAGTTCGTCTCCTGAGTAACCAAGTAACCAAGTGGGTCAAACATCAATTAGCAAGACGAGGTGGTTGTCAATGAATTTTTTTACTTTTCGAATAACTCAAGTCATGTGTATTAATAATTAAATTGCATGTGTCGTTTATTCTTTTTTTTTTCAAATTTATTTCGAAATGTAAAGTGGAGTTTTGTCATTTCAAAATTTCAACTTCATTATGAAGTTTGTTATGAATTGTTTACATGCTCCATGTTGGCAGTACTTCATCTCGTTATTAAATTTTATTTTTTTATTTTTTCGTTGTTTTGCCAAGTTGCATAAATAATTTTTAGACAATTGATTGTCAATTATTAAATTGATGCTGATCAATATTTCTTTTAATTTAAATATTATTTTATAAAAAGCTCATATGTGTATTAGCAAACATATTGAAAAGCTCAATTAAAGCTTCATAAATATATAGAGTTAAATTTAAGAATGATTGATGTACAAAGTAACTATTTAAACTTCAATGTAAAGACAAAGAACAATCTGTCAATATTAAAAACATGAACCAATATTAATAAAAAAAAAAAGTATATAATACTTGTAATTTAAAAATTACATAATAAATAATGATCCATTTATTTCATATTTTAAAATAATATTTGAAATTTATATTGAAAAAGAAAAAATACACGATTTACACTTAACTTTTTCAAATATATAACGACTAACACTTTTTTTTTTTACTCAAGATATTTCAAGTAAAAACTTATTTAAAAAAAAACAAAATCATAATTACAAAAAAAAAAAAAACATATTTTTCTAATGAATATTTTTCTTGAGAAAAAAGTTCTTTAAATTAAAAAATAAAAATAAAGTGATAAAGTAAAATTTCCACAACTCCATCAGACGTAAAGTTTTTTAGTATTTATTTTATTTATTTATTTATAAATTTTTTTTTTTCATTATAAATTGTTTTTCATTTATTTTATTTTTTTATTCCACACGGAAGACTTAGTTTGCTTGATGTCAATAACATCTGTCAAAGAAAGTAAAAAAAAAAAAAAAAATTGAGACAGGAGGATAGAAAGCTCTCATAGACACGAACGTTTTAATAACGACATCTTTATTTTGCGTCATTTTCACTTGGCTGTCTCATGTGTCTCACCTGTCTCGTGCAGCTTAGTGATATCAGCATGGTATACCCACAATCGTTTTTTTTTTTTTTTACCATCTTGTTTTTTATTTTGCCTTGTATTTTTTTATTCTACATTTTATAGTTTTTTTTTTTTTTGATCTATCAGACGAATAGGAATCAAGTATGTCTTCTATTGTTCTTCATCATGTTTCATATATTTTATTCAAATGAACTTTTAATTAAACATTTTACGTAATTTTAATTTGTAATATTTTTATTATTTTATTTTTTATTTTTGTGAATGACTGTAACAGCTTTTTCAACATGAAAAGTTATAGAAAATGAGTTCAACAACGCGAAAAATACAATTAAGTTTAAATTAATAATAAAAAATTCAAAACTTTTTACTAAAAAAAAAACTAAAAGTTACAAAAAAAAAAAAAAAGTTTAAACAATTTATATTTATAACTTATTTGTTTTCTTTTATAAATACCTGATTAAAAAAAGTCAAGGATAAATAAAAAAAAAAAAAATCTTTCTCATTGAAAGAACAAAATTAATGAGACAAACTTAAAAATAAAACAAAAAAAAAATATTTTCTCTCAGTCAGTGCTGAAAACTGATAATAAAATAAAGTTAATAATCCAAGTGAAAATAAATAATTGAAAAAAAATAAAGAAAATTGTATAAATAAATGAAAAATATATTTTTTTTTTAAATAAAAATAAATTTTTCTCACTCGAAAGATTTCAATCTAAGTCATAATTTATAACTGCAATTTTTTTTAAATTTATTTTTACTCGTTCATTTATTATTTTCAAAAGAAAATTTTATAAAAATAAAATTTTTTATAATAAAATGATAATGTATTTTAAATAATTAAAAGAATTATATTTTTCATAATTAATTTTTCGAAATTTATCTAGATACTTTAATTGATAAAAATAAGTAATTTATTTTATTTTATAAAATTAATATTGAATTTATTATGATGTAAAATTAATTTAAATAATATTCAATAATATATTCTGTAAATTGCACAATTTTAGAAAATTATGATCGATAATATAATTATAAAAACACCCTTGGGATTTTGTTGTATTAGTGACTGACGATGCTGGTTGGATGAAGATTTCGTTGTGCCAACAAATGAAACGTGATTCAAAAGCACGTCAGTTTGTCCATTCTTGTCATTTATATTCAGAATAATCCACCAAAACCAAGTCAACTAGATTTAGTAATATTCCCCTCGGACATTTATGCTGTTCTCTACTTTTCATATTATCTAAAACCACATCGTTATTTATTCAGGTACACGATTTATTATTAACAGTGAGTTGTAAACTCAAATATTATCTAAAAAAAAGTTTAAAACAAAAACAAATAATACTGCAAATCTCTATTGTTTTAAACTTTTTAATTTTTATAAATTTAAAAATTAGCAAACATAAATATTTTTGCTCTATATTAACAATAAATAAACAAAAGAAAAAAAAAAAGAAAATGTTATTTAGATAATAATTTGCTAAATGGATTTTATTTTTATTTTTTTGTCGACATAACTACATGACAAAATAATAAAAAGCTTTTTATATCCATTGACATAAAATAAATACAAAGAAAAATTCATTTCTGCTTCTTATTTTAATAAATTTTTTTTTACTTTTCTTTATTCAATTTTTCATTTATTTTATATACACAAGTAATCTGTAAAAATTACCTACCAAATTCACCTGCCAAGAAGCAAAACAAATAAAATAAAAAAACAGTATAGAGAAATAAGATTTTTTTACCAAAGAAAATATTTTCTGTTATTCAATTATGCAAGAAACAAAAAGAAACTAATAAAATTTGATACTCCGTAGAGTTTTTCTTGGAATGAAAAAAAAATGAATAAAAAAAACATAAAAAAAAAAGCACACTGCCAATGTATTTTCTAGAATATAAGAATGAGCTTTTAACACTTAACAAATGAAAATAATAAAATTAATTTAAATTTATTAACTATTACAGTATAAATAATATGAATAATTAAAATAAATTAATAATTAATTTTATCATAAATAAACTATAGTAATAATTGAAATTTAATATAAATTAATAATTCAATTTGAAAAAAAAACAACATGTATTTTGAGTATTCATTGTTCATTTAGCCACTGTATTTTCTTTGTTATACACTTTTGAATATAAAGTTTACATATGTGGTTAGGATTTTGCAGTTGCTTGAATACTGCAGTTATGACATGGCATCTATAGTCACTTGAATAATTAAGTTCAACAAAAGCTCACATATATAACTGAGTTGTTGGACCTTGCATGCCAAACTGTTCAAGCTTATATTTGTTTATTCATGAACATGTTTTTAGACTAGAATAAGAGAAAATGATACTGGTCTACATCAGCTGTACCCATAATTACTTTATAAATGTTTTGCTTTTATTAAACGAAATTCATATATGAATAATAAATAATAAAAAATAACAAACAAACAATCTAGACTATTTTTATTTCCACTAACTTAGATTTTTAAAAATTAATAAAATATGAAAATCATTTTAAAAAATTTTTGTAAGCATTATTTTTTGTTAATAAAAAGATAATCCTAAGTACAAAAAAGACATAAGCCCATCTGTCATGTATTTTTTTTCTTGCAAACACTTAAAATTTATGTGCAACGTCGAGAAATAGAGAAAAAAAAAAAACCTTTTTACTATATAAAGCAAATGGTAGTTAAGCCCTTTTGTTAGTAATGTAACAATAATAAAATAATCATTATTATAATGTTTAAATAAAATAAAATATATATCCTCAAGGAAATAATTTTAAATCAATGAGGCAATTGTGATTCAAGTATGATCATTGATGATAAAAAAAGAAAAAAACTAAAAGTAAAAAAAATAGAATAAAAAAGATGTATGCAATGCATTTTAAATAAAAGCCATCCTAGTCAAATGTCATTGAGAGAAAATAGATAAAAAGTATAACTATATAATTTTTATATATCTGAACAGTTCATATATGGTTAAACTTTGGTTATCCTTGTGAATCAATTGCTCTTGAGACTCACTTCGACTCATGAAAATCCTTTGTCAAGCTTATGATGTGAAAAAAAAAAATCTATCCTATCAAGCCTGAAACGAAAAGCAAAGAAAGCGAGAAAAAAAAATTACAAAAAAAAAAAAACAAAAAAAAGAACACCACCAAGCAACAAAGTTTTGACTTCTGCGCAAAAGCGTTTTCTTTGTCTGACAATATCAGTAGTACAAAGCAGTTTGCGTCAGACCTGTCCAATCGTAACTCACACATTATTACACAGAGTGTGTTGAACATAATGCCTATTATCAACAAACGTCATCATCAATAGGTACAAAGGCGTAAGTACTATTTGAAATTTTTTTTTTTTCACGTCAATCATTAATATCAGTAGTACAAAATTGTTTTGGTCAGACATGTCTAATTAGGTCTTTGTCGATGAAATGATAATTATGATACTTATCATTAATAAATGGTTGGTATATTAAAGGTAAATAGCCGTAAGTTCTAAAGTAATTTATATTTTTTTTACAAAATTAAAGGACGTATCTCCAAAAAATTTTTTAAGTTAATAATTTTTTTTTTTTGTCTGCAAAGTTTTTTAGAGAGATTTATAACTTTTTTTCATAGAAAAAATGTATGTTACATGAATTTAGAATAAGAGAGGCGTCCTTTATATAGTTTTATTAATTATAAAAAAATAAATTTGTAAATAAATAAATAATAATAATAAATAAATATTTAAACTTGAGTGCAATGATGTGAATATTTTACTGTTAATTTTTTTTTTTTTTTTTGTAGATGCATCAAGTATAAATATGTAAATGTTTTTTATTTTTTTTTTTTGGATAAAAAAAAGCTCAGATCTAGCAATATCACTTGAAACAAGATGCGACATAGGTAGAACCTCTGGATCGGCTTATGTATTTATCGCAAAAGCACACATCCTTGTTCTCTTCCAAGCTTAACTTTGAAACACATACGCATACTAACATACATATACATTTATATACATTGAAAACCCCCTTATGAGATCCGATGATACTTATAGCGTGAACGAGCACGCCCGCGACAACAAAGAAAACAAAGAGAACAAAGTAGTTGTGACGACACAATGCATTGTCGTGAGTTAAATATTTATCCGAGCACCATTATTACAAGTACTCTGGGGACTTTTACAGTGGGTCGTTAAGTGAACGAGGATGACTCAGTATACAACAACTCATTTTAAAAAAAAATTTAATATTACAACAATAACAAAATACAAAATAAAATAAACTAAAATAATAATTCATACACACATTTTAAACAATTTTTATAAATAAAATTTTACAACTGATAATTAACTTGATAAAAAAAAAAAAAAACTAATCAACTTGTAAATTTAATTTCATCATTGAATTATTATTAAAAATTAAATATTTATTTTTCAATTTAAATTACAATAAATATATTAATTTAAAATTTATTAAACCTATTTAAAAAATAATTTCTTTGTTCAATTTTTCTAATAAAAATGCAAAAGATAATATTAGAAAAAAAAAAAATAAAATAAATCTAATAAAGAACAAAGCAAATGAAAAAGAAAAAAAAAAATATTATTTGTATATATATATGAGAGATGATGGATGACAAATATAGAGTTTGGTTTGTAAAAATATAGTCTACATTACGAGCACCAATACGGTGTATATATTTTGAACAACCCCCATGTATCGCATATACAGCAGCCTCCCCCATAATACATCCCCTTGGGTGCTGTATCGATCCATTCTGTTGGCTCCAACACTCACTGAATTTCCCCGTTTTCATACCACCCACCACCTACCCCCTCAATCTCTCTCTCTCTCTCTTTCATCTACCCCTTGTATAAACCCCGCACAAATCCACTTTCCATCAACTCAGTTCGCATTTTCCCCTTGTCTATATCATCTACCAACACCACTTGGTATCTCCCTTGGCAATCGACACACACAAAAAGCATCGTCCACAGTCGACGAGTCATCATGAGAGGCTGAAATAGTATATACAACTAGTCAGATTGAGACAAGAATATATGTATTACAAACAAAGAACGTAACAAGCTATAACAAAGAGTCTGGACATTTTTCGCATGGACCAACTTTCACCCATTTTATAAACAGGTTCATACAAAGAAGATGGTTTTTTATTTATTTTTTTTCATATACTTTATTTATCTCTTTTTATTACCCACATGTAGAATTACGTTTCAATAGTTTCACTAGTTATACTATTGACCTTGAGCCATGTAATTTAATATCTAATTTACGAGGTTTTAAAAGTGAGATAATTTGATACTTATCGTTTTTGATGAATCTCAATTACATATACTTTTTTTTTATTCAGGTGATAAATTTTATTATTAACAAAAAACTATATTAATATTTTTAAATTTTAAAATGATAATAAAATTTTTTTTTTTTAATTTATTAAATTACATTGTAATATAATTTACATCCAGGAAATTTAAATTATTTTTTTTATCCTTTTTTTTTTTGTTAATTAATTTTGTTTTAAATGGAATTAGTATTTTTTTTGTAATGAATTAATTATGATATATAATGATTTTTTTATTTATTAAAATTTAATTTAAAAAAAAAATTCTGTAGTTGTATTTATTTATTTAAATATATAAATTATTTTTTAAATAAAATTTTGTGTGATGATGAAAATCATTTGTAATTTTAGATTCGTTTTTTTTTTTGTATTATTATTCTGATTTCTGATGACGAGTGACAATTGAAATTTCCATTAAAATTTAAATTTACAAATAGAGTTAAATAGTTGTAAATGTAGTTTAATTGAAAACCGTATAAACAACTATCAACAAAATTTGAATTTCATGGTGTATCATTACCATTTTATTGATACATTTTCTATCATTATTTTCCAACAAAATGTTAACACACACATATATTGATTAAATATTCCATTTGTAAATATTCATGCTATCGTCATTTCACCTAAATATACTTTTCTTGAAATAAATTTATTTTTATTTGTTAAATAAATTTTATGATTATGAACTATACATGTGTAGAATTTAAGGTATTCTTGTCACGTCAGATAAGTGTGAAGGAATATATTCCTAGGTCACAAGATCAGTAAAAAAAAGAAATATATGTTTTATACTTTCATCACTCATGTCAGCGCTTTTATCAAGATTGTCATGTCAAAAAAAAAAATCATTTAATACCTATGTGATGATAAATAAATAATCTAAACATTACAGCAAGTCAACACATGAATTTTTTCTTTTCTTTTTTATTGTAAATTTTTAAAATGCACAAGATAAGAAAAAAAATATATATCTCAAGTATAAATTTTGTATTTACGTATTATATTTGTCTGGAAAAGAATTATTTATCATTTCTATTAATAAAAAAAAATAGAAAATGTACACATTTTTATGCAAAATTTGAATCAATGTAAACAAAAAATTGATATATCCGAGTAAACAATATATTATTTATAAAATAAAAATTATGAAAATATATTTCAAGCTCATTTATAAATTTTTAAATATATGTTCTTAATATTTTGAATGTAATGTATTTAACCTTTTTTTTTTTATAAGAACTTCTTCTAAAAAAAAAAAAGTTAAATACATTACATTCAAAATTTGCATATTCGTAATATACAATATTAAAATTTCAAAATTCAATTCCATAAAACTATTTTACTACCCAACTGTTCTTTGATCTAAAAATAATAAATTAATTTTTTTCCGCACCTCAACTCCATTGAATTAAATTTTCAGTCGTTTTTTTTTTCTCTTACATTACCGAATAAACAGAAAAAAATATCAAGTTGTATGTCAAATATTTATTTTTATATATTTAAATATAATTTATTTATTTATTTATTTTAAATATATTTTAATAAGCTTAAAAAAAAACGGTAACGATATTGGCTCCAAATACGGGGGAATTTACGGAGACATTTATACAGGTTACGGGGAAATTCGCGGTAAACATAGCCACCATTGTGTGTAGGACTGATTACATTGCATGTGAAACCCGTAAATGTCCCCGTATTTCCCGTAAATTTTTCCGTATCGGTGCCAATAACGATTTCAAAAAAAAAAATTTCACATCAAAGACCAGAATGATAAATTAAAGGGCTTGAAATTTATATTTTGTATTTAAGATAAATGATGATGGTCAAGTGTAACTGTTAACCAGAGTATTTGAACAATACAAAGCACAACACCATCAGCTATGTGAGACTGCATTTACACGTCAGCTGTGTATATACTGGTCAAATATTTCACACACATACATTTTGGTAAATGCATTCATTGAATTTCCGGATGTCAATGTACATATATATATATTATACCAGTAGAAACGTGACAAGGTGACGTAAACATTGACATACACCAAAGATCCTTGGACTGCAAGATTCATCATGTGAATTAAATATACTTTTGTACTTTAGTATGCTCAGTTCGTGATACATTGGCAAATTGTTGTTAAATTTCTTTCAAGTGTTTATTTGGCTTTTAAATTTATTAAACAACTCAAAATTTTACTTGTGTTTTAAACTACTTAATTATTGTGAATACCAGAACAAATTAATTGTTAATTTAATAATACGACAATTTTTAGAAAAAGCAAAAAAAAATGGAAAATACGAATTAAATTCGTAAGCAATAAATAATGCTTGAAACATGATGAAAATTTTTTTGAAAATAGTTGAAGCCTGTCTCTATTTACTTAAAAAATTTCAACAATATCTATCGATGCGTTTTCCTAGGAAAAATTTCATAAAAATGAAAAATAGAAAATACAATTTCATTGGAAAATAAATTTTTTTAAATTTCATTTATTGATTTAAAAATAATTTAATTTATTGTTGTTTAAATTTATTTATGTAAAATTTGTAAAGACTTTAAAAGATAAAGACAAAATATAAGTGAAAATTAATATTAAAAATATTGCTCAGAGCTATCTTGGCTTGGTTCAAGTTTTATCTGATAAATTGCATTTTCTGTTTACACGATAAACTCAAATTTTCTTCAGTATTATCAGCATGGAACATGGAAATTTGTCGAGTAAAATATGTTGAAGAAAATTTTAATATACTAGTTTATAAGAGTCTTAATAATTTTGTCATTGGCCCAAACAGATTAAACAAGTTGACAGTCAAAGTATATTTAAGAATATAAAAATACAAAAAATAAAATTAATCCAATAAATAGCACAATCTTGAGGAGCCATCAAGCTCATTATATCTTTGTCAGAATTTTCATTTTATTTTAGTCAAAAATTTTAATAATATACAAAAAATTAACTACAATAACGTATTTTTTTTTTTTTAGCTTAAATTATTAAATAGCTTTTTTTATATAATTAAGTTTTAAATTTATTTTTCAGTACAATGCAACAAAAAGTTTTTAAAAACTTATCAAACTTTTATAACAAGTGACATCTCGTTTGCAATGAAAAGTTTTAATTGAATAAAAATATTTACACAATTACCAAAATTATAATTATAATAATAAATACTTTTTCAAATTAAAATAAAATAAGAAACTACTTTAATTTTTTTTTTCAAAAGTCATCATGAATATAATTTTGCAAATTTATTGAACATGATATTTGTACGTATTATTTTCTCGTAAATTAATGACAGATTTATTGAATATCTTGGTGATTTTTTATTGTAAAAAAAAAATGAAATTAATTGATTTGTTTATTTAAAATAAAAGAGAGGAGATGTTGTAGGGCATCAGTGAGAAACATCAAGTTAAATGTATTGGATATATATATGATACACACTGGATTGTTTGTGTATTACTGAAGACCGGATGGATCTTGTTCCATGCTCTACTGATTTTAGCTAATTTCTCAGTGGTGAACACATATAAAACGACTTTAGTCTGATGTCACGGGTCAGAAGATACACGGAACGTGTGGCTTCTTCAGGGATTTTTTTGTAATCATCACCATCATGTTCACACGCTTTTTATATTTATATATATTTAACATTAATTTATAACTTTATGCTAATTTATATACATATATTATCATTTATCAGCGAATATTACAAATTTATTATAAGGGAAGTTATTCATCTTCGTTTTTGTCACATAAATAAATATTAAATTCATTTTTACGAGGCATTTTATCGGATATTTTAGTTACAGAATTAATCAAGGAAAATTTACCAGGAATAAAATAAAATAAAATATCCTGGTAGGTAATTTTCCAATAAAAAAAAAAAAAAAAAACACTTTCCTCTTCTTCCATAGATACGTAATACTAGAAGAATACTATTTTGAAATTTTACATTATGTTTATTTGCTATCACGACTCAATATCATAAATAAAAATTTTCCAGTTAAATAATCCAAAAATAAAGCAACCTGGTAAATAATTTTCCAATGAAAAAAAAAACAACATACTCTATCGTGTATTAGTATTAAAAATATATTTAAAATAAAAATTTATTATTATAAAAATTAAATAAGCATTGTTGATGAATAAAAATAAAAATATAATGACAATTTTGAATGTGTCGAAAATTATGACAACAGTATATACAAAATAATTAAATAAATATTAAATTTAAAAATTTATTTATTTTTTAAAATTTACTTTCATCATATATCTTGGATATATTTAAAATTAATTCATTCAAAAATAAATTAATTAGTCATTTAATTGTAATGACTGAATGTTGTTATTTTTTTTAAATTTAATTTTCAAATATTTATACGTTTTAAATATTGTACGAAATGTTTATTTTTATTTTATTTTATTTATTATTATTAATTTGTTTATATTTAAAAATAAAAAAAAAATAAAATACTGATATCGATGAAAGGAGAGAATATTATAATATGGAAATAATAGATAATATAATTCAATAAAAATCAAAAACTTTTTATTGAAGCTGACAAATTGAAATTAATTCAACTTTCAAGCAGTTTTATTGTTCATCAACACGGTGAATCTTTTTTTTTTTTCGTTGTTTTTTTTAGACATTGATGTAGGTCAATATAAATGACTTGCTTTTTTATATGAAAAAAAAAATTTGATTCAACGGAAGCAAGGTGAAATTTTGTTATTTTTATTTTTTATGTATTGTCAAGCACAATGATGAATCATGATAAAGTATAGAAATTATGTGTTGACCCGATGTTGATATCACAAAGTAGCAAGGTGATAAACAAAGAGACTTGTAATGAGCACAAATTAGCAAGCACATTATCCGATGAAAAGAGGCCGAATGTTTTGTCATTTTGTCGTTGAAATTAAACAATGAGAATTGTCAAGGAAGACAAAATTATTCAGAGAATTTCACAAGAATCCAATTTAGGAAGAGCAACTGGGCTTGAAAAATATGGTAAGTATTTTCATTATTATTATTATTTAAATCTTATTTTATATTTATTTTTTGTTTTTGTGTAAATTATGTCTCATAAACTTTCTCAACTTTTATATATAAGAATCTAGGTTATACTGTTAAAATTTTTTTTGCAAGCATTGTTTTAATTTTTTCAATTGAAAATCTCCATGGTGAAACAAGGGATGAAATTAAAAAAAAAAAAGATTTTTATTTTCATCTTTACGGTCAGTTGAAGACAATTAACAAAAATATAATGAAAAACATGAACAAAAGGTATTTCATCTATGTGAAATATGGAAAAATAATAAGTTTGCAACTTTTTTTTTTTTATTAATAATAAAATTTTTGTTGCTAGTTAGTACTATGTAAGACGAAAGAAAAAAAAAATGATGGAAAATTATGTCAAGAACATAATAGAATAAAAATAAGTTTAGTCTGTTACAGAAAAAATTGGATGGCGAGGCATTATTTGTAAGCAGAAGAGCAAATTAAGGTAAACTGTCGACGTTAGCTATCTTTTTTTATTTTTTTTTTTTTAGATATTCTGTTCAGGACAGTTTGTTATCGTAAATGAGGAAAATGATATTTTGGTTATTTGATGGTATTGATGAAAGAAAAGTTTGAGGCTTATTTCTTTTCTGGCGAAATTTATTTTTATCTTTTTTTCTGTTAAGGATCTAGTACGTGCTAATTTTAATAATTTTTATTTTATAAAAAAAAAATTATTGTGTGCTATAGAATAAAGGATCGAAAAAAAAAAAAAACTGCTGACTTTATTTCAAGTATTTAAAGTTACGAAAAAATCTTACTCTACTTTAATATGATTTTTTTTTTCTTTAAAATTCATTGATCGTTATTTCAATGTCAATTTTATTCATGAATGAAAAAAAGAAAAAATTAAATTGCAACTGAATAATAACCACGTATTTTAAAAAATGTTTTTTTATACTTTATATAAAAAATAAATTTCTTTTTTATGATACATTTTCTTGTTTTTTTTTTTTTATCTTTTAAATACATTTTTGCGATTCAATTTTGATAGTGACAAGTGTGAAATAAAAAAAAAAAAAAAGCTTTCAAGTAGGTCATACAAGGTTAAGCATTATTGTTCAAAGAAAAATAAACAAGATTGTAGAAAATCCAATTTTCACCTCACATCAACATTAAATAAAATGAGAAAAATACAAATGCTATATAAAAAATAAAAAAAACCAGAAAATAATAATTTTCCTTCATGAAAAATATAGTTATTTTAGTTCAACTCAAGTTATTATTTTTAATAATAAATTTTATATATATAAACTTGCATGAATTTCAAATTTTTCACAGCATCAAAAAGTTTTTATCATTTTTTTTTTGAACTCGTTTTTTGCGATCAGTGAGTTATTAAATTTTTACACTCACATGCAAATTCCGGGAAATAGGCAGCAAATTCATCTTTTTCCTCTGCTTTTTTCTATTTTTAAAAATAATATATTCAAAGTATTTTATCTATTACCACCAGTGAATATAAAATTCGTCTGAAACTTGGAGATTTTTCACCTAAAAAAAGTAAAGAAATACGTGATTTTAATTATTTTATTTTTCAATTTTATTTTCTACTTTAATAAAAAATAATAAATCACATTTATTTGACAGGTATTGTTAAAATTTGTCAGGTAAATAGAAATAAGTTTAAATAATTCCGAAAAAAAAAAAAAACCTTTCAGAATAAGCATTATATTTGATGACGAAAAAAAAATTAAAATATATTTTTTATTTGAACAAAATAATTGAAATGTATTTTTTATTTAAAAAAAAAATATGTCAACATTATTACATGATAGTAGAATTTTTAATAGCTCGTTCTATTTTATCAGTATAATATTGATAAACATGATAAACTTACTCATGAATACATATTGAAAATTCATTATCAAATTTTGTTAATTCATGCTCTGACCAGCTCATATGAACTGATCTGTATTCTGTAATATAAACATGTAATATTAAATAATAAATTCTCACACTCAGTGTATATAATTAATCAATTATTCAAAGCATATATGTCATTATTTGACAAAAAAGTTTGTAGAATTTGTAACGAGTTTGACTAATGAGTATATAAATGATAAAGTCACAAAAATAAATTTATCAATTACGTTTGAATTTTACATTAAGTATTATTGATATTATATTATTGAATCAACAATATATTATCAACTCAATTTATATCGAAATTAAATATTCGAAATTATAATTTATTGATTAATAAATTTTTCATTGGATAATGCAATTATTTTTTCATATTGAAAATATATCTCAATTAATTTGGGAAATGGAAAATTTTTTTTTTTT
Organism: Aphidius gifuensis; assembly: GCF_014905175.1. Classification (NCBI taxonomy): domain Eukaryota; kingdom Metazoa; phylum Arthropoda; class Insecta; order Hymenoptera; family Braconidae; genus Aphidius; species Aphidius gifuensis. The sequence continues at coordinate 2,242,115 of NC_057793.1, forward strand.
GTACAAATTGCTTTTATATATCACTCTACATTTTATAAGTTAAAAATTAAAAAAAAAAATAGTTGAATATTGTTATCAAGTATGTACTCGTGGACGAAAATATTTTATTATATTTTTTACTTTTTATTCATGCATGTTTATCTGGGAAAAAAAAAAACCAATGCATGATATTGGTGGATATTTTTTTATAACGACACATGTCAAAATAGCACAATTTCATGCCAACATGAAATACTTTTTGCATCAAACAACTGTCAATAAAATGGTCGATAAAATTCTTTAAAAAAATATTTATCAATATCTTTCAGAATATACAATTCTAAATGGAAATATAAAAAGCAATAAAAATTACAAATAAAAAATCAACAAGCTTCATACAAAAACAATGAAGAAAATAAAACTAAAAATTTCTAAAAAAATATTATTTATACATTTTTCAAAATAACATATAATAAATAAATAAAATTGTAAATGTACCTGTTAAATATTAAATATGATTAATTGAAAATGAAAGAAAAAAAAAATTAAGAAGCTAGTTAAAAATGTGTAAAATTGTTAATGAAAAAAACTTGAAGATTTTTGTACTAACATAAGAGACAAGAAAATAAATTTATGTACCATTTTTGCATACATATAAAATAGAAAATATATACCACGATGAAAATATATATGAAAAAAATTCAACATTGAATTAACGTGATGAAAAAAAAAAAAAAACAAAAATTTGCCTGGAGGATAATCTCTGGTAATAACCTTCAAAAGCCTCTCGCTCTAGTGAGTAAAATATAAATATATATCATTATTATTATGAAGTTCCCAAGTAGCCGAGATAATTTTTACAAAAAAAAATAAAAAAATATTTCAAAGAGCAGATGTACCAAAAGAACAGATAAAAAATATTAAATGAAATGTTGAAAAATAATTATAGATTAAAATTTAATTACACAAATGTATAATCTGTTTAAATTGAAATTACTAAAAAATGAAATAATTAATTTTTAAATTTCTAATTCCATTATGTTGCTTAAAAATTGCTTAGAAAAATTAATATTTTTTTGTTCAAATTATTTACAATTGTATTAGCTAGAAAAAGGCTGTATTTTTTTTTTTTTTTTTTTTTTTCTTGGTGAATAAATTGGTTGGATACCTTTTATTGGGTCGTTGAAAAATTTAATATTTTCTTTGGATTATAATATGAAAATATTTACAGTTGTTTTATGCATATTGTCTTGTTATTAATCGGCTATCACGAGAGTATACTGAGAACAACAACAACTGGGGCCTCCTGGGTATATCAGAGTAAAAAAATTAAAAACCTAATAGAAAGTTTGTATGGATTTTGTTTTTTTTTTTATTTTTTTTTAGATATTTACAAACATACAATCTGATTTACAATTTTTTTTTTGCACGACAAAGTTTAACAATTTTTTAGTTTATCTATTTTTTTATTTCAAACTATTTACGTTTGTTTTTATAACACAATAGATCGTGATCCTAAATCGAGTGAAAGAATACATAGCTTTGATGGAAAAAATAAAAAATTTTGATTGAATGTTGGAAACTTGTCACGCTATTTTAAAATCCATCACTCAATTTTTTTTCGTAAAAGCTTAAACCTGAATTTATATAAAAATAATAAAAATATTTTTTGCATTTATTTTTCACTTTTATTCAATATAACACGAAGGATTAATTTTTTTTTTTTAATAACATGAAATTTATTTGTAAAAATGAAATATTATTATTAACTTTAAATGAATTTAAAAAAATATTTTTTTTTTCAATTAAAAAAATGGGTTAACTAGTTAGCAAGTTTAATTTTTTTTTTTTAAATATATCTAAATGGCTAACATGTATCATCAATCATTTCAACACAAAATAAAATCACCAACTTTCTTTCATCAAAATTTAACGTTGACATGTATACTGAAGATAAATGTTCACTATTTTGTGACATTAATTATACGTTGCTTTGTAAATTGACGTTAATAGTTACAAATAATAATACTTAAAATTTTATATATATAAATTAATGAATGTAAAGTTCAAAATAAACATAGATTATTTAATTTTACAACATAAAAAAATCAAAATTCCAGTATATAATTTTTTAAAAATACTTTTTGTCGAAATAGCAACGATTTTTTAATGAAAATTTATAAACACTTTGTATAAAATAAAATATAAAAATATAGTTTAAATAATTTTATTGATAAAATCAACATTGACATATGGATTTTTAAAAGTAGCTGTTGATTTATAAAATACTTTATTAACTAAAATTTTTATAACTTGAATTTTATTTATTAAATTTTTTATCTAAACTTTTTTCAAGTTTTTGTACTAATGCCAACAATACACTTTTTGTTTTTTTTTTATTTCTTTTTCTTTCAGGATAAAACCACTTTGCCCAACGGATTTTCCACATTGAATTATTCAGTCAATTGATTTTATTTGAGCAACTCAAAACCATCTTGACAATAAACTTTCCAAGTGGCAAAACTTTATTACTTATATTACAATTATTTTAAATATTAATAAAACTCCATTATAAATCTACCCTATATATTTATTTTATTATTTAAACAAAGTATATATAATAATAAACACTAAAATTAAATTTTAACTCATAAAAAATTATTGCGATTATTTAAATTTTTTTCAAATAATAATTGTAAATATTAATATTTAAATTTTATTACAATTTTATTATATTTTTAAGTATTAATATAATTATAAAATATAGCTTTTAAATTGACCACATGTGTTGGTATAAAAAATAAATATATATTTAGAAATAGTACTTTATTTTATTGCATTATTATTGTATATAATTTTTTAATCTGTAATATGATCGCTCCATTGGAGTAGCGCGCATCGTTGAACGAGTATAGTGCTATGTTATTCAACAACTCTGGACTCTGGAGGGTGTTGGTCATACACAAGTACATAATAAATAATAACACGTATATTATTTTGACATACATATAACAATGTCCAAGCATGCAAAAGAGATTTTTCTTTGGCTGGTCAAGACAACCTGTACGAAATATTTTGTCCAGTTAAATAAATTGATGAATCATTAACGAAAAATTTTGATTTTTACAATATTTAATTACAAAAAAATTGAATGATTAATTTATTTTTATTGTTTTTTAAATTATCATGATTTTTTGCTGATGATAATCGTAAAATAAAATGTGAATTTTAAATATTTTTATCAATAGTAATTTTTTTTTTTTTTTGATTACGACTTTTGATGTGGCAAATTGAATCGTCTTGTGTCACACTAATCACCTGTGATGATAGTGCAGTTATAGCAAATAATATACACTTGCATAGAGAAAGTACTGACCTAAAGAAAAATTTTATTTTTATATTAACTACATATATAGTAAAATTACAAACTTGCAATCTTGTCGTAATACTTTTTGCAAATTGTGCAACTCAGAGAAGAGATCTAATTTTTATTTATTTTTTATGATTGTTAATTCAGTTGGAATAAGTATATTCATACTGATTTCAATTTTCAATCAACATATTTCTGTTTATTTTTTCAATAGAGCTTTAATGATCTAAAGAATTTAATAAATTTTATTTATTTATTTAATTTTGTAATTTAAAATTTGAAATAACATTTTGTTTTTGAAATAATAAAGAGAATTTAATTATTTAATGGATTAATTTATTTTTTTACAATTTTTTGAAATAAAAATAATTTAAGCTTACATTATAAAATTGAATTTTCTAGGATTTTTTATTGCTGAGTTTTTTTATGAAATAAATCAACAGTATATTTTGTTAAATTAAAATGTTTTGTTTTCACACTGAAACATTCATTGTAATCAATTTTTAACATCTGAAACTTTAATTATACTAATGTAAAATTGCTTTTTTGTTATTTCATACTATTCTTATCTCAAAACTGACAATAAAAAATAAATAAAAAATTAACAATTTTATTATTTCAAACAAAAAATATAAAAACAATTAAATTCAAAGAAATTTTACATTTTATTTAAATTAAAATTCACTTTTAATTTGACTTTAAATAACTGAAAAAAAATAAAAAATCTATTGAATTTTAAATTACAATAATTAAATCGAGAAATGACAAAGGCAAGAGAAAAAAGAAAAAAAATAAAAATAAAACTTATCAGATATTATTCAAACGAGAGATCGTGACCACATGGGGACAATGAACTTTAATCAAGGATCAGGGATATATTCATTATTCAGAAGTTCAAAAGTATTTATTTCATCTACAGATAAAAATAATCGTTACAATAAATCGTGACAATTTGTCTTAATAATTTATCAGTAAATTACAAGACCTATTTAACAAATGTACTTTTGACAAACCATAAATTTTAATTTTTATATTTCCAATTAAAAAAATTATTTATTATTATTTATAACAATACCAAATAACTATTATTTATTTATATTTATTTGAATTTCATCTATCTTTTTATAACGAGTACTTTCATTAGCTCCAGTAAAAAATAAAATTCTTCTCAGCTGCAGCTCATGAGGCTAAAAATTAGTCTTCTCTTTTTTAATATTAAAAATATTTTTTGAAAGAAAAAAGTCATATACATTTTATCAATTAATTATTAATCTATTATTACATAAGCTAGACACTATGATAAATATTTTAATCTTCTACAAACTTCCCTCTACAAAAATAGAAAACCGATTAAACTGGATCAATGAAAATAGCTGAGACTCATCATTGCATGCAATTTATATTTTATTTTTTAACGCTGTAGAGTTGTGTATGTATAAAAGATGACCAGGTTAAAATAAAAGAGGACATTGCATGAAAAAAATGTTTGGAATTCTCGTTACTCGAAGCGGAACATTGCGAGAATTATGTAATCGTGGAGTGAGTGTAGAGCAAGTAGATAATACATATATCGTTATAAAAAAATATATGATACCAAAAGCCAGATGAGGAAAGCCCAGCTAAAGATTCCACATAATATAATCATCTTGCACACTCGTATGTGTTCTCATTTTTTTTTTTTATTATTGTTATTATTTTTTATGTGATATCGGTCTCGTGACACGAATATCACATACGACTAGACGACCACATATTATTTATCAAATATATATGTACAATTTTACAATCAATTAAATATAAAATATTATATGTAATTGCATGATAAATTATTACAAAAAATAATGGAAAAAAAATGAACAAACTTGAACACAAATAAAATATTGAATTACAAATTGTAAAAAAATAAGAAAAAATAAAAAATTGTTTATGATGTAGGCAGAAAGTAAAAGATACCAAGTTGATTTTAAAGCTGACGCTATGGTTATCGTATACAATCTCTTGCGATAATTGGTAAATGGCTATATGGGAATGGAGAAAGAACGATGAGAAGAGCATTGAACTGAGAAACCATATTTTCCATCCAATATCTATGAAGTCATGGATAGAGGTCAATGCTCGTTATTTACAACTACTACATTTGAAACTTTTACTATGGGTATATTACATATATGTATTTAATTTTAATGGACAAAATTGTTGTTGTTGTTATACACAAAATATATATATTATATACAAAACTTTTCATACTGGTCCTTGATTAGTTTATTAAAAAGGCGACATCATGTTAGGATGTTCTAAAACAAAATTCACATGGATAATTTTGTGGAAAGTCAAATGAAGTTGGATACATTTAATGATTTTGATAGGACAAATTTGTTTATGATAAGGCATTTTACTGGTGTTTGTAATTAGTCCTTATAATATATTTTAAAAGTTGATAATTGCTACTGGCAACTTATTTTATTATTAACAATTAACTAATATATATTTTGAGCTTAACAAATATATTTTTAAAATTTTTGTAACGAATAATTTGACTATTCGTCGAATCGACTGTATGTTTTTAATTTTTCGAATTGAAATTTTTTTTTTTTTTTTTTATTTTATCATAATGTGTCGGAATTAATAACTTCTCTTTTTTAAAACTAGCTACTATTGATTATAGTAATTTTTTTTTAATAGTAGTTTCATAAATTTTTTTTTTTAAAATAATCAAAAAAAAAAAAAAAAAATTTTTCAAAATAATAATAAACTCCTAGCCAAGTAAATATAACAATTTTAAATAATTGTATTTTGTTAATTTATATTTAATAGTTTAAATAAATACCACCATGTTGACCTAGATGATGATGATGATAACTTGAACACTTGTCAATCAAATCCATTAAATTTTCTACATAGCATTTGAATTAACATACTGTCAGAAGAATAATCCTCAAAATATTACAGCATAAACTGAAGGCTTATATCTATTTTGATAGTCCAGTAGACTAAAGTTTCGTTAAAAGCTCGGCAGCTATTTGTTGGTGAATCAATTCAATTCGTATCACGTACATCAAGAGCTGTCTTTATGAATAGCAGTGCCAAGTAGATACAGAATTTTGAAATATAATAGGAATAGCAACATCATTGAAAGTTCAAATGGATGTTAAACTGTTTAACTAAAGATGCATTTTGCAAAACAAGAGGGCGCTTTTGGTATAAAGCTACTGAGATATTTTGTGTATATACACTTGTTCTCTCCAATCTCTTTGTCAAGATGGGCACACTTTATGGTCTAATGCATTTGGTAGTAAAATCGATAAGAGATTATCAAATAAGGTTTCTATGTGTATATACTATGTGTGTATAATATGTATTTACAAAACCACATGGTACACAGAATAACCACCCTATATATACACTTGCCACTCAAACTATATCCAACTCTCTTGAGGCCATGAGAACTGCTAGATTCTTGTCTTGGATTAGAAAATTCACTATCGTAAATTTGTAACAAGCTACTCAATATATATTGAACATTAATTTATTAGTAAAACTTGTTGAAATATCATGATTAACATTAATTTATTTATCAACTTGAAAAGTTCATCTTGGTTGTTGAATAAACAAGGTGATTAACAAACCGCGTTAGTTTTAATAAAAAAAAAATGGATATTAATTATAATGTATTTGAAATACATTTGGAAATGATTATATTGTATTAAGCTTCAAAAATAAATTACACTTTCATTTAAAAATATATATTTATTAAATTATCAATAATCATTTTGATATATTTTTTTTTTCTACTTGAAAATATTTAAATTAAAAAAATTTTAATTTATTATTTAAGAAATTTATTATTGAAGAAAATAAAATTATATTCAAGAGTCTTTGTTGATATAAAAAAAAAGAAAAGTATTTTTTAAAAATAAAGAAAAATGTACAAATTGTTTTGTCTGTAAACTTTTTATCAATTCTTGAAGTTGTCATGAAAATTATCCAAGTTATACAAACTAAAAAGTATATGTACTTTCTTTTTTTTTTTTCTTATTTTCATGTTTTTATTTTTATTTATTTAGAAGTATATAAATATATATTTCATTTCTACTAAATACTGTTGAAATTTGTCAACAATTTGTCAACTTGCAACTCTTGCTATAAATTATTTTCTTAATATCAAAATTTACGATGTTAAATTAAATTCCATTTGACGAGTGGATGTACATAAAAGTTGAAATTAAATTATAAAAATCGTGCATTTGTGTAAATCATAAATTTATATATTTCATAAGCTAAAAAAATAACAACAATGTAAATTTGATTTGTAAATAGTCTATTGTTTAAAAATGTTTAAATTTCAATTTTTAACATTATTTTTCATTTATTTTCCAAGTTTAAATACATTTCGCTTGCAATAAAATAATAGTACAAATAATTATCCATTAAAACACATCAGTAAATGAGAAATGCAATGTTAGCAAATAAAATTTTAAGTTATATCATCAAAAAACTATTCTCACAATAGTATGTATTTTACGTATATTTCAGTTGTTGAACAATTAAACAATTAAATATTTAATAATGTTAACCTAAAATATTAACTACAAAATACTAACTACAAAATTTACCTTGGAATATTTAACACAAACACTTTTTTACATTTTTTATTTATTTTTATATTTTTTTATCAATTACCTCTGCTATTTCATAAACATTCTCATATATGGCGTTTAGTTGTGAGTTATGTGTGTTCTATAAATGGTTTTGTATACCTAATATATCGATAATGCATTAGTCTCAACAAGTTGATATACACCTAATCACCTTGTTCTATAAATAATTTTTTTTTTTTTTAATATATTAAATTTATTTCTACTATTATAAATGTAACAAGGTAAATAATTTTATTTAATTAATTCCACTTATTTTGATAATAATATTTAAATAATTATAAATGCAAAAAATTAAATTAAAACAAGGGAAAATTAATTCTCATTAAGAATAGAAAAGAAAAGAAAAAAAAAAAAAAAAAAACACTTGCAGAATAATTTTCATGAAAAGTAACAGTATCACCTTGAATAATTTTGTTTATTTTAAATTTATAACATGTCAGGTAGTTTTATAAATCTCTGTTTTTATAAATGTAAAATAAAATTGAAAAAAAATATATATGTGGTGCATCAGAGGCATCATTCAACGTTTTCATAGATCACAGGCTGAAGTGTTACACACAAGTTACTTACACTTGCCTTGACTTGAAAATGAACATGTGTGTAATATATAAAAATAATAATAATAAATATAAATGCGTGTGTATAAGTACCAGGGGCTCGATTCCAGACTCTGGGCCAGGGTCAACCACTTGTAGAATATCCGAGACTCTGCACTGCTCTGCACCAGTTGATAATATATGTACAAAATACTTGAGTACCTGGGGCAATACGTCAATGTGCTCAATATACATGTCTATATATATTATATATATTTGCAAGTTGAAATTCATATAAATATATATTTATTTGAATAAACAATTCATATATACAAAATATATTTCATATGCAAAATAATTTACTGTGTTTGTTGATGTATAATACTGTTTTTCTTCTGCTTCTTCTTCTTCTTTTTCTTCTTCATGATTAATATGATATATATTTTAAAATATAATATATTTTTTTCATTTGTGTGTAAAGCAGTCAGACATAAACTCAACTGCGGTTAAAACTTTTGTAATTGTTCGAATGGTTAATGTATGAGCAAAGTTGGTAGACCACTGGGTAAAATAGCTAGAACACTATATATTTTATAAAACTAAAAAAAAAAAATAACAAGAAATTTTATATTTATTACTTTTCTTTTATAATAATTTTGAATTTTTTATAAACAAATATATATTTTTTCTTTTTTAAATATCTTTTGTTTTATTTTGATTGTGTGTGTTTTTTTTTTTAAATATATTTTTGTAGGTTTTAAATGAAAAAAGCAATTGACAAATAAAATTTTATTGAGGATAAAAAAATAAATTGAATTTTTTTTTTTTTTTGTTTTTCAAAGTTTTCATTTTCTTTTCAATAATTTTATTTTTTCTTTAGACTTTTTTTTTATGAACTGAAGTTTTCTAAAATATTTCAAAAGTTTTTTTGATTATTTTTTCCATTAATATTCAAAAAATTTATTGAAATTCTAATTTTTTTTTATTATTAAATTTTCAAATTTATGATTTTCTTTTTTTAAAAATTACAGACTAAAAAATTTAAAAAAAAAAAAATTTCATTGTTACGTAAACGAGCTTATTAATGTAAAATAACTCTAAAAATTTTTTCATAATAATCATTAAAATGAGACATTAAAAACCTCAACGAGCTTAAATATAAAAAAAAAAAAAACAAATATAATTTTTAATATCTCTAAATAATAAAACTGAAAATTTAAAAAAAAAATTTTTTTATTACAAACAATAAGTAATAAAATTATTTATTATTACATTATAAAAAATAAATATTTCCATTACATATTTTAATATATAAATAAAATTTATCACACGTGTGTACTAATCAATTTCAATAAAATTTTTATTATTCGTTAATTAATTATAACTAAATATGTCATCCACAACAATTGATTGATATAAGTAACGAACAACTTAGGTATATCATGACCCAGATTAATACACAAAAGCCATTGTCATATCGAACAATAATTATTTGTTAATTTATTTGAAATAATCAACTCAATTATGTATACAAATTTCAAAGTCTTTGTTAATTATTATACAATAAAGGTAGCTATAAGAAGCTGAGAAAAAAAATAATAATAAAGACGCATATTAAATTGCTTATACATGTTGAACAATAGGCCCTTTAAACTACCTCATTCGTTTTTTACAATTTTTTTTTTTTTTTACTATTTGTCATCGAGTGCGTCAGACTGGAAATTCCCTGAGTTATTCGTGGGAATATTTATTTTCAAGTGCTTAATTTAACCTTGTAATTATTAAATAATCAATAAAATGAAAATAAAAAAAAAAAAAGCAAATAACATCTCAACGTAATAAGAAAATAAATAAAAAATAATAAAAGTTTGATTAGATTTTTATTAAATTATGTTGGTATGTTTATATGTAGCTGGTTTGTTCAGTACTTTGAGTAACAAGCATGAAAACATTAATTTTTTTCACCGAGTTATAAATTTATAGATTAGGTATATATATTGAACATTATATAATGTAAGATGATCGTTTGGTACTGTGCAAATAAAATTATTCAAGATGGAAAAATGCTGTTACTGGTGGTAATTTTTTATTATGTCGTTGATACTTAAAGGTGGTGATAATTACTGGGTTGTTAAATTGATTGTGAATTATTAATTTAACTGTGATAATGTGGTGAATTTAAAAAATTTCATAGTTGATTTTAATAGTCATAAATAAAAGATGAAAATTTCAAAATATAATTTTTTTTAAAATATAAAATTATATTTTTATTTATAATTTAAATAATTTAATATTTATTATTTTATATAATAATTTGTTTATATAAATTGGAAATTATTAATTAAAAAAAAAATAAAAGCAACAAGATTTAAATATTATTAAACAATTTTTAAATTTATTTAAAAAAATAAAAATAACAAGTTAATTTAACTTTTTTTTTTTTGCATTTTAAAATTTACGAGACTAAATGCAATTACTTAATGAATCATTTAAATTTAAGTTGAATTTTTTTTCAAATTAATAATAAAGTATAATTTTTTTCATTCTAGTTCATCGAGTGAGCTGATGGTTAACTCGGCAAGAGTCCTGCCTACAGTGCTTGTTGTCTCGAGTTCAAAACTAAATTTAGATTTAAGGAATTAATTTAACATATTTATATATTACTACTAATATTTAACATATTTATATATACTTTTTCGGAATGGCGTTTTGGGCAAATATAATCTAGCATAGAGCATGTGAACTACGCACTTGGTCTATGCCAGAAAATATCTGCCTCAAACACCGGATACACACAAAAAAAAACGTATTTGTAAACAGATCACAGATTCGTTTTTTTTTTTTCTTCTTTCACATCATGGATCACAATTAAAAAATCATTCAATCGATTATGTATATTTATCAATCAATATCCATTTATTGATAAATACTTCTTGATTGACTATTTAAATTATAAACTTAAATAAAGTTATAATTTTTATTTTTAAAATTATAATTTTCAAATTATGATTCTATTATACTTTATTCAAGTATTTAACTAAATTAAATTATTTGAATTTCAAAACATACATACCTAGATGAGATGATAGTTTTTAAATTAAATTTATGGAGACAATGAGTTGGCACCTATGGAAAGCGATAGGATCAATGAGGGATCGATCAATCAGTAATTTCGATACTCGAACATCCTATTTTTTTTTATTTTTTTATGTATATATATTCTCCATTTGAATAATCGTCAATATATGACTCTATAGGTTTTCCTATATTTAAAAAAGAAGAAAAAAAAATGACCATCGCTTATTCAAGGGTCTTTTATACATACACATATACATAAAGACCTTTTGCCTCTGATGCCACTGGTGCACATTTATATTCTTCCAACATCTTTTACCCACATTAGCCACGCCATTCTTCCAACTTCATTTATCTTTTAAATAAAAAAAAATTTCTTCAGGTATAAAATATATAAATAATCAGATTTTCATTAGTTTCAATTTCGAAAAAATAAAAAACTCACACAATTCTATATAACGCAGATTTATATATTTTAAACTTGCAATTTTTTTATTTAAATTTTTTTGAAATTATCCAAAAAGCACAGTATTTTAATTTTAAATTTGTATTTTTTTTTTTGTTTCTTAAGACTTGTTAAAATAAAAATTTTTAAATATAATTAATTTGATATTTGAAATATTGAAATAAGTATACAGCTCTCTGTATTTTAATGATCCTTAAAAAAACTTGGCCATAAGCAGAAAAAAAAAAAAAAACACAAGTACGTACTTTATGTAAAGTTTTTTTTATTTTAACTTGAAATACTTTTATATTTAAATGTGTATGAAAAGGTGTTGAAAATTTTCAAATACCATCCAATCAAACTTCACATAGGTTAATCTTTTTTTTTTTTCTTTTTTTTATACCCTATTTTAGACACGTCTATTTCTCTCAACTTTGAAATCCCTGAAAAGCACAAGAAACGATTTCATTTCATGACCTTTTCCTTATAAGCTCAGTAATCCTCTTCTTTTCTCAATGCTTACTGACGTTATACACTGTTAACATTGTCTGTGTTTGTATACTACCTATATACACAAAACTAACACCCCATTTTCAGCCATTTATCTTCATCTTGTAGCCAAAAATCTCTCGTCCTTCTTTACTAAATAGAGCAACCAATTCATACCGCAAAATCTTTAGTATACCGCAAAATGAGACAAACTAAAATGTGTCTTACACTTTGAAATAATTCACTGGCTTTTTGACTTTTCTTTAAAAGCTTGATATAGTTTTTAAGTTATAGATTGAAGAATAATATAAGAAAATAAATAAATAAATAAACAAAATAGAAAAAAAAAATTGAATGGGGAATTTGCTTTGAAGAGAAAAAGAGACAGACTTTTATTTCCCCTGGGGTGAAGGGTGATGCTTGTGACATACTGATGCGTAATCTTCAGAATTGCCAATATGAAACATCAACGACATATGATCTTTCAAAATCATTTGTTCCAAAAATAGTAGACGCAGTATGTCGGCAAATGAAGGATCACCATCATCCACAGCACAACAATAACTGAATCACCAAACAGCGTCAAATTATTCTTCTCCTATATATTCCAAAGTCACAAAAAAAAAAAAAAAGACGTTGGATTACAATATAATATTAGATCTATTCAGAATTCAAAAATTGATGGAAATAAAAATAGCGATTAATCATGATTATTTTGTTGATTTTTGGATAAAAAAAAATTAGATTAAATATAAAATAATTCTCCTAACTTGGAATTCAGTAAATTGACAAAAAAAATATATGTGTGATTTAATCTCATCTCTCATCTAACACTCAACATTATTACATTCAACAAATATTTTTCCAAATAGAAAAAAAAAACAAAATCCAATAAAAACCAATAGCAACACTATTACCATGTATTTAAATGTTGAGATTTCAATCTTGCTTTGATAGAAGAAAATTATTTTGATTTTCTGAGATATAAACATGTCCCATCTTCATCATGTTGATGAAATAAGATTCTAGGTGGTTTGCTTCACATTGTGTTGCATTGAAACGGCATCTAGGTCTACGAAAGAATAAAAAAATAAAAAAGAAGAAGATGAAGAAGAAGAAGAAGAAAAAGACTACAATATTCTAAAGTGAAAAAAGAAAATAAATATAAAAAAAAAAGAGGAGTATATACTATATCCACGATGAAAGAGGGAAACGTGAGTTTCGAGGCGAGTTGCATTTTATTTTTTTTTTCAATGTGTAGACTTGATCGCAGAAAACCAGTTTCCCCAATGTTTTTCTGTCTTTTATTCTAGCCTTTGATAATCGATTGTGTTTCACTCACTCTCATATTACCTCACTAATAGCGTATATATATAAATATCCAGGTAAACAGCATCAATAGGGTAAGAGTCCCCATTCCAAGTTGAATCCGGATCCTTGTGAGTTGTGTGTGATCACTGATCACTCCTCAGGGATTCCCATGCAGCAAAAAATTCAACGTGCGGCTTCACTCTAAACACACACACACATGTGAAAATATATTCCACATCTAACGGTCTCTATTGTGTGTGGAGAATTTTGTGCTGCTTGATGTTGCCCTTCATTGGATCATCAGGGTCCCCATTAGACCCAATATTATCCTCACGAATATATACATGTGAATTTGGATAGAATATACTACAGGCATTTGCAATCTCTCACGTTTCCACTTTGTCTCTTGAATTCAACTCAATAACGCGACATACTCACGTACAGGTGATCCTGAATCAGTGTGTTGTCACACGGTTCGCTAAGCTTTGATCACTTTCGATTTTATGGCTGACTGGTGGTACCGTTTGTTTTGTCATTCTATTATGTACTTTATGACTTTTTTTAAAATTATTTTTATGATTGCATACATGTCACGAAAAAAATATATTTTAAATTTTTTTAATTTTCATATTTTACTAAGGATTTAATTTAAATTTTATTTTTTTTTGCTTTTTAAAATTTACGAGAGTAAATGCAATTACTTACTGAATAATTTAAATTTAGGTTGAAATTTTTTTCAAATTAATAATAAAGTATAATTTTTTTTATTCTATAGTTCATCGAGTGAGATGATGGTTAACTCGGCAAGAGCCCTGCCTACAGTGCTTGTGGTCTCAAGTTCGAATACTACACGTATCGACGCAACAAACCGATGAGTCGTCAATTATGACGTTTCATTGACAGATCGATTTAATTGTCTTCTGTCGTTTAGGGCAAATATAATCTAGCATAGAGCATGTGAACTACGCACTTGGTCTATGCCAGAAAATATCTGCCTTAAACACCAGATACACATATAATATTATTAAACGGATCACAAATTGAAATATAGATCACAAATTCGTTTTTTTTTTTTCTTCTTTTACATCACGGATAACAATTAAACAATCACTAAATAGATTATATTTATCAATAAATGTATATTGATTGATAAATATATCTTGATCAATTATTGAATATGTATCACGTATATGTTTCTAAATCGATAGTTTAGCTAAAACTGACATCAAACTTTTAAACTTTTTACCATTTACTCGTTACCATGCAAAAAAAAAAAAAAAAAACACAAATAAAATCATCTTTCCCTCCCAGATTTTCAATGACAATTGCTCTTTTTATAATAGGAGGAGAATTTTTGTCAATTAATTATATTTTCTTTGATTCTAAAAAATTAATGACTTTTAAAAAAATATATAAAATTTTAGGGCAAGTTAATATGCAGTCTTAAGAAGTTTTTAAAATTATTTTTAAATTAGTTTTTTTTTTTTTTTTCTTTTCTATTGTTGATGTATAAAGGTTGAAAAGGTAAAAAAAAAAAAAAAAAAAAAATGAAAATTCATCAACGATGATTTTTTATTTTATTCTTTATCTTTTTTGAGATATTAAAGGTATAAAGGGAATCGTGTCTCATGCCGTGTTAAGGAAAAAGGAGGGAAAAAAATAAAATAAAATAAAATAAAATGTTCCCCCAAATTATATTCAAAGAGGCATTGGGTGTGTATAGAGCAGCAAAATGTGCTTAGAGTACAAAAATGACTAGTGAAAAATGCGATCTCACGATCATGATAAATGGTCCCCGGGAGCGAAGCTGTGGAGTTTTGAGTTCATGATGCAAGGCACACCTGGGTTATATATATTTTATTAAATCTATAAATATAATATCTTTTAAAAATTTTGATTTCTTAGCTATTTTCAAAGAGGGTAGAGTCACATATCGACTAAATTCATCGATTGATAATATCGTGGAAAACATCCCTCAATATTCCACTAAAAATCACAACCGTTTTTTTTAAAATCAATTTTATTTTTTTTAATCTTATCATGATTTTTCTATATTATCAAACAAATAACATTAATAATTTTATTTACACAAATTATTAGATTCCAATGATGAAAATTTTATCAATGAAAGGGAAATTTATTCAAAATAAAACATCAATTTTTTCAATGAACAGAATTTTATAGTGACTTTATCACTGTAATGAGTTAAATGACTTTAAATGGAACATTGATATTTTATTTATAAAATTCGTATAAACTTTTTTTAAACCAAATTAAATTACGTAAAATTTTTTTGCATGCAAATTTCTCGCTGCATTGTTTTTAAACGCAATTCCAGTAAAAAAATTATCATAAATTCACCGGTAGATGGCAATCTCAACACAGACACGATGGCACGTTTTTTAAAAAACAAAAAAAATCTTCCAAACTGATTTCAGCTTATGGTAGACAAAAATTGTTTTTATGTATTTTTTTTTTTCTCAACCAGAACAGTACATAAAAAAAATGAAAAATAAATTCAAAGAAACTACGCACGAGTTTTTCAAGCAAGCAGAGAAGTTACGATGTAGTCTAAAAATGAAAATAAAGATGATGAAAAAAATAAAAATATAAAAAAACACAACTAAAGTTTCGCGGTAGAGGAAAAATGAGGGATTCTTTGGAGTGGTATAAAGTAAGGAGGACCGGTCAAAGCTTTGTGTTCATGACCATGCTAAAGAAAGAGCCTAACCATTGGTTGATCTTGTGTTTTTTTTGTATAAATATGTGTGTGTTGTATTTGTTTGTATATATATTTGTTGTGTATATCCGCACGAGCTGGTCCATTCTCGTGGAATGTAGATGGCTGAAGTGCAATGGTGCGCGGGATACTGTGGCAGGTCGAGGAGCGAGTCGGTGGAGATGCATCGTTTCGTCTGGAAGATAAAAAACCATTAAAAAAAAATAAATAAATACAAAAAACTAATAATAAAAAAAAAAAAAAAAAAAAAACGGATGAGAGTATAAAAAATAAAAAAAATAGCAAAGAGATTGGTGGGTAGAAATAAGAAAGAGAATAACCCAAAGAATACGTGGAAGAGGTCTTGAGAATAAAGCAAATCAGCCAGGGTTCTTGTCTTGCTCACTGTGTTTGTGATACTGGTCTCTCTTTGGTCTTCTTGTCTTGTGAACGAGAGAAGTCGAAAGATGCAATGGATAAAAAAATTTAAAAAAAAAAAAAATAAATTAAAGGGGAAATAAAGACTCGGAAGGTTAAAGGCGCATATGAAGATGGTTGCTTGTGCCAAATGAGAAAAAATAAAAATATATAATAAAAAATAAAATAGAAGGAATGAAGTCTATAGAGGAAATAATGTAGTTACTTTTTTTTATTTTTATTATTACAATTTTTACCTCTCTTTAATTTTCTATCTTGTATTTTTTTTTTTTTTTTTTTATTATGGAGTATATAGCTGGGTTGTGGGTTGGATGTTAAAGATGAACACAAAACGAAGGTATATAACAAGAGGAAATCGTACAGGCCACCAACAAGCCCCGGACATGTATGAGCACTTCTACGAAGTCTGGACGAACCTATCATACGACCTCGAGTTTGACTATCCTCTTTCAATGTCCGCCTTCGTTTTTTGCCTCGATATATCCTTGTTTCCTTGTTCTTGTTGGATCCTGGTGAACACCCAGATTTGGACTATATTCTAAAAAAATTATTACCTTATTGAATAGCCCGTATTTTTGATGACCCAGAAACACAAATACGCACACGCAGTTACGAAATATATAATTTAATTTAATACTATAATGTTTTGTGTATTTATTTTTCTATTAATTTACAATTATGGGGAGGGTTTTTTTTGTTTTTTTTTTTTTCCTTCTTTTTAGTTTTGTAAATTATATTTAAATTTGTTGTTTTATGCTTCACAAGTTGTCACGCGATATTATAACAATAATATATTGTACAATTGGTTTATGGTACTGTGCAACCAACATGTGAATTTAAATGTCGTGTGTTATGGTAAGCTTCAGCAAAGCATTGTATAAACAAACAGATAACAATCGAAAATATATTTTTATTTATTATTCATTTGTATGTATATTTTTTTTTTTTTTTTTTTGAGATAAAAAAAATAACTACAAGCATCTATCGATTTTTCTACTCAAGTATGTATATTTATTTTCGCAACCATGAATATTGCAATTTAGAATATATATAAATTTTATGAGTCTTTGAATTGATGGCAGGGTAAAAAGTAGTTATACTGACCACGGAGTTTATAGTGTTGTTCTGGCTTCAATGTTTATGCTTTGAAAAGAGAAAAAATAAAAAAAAAAAAAAACGGTTTTATGATCAGGTAATTTGTAAGTCTCGGGTGAGAAAATTTCATATATTTTCATAACACAAAATTCTTAGTAATGATTTCATATATTTTTAAATATTACAATTGTGGTTGATTTTGAAGATGATATTTCTTTTTTTTTTTTTTATTCACTATTAAGTGTGTATAGTTAAAATAATCATGAATATAAATTTTCCAGTTGAATAATCCAAAATAAAATATCCTGGTAAGTAATTTTCCAATAAAAAAAAAAAAAAAAAAAAACACTTTCCTCTTCTTCCATAGATACGTAATACTAGAAGAATACTATTTTGAAATTTTACATTATGTTTATTTGCTATCACGACTCAATATCATAAATAAAAATTTTTCAGTTAAATAATCCAAAAATAAAGCAACCTGGTAAATAATTTTCCAATGAAAAAAAAAACAACATACTCTATCGTGTATTAGTATTAAAAATATATTTAAAATAAAAATTTATTATTATAAAAATTAAATAAGTATTGTTGATGAATAAAAATAAAAATATAATGACAATTTTTGTAATTATGACAACAGTATATACAAAATAATTAAATAAATATTAAATTTAAAAATTTATTTTAATTTTTTTTTACTTTCATCATATTCATTTTTTTAAATTTAACTTTCAAATATTTATACGTTTTAAATATTGTACAAAATGTTTATTTTTATTTTATTTTATTTATTATTATTAATTTGTTTATATTTAAAAATAAAAAAAAAAAAAATACTGATATCGATGAAAGGAGAGAATATTAAAATTATTTTTTTCAATATTGAACAAAATGTTTATACATTTTAAGTTGAATTTTTCTGTTCAAGACATTGCTATTAAAATATTAACCCATGTAATGTTTTATAAAAAATAAATGTATATTCTAAAAATCATCATTAGATAATATAAATAAAAAGAAAAATAGTATATCTAAAAAAATAAACTATAGTTATTTATGATAAAGCATTGAAATATAGCTCAAAAAAAAAAAGAAAAAGAAAAAAGTGATTTGTAATCTGTTATATTTTTTTTCTTTGACCTAGGGCTTATTCTAAAAACCAACATGTGCTATAACGTCACACACAGATGGTTTGAAAATTTCACCTCTCTTGTAAAAAAAATCGATATATATATATGTAATTCAGCTCTTCGAAGTCACCCTAGCAAATATACATTCATATATATCAAATGAAGCGATGAATTTACAGGGGTAGCATGCTAAGCACATGTCGAGGGAAAATAAAAAGAAAAAAAAAAAAAAAATGTTGATATGAAATTCAAGGAAATGGGCGTAAATAATATTTATTTGCCTCGTGCCCTTCGGCAAAAGCACAGGGTACTCATGTTAAAAACCAACAAGTCCTGTCATCAAAAAGTTAAAAGTCCAGTCTATTCCTTTTTTTTCATTTTCTAATTTCTTTTTGCCCTATGCCAACTAAACTGTTAGATGCACATGCAATGACCTCGGGCAACCACTGGTTGCTGGTTTAAAAGTGGACACAAGTACATTACTTGTTTCGTGACTTAAAAATTCACTTTGTTCACCTTGACTTTTATAAATATATACAGTATTTTCAACTTCAAAAATCAAAAGAAAAAAAGCTCTGCTTTAATGACAACAACATTATAAAAAATAACAAAAATAACAAAAAATTTAAAACAAGCAACAAAGTAGATACAACATACACAATGTAAATATAAATAAATAAATTATAAAAAAATAAATATATATGTAACTGTATATTTACTAAGTAAATATGAAAACAAAAATAAAAAAATATACAGTAAAAAATAATAAATAAATATTATGAAAAAAAAAAATTCATTTTTAACTCTCATGTCGTTTACTTATATATAAATAATTTAATAATAATTAATTGAAAATAATAATAAAAAATTGAATGTATTGAATCAAAGTTGTTTTTCCGGTTTTATATGCATAAGTGATTTTGTTACAGCTTTGACTGACCAAAAAACTTCCGGTATGAAATTCAATACTTGATCTGTAGGAGTGAGAAAGTTACGACTACGGAAGTTGTACTAATTTTAAATTGTCTACGCTTTTATAAATCTGTATTGTTTTATTCGTACATAATATTTATTTAAACTTTTTTTCATGGTGAAACAATTGAAATATATTTTAATTAAAAATTACAAAAAACAAAAAGAGAAATTAAATTTTTAAAATGCAATTCATTTAAAAGATTTATAAAAATTTATAATTATTTTTATGAAGTATTTAGGGTTAATAAAAATAGGCTATTTTTCAAGATAATAATTTTTTTTTTTAATTAATAATATTCAAGTAAAATAATCTTTCATTAGTGTCACTGTTTGTTATATAAAATTAACGATTAAATTTTTTTTTTCCCAGGTGAAAATATCTCTAAATTTTTTCCAGATTTCTCTGTAATTATTCCGTAATATCTCCGTGTAATTCTGTAATTAATTCTCTGACTTAATATATTTTTAAAATAACATTTAAATTATAAAAATAATTTCATAATTTACTATTCATGAAAATGTTCCACCGGATTTTCCCCAAGCGCGCAGGCAAATGAAATCCAGAGAAAATTTTTCACCATTATCTGGGCGTTTAATTTTTTAACCTGCTTATAACGTAATCTATATCTATAATAAATTTATTACAAGCAAGTAAATTTAAAAGCCCATTAAATTTATATTTTTTTTCTTCATAAAAACATTGTAAATTAACAGCGATGATTTTACATGTAAATATAAATAAATAATCAATGAACTTATACCTAAGAATGTGTATATTAATGCAAATAATAAAATTTAAAAAATCATAAATTAAAAAATAAATAAATAAAATTATATTCACATACATTAATTGATATTACAGTGGATGTAAATCATGAATTTCTATAGAACAGGGTCTCGATCGACTCTCATTTCCTGTGTGAAATTTTAATGCTTCAGTCGATTACTTCCATAGCATATACATAACACTGAACCACCAGAATGAGTAAGTAGAAAACCAAATAAAAAAAAAACAAAAGTGTCATGTACATACATTTATGACTATACATTGTCCAACACACAAGGTGTACACACCTCATTGCATCCAATATATAGTACTTATAAATTTTTTTTTTTTCTCGTTAAATTTAACTTTAGGTCTTTAGTACACGCCCATTGCTAAATTAATTAATAATTATTTTTATTTAGTTTTTTTTTTCATACACATCGTTGTCAAGTGCCATCGCTGCTATAAAGTTCAATCAATTATTTGAATATTCCTTGCGGCTTTTACTGGGGGCGGGTATAAGACGTGCATTAAAAAGATTTTTATCAATCCTCGATAATTGACTAATAAGAATGAATTACATGTTCTTCAACTTTTATTGATTTAAAAAAAAAAAAATTAATTTTTTTCTTTTATTATTGTATAGTTAAAAATAAATTGAATTGTTTTTTTTTTTTTTTTTCTTATTTTTATTGTTATTAATGTTATGATTAAAAAATTTTATGAAAATTTTTTTTTTTTTCTTTTAGATAATTTTGAATTTAAATATCAAAGGAAAAATGTAATTTATAAATGAATTATTACTGGGAATTTTTTATTGACGTGATGGAGATTAAATTTAATAATATACGTTGTCATCAATATTCGATCAATGGCTTTGATGTATATATTAAAACAGAGTAATTTTTAAACTCACAAATTTTTTTTTGTACTTAAAATTTTGTTATTTTTTTTTGGTTGGTGGTTTTCTTTTTTGTCACATCGATCTTCGGGAAAAATATACGTCTCATCTTTCATTATCTGTGTGCAGTTTGATTGATGGTTTTAATTTCCATCTATTTGAACCAACTGGATATAGATTCTCAATGTATTGAATCTACCCTCTTTAGAAATATATTTATAAATTTTTTTAAATTTTATATAAATACTAAAAATAACAAAAATTATTTCATTATTAATTCTTTTAAAAATAAATTTAAAAATAATAATTACCAGTAAGATTTTTTTTTTAAATATAAAGATTATAATTTAAAATGTAAATTAAAATATATAAAAACGAATAATTTGTTTTATATTTAATTTTTAAAATAGTGTGTATATAAAAAACATTAGTATTCTCATTCTTCACTATGGAGATCAAAACGATTACGTGTGTTTCCGGTAGAATAAGAAATAAATTAATGATTATATTCAAAACACGTAACCTGATCATTTATTCTACTTAAAATCAATTAGTTGAAATTATTGGCTATATTGTACACATAGCCAATTTTAAAGCTCTCTTATTCTGTCAAATAATAATGAAAAATTGCTGGGATATAAAAATACAACCACAGAAATATACATAAAAACTAAAAAATGAAAAAAAAATGAAAATTCATATGAATATTTGAAATAAAAAAATATTGCTTTTAAAATATAGTGTATCAGAACTATTAATATCTGTATTAGTATATCTGTCAGTGGTAAAAATAATGAAAAATATATGAATCTATTGAGTTTTTATATTTATTAACGTTTTTATTTTTTTTTTTTGCAAGTTGTATATTTTTTCATAGAGTTTGACCGCAATTTTTATGTATCGATTATAATTTTATCGGAGTATTATATGTGCTGAAAAATATGATTAATAGTTTAAAAAAATAATACGATAATAAATTATAATTTTATATTGAATTATTAGATTCTTTTGTGTTTATTTTTATATAACTTTTAAAATGATTTTTGAAATTCAATTAAAGACGTTAATATAATAGTTGTTTATTTTATTTTTTTTTTGTAATATTTGTTTATTATTTTTATTAGTATGTTGTGCTTAACGACAAAGAATTATTATTGTATAATATAAATCATATATTTTTTTTTTTATTAATGTTGCAAAACTTTGACGATAAAATAATTTTATTATTTCGAATGTTAAAAGTAAAAATGTAGTTATGTAGTTTATTAATATAATTTAAACTATAAAAATGAAAGCTTTTTTTTTGTTAATTTGTTTCTAAATATCACGGGTATATTAAGGATTAATTGTGAGATAAAAAAATTTATTAGGTAATTGAAGTAAAAGCTCAATTGATGGAAAATTAAAAACACTGAAAAATAAAAAATTACAAAATAATATGTTTGATTATATCATTGTAAGTAGAAAAAGTTTTCAAATATAATTTTATATTGTTAAAAGAAAACTTTAGCATTTTCTTTGGTAATGTGATATTTCGATTTGGATTTTCAGTGTAAAATGCTTTTTGAAGCTATAAGTTGGATAAAGTTATTGCAAATTTTCAGATGGAAACATTGAGAAAATGGAAAATTGCATTTTGAAACAATTACCAAGTTTTATCGAGAAACTTTGTGGTTATGTATATTGCGAGGGTGAAAAGCCTAGAAGGGAGAAACAGCATTGAAAAAAAAATCCAGCATCAATTAGACTAGTTAATATTAAAAAACCAATGAAGAGATTTTTTAATGACAACTTTAATGACATTTTATCAAAATTTAAAAAACAAAAAATACATAAAAATATGTTTTAAAATTTTTTCCAATAAACTACTTATTTAAAAATCAAGCTGTATTTTTTTTCATTCAAATTAAATTATAAATAAACTTTTTCTTTTTTTACAAAATAAATTTTAAAATATTTTTAAAAAATTATTTTTTCATTTATTTTCCACTTGCTTGATAAAATATTAAAAATTCAAAATAAAAAAATAATATTATTTATCAAATAAATTACCCAAATAGTAAAAATTTAAAATTTAAATAAATTAGTATTATTTTACAATTAAAAAATTAACAAACTAATTGTTGATTACAAAATAAAAGCTGTTTTGTCACAACATAAAATATCTCCACACTCCAATGATTTTCCATTACAAAAAAAAAATAACAATAACATGTACATATTCGTTACAATGAATTCACCGGAAATAACAAATAGTCATAATACACACAAACACAAATAACTAAAAGCATACATATATACATAATCTTACTTTCTACAAACTCAACCGCAATAGTCAACAGTCTCAGCCAACTTCAATTAATTTACCCCACAATTCCATAATCGGTAATGTCATGTCGGCAATTTTGTTTCGTCATTCACCATATATGTTTTACTCTTCCATTATAACATGACCCTTATTACGCTTGTCTGTCAGTCTCGTCTATTCATATTAATATATCTTATTGCTCAGACAAACGTTTAAAAACATAATAAAATATTTTTAGTTAAACTCACAAATTTCTATTTCTTCAAATTTAATATATATATTTTTTTTCTTTTCAAATCTTATTATTAATTTTTTGAGAAAGTTTTATTTTTTATTATTTACACAAAATTTATTCAGCAAAATGTTTGAAATTTCGAAGAAATAATACACGTCTATACTCGGGCTAAAAATTTTTTCGCATTCGTTCATACAGATATACGTAAAAATGAAATAAAAAAATAAAATATAATGTTCAAGTTTATATATAGGTATATAAAATATATTTCTACCATCCGGAGGCCTTTCGCCAAGAAAGCTGGATTATTTCAGGTCACGGCGCCCAGATAATATTTATGACATCATCCAGCGCCAAACGAGAATTCAAACGAAAGTAGCAAGATTACTCTCACTCTCACTGAATTTTTTATTTTTTTTATTATTATATTTCTTTTGGCTATTTTACGCACGCGCATGTAGCTGTTATTTTATATGCATATTATAAATTCAATATAGTGGAATTAAATTTATATAAAAGAGCGGGTGGAAGTTTTTATATAAAAAATAACAAAAAAATCAGAGGGCTGAAAACGAGTTTCGATTTGTGTGTTATGTCCAGGAACAACCAACAACAGACCACACTGTGCGTGCGCACGTGTCCATAAATATATTTTTCTTTTTGGTCTTTATGTATATGCACTATTGTCAAATATAAAAATAAACTATTGAATAGTCAAATGAAAATAATAAAATTCTGAAAAATAATAAAATGTTTAGAGAAAAAAATTGTCTCATGCATTTCAATTGAGATTACTTTGATGATTTTCTTTTTTAAATATATAATTTAAAGGATAAAAAAAATTTAAATATAAAATTGAATTTGATCATTTAAACGAAAAAAAATTATTAAACTTTGATATAGTAGTTTTTTTTAATTTTATTTTTAAAATAGAATAAAACGCAATCAAGAGTAAATTAAATGGAATTTTCAAGAATACTTGAATTGCTGGAAAAATATCTCATTAAGAAATTTAATTTTCTGCTGAATTGAGACAGATAAAATCAAAAGTAATTTGCATGTATATAAAGTTAATTATTTTTTTCTAATATTTGTAATTGAAAGACAGTGTTGATATAAGACTAGATGGCTTTATTACAAAACTATTTTTTTAATTATATTTTTAATCTATAAAACTGTTGCTTCAATAGTCATATTTCAAGAGAACATATTTTAATAATTCATAATTATTTCGTAGCATATTTTAGATTGTTAAAAGATGCACAAAAGTTGACATAAGTCATATAAACAAATAAAATACTTAAGTATGTAAAACATTGATCAAAATAATTGTTATTATAATTTTTCATATTTTTTTATTACCGTCATTTGTATTGTCCTAATTTTAGCTGATAAATAAACTTGAAATAGACACAATTTACTAGCATATATTGTACTTTGTAACTGTGCCAAGAAACACTTGTTTGGACTTGATCAATTTGACATTTTTTTGGCAACAAATAAAACCATGACCTTACTATTTGACATATATTTTTAGATTTTCATACACATCACACAAGTACATGTATATTCCATTTATCTATACACCATCAAATTAAATGTCCACCTTTTTTCTCAGACAAATTTCTTTTCGCAACACTTGGTAAGAAAATCCAGATAAATTTATGTAATAAGGTTTGAATATTTGAAAAATTATGCTATATAAATAAATACAATTATAAAGCTATATAAATAAATGATGTGCAAGTGTATTACCACAATATGGGTACTTTGTATAATAGCTGCAATATTGTACATACATATGCTCCACGGCTCAAACGGAAATGAGACGTCGTTAGAAAAACCATTAGACAATTTTTTGGTGCTCAAATAAATCCCACTACACACTAGTTCTATATTTCGTCTTCCTAAGAAATTGTAAAACTTCTAAAAGTATATATTTCTATATAAATCTTTCATTTATTTTGTGTCATTCAAATATTTTTATTTTTTCTCTTTCACCGGAACTATCAACGTCCGCCCTCTGCAGTGATTCCACTGAATAACACTTGCTAAAAAAACACAAGCCACTTGAGCAATTATAAAAATTTTTTTTTTTCTTTTTTTGTACTGCTAAAGTTGTAATGCATCATCGTTGCATCCTCTTAACGAGATCAAAAATATCTTCAGTGCTTTTATACATCATCATGATAACGAAGCTCAAAATTTTTTTGATAAACTTTTATCTTAACCAAAAACTACAGAGCATAGATAAAAATATTTTTGAATTATATTTATGCTTCTTAATTAAGCATCTCAAATAATGTTTTTTTTTCTTAATTTTTATATTTTTATATAAAGTTAAAACAAAAAAAAAAAACACAAATTATTAATGTATATAAAAATTTTTTATTATTTTTTTTTATGTTGCATTCCGTGTTGCGATATAAAAAAAAAAAAATTACAAGGGTGTAAAAAATGAAATAAAAATACCTCAATGTGCTAGGAATAGTTTCTATATATTTTTTTTTTATATCTTTTAAAATTTTTTAGTTGAAAAGATATGATTAACAAATAGAAAAAACAAAAGAAAAATAAAGAAGATTATTTTATTTTTTATTGTTGTTTGGATTTTTTATTAATATAAAATTGCATTGCTTGGATTTGTAGCATGACATATTGCAAAGAAAAAAAAGGTAAAATGAATATATATTTTTTTTTTTCAATAGATCTCGTTTCATCGTCCTCGATGAGTATAAGAATTTGAGATTATTACGTTGCGTTCGCAGACCATATGCGGGATGTGTGTGGCGTCAGTATTGTGGCTCTCTATAACAACGTTCTTTATTTTATTTTTTTAAAACTTTTATTTTACTTGATATATTTTTTATGTTTTTTTTTTTGTTCCCAAGCGTCCCACGAAGTAAATGCCCCAGCATCACGCCATTATACTACGAAAAGAAATTTAATTTCTTCAGCATGCGCGACTTGGGTGACGCTTTAGTCATCATGATATACCCTTTTATTATTTATTTATTTATTTTTTATATTTTTTAAATGTATTTTTTTTGCACGTCTGGATGTTGTTTCATTTTTTAAAATAACACTTTACGACAATATAAGTATTTTTTAAGCTTCATTAGTCATGGTGACGATGCTTAATATTCTTGCCAATAAAATTAATTAAAAAAAGCAAAGAAAAACAAAGATTATTTAATTTTTTATGACGTAAATTGTAGAATAATTTGTAGAAAATTTGATATTTTATTTATAAAAATGGGTAAGCATTATATAGACAAGAATAAATAATATCAGCGGTCAAAATCTTAAATCATCGACCGCGATCTCGATCTATGGTTGGGCGCGTGCGCGTCTGCGCAACGATCCAACGATCCTTGGAACGATTCACAGTGTTGGATCGCGTAATGAAACCGATCGACGCAATAATCTTTCTTGATGACCTTGCGTCTGTTTTCACCATACACGTCACAAAGCACTCTCATTCTTTCAATCTCAACCAAACACACACTCTTTATATCCATTGTGTTTTATTTTTTTTATTTTTTTATAAATAAATTATATATACATTATTATTATGATTTTTTTACAGCTTTTTATTTTTATTTTTTATTAAATTATATATATAGAGTTTCTATGTTGTATCTTATCACTCTCGTGATAGTAATAAATGCATTACAATTTAGTTTAACTTTAGATATTTGTCGAATGAAACTTTTATTTTTCTTTTTTCTCCTTTACGACATATACAGTTGTACAGACTCATTCCATATCTAGACATGATTTTTTTTTTATTTCATCTTGGTATTATTATTGTTTTTATTTTTCATATATTTATATCATATATAGGAAATTGAGTTAGGAGAAAAAATAAGCTACTTATGATAACAACAAAATCATTAATTGGCATTTATGGTGAAAATTCAAGACTTGTTTCAACACCAATTCTTGATGAAATATTAAAAAATAATAGTATTATTAATGATAATGGTGATGATAATGATAGTATTGAAAATATATTTAATGAAGATGAGATAAATATTGAAGAAGATAAATTTATAAATGCAACTCCTAGAATAACATTAACAGTATATCAAAATATCATAAATAAATGTAATAAAAATTTACAAGATAAATTTAATGATAATTTAAGAAAACCAAAAAAATGTATTACTAAAAATTGTGATAATATTTGTAATTTTGAATGTAATATTGATGATTTACAAATTATACAAAATTCTAATGATAAAAATTTATCTGATAATTTGAATCAATCAAATAATAAAAATACATCATTATCATCTGTAACAAGTGAAGAAAAATCAATAGTGAATAATTGGTCATCAAGTTTTTCAAATGATTTTTTTTTGAATAATGAATCTGATGATGAAATATTCACTCAAATTGATATTGATGCTATAGCAGAAGCATACAACTCTAAAAAGTGACTAAATTATTTAATTTTTTTTTTTTTTTATATTTAAATATTTATTTATAAATTTTTTTTTTTGTTCTTTATTAATCTTTAATAAACTCTATTAGGCGCATTGTCAAATATTATTTGTAAATTAATTTTTCGTCTAATTGAAAATTTAATTTTTGTTTTTTTTGTTATTTACACGACATAATAAGAAAAAGAGGAGGAGGAGGAGGAGGAGAAGAGAGTAGGTATAGATAGAAAAATCGCAAGTACAAGAGGAGAAATTTATAATTTTCAAATGATGCTGTAAAAAATAATAATTATAAAAATTAAAAAAAAAAAATAAACAATTTATTATAAATAAACAATATTTTATAATAATGATAAATTGACATTTTATATTTTTTAACTATATTAACATGTGTGTATGTTTGTGGCAGATTATGTAATGATCACGTGATTACGTTTAAAAGTATATTTTCAAATGGGTTTTCTTTTTTTTTTTTTTTTTGTGTATAGTCAATTGTCTAAATTTTCATTGGTTAGCCGATGATGACCGAATTTTTCCGATTATTTACTTTTCAAGTTTTCTCAGCTAACATTTTCTCTTCTATTGTTTTACCTTGTGTGATATGGTCGCCGACATAGTTAATGCATAATACACTCAGTATAAAATAAAGAAAATTTGTATCTTTGTTAATCATATTGATAAATTATAAATATTTATATAATTTAAGTGATCAATTATTATCAATAAATAGGTAAGTCAAATAAATAACAATAATTTTATTATTTCATTTTTTTTTTCATTATTTTAACATTTTCTTTGTCTTCAACGCGTGGTGATGAATAGCATCATTCTCATTAATATTGTACAACTAATGCATTATTCTTGTTGTTTTTTAATTATAATAATAATATATTATTAGTTTTTCCGTATTATTTATTTAAATTTTTTTATTTGTAAATCTTTTGATATAATTATTTATTGTATAATTATACAATTTGAATTCTAATTTTCACGTTTTTCATTATTTTAACGTTTTCTTTGTCTCCAACGCGTGGTGTAATAAATAGCATCATTTTCATTTATTGTACAATTGATAATAATAATAATAATATATTATTAGTTTTTTCGTATTATTTATTTGAATTTTTTTATTTGTAATTCGTAATTTATAATTTAATAATTGTATTTTGATAATTTTCGGAGTAGTTTTCGTATAACGTAAGAGGCTAGGTGAAAGAGGAGGAGGAGGAGGAGGAGAGAGGAGTAAAATAAGATAGCAAGGAAAAAGGGGGGAGGAGGAGTATAGATATAGATATAAAAAGAGTTTGTACATGTTTTGTAAATATACTTTTTAGACTTTTTTTTGTTCCCTTTGTCTGTTCTCTCTCTCCCCTTTATATGTTATTATATTTAAAAAAAAATTTTTTTTTTTTCTCTCCCCTCTTTGATTTTATTAAATTTTTCATATTTTTTTTTTTTTTCCTTTGTCTGCTCTCTATATGTTATTATATTTAAGTTATTTTTTTTTTTTTTCTTTTGAATTCTTATTTCGCACTTTCTTCAATAGATGGCATTCATGTCAGTTTGTTTTTTTTTTTTTTTTTTTAAGACGCCATGTTGGTAAAAAAATTCAAATAACGTTTTAGGAAAACAAAGTTGTTGCTTTGTGCTAAGTGACATCGACATCATTATTTATATACGAATCTTGATTTTATAAGTGAAAATTAGCTTCTACTCTTTTCTTTAAAATAGATAAGCATTTAATTTAAAAAATCTCACACATTTGTATATACATATAAACATTTTAGAGTAAATATATATTTTTTTTTCGTTATTTATAGGGTAAAAATTCAATGTTTGCGTAGAATGAATTAGTACAAAATATTCTGATTATCTAAGATCTAATGATTCCAAGTTGATAAAAAAAATATGAATAATAAAAAAATATTATAGGCGTTTTCTGCGTGCGCATTTAATTTTGAACTTAGTGCTTCATTTTTCAAACTTAGCGCCTCATTTTTTAATTTACTGGAATCTGATTCGTGTATCAGATTAATCACGTGCATGTTGTATAAATTGATATAAGTAGGTGGCGCTAATTGCATATACATATGTGATAATAACAACATTTTATATCTGTCAAAAAATATCAATGCCCATAACCTTCAAATAATTTACTAGTATTTAATTGAATTAGGCTGAGCTCAAGCATTCTTTTAGGCATCGTCAAATATTGTTTGTAAATTAATTTTTTCTCTAATTAAAAATTCCATTGTTTTTTTTTTTTTTTTTTGTTAATAACACCACATGATGACATGTCATTGGAATAGGCATATAGCATATAGAAACAACTGAGGTGGCTGCTTGCGGCCGGCGAGGGCGCTAGTGGGTATAAAAAAGAAAGAGCAAGGAATAAGAGGAGGAGGAGGAGGATAGATATAGATAGAAAAATAGCAAGGGAGGAGGAAAAGGAGGAGAAAAGCATATATAATTGAGTTTTTATGTATTTATTTGACATTTTTCAGACTTTAACGCAGTTTTTGAAGAATCATTTGTTGTAATCATTCAGCTGCGTTATTGAAAATCTGTTTAACCATCAGTGTCGTTGATTCAACATCATTATCGTCATCATCAACGCGGGTTTCAACAGATTAATCATCATTCTCTATGACTGAATGGTAAGTTGAATTTTTATTTTTTTATTTTTAACAACTGTTTGATATTTAAAATTTCCATTTAATTATCAAATTTATATAAACATAATTTAATGTATGAAATGTATAATGGTATAAAAAGAGAAAGTGCAAGGAATAAGAGGAGGAGGATAAGAGGAAAAGAGCATACAATTGAATTTTTGTGTAATTTTTTTTTTCCTGATTACAATAAAATAAATAATGTATTTATTTGACTTTTTCCAGATTTCAACGCAGTTATTGAAAAATTGTTTGTTGTCATCATTCAGTTGTTGAAAATCTGTTTAACCCTCAGTGTCGTTGATTCAACACCAACGTCATCAACATCATCATCAACGCGGGTTATAACAGATTAATCATCGTCCTCTCTAATTGAATAGTAAGTTGAATTTTTATTTTTTTATTTTTAACAATTGTTTCATATTTAAAATTTCCATTTAAATATCAAATTTACATAAACATAATTAAATGTAAAAATTTTTTATTTTACAGATACCCAATAAGAGAGGACAAATATCATCTGAAAATATCTGTAAATATCTGTAAATATCTGTAAATATCTGAAAATATCTGACAAAATATCTGAAAATATCTGACAATATCTGACAATATCTGAAAAAATATCTGTAAATATCTGAAAATATCTGAAAATATCTGAAAATATCTGTAAATATCTGTAAATATCTGAAAATATCTGACAAAATATCTGTATAAATATCTGTATAAATATCTGACAAAATATCTGTAAAAATATCTATAAAAATATCTGAATAAATATCTGTATAAATATCTGTAAAAATATCTGTAAAAATATCTATAAAAATATCTATAAAAATATCTGTAAAAAAAATATCTTTATAAATATATTTATTTGATCAATTAAAAATATATATACAAAATGATTAAAAGAGTAGGTCTTGAAAATTTAGGTTCTAATTGTTATTTAAATTCAATTATTCAAGTTTTACATGCAATAAAAGATTTTCGTGATGATATAATAAATAAAAATGAACATAATTCTTCTATAATTAGACAACTGAGTACATTATTTGAATCATTATCTATTTCTTTAGAACCTATAGCAAAATCACCAGAAGAATTTATAAAAAGTTTAAAAAATTCAACTTTCACTAAAAATTTTAAATATACAAGACAAGAAGATTGTTCAGAATTTTTAATTCAATTATTTGCATTATGTAATCAATATGAAGATTTAAAAAAAATAATTGAAAAATTTTTTGTAGGAAAATTTAAAATAATACATAAATGTACAATTTGTAATAATACAACAATAAATATTGAAAGTTTTAATAATTTACAATTATGTTTTTCGTCAAATGAAAATTTAACAATACAAGATATGTTTGATAATTGTTTAAAATCAGAAACTTTAGGAAATGTAAAATGCGATAATTGCAAGGTAGAACGTGATAAAACAAAAACTACAGAAATAATACAAACACCATTACATTTAATATTATTATTGAAACGATCTAGTGTAAAAAATAATATAATTAAAAAGATACACGATTATGTAGAGTTGAATGAATCTATAAAAGTAAAAAATGAAAATTATGAGATACATAGTGTTACTGTACATAATGGTGAAAAAATTAGAAGTGGACATTATTATACATATAATAAAGATATATCGGAAAATAAATGGTATATATATGATGATGATAAAGAAGTAAAAGATGTAACATTTAATGAAATTAAAAATTTAAAATCACCACATACACCATATATGGTAATTTATAAAAAAAAAGATGATAATGTTAATTTACCTGAAAAAAATAAACAAGTAAAAAGAAAAAATGATGATGATGATTATTTAATTAATAAAAAAAAATTTAAACCAACAAAAGATATAAAAAGAAAAATCGATAATAAAAATAGCGACATTTCTTGTATTGTTGAAAAAAAACAAAAAAATAATAATAATAATAATAAATTGGAAATAAGTAAAACATCAATATTTCATAGAAATAATATTATATCAGTTGATGATGATGATGATGATGATGATGATGATGATGAT
Organism: Aphidius gifuensis; assembly: GCF_014905175.1. Lineage (NCBI taxonomy): Eukaryota > Metazoa > Arthropoda > Insecta > Hymenoptera > Braconidae > Aphidius > Aphidius gifuensis. Next base: position 2,275,709 of record NC_057793.1, read on the forward strand.
GATGGAACAAATAAATCAAATAATTTAACTCCAATAATAACAAATAATACAACAAATTCATTATGTAATAATATTAATAATATAAATATGAATTCTTTAAATAATACATCAAATTTATTATGTCAAAATATGAAAAATGCAAAAATTTTAGGATCAACTGATACTTTAGATATTGATATTGATGATTTACCAGATGATGGAAAATGGTCTAATAATAAATTAAAAGGAAAATGTATTGATTGTTATAGAATAGGACATGCAAGTAAAAAAAATAAACTTTGTGAATTTAGTGATTATAGACAAAAAATTACATGTACAGATTGTAAAAAAAAAGGACATAAAAGTAAAAGATCATCATGGTGTTTATCTTATAAAAAAAATAAAATTGATGATAATAATACATCAAAAGCAATAAATGTAACAAATACAATAAATAATTCAAATATAATTATTAAACAAATAAATCCATCAAAAACAACATCATCAATAATATGTAAAGATTGTAATGAAACTGGTCATGCAACAAGAAGAAGTAAAATTTGTAAAGATTATAAATTAACTCCACTTGAACGTAAATTTGGAAAAGATACTAAATTAGAAATGTATTCAGTACAAATGGGTCTAAATAATCTTTGTGATAATGAGTTAATTAAAAATGAAATAATAAATACAGTCAAAGAATTATCAGGACTTTCAATAGAAAAATCTATACAATTTGAATATTTTTTACGACATAAAGACCGTTGGTTATTAAATAAAATTATTACATCAAATACACTTCCTCGATTAGAGCATATTGGTAAATTTTTGCATAAAGATTATAAACCACAATCATCAAATGATGATGCAATTGAAATTGAAAAATTGACTAAAGAATTTCGTAAACTAAATTGTAATAAAAATGAAGAACGACGTCAATATGATTGTACAGGACGTTCACCATTATTTGATGAAGAATACAAAATATTTATAACTAATTTTTCTAATAATGTTAAAATGCATGCTGAATCAAGACTTAGAAAATTTATATTACGAGAATTAAACAAAAATGAAGATAATGATGTAAAAAAAGAAAGAATTTCATGGTATAAAGCCAATAGAATGGCTATAAATTTATTTTGTAATGGTAAAATTGATGAAAAATTGGCTAACCATGAATTATTTATTAAACATAAAAATTTAAAATTTCAATCATTTTATGACAAATGGTGGCAATTTTTAGAATTTTTTATGGATCTTCAAAAATATATTAAATTTAAATTAGTACCAATACAATCACCAGGATTAAAATGTCAAACAATAACTACAACTGGTGCATATACTTTATTACGTAAATTATTTAAAGATGATGGTGCTCAATCTAGTCGTACTGGTGCACTTGATGATAATAAGCCAAATGAAATGTGGGATAAATTATTGCCAAATTTGAAAAATCATGAACGTATTAATAAAGCTTTTGCATACAGTATATCAACAAATGGAATATATGTAACAATTCATTGTGCTAGACCTATCAATGAGCCTAATGTTAAAAAAGATATATATAAAAAATCAATAAATATTGATGACTATGATGGAGTATATTCATTTGATCCAGGTGGTGTATATCCTTTAGCTGGTATTTTTGTTAAAAATATTAATGATATTGGTGATGAAACAAAAGAAAAAAAAATATTACTAAAAGCAACATCATGGCGTTATAGAACTGGTCAATATCATCGTAAATATAAATTACATAATTTAGGATATGATAAACTTGAAATATATCTTCAAGAATTAATGGAAATGAAAGAATTTAAAGATATTGATGTTGATGATCCATCTAATTATATAAATATTACAAAATTTCGTTTAAAATGGTTTGACAGAGCTCAAATATTTTTTCAAAGAAGAAAAATTGCATGGTTATCATGGAATGCTAAAATTAATGATAGACACGAAGTAGCAAGATTTATTAATTATATAAAATTTGGTCAACGAAATTATCATCCAAATAAAAAGACCGACCAAAGCACAACAAAAAAAAATGAAAATATTTTAAATATGGTTCAAAAACAGAACAACAAACATTGAGAATGGATAAAAAATTGTAAATGCCAAAATAATGAGATCAAAAATAGCTGAAAATCGTAAAATTAAAACAGCAGCAAGAATTGAAAGAAGAGACAATATTTTAAAAAAATTAAAAGAAAAAAAAAATAAAAATAAAGCAGTATCAATTAGTCCAGCTACAAATCCAGTTAATGAAGGTAAATTGAAAAAACAAAAAAAAAATAAAAAAAGTAAAAAAGAAAAAGTAAATTTACCAAAAAACAATGGAAAAGTACTGGTTTTTATTGGAAGAGTTGAAATGCCATCAGGTATCAAAGGACATGTCCAAGCACCATTATGTCGTATAACTCGAGAACTTGCTAAATGTCCAGATATTGATATTGCATTAGTAAATGAATATAATACTACAAAATTATGTTATAAATGTGGAGAAAAATGTTTTGTTAGTATATCACCAGACAGGTATGTATATTGTAAAAATTGTAAAACTGTCTTACATAGAGATATAAATTCTAGCAAAAGCATTATGAATTTAGCTCTTGCTGATTATGGTATAAAACCAACAAGTTTTGTTAAAAATTATTCATCTTATCGACCTAATTATAATAAAGTTGATAATATAAATAATCCATAATCAAAAATAACAAAAAAAAAAAAAAAAATACTTAAATTAAGCGTAAAAAAAGACTGCATGTAATCTTCAAATTTATTGAAGATTGCATGTAGTTTTTTTTTACGTATGACCGAAAGGTTGCAACTGTTTTTATATTGTACAAATCATCATCGCAAAATTAACACAAGTTTCATTTGAATAAAAAAATTAATAATTAATAATTAAATAAATAATTAGGTAATGCAAAGTAAGGTCATAATTTGGTATATCTTAAAATTGATGATAATTTGTTAATTAAGAATAAATGATAATGATTTATTTGAAAAAGTTTAACGGAATATTGTCAGTTGAGAAAAATTTAAAAATAAAAATAAATAGGACATCACAGCGTGTGGTTGATTATGGAACGAGTAAAATGAAAAAAAAAAATATATATATATAAATAAAAAAATATACACAATGAGTAATTTTTACATATACAAAGATTTTTCACGAGGGCCAATCGCGGTCAAGCAGCGTGTGCTCACAATGTCGTGGGTTATATTGGTACTTGTATTTACTGTGTCCCGATTATTTGCAAAACCCGTTCACGATTTATGGTATGATATTATTTTACCATTGGGAAATCAAAAGTGTAATGTATCAAGATGAACACAAAGTATTTGTATAATAACATTTAAATTTATTTTCATTATTTGAAAGTTTTTTTTTTTTTTTAAAAATTTTTTATGATATTTTATGATTTTGTTAAATGTTATTAAATTTTATTTAAAAATAGCTGTTTTAAAATTGAAAATTACAGCAGAAAAATAATCTTTAATTAAGAACAAATTAAAAAAAAATTAATTAGTTTAATTTAATGATTATATTGTCAATTGAAAAAGACAATTAATTTCTAAAAATTTTCTAGATTTCTATTTTTAAAAAACACTTTAATAAATAATGGTTATTTTCTTATTTTTTAACAAATTTATTTAATGTTGATTTATTATTTTAATAAAACTTTTGTGCTTTATAAAATTATGTAAATAATAACGTTTAATTTTGAATATATTTAAGTTATATTAGAAAAAAAATTATGTCAGCAGTTAGCATTACAATTCATTTATTTCAACTTATTATTTCTTTTTTGTTAAATAAATATATGTAGGTCAATGATACCAATCTGTTTGGCTTGTGAATTTTTTATCCCACTAACCCATCACCCATAATTTCTCGCTTAAAGCTAATAAATAACGATTTTGTCAAGCACAATATCTCAATATGAACCCGGAAACCTACCTCATTTAAGAGCTCAAGAAAAGCCCTATTCAAATAATACACTTTTTTTTTTTTTTATTATTCCCCTTTAAACCACAAAAAAAAAAAAAAAGGATCTTAGTAATCTGAATTTCAACGAAAGAATTTTCCCTCCATTTTTACTATTCGATTTCTTTTTTTTTTTTTTTTTCGTTTCCCTTGAAATTTGGGTGTGTCTTTTGATTTCTTTTGAATTTTTTTTTTCTTATTTTTTGTCGTCTTTCCTTGTACCCCATACAAAAAAAATATCCACGCGTGTCAAAGTGTAATAAAATTTTTGAACCATTGATTTTTGCATTCTGATCAATGGATATTTCGTGAAAATAAATTGAATACACAATCTTTCCCAGAAAAACAATTTTATCTTTTACTTTTAACACTGTATTTTATCTAAAATACAATTGCCACTTAAAAAAAAAAACCAATTAAAATACAAAAAAAGAAAAACTTGATGGAAAATCAATATTAGCTTTCATATTTCAAATTGAAAAATAAAATTTTTTTAAAACTGCAATCATGCCATCCTCCCTTCGAAGAAAATAAAAATATAAATAAATAAAGCAATTTCCCATGACCCTGGTGTTATACAGTGGTAGTTACACATACCCTCCGAATATTTTCCCACGTGAAATAGCCAACAGTCGTAAAGCAACCAGTAAAGCTCCCCTGCGAGGTTAAAAAAAAAATGAAAAAAATTGAAGAAAAAAAAACCAGGGAGAAAAGAAAAAAAAATATATAAATTGCATCAAATTCGATCTGGGAAAGTATATATACATATAGGTAATTTTTCTAAATTCTAAATATATAATTTTTTGACTATTTTGATGTCAGGTTGTCTATAACAAGATAGCTCAACTATCTTGGGATTTTAGCAGGTAGATGAACATAAGACAACATTTTAAGCAACCCTGCCTTTTTGTGGTAAAGTACTTATGACAGTCTACTAGGGATAACTGGAGGGCAACCGGACGAGTAAACCAATACACCGGTCTTGGGCCAGCTGCACCATGCAACCACATGATAAAAAAAAATTCAAAAAAAAAAAAGGAAAGAACTGCGTTGAGTCAGCTGTTTTCCTGTTGTAACGTGGCACACGCGCCAGCATGACGATTGCTCCACGAAATTTTTCTGTGTGCCTTTTTTTTTTATTTCTGTTTTTTTTTTTTTTTTACATCTATGCAATGCCGACTAAAATTCCACGGTATCCTTTTTTTTTTTTTTTTATTTAGAAATTTTGACTTCATTGTCAAGTTTTTTTTTTTATTTTCGTTCCTCGTAATGAATAATGGCGCTTCCAAGATATATTTCAAGGTCAATGTTTTGGAAAATTTTTGCAACCATGACTAATTCGGATAAATCAGTTTTAAAAAAAATTTAGTTTTTATATATGTCTGACTTAATATTGGTTTTATCATTTTTTATTTGTTAATTTATTGATTGAGAATCTCTGGGAGTTTTTTTTTTTTTATTTTTTTATCGAATAGAATTCATTTGTCGTGGATGAAAAACCTAAATTCAGTGGGATAGGTCATATTTTCTTTTGAAATTTTGAACATTTTTTTTTGTGGATTCAAACTACCCTAATTTTTTACTGTTTCTTTGTCAATCTTTTGAACTTTTTTTCATGATAAAGTGTTTGAAATTTATTATGGCTTCACTGATGAAAAAATTTCTTTGATCTTTTTGAGTTAATTAGATTAATTTTGGAAGAAATTTCAAGAAAATTAAACCAATATTTTTCTTGATTTTCTTTTTGAAAAAAATATCACAGAGAAACTTGTTTATGGTGGAAAAATATTTAAATTTAAAAAACAAAAAATATAATTTTACACACAATAAGTCAGGGGAAATTTTTTCACTCAAGTTTTCAAACTTTTTATAAAGAATTTTAGAATTTATTACTGAGCGTTATGACTTATGATGGCCAGTTTAAAAAAAGTCTTTTAAAAATAATTTTTTCTTTCAAATTAATTATTTTTTTTGAGGTATATATATGAAATTTATCGGTTGAGAAACTCTGGTCATTGTATCCGTTGTCTGTAACGAAACGGAACTGCGTGTGAGGAAGGAAATTCTTGTCGGTCGCAACAACGAACAAATGTCTCTCTGTTGTGCATGTCCTATAAAAGCAGGTGGTCTGAAACCCTCCTTATATATATTATCAAAAAAAAAAATAAAATAACCTCCTGTTTATAATATTCATAACAAACAAATAAAAAATATTGTATTATTTTACAGTCAACCACTGAAATTAATATAATTTTTTTAAATATAAAAACACAATAAATAAACATATATTATTTCTACTAAAACAAATGATAAATATTGATTAAAAAATTATTTAGATATTATTAATTCGATCAATCAAATCAATGTGTTTTAGTGGAATAAAAAAATAAAAAAATAGAGTCAAAGTTTCCATTTAATTAAACACACAATGTTATTATATTTAAATTTTTTTTTATTTTTAAAATTTCAATATAAATCGACTTTATGAATTTTAAAATAAATCTATGAATATTTTTTAGAATAAATCTATGAATATTATTTTATAGAATCTATAATATTTTATTTTTAATTGTATAAATTATTTTTTTGTCTATTTATTTAGAAGTTCAATATAATTTTACACACTGACTATTTTTTAAAATTATTTTAAACACTTTTATGGTAATCACAAGTAACTATTTATTTTTCAGTTATATATTTTTTTTTTAAATAATAATGTATAATTGAAAAAAAAAAAATCTTTAAAGTTGTGATATTATATCCTAGAAAAAATTAAATTTTTTTAAATGATTAAAATGTAGAAGCTCTACGAAATACGATTATATACAAAAATAAACAACATCTGGATTTCAAACAGATAGTTAATGTTTATTTTCATTTATTTTTTTCTTGAATGAATACATGTGAGATGATGAAGGGAGATAAATCACAATATATAAATTATAAAAATGTTTTCTCAACGATAACTATTTTTATTTTATTTAATTAATATTTTTTGTGGTTCTATGAAAAGTTTTTAAAAAAATAAACTAGTTACGTAATTTTTCCTGAAAATAAATTCAAATTTTTACTATTTTACAATTAATTAGAATATTCTCATAATAACAATACAATTGTTAATTAAATATTTATATTTTATTTATTCAAAAATGTCGTTTTTACTTTTTTTTTTTTTTCATTTACTTTGGAGTAGGGCTTCACCCAAGACCAAGACCAGTCTTGGTATTGTCTTGGTATTGTCTTGGTTTTCAAGACAAGACCAAGACAAGACTGATGTATTTAAAATCAACACAAGCCCAAGACAAGATCTCTCTTTTGGGCCAAGATTACACAAGACTCTTGTCAGTCTTGTGTCATTTTTTTATAATTAAATAAAAAATAAAAATTTCAAAAATCTACGAAAGTAATTTGATCTATGATTCATACTCACAAATTAATAAACTGATACATCATATATTAAGTGTATATTTAATCGTTATCAACAAAGAACACAATAAACTAAGCATTGAGTTCCATAAAATACATATCACATTTAATAGACATAATAATAGAAACAAAGACGACTCACACGAATACTATAGTGGACCAGGCGCTTATACATATATACCAATAATCATGAGACGTTACCCTGTGGATGTTTATTGCACAGCCGTTATGTTTATAAAACGTCAGGTTTATCAAAAAACATAACGTACATGACGAATAAAAATATATAAATATGTATGTACATATATATAAAAAAGAAATAATATTTTGGGGCTCTTGATAAGTTTTATTTGAAATTTAACTAGATTCCATTTCAAGTTATTTACTTTATTTAATTTATAAATTTAGGTCTATTTCAATTTAAGTTTTGCTTAAATTTATCTGTTCTCGTTTGAATAAGATTGGCAAATAAAATTTATTAAATAATAATTAATAGTATAAATATAAATGTTAAATTATTTATATAATTTATAAAGTAAAATAATAAATAATACAATAGTCAAGACCAAGAAAATACCAAGACAGACCCAAGACCAAGACAAGAACAAGACCAAGACTGAACCAAGACAAGACCAAGACAAGACAAGATTGGCCTTTTTAAAACCAAGACAAGACCAAGACAAGATTTGCATATTTCGTACCAAGACAAGACCAAGACAAGATTGGGTCCAGTCTTGGCATATTTAGTCTTGAGTGAAGCCCTACTTTGGAGTTTGTGTATAGGCCATTGGAAATGGCCCATGTAAACTCTCTGGCCCATAAAGACTTGAAAAAAAAAAAAAGTTAAATAAATAAAAAAAAAAGTATACAAAATCCGGGCTAAAGAAAGAAAAGACAATGAAGAAGAAATGAAAAAAAAAAATAAAAAACAAGAGGAGAAAGATAAACTTCAGCCACCGGATGAGGTGGTCGACAATATTTTTTCGTCTTTATATTTGCTTCTGTCTTGAAAGGTCTACATCACAAAATTGTTTGGTCCCTTATGTCTGGCTTCTTTTTTATTTTTTTAAAATCTTTTTTTTTGTTTTTTTTATTTTTTTCTATTTCCAAAGAAACCCAGAAGGCGTTGGAAAACAGTTTTATTCAGTCTGTATTGAATCACAGGTTTATTTGAAAATTCAGCTCGATTCTTGAAGCACTTCTTGGACACTTGAGACCATGTCGGTTCATTCAATTCGATCTGGTTAATTTTTTTTTTTTTTTTTTATTATTATATTTTTCATTACTATACCTTAAATGTTTGTTTCGAATTTTTTAACTTTAGATTTAGCTTTGAATTTGTATACTGCAAGTGGAAAATGCCGCACACGTGGACCACATGGATTGAAAGCGACAAGTTTTTATTATTCAATTTATTCAATCGATAATGTTTTTAAAAATATAAATTTTCTTATTAATTTTAAAAATACATAATGAGTATAAATTTACAAATGAAAATACTATAAGCCATTGATTAATTAAAAAAATATTAATTACATTTACATAATCAAATATCAATTGAAATAAAAATTATATATATGAGAACAAAAAAAATATATTGTTAGGAAACGATATAATTTTTTAGGCTTCTTCATGCTCATACCTTGGCAACAAGTATCTTTTTTGTTCCCATGAACATAATCAATGTGAGAACGGAATTCAACAAGATGCCGAAACAAAATGCTCTTAAACCAAAAAATTCAAACACTCGAAACTCTCAGACATAGTCCAGTCGAGTGTTCCATGTGCAAGTCTACCCTCATTCAATCTCTGTTTCTTTAATTTTTTTTTTTTTTATATTTTATTTTTTTTTAAAACTTCCCTTTTATCTGGCCCTGTCGAAATGCCAAGTAGGAGAAAATTTTACCCAGTTGCACTCTGGAGATGTATCCCAGTACTTTTTTTTTTAATAAAAAAAAAAATATATATACACATTTTTTTTTCTTTTAAAAAAACAACAATCTCCAAGTCAGTATTTTACATAGAAATTGTTGAAGAATAAGTTGGTGTCATGTTTTAACTCTACTCTAAAAATTCAACCCTCTATTCTCTTCTTATTTAACAATGAGTTGAGATTTTTCTTCAAAGAAAAAAAATAGTTTATATAATATATATTTTTCAAGAATTTTTCAAATATATTATTTGAGTTATTTTACAATTTTGATAGATAAATAAATGTATAGATATTTGAAATGATTGAAAATAAATAAATAATAAAATCCGTAAATGCTGAGCAATGAAAAGAAGACAGTTGTTTTTTTCGTAGGTGAAAAATATATATTCTTTGCAAAAGAAATGTTTTTTTTTTTTGTAGATGACAATCACAACCATCTTTTCTATATACCCTTTATTCATCATTTTGTCACAGCAAAGTTTTCAACCATCAGACTAACCCTTTTTCATTCAAGTTTTTTTTCCTTTTTTTTTTCTATGAAAGTCGTTACGCTTCAGAGCTTTTTCCTTCACCAAAATTAAGACAAGTTAGAGTACTTTTTTGTTATCTATAAGTAAAATTAGTTTTTTTTTTTTTTTTTTTATTTCTCAATTGACTTATTGGTTAATTTCCATAGTAAAAAAGTATTCATATTACTTCCAAGTTTTTAATAAAAGCCTCAAACAAAAAAAGCTCAATTTTAAAAATTAAAAATAAGCGCGTATAAAATTTATATAAAATTTAAATTGAAATGAATCAATTTAACATTAAATATGTTTTATTTAAAATTTAAATTAAATTTTTATTGAACGATATAATTGTCAATTAAATTCAAGTTGAAAATAAATGATATATGACAGTACAGTAGGCAATAATTACTTTGCCCTTTGACATTGTGAAATATGAAGAAAAATAAAAATAAAAAAAAAATGTCGACAGTGGATAAGATGAGGGTAAAAAAGAGGGAAAAGACTGTGACTTTCTGATAACTCATCCCCATGAACTTCCGGGAAAATGCCCTCTGAGGAAAAGCATTGATATTTATTTTTTTCAATCTCTATATATATTATACCATGACAAGCACCGAAACAAACTGGCTTGCGTGTGTATATACTTTTGAAAAATTTATATACAAAAAAAAAAAAAACCCTCAAGCAATGACCCATAAGAAATTGACACATTATATTGGACTTTTTTTTATATTTTCTTGTATATCCAGGCTTTTTTTCCTCCCCAATTTTATACCGTCTCAAACTTTTTTTTTGTTTTATTTATATTTATTATTTTCAATTGTTTATTATTGTTATTAATTTACCTTTTTTTTATATTTATATAAAGATCTTTTTAGCTTGAATATAGTCAGGATAAATTTGGGTTTTTTTAGATTGAAAATTTTGTATAAAATTTCTATCAATTTTTTTTATAAAGTTTTGTTCTTATCATTTATTGATAATTTTAAATATTTTTAATAAACATGTAAATATTTAAAATGCAGATTAAAATAGATACATAGATGAAAAGTAAAAGATAAAAGATATATATGGTTTTTTTTTTTTAGATCCACGTGACTTACTTTAAAATGAATTTTTAGTATTCTTGCAGAAATAAAATCTACAAAAAAATAAAATAAACATAAAAATGGAAGAAACAAGAAGAACTATTAAGAAAAAGTACTCTGTTGAAGAGAAAAAAAAAAAAAAAGTTCAACATCTAGACATTATATTACTCTTTTTTTCTTATGAAAAAAAAATTATTTTTTTTTCACGATGGAGCCATTTTGTGCCGGCGTCATTCGTCGGAAAAATAAACCGAATCAACCAGAGAATGTAGCAAAAATTTTTTATTTTTTTTGGGTGGGTCATAAAGAGAGAGTAAGAGAGAGAGAGAGAAATGAGAGAGAAAGACTACTTTTACCATATACAGAGTGGCGCAGCCTTTGAAGCATTTTGAATTTGCAGTCAAGCGTCTGCTGCACTGTGGAATTGTGTTTTGAATTAAAAATGATATGCGGTGCTAGGTATATAGAAAGGGTGAGAAATCACCCTGGTGGTATATATATTTTAATGTGTCTGTATTTTTACTATTTACAAAAGTATGAATGCATTCATGTGTGTATGAGTGAAAAAATGAAAAAAGGCCTTATCGAGGAACACCAGATAAAAAAAAAATATACAAAATATAAATTTAAAAAAAATTCAATTGAATGTATATCTCAAAAATGAATTTAAAACATATTTTTTTTAACAATATATTATTTTAAATAAAAATATAAAAATTAATTGTAATTGACTAAAATTTACAAAAAAAAAAAAAAAATTATTTTTCGTAAGATTTTAATTTACTATTTATAAAACTAAAATAAATAGAATTTTTTTTTCATTTCAATATTGTTTTTATTGATTCAATAAAATATATTGTAGTAGTATTAATAAAAAATTCAATTGTCAATGTCATTTATGACCATGAAGTAAATAAAATTAACTAAACATATAATTAAATAAAATAAGCTCAATTGTTAATTTGTTTATTGTCTTAAATAAAATTAAAATAAAAAAGAAAAAAAATATTAAGAATACACATTTGAATGATAAAAAGTTTACGCAATTTTTCATATATTTATAATTTTTTTTTGTTCAATTTAAACAATAGTTATGGATTAAAATTTAAATAGACTTTTAGAAAATTTATTTATAGTACAATGTGACTATATACAATTGATGATGTATATAGTTAATTACATAATTAATTAATTAGAAAGCTTGATGTTATAATTTATAAGAAAAACGTAAATTTTACCTCTAAAATTTAGACAATTTGTGTAGAAATATTGTTAAACTATAACCGCCGATTCAAAACCCTTGAAAGTCTCCGAAGCTATAAGGTAACAGCTGCCTCTCGTATAGCACCCGCCAGCAGTTTCAATTTTATATGTTTGTATGGGTGTCTGGGCAATATAATTATCATTATAACATATATAAATTATCCTTTTGAGTATAAGTTATTGCTACAAAAATTTATATATTCTCCTCCCTAAAAGAGGTCAAACTGTTTGCCATATATTCACAAGACTTTTCTTGGAGGAAAAAAAATTTTTACTTTTAAATTCAACTATACTTTGACTTAGACATAATTAAAGCAACCTAAAATTTCTCAATTTATTTTTTTCATACATATTGTATATATCCTTTAGTCAATTATCAAAAAAAAAATATATAATGATTCAATTTTTATCCAGCAATTATTAGATAAAAATTTTTGAAAAATTAGTTTGTAAAATTCCATTTGAATTACTTTTTTTTTTTTTAGTGTTTCGTTTGCCTAAATATAAATTTTTTTTTTTCACTGTTTTTTTGAGTTTTGAGTTTGGAATTCCGAAGCGGATTTATTTCGCATTGATGTGAGCTGGTATATATATACGTGGACAATAAAAAAGCATGAAAAACATGAAGGACGAATGCTTGGGGCGTATTTTAGTGTGAGTTCCTTTATACCTTTATTTTTTTTATTTTTTATTTTTAAATGTATATTTTTTTTCCCTCTCAATATCACTATTTTACAATATACATTTCTTTTTACCTTAGCTACTTCATGGATTGTGTCCTTTATCCATATATTCAGACTCAAAACGAGCTCTCTCAAGATCTTGGAAATTTTATACCTAGCCTTCTTTCTATTCACTAAAATTCCCTCATCCCTGAAAGAGGATTTTTTTTTTTTTCTGGTAATGTAACTTTGGAATAACCGAAGTGTATTTATTCTTGACAAATTTTTTCATTGACTCAATTTTAAAGTATATTCAAATGCTTCCAAAATTTATTTTACTAAATATATTTTTGATGATTCAATAAATGTATCTTCAAAGAAAAATACTTCATTCAAATTATGGAAATTTTTTTAAAATAGAAAACAAACTGACCTAAGTCAATTCAGCTACATTGTTTAGGTTTTTCCGGTTTTATTTTTATTGTCATGCAACTGTTGAACGAAACATAACTCCAAAAATAAAACAAATTTTTTTTGATTTTTTTACATTTTACTAATTTAAATAGTCAAATAGTAAATAAAAAAAAAATAGTTTTCTATTTGTTTTATGAATTTTTCGTATGGAAAATAATATTGTATTTGTATTTTTCAAAAAATTTTAAATTCGACGCCAATGGTTGTGTCTGAAGCTCGTAATTCTAGTCGGGGTTGTCGGTTATTTGAAAAGGAAGGGAAGCCATGATTTCTCCCACCAAAAACACCATCATAACTCACACAAATACTTGTAATATTTATGTGCATGAATTTTGTTTAAATATATATATTAAATTTGAAATTCTAAAATAAATAGATTAATTAAATTGTATATATTATTCACTTGGTATTTCATATCATGTTGATATTATGATACGTTTGTTGCTTTCAGCTGTTCATAGACTCGACATTTTATCATTCATAAATAAATATATCATTTTTTTTTTTATTTCATCAAAATACTGTTATGTTATGATTCTTGTTTTAGAGAAAAAAAATATATTTTATTTTTATAGTATTGTATAAATATCAAGCCATAATAAAACAAAGAGAAATATTTTTAAAATAGAAAAATCAGAAAATATCTAAATTGATAGTTGGATCCTAGACGTTACAGGTAAAAAATTTCAACTAATTTTTTTTGCAACTGGTCGGTTAAAATGTGGACTTGATTTTGTCCTAAATTTTGTTGATTAATCTTTAAAAATAATAATAAAAAATTAATAATTCCTATTTAATATCAATTTTTACTTTTTGCAATTTTTTTTTTTTTTCTAATTGTTGATTATTAATTGTAATTTTTCATTATTAATTATCAAAATTTATCATAAAAATAAGTTGACATTCTTACAAAATTTATGGAAAAAAAATTAGGCGAAAATGTTCAACCATAAACGTAGAATTAAATTATCAGTTTTTTCGTTTTTTCTTCTTGGAGATATCATGTTTTTTCTATGTTGCAGTTACTCACCAAGTGAAAATCTCTTCGTAAAATTTATTAAAAAATTATTCATATATATTTGTAATTTGAAGTTCGATATACTTCCATGTAAATTTATAAAAAAAAAAAATTACCCATAAATTTAATATCATATAAATTAAAAAACAAAAAAAAAAGTTGTTCATGAAATAGTGGCTGGATTTTGTGGGGCTTAACATCAGGTAGTAGAAACTTTCGTTCATGTGCTATTTACTTTATTCATTGTCAAGATAATATAGCATATAAATGTATATCAAATTTAACAAAGGGGGTAACTTTGGCAATATATTGTTTACCACCCAGTTATACAATGTGGCAACCCTTGGGTTGTATCACATAAAACAAGACACGGACCAATCTGATATGCGGCAAACATTAACGAGATAAACAATAAACTACTCCAAAATATTAACAGTCAAAAAAAAAAAAATCCAACAAAATTTCTACAAAAAATTTTGAAAATTAATTACAATAATTGACTCGTAAAATCACAGATAAAAATTACATCAAGATTATTTTTTTTCAAATAAAATAAAAAAATAATCAACAATTTGAAAAGAATTAAATTAAATAAAAAAAATAAGAATAATAACTTAATAAAAATTAAAGTTTAAAAAAAAAAATAATTAATATATGCATGATTATTATGATAATAATTATAAATATTATATTTATTATTATTACAATGTATAACAAAGCAAGAAGAATAAAGAGAATAAAAAATTCGTTTAGCTTGTGTGGGCAGATGAGATCGACGAACTGTCTGTATCTCTCTCTCTCTTGTATTATTCTCGAAACAACTTCAATTGCCGCGTCCATTCGCCCGTTGTATTGTTGTCGCTCTCGTACACTTGTGTGTTCTCATGCGCGTCAGCAGTACGCATATTTACAGGGAATAGAGTGAGACATCTCGGCTAGTACGCTCGAGTCGAATAAAGATGAAAATATAAAAAAAAGAGAGAGAGAGAGAGTACCAACCGGCACACGGCTCTAACCCCCGCCCCGCTGCAAATATACGGGGAATAGAATAGGAAGAGAGAAGCGGTCAGTCACGTAGCAGCGCTCGAGCCGTGAAGAACAAATACGACTAAAAACGAGCAGTTTAAAAACGACTTATATTAAAAAAAAAAAAAAAAAAAAAAACATAATATTAATATCCAATTATCTATCAAAAACTTGATCAATAATATCCGTTTGAAAAAATAACTGTAGCAATTGTTTTATCAATTTTATTCATTTTTTTCTGGTAAAAAAAAAAAAAAAAAATATAACCAACAATTTGTTCACGTGTTTTGAATCGGATAACTTGACTCATTTTTCAACATCATCGTCATCAACATCATCACGTGGCTTGAGACATTTTTATAATTAATAAAAGTGAGCAGTGTTATTTATTTATTGGTTTATTTTTTTTTTTTTTGTTCATCTTGTCATCGTTGTGGTGTGGATTTTAATGAGCTGTTGGAAAACGCTCTTGACCCTTAGCCGGGTTGCTTGTGTGTGAGATTTTGAGACGCGCCGGCGGCATCTAACCTACAACCTTCAAGAAAAACCATTACTTTTTTAATTTTTTTTTCTCTAATTTTTGCTGGAAAATTTAATACACAAGATATTTAATCGAGAGTTTTACTCTTTTTTTTGACGAGACAAAAGATTTTTTTTTTTGAGTAATTTGTGTGAGTCATTTGTATCAACTTTGAGAAGATAATTAAATATTGTTTTTTCAAAAGTGTAGACAAATATTTACTAGTGATTTTTATTTTTTTTTCAAATATAAATTCGTTAAATTGTGAAATTTAAAATTAATTTATAAAAAAAAGAATTATCGCGTTTATTTTTTTCTTTGTGTGATATGTGCAACTGGAAACGAGTTTGAAGAAGAATTTTTTTTGATAACACTGAAGGATTATTCTCGATTATACGGTGAGTGTTGTTAATTAATTTTTTTTTTTTGTTTAAATAATAATACTACTGGCTATTATTATTATTAAATTAATAATATTTTTGGAATTTATTTTGTCATATTTCAAGTCTTGTGTTATCATTATTATCATTTTTTTATTTTTTTATCAAAAATGAGTAATCCGATTTTGACGGTTCCATTCTTTAGATTTCTGTGGTTAATTATCCTTTGTTTGAGACCACGTGTTTCCGGTTAAATTACCATGGAATTAACCACTCATTTTTTTTTTTTTTGTGTGCGTGTGTGGGTTTAGTTTGTCACATGTTTTAACGTACAAAAAAAAAAAAAAATAATCATCAAAAATATTATCAATTAATTTACTATCAAAGAGTAAATATAAATTTTTGATAATTAATTATTTTTTTTATATTAACACCACGTGTTTTGCTGGAAAAAAAATAATAATTTTCTTTTGAAAAATGAGTGAAATATAAAACCATTAAACAAATACATCAACAAACGTGTTTATACCTGTTGAAAAAAAGAATAGAATTTTGTCTGCTGTTAATGGAAATTTACCATAAAATTTTTTTCTTTGATAGTTTCTTTTGTTAAAATATTTAAACTACGCAGTTGTGTCATATCTAGCGTACGGAATCGATACCCACTGAGATATCAAGCTTTAACAGGTCTTGCTTCAATTCTGCTTTACAAATAAAATAAAAAAAAAAAAAAAAAAATGACAAGTTAAGCTGTATTATACTCCAAGACGTCCAACTGATACAGAGAAAGTGAGTTGACTCATTGCACTCTTGTTGGCCAGAGTGAGAACAATTTTTTTTTTTTATTCTTCTCAGTAAATATCCTCTTCATTTATTTATTTCATTTCATCTACTCCTAGTTTACTTAGTTTTTTGAGTTTTGGAACGATCGTTTTTTTTTTTTTTTAACTCAAGGGTAGAGCAGCTGGTGGAAGAAAGAAAAAAGCAATTTTTTTTGCTGTTCTTTGCCTGTACTTTGTGTGCGATTCAGTTGGCGAGTTGAATTGGGACATTGCTTTGTCCAAAAATTTTATATAACAGCCGGTGCTATATGTCGAATGGGGTAAAATAAATAATTATTATATGTAACCGATGGTACTCGAGAGGAAATTAAATTTGTACAAATTTTCATAACTCGCTTATTTTTAGCCTGAAACTCTGAGTATATAAACAAATTTAAAATAAATATTTCCTGTCTTTTTATGATTAAATTAATTGCAACAAAATTAAACAACATTATTTTATAAATAGACTTGATATATTTTTAAACTTAATAAATTATTTACAAAAAGTACAATTGTAAATTGTTGACGTGTGGTATTTTTCAAGAAGGCAAAAAATACTAATTAAACGTTTTACCATTAACCAAGATGTACTTAAAATTAAATTATAAACATTGTTAAATTATTTTATCGTTATTTCAACATTTTAACAAATACAAAAGCTCAACATATTAAATATACAAAAAAATTATTTTCTCTTATTACATTTACAAATATTTAATTTGAAATAAAAAAAAAACCCACACAAATTATTATCCAACTTGAAATATGAAAAATTTTCCATATTGACCTTCATTATTTGTCCTTGAATAAGATAAAAATAATAATGACGTAATTTTTTTATTTTTTTATTATCTATTCTTTCACTCAATAGTGAAAGTTGATGGTTATGCAATTCAAACAAAATGCTGTCATGATTTATTTCTTTTTAGTATCGTCAATTTTTTTTTCCATCAATAATTTTATTATTTAAATTAAAAAAAAACAACGTGGGAGTAGATTTAAAATTATACATTATTTGTTGATTAACATGGTTAAATAATTGAGATAAAAATAATTTTAAAAAATGCACTTGAATATTTTAAACTTTTATTGTTTTTAAAATTTTTTTTTATTTTGGAGTAAGTAAATGCATTCGAGATGTGTTGTACCATTTTAATCTGACATGAAATTTATATATGTATTATGCTTCTCATCATATTATTCATGGTGAAAATATTAACTTGACACTTGAGTGGGAGAATAATATTATTCTTTGTAGCCGAGGTCTAATACAACCCAGCCAATCGTTAAAAACTTACCGAAACGCAGACGCTTCCGTTCGAGGATCTTTCTTTCTTCCTTCTTTTCTTGATTTCTTTTCTCTTTATTTTATCTCGTCAAGGCCATCTAACCAGGCCTCAAACCGCTCTGTTCGCCTGGTATTTCTTTCGTCTTTCCAAATCGTCCAAAACGAGACATTCCAACCATCGTAAAAATGTTCAATTTTTTTTTTTTATTATTTTACGTTTTTCAAGACGAATTAAAATGGCTACAGTCAAGTATATGATTAATTTTTAAAACGAGATATTTTTTTTTTTTTATTATTTTCACCGGTTTGCTTGCTGTAAAAAAAAATATTTGTCAATAATAATTTATAACTTTGTTTTATCAATAATTGATATTCAGTATTTCCCTTTTTTTTTACAATAAAATAACCTGATTTATTTTTCTATATACATCAACGTGAATAGCTCTCTTAATTTACAATTTTTTTCATTAAATTATTCAATAAAAAAAAAAAGGTTTTCACGTAATTAATAAACCATTTTCTTTTCATGATAATGAGTCAATGAAAATATTAAATTTTTCTTGAATTAAATTGATACAAGTTTTTTATTTTCACGAAAGATTATTATTCTTGGAGTCGATGTATACTTTCCAACTTTTTTCTCAGACAATGATTACACAATTGCACATTAACGATGTAATGTTATTTTCTGGCTACATATAAATATATCGAGATATCACGCAACGATACGGCTCGTTCCTCGTGGACCAACATTTTGCTGAGGAAAATTGCGGAAGGATTTACTTGTTCCTTTCTAAAATGATATAAAAAAAATAAACACACACATTTATTCCTTCAAAAATATATATATATAATACACACTTTCAAAATATAAAACAAAGAAAATAATAATAATAATAATAATCTATTTATAATCGGTCATGCAGAGTTTAAATAATGATACTGAACATCTGCTTTCCCTTTCGCTCGCGAGTTATTCACTGAGCACTGGAAAAACCATAAGGTTTATTTTTTTTATAGTTTTAAATATGTATTTTATTTATTAATTTTTTTTAGGAGTTGTGTAATCAAGTTATTTTGAGATGTAATTTTATTCATGTATCGTTGATCATATTTATTTGAGAAAGTTGATTTTTTTTTTTTAAATTATTTGAAATAGTTTTTTTAATTTTATATTCATTGGAATGAAATTATGCTATCATTGAAAAAATATTCCTGGTGAATCATTAGACTAGAATCTTATGAATACAAGATTATTTTTAATATTTTTTGTGATTTTTTTTTCTAGCTAGTTTACTGCTTCACAGTCTCGTTTTTTTTATAAACTTTTTTATTTTATTTTATTTATTACTTAAACGTGCTCTTGGAGGATTTTTTTTTTTTTTTTTTTTTTTGATATTTATAGATTAAAAATGATTTTTTAGAGAATTTAATTTGAGTGGATTCTTTGATATGTTGATAATGTAAAAAAAAAAGGAGCAGAATTAACAGAAACTTGAAATAAAAATGTTATCTTATTTTATTTTTTTCTCTTTGAATATTAAATTTAAAACGTCATCAAAAAATTATGTGATATTCTATTCAATTTGCATTTTAAAACTCACATTATCAAATCGTTGCAATTTTTTTTTATCATATTTTATTTATTTATTTGCAAAATCAATGTCAACGTATTATTTTAAACTTTCGAACGTTTTCTTGGTTTTTGAAAATATATACTAATTAGCTTACATAAACGAAGCTCCAAAAAAACCATCAAAAGAATTATCCATTAAAATTTCAATACACAATAATTTCAATTTTTTTTTCCTTCAAGTGAAAGGGGAACAACAAAATAAAAATAATAGTAAAATGAATTGCGTTAACAAAAAAAATTTTACAAGCGTCATAAATATATTAAAAATAAAATTTATATTTATTTATATTTTAATTAGAGTCTTGAATTAGTTTTGTCAACTCTTAATAAGATACTAACTACAAAAGTAAGCAAGAGAAAGAGAGTGATTGATTAATTCACGTTCTGTCGATATTTCAATTAAACCGTGAGAAACAAAGAAAGAAAAAAAAATAAAAAAAAAATAAAGAAACTAATGATAAAGCACAAAAGAGTTGACTGTACATAGTGGGAAAATGTTGGTAGACAAGTAGACGATACTAATCGACCATGTCTCGACACTCCAAGCTTGCATCTTGGTGAGAATAAAAAAACAACCAGTATATATTAATTCTGCACTTTTTTTTTTTATTTTCATATTTTATTTTTGCTAATTTTATTGCATCACAAATTGAAGAGAAAAATATAAATTCTCAGAAAGTAATATTAAATAATAATACAAAACAGTATGTCGATAAATTTTATCAGAAAATTTAATCTTATGTTTATTAGTTGAAAAAAAAAAATAGTTCTAGAAGTTTTTTTTTTTTTTTCTATTTATAATACTTGGTAAAAATAATTTTTTCTATTATTTTTATAAATTTATTAATATTTCTTGCAAGGTTACAAAAACCTTAATCTAAAAAAAAAAATAATTTAATCTAAAAAATGATAATTTAATTTTTTCTAAAACTATAATTATTATTTTTTAAAATTATCGATTAAATTAATTGAAATTAATTTACTTTAATGAAATTTAATTAGTATTATGACTTGTTATTTTTTTTTTAAATTTTAATTGTCGTTTTATTTTCTAAATCAATTTATTAATTTGTTTTTTAATTTGAGTCAATTGGTTTGTTTGTTAAATGTATATATATATATTTTTTTAAATATATTTGAGGACAAAAAGCAACACAGTGTTTGAAAATAATTCGACGCTGTTGCTCTATATAAAGTGCGCAATACACCCCTGACGTGTTTTGATACGATTCGTTGGATTTACTCGTCATCGTTGTCGCACAACATCAAAAAGATCGATATCTCGAGACAGTTCCAAGTGTGTTTGTAAGACCTGACGATGGTCTTTAACCTTATTTACTTAAACATTTAATATTAATAGAACAATATTTTTTATTTTTTACTATGTAACTGGGTCTTGTTAGAAATGTCGTGTTTGCATTAAAAAATTTATATTTAAATACATTTAAATACAACAAATTATTTTCACTATTATTTTATATAATTTCAAATTATGAGTCATAAATTATGACACAAAAAATATAATATTTATTTAATATTTTTTAATCAAAGTTTATATTAATAAACTACGAAATTTCTGAGCTTTTATATTTTTAAAACATTTTTTTTTTTACAATTTAAAATTATAATTCTGGTTATTATTTCAGTTTGTAGATTTTTGATTTATTGTTTGACAGTATAAATGGTTAATTTTAATATTTGCTGACGTACTCATTGCAGTTGAGTACCTCGAAATCAAATATAAACATGCCAGGTGCAGCAATATAAACGGACAATTACAACCGGATCCAGCTGCAATGCTATCATCGACTGTTGCAAGTCAACGATCAAATGTTTCTTCCTGTTTTTCAGTATAATTTTCTTTTTATCGCACTCTTTTTTTTTACTCATTTATCGCTGTTTTTTATTTATTTATTTTTTGTCCTCGTGCCAAAGCGGAAAACCGACACGCTACTTCATTATAAATTGTGACAAATTTATTCAATATACAATTATATATTCTCCATATTTTGATATCTCAATTTTTTCAACAAAAATGTTTTAATTTTTAAAAATAATTTTAATTCTATTAACAAAAGTGTTTTAATTAAATTTTTAATTTTAGTAAAATACAAAAATCTTTTTAAGCCGGTTCTTCTTTCGTGTGCAAAAAAAAAAAAAAAATTATTATTTTTAAATATTTACACAACGTTTGATATAAAAAACTGTGCGCACAATTTTTTTTTGACTATTAAATTTAAATTTTTGGGACACACCCGGGGCTATAACATGTACCAATTGCCTAACCATAATCTAACGGTATTTTTTATTTATTTTATGTGTCACTTTTTTAAACACAAGGAATATTAATAGATAATATTCTAGCATCAGAATTTCACCTTCCGGCCTTTCATAATTTTTAAGCTTTTTTTTTTTTATCCTATCCTCGGTATAATTTAAATACTTTCCTTTTTTTTTATTTCAAAAATGTACGTTAATATTTCAACAAATTTTTTTCGAATAATAACAATATGATAGTTAACATCGTAAATTTATTTTTTATTTATTTTATTTATGTCAACTTGTGATATCAAAGGAAGTGTTCATTTTTTTTTTTTTTTTTAAAGATATTTTATTCCACTGATAATAACTGGTCATTTTTATAATTTATAAAATAAAAATTATATAATTTTAGTAATATATAAATACATAATTAAAAATTCATTTAAATAAATTTATTTGTTAATAAATAAAATATTAAAAAAAAAAAAAAAATGCAAAGACGTCACTTCCTTGAACGTGCCGATGCAAGATGAAGCACAAATGATGAAAAAAATTAATGAAAAAAATTCCTCAGTATTATTTTTTATTTGTTAGCATTCTGGTTAATCTTTCTATTCAGAGCATTGAGTTGCTCTCTTTGAATTCAACGCTGATATATTTAAATAAAAAAAAAATAATTAAAAGCATCAAAGAATTATCAAAGATTTATCAAAGGAAAAAATAAAAATAAAAAAAATGAAGATCCAAGTTACAAGTGTGAATTACATAAAGATTTTTCTGTTCTTAGTCAGTGGTAAATAATATAATCGTCAAGTGTTATGTACATTGAGTTTGCAATTCAACTGGCGTTCAAAAGTATTTCCGGCTCAAAAAATTCTCCAACTTGTAATTCTCGCTAAATGTTTTTCAAATAAATAATTTTTTTCATTTTAATAAGTTAATGATACTTTCACATGAGGTTTTAATATCATCTATACCTATATCAATGTCAATAGACCAACGTATTATGGAGTCTTACAATTTTATTATTCATAGAAAAAAAAGATTTTACCATTATTATAATTCGACCTTGTGTTACATGTCAATGACCGTGAGAAGTATATTCTTCAAATATACACACATAATAGTTATGATTGTTGCTAAATAGTATATCTAATTTGTGAGTACATATTATTATTTCATTTTTCAATTATCAACTTTTTATATGATGAGTCGTGTACACCTGTATTTCTTTATATATTTTGTTCTTATTTGATAAAATACCTCATAAAGACAACAAAAAAATTCAACAAATTTGCAAGAAAATAAGGGTGGTGTATAAAGTCCACCTGCTTTTCTCTGTAGCCACTATATTCAACGAGTTAATTTTGTCTACATTTCCGCCTTGCGATGCCAGCTGCCAGCAAAAAATTTTTGTTATTTTATATGTATATTAACAAACTACCCACGCTTTATAACACCGTATCATAAAATTCTTAATTCTTGGAATAACTGACACTTCATCTCATACACACAATAATTTGTTTATTTATTTTTTTAATTCAATCTCATTGACGTTATTTATATAAATTTTTAAATATACAAATTATTTATTTATTTTTTTGATATTTAAACTTGACTGCAATTTTTTTCATTTGAAATCATTTGAATTAATTTTTGTTTAAATATATAAATCACTCTTATTTTGACAATTTTTTTGTTGTAAAAAAAGCAAGTTGAATCTACTTGGTTTCTTTTTTAGTAAACAACTATTATTCTTTACGACATTCACCCGCAAAAAAAAAAAAATGTCAACTTGATACTTTTTATGCATATATATTTTTTTTTTTTAAATGGTTTTTTAACATTTTTCTTCACTCCATTTCCTTTTATTTGCAATATTTTTTTATTATTTTATATACTTTTTAAAAATATCGCGAGAGTATTTGTAGTTATCTAGAGGGTGCAAAAGGTGAGGGAGGAAATCATAAAGGAAAAAAATGAAAAAAAGCTATGTAACTGATAAATTCACAGTCAACACAGCATCATCGGGTATTCAGGGCAGATTTAAACCCTCCAGCTTACATTTTTCGTTTCTTCGATATTTTTTTTTATTATTATTTATATTTATTTTTTTTTTTGTCACTCATTCTATTCAAACCACCCGGTCTTTTCACCCTCATACAAAAATGTTTTGCCATTTTTTTTTTTTTCTACTCTACTATCGATTTATCAGGACTAAACTCTCTTAAATTTTTTTTTTATATTTTAAAAAGTTTTTCGTGATTCACTTGGGAAAGTGATATATAACTTTTACGTATAAGCATTTTCCGGAAACAATATGTGTATACAAATAATTTTTTTATATTTTTCTGTTGTTTAAAAGGAAAATGAAATTTAAAAATAAAATTCTTGCTTAAAAAAAATAATGTTAAAGTATTTATGTATTGAAATTTAGTGTTTTTTAATTTTGTGTAGTTGATTCAATCCAGCAAAAAGTAAATAAAAAATTGCTACTGTTATCATGCCAATAGAAAAACTAAAATTTCCCTCAGTAAAAAATAAATATGAACGTCAAAACTCGACCGAGTTTTCATAGCACATAAATGGGTATTTGATGTTAAGTAACCTGTCGCATGGTGAATAGATAAAATATATAAAAAAATATAAAAAAAAAAAAAATGTTTTACGCGTGTGTTTAAATATATAAACAAGCTCGTGAGAGAGTTTACGAGTAAAATTTCCGGAGAAGATAAGAAAAGTATTTTAAACTTCGATATCTTGTATTATTCATTTTTTTATTATTACAAAATATTAAAGTTTTAAATTAAAACATTATCTTAAGTTTATTTATTTTTCATTATATTTTTAAATATTTAAATTACAAAAAATAATTATTATTTTATTAATCCAAAAATTTGTACTATTAATTTTTAATTTTTTTTCTTAAAAAGTTTATAATATTATTAGTTTTATTTTGTAATTTATTATTATTTTTTTTTTTCATAAAGAAAATTATAAACTCGAGGCAAGTTAATATGATATTTTATGTATTATTTTTATTTGCTTAAACTTTTTATACATACACATTTGCAGTTATGCAATTATCATCTTATTATAATTTTCCTCTGTGTGGAATAATCTTCATAGAACAATTTCATATTCAAGCCATAATCACAAACATGACGTAATTTCATGACTAGTTTTCTCTCATGTATTTTCCATTGACAACAAAACTAACTTATGTGTTTCTGACATTTCAAAGTTTTGTTTGTGGTATAAATTTTGTATTTTTTATTTAATTTTTTTGTACAACTCAAATGATATTATATTATAATTTTTCTTTATTATTTTATCAAGTACAAATATGATATTATGGCTTTAGAATATTTAGACAATACCCATAATTATTCTGCAAGTTATAGAAACAATTTTTAATTATTTTTTATTGTATTTAAAATACACCAGACATATTGCAATTTTGCAAATATTAGACGATAGTAATTTCAACGTATGAATGATACGTGAGCCAATGAAAATCATCAAACAATGAATAAAAAAATCTTCAGAATCAAGTGAAGCGAATATTGTTGTTCTTTTTATAACAGAGACTATTTCAATGATAATTTCCTGTTTTTAATTCCTTAACTGTGTTCTATAATTTCTTGTAAAATTTTTAAATAATACAAGCACACAATTGGTGGTAGTTTTGTATTTTTTTTTACTTCCGTTAACTATTACCTATTATTAGAAGACATTCACGTGTGTTTGTGTGTTACGAACAATTACAATTCCAACAATTTTTGTAATTGCACGTACACACACTGCCCTGTATATATTCTTTAACGCTTTTACTTTTTTTTTTTTCGTTTAAACTACAAAAATACTCGTTATTATAACCCTTTTATTTTTTTTTTTTTGTGTTTTATGAAACCATATATATTTCTTTTTCACCTTTTGTATATATTTTTTTTTCACTCCAAAAATAATGTAGCTTATTTTAAATTATTATATCCATTTTTTTCTGTTTTTTTTTTTTAAATGTATTTAATTAACTAACTGTTTATATTTAAAAAAAAAACAATAGTTGTATGGATTCAATGTATAATAAATAAAGTAATAAGTATCCATTACACCGGACGTCGTCTTATCATGGCTGGTCACTTTCGTTAAACGAGATATCGTGTTCTTTAAATCGATCGATTTAACACTAACAACAAAAGCATCTTCAATATATTTTTCTTTATATACCTCAATATTTTTTATTTTAAAAATAAATCTATTAAATGTGAAATAAATTTATTTTTATTTTTCATTATCAATTGAAGAGATTATAAATTTTCTAGTGAGTTCAAAGTAGATGTGCTATGTTGAGCTTAAAAAAAAAAAAAAAAATATTTTTGTCTGAGGATTGTATGAAAAGAAGGATGTATCTAGTGACGGTAAAATATATTTATCTGCACTATTATCTATCTTGGATACTGTCACAAATATACATTAAAATGATCAAGTATTTTGCGCATTGAAAAAGAGTACTATCAATTCTAATGGTATTCTTAGTTGATGCTGCATTAATTTGCCCTTTCACAGGTCTTCACTAATACAAGATCATTTTTCTAAATTTATCTTTACTCATTTTTCTCATTATCATTTACTGTCAACTTGAAAAATCATCATTTTCACAAATAATCTTGCTGAAATTTCTGCTGATATTGTGAAGCTTTTTTCACATTTTATTTTACTGAAATTTGTATATTTATTTGTACATAATGCATCGTTGAATATACTCACATGAAAAATAATAATAGTATAAATATTTGAATTTATTTTTAAGACACATTCTCATAAATAAATTAAGTTAATTACACTTATTTTGATTGCCATAGTAAAAACATAAAATTAGCTTTTCAATGAGATACACACAAAATTTATTATCTCAATTCGTTAATAAAATAATTCCAATTGTTTTTTTTTTTATTTATTTTTATTACTATTTGCTGTTCATGTTGGCTTTACGTGAATGTAATATATCTTTATTCAATGAATTAAATAATCTACTGTATTTTATTATCTCATTAAAATACTTATTTACTGTAATTTTTAAGAAAAACATTTAAATTAACACAGCTTATACTTGTCTTATCAGAATTTTAAATTTGTTATTTTTTTTAATTATTTTTTATTTCAAGGTGTAAATTGGAAGATTGCTTTATTTATCATTGCTGTAAATTTATAACAAACTCATTAGCAAGATTGTTGTAATTATTTTAAAAATTAATTAAATATCTCTTCATTTGTTATAAATTTATAACTTTTTTAAAATTTTATTTTTTGAATATATTTAAAATTATATTTTTGATTTATGTTAATTAAATGTGTTTTTATTTAAAAAATATAATCAAGTTTTTTAATTTTAATTTCAACATGTTTTAACTCTTTAAAAAAAAATTAAAAAACTAACATTAATATTTATTTGAATTTTTATTAAGTAGCTAATATACAAAATATTTAACTAAAAATATAAATTATTAAATCAAACAGCTGCAATGATAATTATCCTCTAATTCTGTGGTTATTAAATCGCCACATATATGTTTTAATTCAAGTAGATATTCATTGCAATTTAAAGCCTCAATAATAATTTTAAATGCCTTTTATAAATCAACCACTAATATATATTTTTTCTATTTTTATGTTACAGGTGAGTTTCAATTCTGGTCTAGACATCCTACAAGTATTTCTAATAAAACTACATTAAGGATAAGTTAAACAAAAAAAAAGTAATAAAAATATTCAGCTAAACTTTGTTAAATTAAGAGAAAAAAAATGAAATTATTTTTTTAAAGTTGCGCAAAGGTGAGTGGATAATCCACATCAGTACCAAGATAAATTTTCATCAATCATCGGATTAATTACAATCTAGTATTTAGCACTGTTATCACCAAAAACACGCGTTGCGTGTTAAAGTCAATGACGGAAGTTAATTCGTTTCTAAAAATTAAATATAAAATTATATTTTAACTAAGAATTATTAATCTCAGGTTATGACCTCAAACAGGTCAAGGCACTATTATTTATCCACGTTTTTTTTACACTATCCATCTCAGTAACTAACGCGGTTCTTTTATCACCTTTTATTTTATTTTTAAAAAAAATTTTTTAACTTTTTTATATATCATTTTTTAACGTGTCACTCGAGGGCGTTGCTATCGTCTCTATTTTAAACACGCTAGTTGCTGTTGACAACAACGATAGGGTAAAATAAAAAAAGTAACCGATTATTATTATGAGAGGGACATTGTCACTCTGTCTTATTTTAATGACAGGTTAATTAAAACAACTGTCTGGAAATATTTCCATCGATTTTAACAAATGACCTGAAATGATAAATATAATTTAAAAAAAAAATAAAAAATTATGAAAAGCATTAGACATGTATAGCTAAATAATTAATGACTTAAAATATTTTTTAATAAGATAAATCATAATGAAAAATAAAGATTAATTTTGATTGAAAAATATATTTATAAAAAAGTTTTATATATTGATTGATGGTTTGAGGTTTATGCTCAAATGAAACTAAATTAAATTTGAGGTATAAGAGCTTTGTCAAATCCTCCAGTTCTCAATAAAGTTTAATCCTTCAGGGTATATACATTGAAACTTGTTTAAATTTTGTAAATGTTTGCTGTCAAATGTGATATTATACTTTCAACATGAAAAAATATAAAAAACATTTAACTTGAAAAGTAATAATAAATAAATATAAAATTTTATCTCAAAATAAGTTTATTAGTCAAGTAAAATGTTAGTTATAAAATGAAAAATTTTATATAATTTAACTTTGACGGTGTGGTATATTTTGAGAAACATTTTGGTTGACATGGTGCCAATTAATTCTCCAATTAACTAGGCAAATTTGTAAACGGGCTTATCGCCTGAGGGACCAAAGTGCGCGATATATTCAAACTTCCCCTTACTTTACGATATTAATCGTTGTCTCGTAGTTCATGCGTTTGTAGACTTTGCAAAATTCCACCCTTCATTATTCACTCCCCTTTTTTTTTTCTCTTATATTTTTTTTCCTTTTATGAAGACTCTGTTGAGCGGGATAATTTTATTAAATGTGTTGGTGTTAGAGAGAAACTTTATAATATTTTTATTTTAATTTCCGGTTTATTTCCTATCCTGATAAATCCATTAACTTGTTGTGAAATAATAATTTTCAAATGTTATATTTCAAAATGGCCGTAAGGGTGAATTAAAATTAAATTTGATGCCATCTCACGGTAGCGTCATTAACTATTATTTTTGAAAATTGAATTTTTTTTCTAATCAGCATTTTTCTTTTTGATTACATTTTTCTCGATTATAAAAATACACTGGTGTCGAGGTCATGAAAAGTTTTGGATTTTTTTTTGATGCATTTAAAATATAAATATATTTTTTTTTCAATTTTATTTTTATTGCCATTGATTAAAGTCATAATACCATCGGTGTACTTGTTCTATTTATACACGACAAATTGCCAATTGAAATTTAATTGAAATTAGAGAATTGAAAATTTATAAGAATAGGTCAATTAAAATATCATATATAAAATATAATAATAATAATTAAATAATATTAATTTGTACTATGAGATTATATATACAGTTGAGAGATTATTCCAAATGGTCCCGAGGTAGAGATTATTTTATTCTCGTGTGGCAATGCAAAAAGTTAATGCAAAAGACGAAGAGTTCGCGAGGGCAACTATGGCAACAAGGCACACGAAGGAAATGTGAAAAAAAATATATATAAAAGAACAGTATATATAATGCAAAATGAAAGCAAAAAAAAAAAATAAAATAAATGAAATATAAAAAAAACCACAGCGAAGGTTTGTCCTGCCTGGTTGCCATGAGCCAACAACACATCCTGTCTTGTCTTTTTTTTTCTTTTATTTCT
This sequence comes from Aphidius gifuensis, assembly GCF_014905175.1. Lineage (NCBI taxonomy): Eukaryota > Metazoa > Arthropoda > Insecta > Hymenoptera > Braconidae > Aphidius > Aphidius gifuensis. Next base: position 2,305,920 of record NC_057793.1, read on the forward strand.
TTGTTGAAAAAACTTTTTTAAAATTACATTTTTCCATTTGTTAATTTATTTATATTAAATTTAATTTACTGAAATTTTAATTATTTAATTAATTTACTATATCAACAATTTAATTATCAATATATTAAATTTTCTAATTAACAAAAATCAATTGAAATTAAATGAATTGAAAAATAAAATTTTTGCTCTTTTGTATTTTACAATATTAATTTATTCTACAATGTTTAAATTTTAAATTTACATTATTATTCATGAGTATATATTCTATAATCGATAAATTTATTTATATATAATGTAGATATTAATTTTTTTTTTTAAATTATACAAGAGCATTATTGACAGAGTAGAGCTGTGAATTCACTTCCCGTTTGGCCGGTAATTACCTTCCTAATTTCCTGAAAATATCTTTGGTATTGTAATATTAAGATAGCATAAAGTTGAAAGAGAAAGAGAAGAGTATACTGACTTGACTAATATTGACACAATGTGATATAAAATTACACCAGAACGGAAAACATAATTTATAAAAAAATTAAAAGAATTAAAAACAATAGTAAATTTGGTATGTATGCATATAAAATATATAAAGGGTCTTTGTCTTTAATATAAATAAAAATATATAAATTAACAAAGAAAATAAAGATTGCATCAGAAAGTGGTTTGCATGCATATATGTGTGAGTGATGCACCTTCATCGAGGTCCGGTATTCATCGCGTAGAGCAAGTCATCGCACCCTGACGCGAGACAAAGGAACACGTTGGTGGTTAGCTTCAAGACCAAATGCATGCACTATATATATAACTTGAAAAATTTTACCTTTCACATATAAATATATATTTTAAATGTTGTTTATTTTTCTCATTTGTAACTATACATTTTAAGTTACAAAAAAAAATACAAACAAAATGAAAAATTGTTCAAATAAATTTTCAACTTGACAATATTTTAAAATAAAAAAAAAACTACATAATTGAGCTATGAAAAAAAATTGCGATAATTTTCCAGTTGATCGCCTGTAATTGAAAAAGATGAAGGAAAAAAAAAATAATAAAGATAAAGATAACTATCCAAAGAAATTCCCACAGGTCAATATTTTTTTTTCTATTTTTTTGCAGCAAGACTGAGGAAAATTCCCACGCATTTCACCTCTTCTTCTTTTACTCGTGAACCAAAGTGAATCCTCCCTAGGCATGATATTATTATCATCATCATTCTGGCTATGATGATTTTTTATTTTGTATTATTTGTTCTATTTTTATGATTATTTTTATTATTTTAAAAATGCGGAAACGCGCGCGTGAGGCGTCAGTGAGTCTCCAGGGTTTCTACTTGGTAGACACGCTTGATTGCAGTGGCATGAAATTGTATATATCATATATTTTTTTATTTTATGTATTATGCATATATATATGTGAAGAATTCATTGCGTGTGTAAAGGGAAAAAGGTGTTATTGTGTAAAAATATGAGTAAGATAGAAAATGCATATGGGGGATTATCCTTGATAAGATCGCGTGCAGTATATTCATCTAGATGTATGTATATCGTTTACACGAGACACAACATTACTCACATAATCACATTGCTTATAAATTTTTACTTTTTTATTTAGTAATTTTTTTTACCTTTTTTAGCATACTGCTGTTTTATTTTTTCTCTTTATAAAGGGACAAATATGCCCACTAGACAAGCAATTTGTTGTTAAACACACAGACATGTAATCAACATAGTATTTATTTTTCAAGCTCTTGTAATATATTGAATATATCGTGTCAATTTATATTCTCAAACTGCTAACTTTATGCTTCTCATCCATAATTTGTCTATGCATTTCACATCGAGTTTTCTGAAAACTCATGAATTTTTTGTTGATACACTTGGAGGTCAATATCTTGAAGACTATTTTAAAATTACATTTCAACATTTTAAATTTAACATACAGGAAAAAAATATATATTCAGTTTCAGCTGAATAATTTAGTATTCATTTTTTTTTTCTTTTGAATATTTTACGTTCAATTTATTGATTGCAGGTTATATTTTTTTTATTTTTTAATTCACTGTGATTTAGTTAATAAATTGATGAATATATTTAGTATATTTGTGATTGATTTTTTAGTATTTTTTAAATATAGTTTTGTTTCTTTTTATTATATCGTGATGACTGCGGTAAATGCAAGATAATTTTAAAAAGGGTGGCTATTTAAATAGTTGAGTCATGAAAGTCCATAGTATAAAGAAATTTTTAAAAAGATTTTATCAATTTTTTATGTATTAATTGCATTTATTTACCAACAGTTAAATTATAAACAAAAATTTGATTTAAAAATTAAATTTTACTGTTAATTTTTCAAAATTTAGATAATTATTTTCAACTTGAATATTGGTTGTAAATTAATAGATTATTGCTAATAAATAGTATTATCTAATAATGACTTTTAAAATGGTTTTAGTATGAAAATTCATACGATAAAGATAATCAATTGGAATTTGCAATTAAAATATTTAAATCTAATGAAAGATTAAATCAATGACCCACAATAATATATTTAGTAATTATATTGTTAAATGTTAAATCAACAAATTTATATCTAAACTCAATTTTAAATACAATTATAATAAACATTACAATTTTACTAAATTTAGATGATAATATTTTTTATTTTTCCAATATTGTTATTTTGCTAAAGCAATGTAAATTATTCATGCTTGAATAAATTTATTTTCATTGTTATATATTGCACACTAAAATTACATTTAAATGTTTGAATATGTGTGTTCATGTTGGTTAACACAAACGAAATATTGATTTTTATAAAATCGACAAGAATTTTAGCTTTGCTATGTCAAATAATTATTTTCCAATGAAAAACATTGTCAATAAAATGATAAAAAAAAAAAAAGAACAAACAGAAAGAGAGGAGAGAGAGAGAGAGAGTAAATTAGGAACAAAAATTCTCTCGGGAAATTCAATTCCAATTATTAACAATCAGCGCGAATACAACATCGATGATTTTCAAACCTTGATTTCCAATATTGTCACTCGATATAATAAAACCACGCCTATTATTATTTTTTTTTTTATTCTTTTTGAAACCTGCGTAAAGTAAAGCCTTTGATCAATTTCCATTTGCATCATATCTCTAATTTGATTGACCCAGAAAACACTGAAATTACATGTCAAATTTGTGATCAGTATAATTTTTTATTTCTTTTCCAATTATTTCACAACGATAAATAACTTTCATCATAATAGTTGAAGCAAAAAAAAAAATGAATAACAAAATTATTTATCAACTTGAATGTGGTATTGACAATATTGTTGAAATATAAAAGATAAATTTAATCTATTTATTATTCATTGAACACAATATAATTTTATCTGGTTAACATTGTAATTTGTGTTTTATATGAAAAATTATAACAGAGACTATTGTTTTCAAGTCAATCTCAAGTCTCAAGTTCACCTTCAACCTATCAAATAGAAAATAACGACAAATATATTTATACGTGGATCAATATCACTGGGGTTAGCTTAATTGTTATCCAAGATTGTTGGCACGCGTCAAGGTTATCACTATTATTTTTTGAATATTAAAACGACAAAGTAAAAGTCAAATTTATTCACCTTATTACATCAAAAACTAAAAATACACTTGCGTCATTTTAGATATATAAAAATACAAATTGAAAAACATAAAAAGGTTATTTATAAATATATTATAATAATGTATATTTAATTTTTTATATTTATTTAATTTTTAATAATAATTTAATTTTTAATTTTTATTTGTTATTTTTATTAATTTATATATTTTTTTCTTTTTTTTACAGTTTTTTGTGTTAGAGACTCCACTGACGTAAGCAATTTGTTTTAATTAAATTCTCAACAATATTAACTAGTTGATGAGATCAGGTTAGAAACGACCAAGACATCAGCACACAGATGTTTCATTGAGCATAAGCTTTTACCCTTATATCATACTTTACGATCCTCACTTGACAGCACGACCTGAATGGCATATAAATTAGTAAATTATTAGTCTTTCATCTACTCAATAATTTAACAAAATAAAAAAATAAAATCAACATCTAGAAAATTAAAAAAAAAAAAACAAAAAAATCTCAAGAATAAATAGAAAAAAAAAGCTCAAGTTGTCATACTTTAATATATTTTTTTTATCTCATTTTATAATTTAAAAAAAATTATAAAACAAATGTGATAATTTAAGATTATAATAAATAACATTTAATAGTTTTTTTTTTTTTAATTATTTTTATTCGTTGAATAAGCAATAGTATTGCTGCTTATATTTGACATAAATATCTTGGAATTTTTTATTTTCTTTATGACTACATATCACGCAAAAAATATAATATAAAAAAAAAAATAAAGCTCTATATTGCTCGTGGTATATACAATTTCCCTCTTTGAATTATTATTTTTTTTTTTATTCGGATATACTTTTATATAAAAAAAATATTTCGTCAAAACTTCAAACAAAGTAACCCTAAATTTTATAGCATTCCTCAGGGATAAAAATCGAAATAAATTATATTTTTATTTTCTTGGATTGAAATTGTTATGCTACTATCACCACGAATGACGGCTTTGAAGGGATGAAATTTATCGTTAACACTGACCAACACGAATCATTTATTCCCTCGAAAATATATCGAATTTATATATTTTTTTTTATTTCACCACAAATATTTCAATGAATGAGATGAACTTTTTTTCTTCTTTTTATTTTTGTTAGGAAAGAATTTTATATGTGACGCTGGTTTTTATTGATTTGTCGGTACGGAGGGTCTAATTCGAGTTTTTTTTTTTTTCCCTCTTACTTCCGGGACCGCACCCTCGCAGTTAGTTTTATTTTTTTTTCCGTATTTTTTTGAATTACAATTCCCTGTTGTGTCTTAACTTTTTCCCTACTATAAATTCCTAGATCCAATTCATCTAAGTACCCTATAAGTTGTGTCGTAATCTGTTCTTGATTACAAAATGACGGTTATCATTATTGTTTATTTGACAATTTTGAGGCTAGGCCTAACGAAAAGAAAAAAAAAAAACAAAAAAACCATCAATTATATTTCGTAGATTTAAATATTTTCAATGCCATATTATTTTTACAAAAATAAATTTAATATATATACACAAACGGATGTATGTAATTTCATAATGATAAATGATATCAAAAATCTTTTAAGACAATAAAGAACCCTCATGTTTTTATTCAGCATCTCAAGAGATGCGTCTGAAGTTGATAGCGATTTCCTTACAAGCAGGCATATTGTTCATTACATTTAATGATGCTCCAAGTAAAAGAAAAAAAAAATAATATCTATATAAAATACACAAAGGCCATCAAAGAAAAGAAAAGGAAAAATATTGTCAAAATATATCCGGAGAATCTTGGAGCATACGACACCCAAATTGATACGAAGTTTAGTAAGTGACAATGATGGTCTTTCCCCTATTGCATTACATCGTATTACACAGAAAAATACTTAGTCATTATGAGGGGTTGCACGTTTGTCAAATCGACCGGGTGTACAATTCATTAAACGCAAATTATTTCAATTTCATTATTTATTTTCTATTTATTTTCTATTAATAATAATCGAAAAATATTATTAGCTACCCAAATTAATTCGTCATAAATAATGTAAAAAATAATTGCCGAAAATATTAGCTAATTAAACTGTTAAAATTATTAAATAAAATTGAAAGTATATTATAATTTTTAATATATATTTTCAGGGGCATTTATATACATACATTTGGTCTTGTTCATTGACCTCACTGAGGTCTCTCTTCGTGGCGCGAATTAATCGTTAATGCTACAGGTGTGCCAACCGACAAACGATAAACTATATTTCACAAATCTAGCTATTTTATTCACGCTTATACTTATCCTATACTTTCTATGAACACGAAATAATAATAAATCATCAAATGATGAAATTTTTTTTTTTTTTTCAATATTTCATTTATGTATCTATTATTATTTTCAACATCATTACACAATTTTATTTTTTATATATTAATGGATTAAAATAAAAAAGAAAAATTTAGCTGTTATTTAGTTGGTTATATTTTTTTTTATTTTTTATATTATTAAGTCTGCTTGTGTCTGTTGATATGATAAAATAAAAGTCAAATGGTTCAACTGGTTATATATGTGACGACCTCTCGTTCGAGTGACTCACTTGGTTGATGACACAATTTTTTTCCGGAAGTACTATTTGCTGCTGTCAATGACACATAACGCAAATATCTGTATATTATCGTAAAACTAATTTTTTATTTTATTTTCTCAAGTCTTTGAAGAAATAAAAAAAAATAACAGATGATTATCATTTTTTTAGATATGAATACTAACAATATAATTATGAAATTTTTTTTTTTTAAATAATAAATAGTATTCATATTTTTTATTGACAAATCAATAGAGCTTTATTTCGATTAGGAGTGCTCGATGTCCGCGTGGTGACCTTCTGTTGATGTATAGCTTGATGAGTACAGTGACCTCAACATGACTAACACGAGTACTCATAAACTTTTTTTTTTTCTTCTCTTTTCATCATAAACATCGTTTGAATCACTTTTTTTTTTCTCTTCGTTATTTGTATTGTTAGTATATTTTTTTTTTTTTATTGTCTCATGCCTCATTCACGCTATCAATGGCACACCCAAAAATAAATTAACAAAAAAGAAATTCAAGCAAATCAACTTCCTCATAACTCGTAAAATTTTTATATTTTATTTTTTTGCGGTAGAATAATCATTCAGTATCCGGAAACACTTCGATATTCGCAGTATTGTCTCTACACTTTGCTCGGCTTTGTCGGAATATTATTCGCTCGGGATGTCACGGTTTCATAACGCTGGAAAATTCAGGGCTGATCAGTGGTTCTCACTTTAAATTTATCAAATTTAAAAAGCGAAAATTGATCCCTAAATTACGATTAATATACCCTAATAAATATTTAAAAGAAAATCAATAAATTATTTACTTTTCTGTTGAAATTTTTGTAAATATTTATTATTATTTAAATTAAATTTCCTACGTTTGTTTTTTTTTCTAAAATAAATTTCAAAGATAATTTTATTTGTTTAATTTATTATATAAAAAAAATATTGCTTTATTTTTTATGTTAAATTCAAATTTTACCTAAATTTTCATTTTTAAATTTAACTTTTTTCATTATGAATTTTTTAAAATTTAAAAGTCTTTAAATTACATTCTATGATGAAACTTGAGTTAAATGGAAATATCAGGATTTTTCGAGAACATATACAGCATAATATTTTTTTTTTTTTTGTCTGTATGTATTAAAGTGAGGGTACAATATCGATCCACTGGCAGCTGGTTGTGTCTCGTTATTCCTGCTGCTACCCTTTCGCTTTCCACTCAATCCCCCACTATTTTATTATTATCTATTATTATTTTTTTTTTTCATTTTTTATTATTTTATATTTTTCCCACCATTTACATTAACTTGCAAGTCGCAATGATATTTTTTACTAACTTTTATCAACAAATTCTAAACTCACTCATTAATTTAAATTTGATTATTTTTCAAATCTCAATTACTTGTTTAATATTTATTCTATTGATTATGAAAATTCATATTATAAAATTATAAAAAATATAATTATCAAACAGCAGCCCTAGAGATATAGATTGAATAGGTTCTAGTTTGTTGAATTGTATGGTCAATAAGTTATATTCAACTTGAGTCTCTAATCATGGTTCGTCAGTCTGCTAATGACTTTGATGATAATTAGATGTCATGTACAATTGATTTTCTGGCTTGTCATTGGAAATGTGTCTGTATTTGCATTCTGCATATATATCAGATAAAAAAATAGCATACAATGTAGACTTTCAATAGTAAATAAATGACAACAGCTTTCATGCAGAGAAAAACATAAATTTTAAAAATTCAAAACAATTATTTACATGAAAAATATTTAATTAACATAATGTCTATTTAATTATATAACAATTCATGAGTCTAAAAACCTTTCACTTTCCATTATGTAAAATTAAAAAAAAAAAGAAAAAAAAAGCTATTGTTTGTTTTTGTATTTAAAATAAGCTAATTATATGTGTAGCTGGCTATACAGGACTATTATAAAATATATAAAATATAATCATGTGGTAGTACAAAAAAGGGGATGATGCATCAAAGGGTTGATATGGTTGACAACCACCCTTCCTTTGTGACGACGCTTTAATTATTTTATCTCAGTCACACTTGTATATATAATTTTGAAAACTGTGTGTATGTGTGTTGGGTTTGTTGAACGATTCCCTGTTGCTATTGAGAGTGTGTCGCCACCGGTTTCCCACCGATTCCAATTTTGCAGACTCAGCCCTGGTTTCCCTTTACCGCTCTTACCGCACCGTTATGCTCGTGTACAGACCGGCCAAAAAGGGGGCTGGTGACGGTCGATGCGGCGTTACCATGACAACCAGACGCGTTGTTCACAGGGCTGCATTTCAAACGACAACGAATATAGGGGGTTGAATCTAGGGGTTTTAATATATAAGGGAAAAAGAGATAACAATATTCAAAAATGAAAGGGAACCATAGGAATAAATGCAAGACCAATACTTTTCTCTCACGTTTGTCTCATTTTATCCAACGTTGACTTGGACATGTTGCTTTGTTTGTTTCATTTTTTTTTTTTATCATTCTATCCTTTTTTTTTTTTTTAACTTGACTCATCTCTTTCAAATGTACAAAAGTTGAGGGTTGAAATTACTTTGTCCGGGCAACAGTCAAAGCTTGCACGAAAACTAAATCGATTCGTCGGAAAAAAATAATGCTCTAACGCGTCGAGGTTATGGTCCATGCTATCAAGGTTCTTTCTGAATATTCAAGGTCGAGGTGAAATGATATATATAAATTTACATGTCGTATTTATTTGCTTTTTGATTAATACTCAAAATTTATTTAAATATTTTTTATTATGTATGGAGTTTGAATTTTTGGTGAACGAGTAAATTGTTGAGGTAAAAAAAAATTAATATACATATTATCAACACTATGTCAACGTACAGCTGTTGACATGTCAGTTAAAATCAATATATACAAACTGCAGTAATTTATGAACACTCAAATGAATAGACAGTTCAACTAAATACAATTTTTTTTTTATCAAATTTCTATTGATTAATCAACCTTGCATTGACAAAACTACCCTGACTAAACGTCCAACTTTTTAATACACAAAAATAAAATTAAATTATAAATTTTATAACTAAAAAAAAAAAACTTTCAAACAGAACAAAGACGATCGATTAATATAGTGCGTCGTACGTGAAATTGATTCCATTAAAAAAACTTGTCACGAATTTGATTAAAAATTCTTGAAAAAAAAAAAAAAAAAGGAAATTAAATAAATAAAGTCAACAACACTTATGTTTTTATCGATTCGATAAATTTATTTAACATTTATTTTCAAAAGAAAAAAATATATGTATGTCTATATTTTTTACATACTTATTTAGACTTGACTCGAATCGATACCCGCATATATTAGGCTCACATTTATACGCACACAAATCCATACAGAGACAATATAATACTGAGGTAAATTTCCATGACGATACTCAGATCATGCAACGTAAATTTAAGCTAAATATAATTCATAAAATCCCTATATAAAAATGAATAAAGCATTATATGACACTGCAGTATTTTTTGCTCTCAAAATGACTCTTGTACTTTTTTTTTTTTTTGATGTATGAGTAAATATAAATAATAGTGTATGAGTGCCCTTGTCAAGGTCACAATAAACAACTACAAAATTGGCCCGGGTAGGTGCCATATGGCCGTTGATATATTAAATAGATACATTGACGTTAAAAAAATATCGTTAAATTGTGATAGCTCTAATGTTGCCAACTGCCACAAGTTAACAAGCACAAAAAAAAAAATCTAGAAATTGAAAACGTCAGAGAGAGAGAAGGAAATGCGACATGTTAAATCTGTACATAAATTTTAAAGCTATATATCTCACTTTCATACAGGAAAAATCAATCGATATAACTGCCAGTGCCGACGTCACGCACTTTTTTCTCCACTGTCATAAAAGTTATTAAACAATTTTTTAAATATATTTCATCGATCCATTAATAATATTTCGTAATAATTTTTTAACAATCATATTATCAATTTTTTTTTTAGCAAAAATAAATATAATAATAATTTCAATTTGTAAAGAAAATGCTTGATTGATTAGTGGAAATGTTTGTAATTCAAAAATAAAACTGTCGGTTAAAGATATTTGAAATAAAAATAAAAACAATATAAAATACCACAATTGCGTCATTAGGGTGAGGTAGTCCATTTACGTTGTTATGTAATTTTATTCTTTTTTAAAAAAACTAATCTTCAAAGCTTCAAGCACAGCTTTATGTACTTGTAAATTATAATATCACTCAAGTTGAAATAGGACAACTTTTTCTGGTTAAAATTTTGAATTTTTATGTTTTAAAAAACACGTAATTTAGTAACTGTCCTCACACATAATCCAGTTTCAGGTTGTCGGATTCAAGAATTTCTGAGAGTCACAACGAGTCAGTTATATAGGGACGAGTCAGTTATATATATTTACCTTGGTCAGGCAGTTAAACGAGTACACTACCCCCCTGTCGTGACAGAGTAAAAAAAAAAGTGACAAAGCACACTATAATTTATGCAAAGATTGTGACATTTAATGCACTTCACATCTGCGTTTAACTTTGTGAATGACTCTGAATAGAATTAGGGTTAATTTGCAGTTTTTTTTTTTCATATTTTTTTTTTTTTGAATATACTGTGGGATAATATTAAGATTTTCAAGTATTATAGAAACGTGATTTGAAAAAACTCGTAATTTTTTTGTTCAAATTTTTTTTTTCAAGACTAATACAATTGTAAAATATTAAATTTCAATTTCCCTACACGGTCTCTGGGGCTATACGAGAGGTTAAACTTGTACTACTTTTCAGTGGAAATAAAGTACCTCGTTTGTTTTCTTTTTTTTCAATTTAATATTGCAGATATCACTGGAAAAAAAAAAAGTAGTGATGTTTTTTAAATTTTTATTTTTTAGTATTTCGTAACTGGGGTGGAATACATTCTCACATAGGAGATAGTAGTACTGTAGCATTAAAAAAATGTCAAATTTCAACAGAATTTAAATTAGTGGAGTCTGCACCATTCTCACTAACACGTTGGAAAGAAGAAAGAAAATTACAACACTAAAAGATTTCACTTGCAAAAGTGCTCTTTGCAATCAATGCTATGTATGCAACTAAAAATAAAAGTATTTTTCAAGAACTACGATGCTCGACGAAGCACGAAACGCGTTGACTTCATATCAGCTTGTTGCATCAAAATTCCCTCACGAAGGCTAAAAGTCTTCCGAACATTCGCACAAACAGATATTCAATTCTCAGTATAACAACCAACACTGTAGTATATAAGTACCACCGCAGTTGTACAGAGTTCATCTGTGTTTCTTCATGAAGATCAAGGTCCCATCGATAAATCCATTGTGTTAACAAAAACCATTGAAATATATATTTATTATTTTTTCATCTCATTGTCACTGTAAATTTTCTATTTTTCAATCTCATGCTGAAATTGCATCACAAATTATTTTAACATGCCACACAAGAATTCATGTTGATGGTAAAAAAAAATAAAAAAATATAATGGTTATATATATCCAAGTAACAATAAGAGAGTTTAAAAAAAAAGTAAAGAGAACGATAACCTTGGTAATGCGCAGACATGACCTTGGTCTTTGGCCGCATGCATTTATTCTTTGCTTGTCCCTCGAAGCAGGATACGTTGTCGTCGTTGTTGTTGGTGCACTCGGGTGAAACATGACCACGCTACCAAGAGCGATTTAATTAGAGGGTTCCGAAGATACGAGAGAATAATAGTACATATAGTTATAAAGACAAGACAGTGACTGAGAAAATACAACACGTTGTTAGCCCTCACGTGAAGAATTGTCCTTGAATGTCAAAATTGCATTTATCCATTTGTGTATATGTATATACCTAGCTAGACTTGATAATTTTAATTTTTGTTTTTAATAAATTAAAAAAATATATAAAGATGTCATGTAATATAATTAATAATGTATTATTATTTTTGGTTTTCTAGGGATGCCTGTTGACTGAAGATGGCCTCCCCGACACCCTCGTTGGAATCACGTGCAAATTCCCTTGGCTCCCTGGTATCACTATCTCCGGTGACCGTGAGTGGGAGCTCACCACCAGCAAGTGACTCTGCAATCTGTGACGTTGACAGTTGTGATATCTGCCTGGATTCAGGCAAATCAAGTGACGGATCTTGTCTTTGTCGTACTGGACGTGGTGTAAGGTGTACTGGTTGTAAATCAACTGAATCAGACGCTGTTGCACGTTGTTTTGATTGTGCAAATTTTCTTTGTCCAAATTGTGTTATGGCACATCAATTTATGCATTGTTTTGAGGGACACAGAGTATTAAATCTTGGTGAATCTAAAATGGATTCAAATAATGAATCAAGAACAAATTTAGTTATTAGTGGTACAAATGGAACAAATGGTGAAAAAGCATTATATTGTCCACGTCATAAAACTGAATTACTTAAATTTTTTTGTCGTACATGTTCTGTACCAGTATGTAAAGAATGTACATTAACTGATCATCCAAATTCAGTACATGATTGTGCACATATAGCTGAAGCTGGACCACAACAACTTGAAGCAATTAGTCGTGTTGTTGGTGATTGTAGAATTAAATCAACTGAAATAAGAACAGCTGTTAAAGCTGCTGATCATAGTGCTGCAAGATTACAAGTACAATATCATAAAGCACAAAATGAAATAAATGATACATTTCAATTTTATCGTTCAATGTTAGATGAAAGAAAACAAGAATTATTAAAAGAACTTGAATCAGTATTTTCAGCAAAACAAATATCACTTGGTGTTGGTACACAAAAAGCCAATGAAACAGCTGATAAAATTCAACAAACATGTGATTTTGTTGATAAGCTAACAAAATATACAACTGTTACTGAAGTGCTAATGGTTAAAAAATTATTAGATGCTAAATTACAAGCATTAATGAATTATACACCTGAAATTCCAACACAATCTGCTGATTTAGAATTTGTTAGTAATTATCAAGCAATACAAGTTGGTGTTAGAAATACATTTGGTTATGTAAGAAGTAGTTCTGATAATAATAATGTTGGTCCAAGTAAACAACCACCAATTGCAAGACCAACAGCATTATCAAGTAATGGAAGTAGTAGTAATGCAAGTAGTGGTCCAGGTTCAGCTGGTTCATTGGGTGGTTTATTATTAGACAGACCATACAGTAATGGACTTGTATCAACAAATTCAAATTCAAATTGTAATTCATCAACATCACCACCATCATATGAAAGTAATTTAATATCAAAAAGATTTAGTTCAGCAAATAGTCTTGGTCCATTTTCAACAACAATGACTGATATTAATTTAAATGGCATGAATAATCCATATGAAAAATGGAGCAATGGTGGAAGTGATAATTACAATGTAACATCAAATGATCATTTTTCAATGCCAAATAATAATGTACAAGCTTCTGATTCTGTACTTGATTTAACATCAAAACTCATGTCAGCTGCATCAATATTTCCACCAAAATCACAAATTAAAAGACAAAAAATGATATATCATTGTAAATTTGGTGAATTTGGTGTTATGGAAGGACAATTTACTGAACCATCTGGTGTTGCTGTTAATGCACAAAATATTATTGTTGCTGATACAAATAATCATAGAATTCAAATATTCGATAAGGAAGGACGTTTTAAATTTCAATTTGGTGAATGTGGTAAAAGAGATGGTCAGCTACTTTATCCAAATCGTGTTGCTGCTGTACGTCCATCTGGTGATATTATTGTTACTGAACGTTCACCAACTCATCAAATACAAATATACAATCAATATGGACAATTTGTACGTAAATTTGGTGCAAATATATTACAACATCCAAGAGGTGTTACTGTTGATTCAAAAGGTAGAATTGTCGTTGTTGAATGTAAAGTTATGAGAGTTATAATATTTGATCAAACTGGTAATGTTTTACAAAAATTTGGCTGTTCAAAACATCTTGAATTTCCAAATGGTGTTGTTGTTAATGATAAACAAGAAATATTTATCAGTGATAATCGTGCACATTGTGTTAAAGTATTTAATTATGAAGGTACTTATTTAAGACAAATTGGTGGTGAGGGTGTTACAAATTATCCAATTGGTGTTGGTATTAATTCAGCTGGTGAAATATTAATTGCTGATAATCATAATAATTTTAATTTAACAATATTTACACAAGATGGAGCACTTGTATCAGCACTTGAAAGTAAAGTTAAACATGCACAATGTTTTGATGTTGCACTTATGGATGATGGATCAGTTGTTCTTGCAAGTAAAGATTATCGTCTTTATATTTATCGTTATCTACAAGTTGCACCAATTGGCATGTAGAGACTTGACCGCAATCATTGTGTTTATTTAAAAACAAATAATACACGATGGTGCAATACAACAAAATGTCATTATAAAAAATCATTATCAAGTCACAATATTGAAGAAACAATCTCAAATACATCAACTACAAATTCATGATGATTTCGTTCATCATCAGCAAATTATTATCAACGAGAAACATCGCCATTAAAGTTACTCATCAAATCGCCTCCAAGATGAACAACTTCTTCAATTATTAGATACACACAATAACTATTAACTAAAACAAGAAAAAATTTTAAAAGAAAAAAAAATGAAAAAACTAATTACCAAGTGAATGAAGCGAGTGATATTAGGGTTTTATAGTCTTGAGAGATTGGTCGTTATTCTCCCTGACACACGCACAAGAGAATACTTTTTTTTTTCATTTAGTTTTTTTTTTTTTTTCTATTTTTTCCTTATATATATATATTAATATTATTATTTTTTTAATTTGAAGAATAAGATAATATGAAAAAATATGTTGAAGAAAGATTAAACTTGAGGCGGACTCGGGAAAAAAAAAGGAAAATACTTTAACCGAGATTAAAAAACAAAAAAAAAAAAAAAAAACAAAAAAATAAAAAAAAAAAAATCACGTACACATTTGCGCGAAACTTACTTGTTAATGTTGTTATAACTGAAAATACTGTTGTTGTTGTTTAGTTGTAGAGCTCGCCGCCGCTAGTCACTTTTTTCCCTGCCCCTTTTTTTATGATTCACCGTGTTTTATCATCAACCTGACTTTTACAATTCTCCACTTAAAAATCGACAAACATTTTCCAAATTTTCTTTATCACAAAGTTAAATTTACCAAAAATCAAATTTGATTTTTCATTTCATCAATCCATTATAACGAAACTTTAATTAATTTTTCATTCGAAAAAAAATTAATAACACAAGTGGAAGAAAGCATAAAATTAAATCATATAAATTTGGTTAAAAAAAAAAAAAATCTTGTTAATTAGATTTTTTTTTTTTTTCTGTTGTCAATCATCAAGTGGAAAAACTCTCTTGGCGTGTTTTTCTATTTCTAATTTCACCCTAAAAGTCCTCCTCATTCAGCTATCAAGCCCGTTCGTTATTCTCGTTAGTTTTTTTTTTTTTTTATATCATCTCTTTAAATATTTTTAATATTTCGAAAAAATAATAATTATGTTGTGAAAACCTCTTGATAACTCTGCACTCGGTGAAAATAGCATTTAATTTAATTAATAATAAAAAATTAAAATAAAAAAAATAATTAGATGGTTGTGTTTTTCGATAGCCCACGAAAAAAGAAAAAAAAAAAAACAACTTGTTATATTTTTTAATTCTGTGCAGAGTAATTCTACGATATGTTTTAAAATATTTGAGGAACCGATTATTGTTAATTTTTTTTTAAATGAATATTAAAATAATTACGTCATCATTATTGAGTTCCTCTAGAAACGCATCGATTTTTAGTCGTCGTTAATGCATTTCTAATCCCAGTTTGTTTATTGATAATATTATTTACAATTTGTATTTCTATTTCTTTTTTTTTTTTTACTCGTTAAAAATGTTATACCTCGGATATAAGCCCTTGACAAATACGGTGATTCAATCACCAATCCGAGATGTGTATTTTCTTTTTTTTTTTTTTTTTTTGCATTTAGATATTAATAACGAATTAGATTATTTCTAATCAATCGTTAGTGTTTTTTTTTTTTTTCTCGATTTAATTATTATTACTTTTTTAAGATTTATAATATAAATGTTGCATTTTTTGAAGAGAATTTAGATTTTGCACTATAAAAAAAAAAAACTAATATTTTAGTTATAAAAACAAGAAAAAAAAATTGAAAAAAAAATAGACAAGTCTCAATTCTTTTTGGGTTTGCTTCAATTTTTTTTTTTTTTTCTATCAACCGCAATAAACGCGGTTTGTTTGTTTGTTTTTTTTTTTTTTTTTTTTTTTTTTACTACGGCTATTATTATTATTTTTTTTTTTCTAATTTTATTATTTACAGTCCATATGTAGTTGTTGTAGTATGTAGTCGTAGTGAATGAAACAAGTACTTTATAAGGTTTGCTCTCAAATTTTTTTATTCATATAAATTATTTGTTTGTTTTTTTTTTTTTTTTTTTCTTTAATTTTATTTGACAAAAGAAAATTCTATTGCCTGTAATTTTCACAATTTATTAGTGTATAATAAATTTTGTATTTTCTTGTTTTTTTTTTCAACACCAATTCAGGAATGATCAGTATATACAAATATGAATTATTATAAATATAAAAATTTTTATTTTCATTCAAACCATTCAAACATAGTATTAATATATTTTGTTGGATGGGTCGTTATCGAATTGTCCATAACAATTTGTATCGACTTCATGCATGTTTACTATTTACAATTATTAATTATTATGTATTATTATTGTATTATTATTATTATTATTAATTATTGTATAATTTTTTATTATTCCAACAAGTATGTGTGTCACTGCCGTGGCCTGTTGCGACGAGGGCAATATTATTTTTTGAAAAAAAAAGAAAGAAAGAAAAGAAATCGTTAAAAATTGAAAAAAAAAAAAAAAATTATCTCAAATTTATAATTGGCTAATTAATAAGCCAAAAATAAATTTAAAAAAAAAAGTCAAAGAACAAATTTATTGAGTTTTTTAAATATTTTATTCTTTATATTTCTTTTCTTTCTTTTTTTTTTTTTTTATTTTTAAATTGTAAAAAAAATGTTTAATAAGACTGCGATTGCTAGCTGGTAAAAATTAAATTCCAATTTTATCTCAGTGTATGATTATGTGTTTATTATTTAAAAAAAAAAATTGAAAATAAAAAAAACGAACGAGTTGATTAGAGGACACACAGTGAGAATAAAAAAAATTCATAAACGTAAAATAGTTGAAATTCTACTGAATAAAGACACAGAGTGATATCTCTATTTACTTTTTAATTTTGTTAACGATAAAATGAAAAATAATAATTGATAAAATTACAGAGGGAATAATTCATAAAACAATCGGTATGAAGATTATTATTTTGGTTTTTTATTTGAGTGTTTTGAGTTGACGTGGAGCCTTGATTCAGAGCATCCAAAAATTAATATTAATCTAGACTAATTCCTTCATACCGATGAATTATTATTCTAAAATTTATCAATTTTTTTTTTCCTTTTTTCGTCTTAATATTAAGGTTGCAGGCAACATGAGCATTCACGTAAATTCCGTCAATCTCAAGCCAATCACGTACTTACTTCTAAAACAATTTACAATATTTTTTTTGCTTCTTTTTTTTTTTACATAAACAAATTAATCGCCGACACGTTTGTATTACTATAAATACTCTTGCATTGTTTTTTTTTTTTTTTTTTCTAAATACATAATACATATATTTTTTTTTCAAAGTGAATGTATTTCAACATTGTCTTTGAAATAAAAAATTCCAAAACCGCACAAAAAATTATAGTGAGAAAAAAATTTCAAACACATAGATAACAATAAACAATGCACAAATAAAAATAATAAAAAAAGTGATATAAACAAGTACAGATGATAAATAAACAAACATTTTAGTTATTAAATTTAATAGTTATTAAAATTATCAGTGATTTCACAATAATCATTACATAATTGCACGAGTTGAATAATTTTTTTTCACTTTTTCAATTTGTTATTTATATATATTTACAAGCATGATGTAAGATTTTTTCGTTAATTTTTTTTTTTTACATCATTTAATTGTCATATAAGTTAGATTTTAAAAAATAAAATATATATATTGTTATTATGAAAATTAAAAATTCAGTCAATTTGAAAATTCATGAATCTCTTTGATTAAAAAATTATATCAACAAAAATTTATTACCAGCTAGCTATCGACATCAGACACATTTTAAATGGTCTGAAATATAAAAAAGAAAAAAAATAATAATTAAAATTAATTACATAAGTATATAATGCAAAAAAAAAAATAAAAAAAGCCCAAAAATTTGAAGAAAAAAAAAAAGGAAAAAAAGTTACGCTAGTTGAATTAGTTTAAAAATTTGACAATTATTATTATTATTATTTTTTCTTAGATAATAATACACATAAACAATGATTATCTTCTTTAAAAAGTTTTTTTTTTTTTTTTTTTTGTACTGGTTTGTTAATGTTATTATTATTTTAATTGATAAAACAGAATTGTTCTTAATTTAAATGTAAATCGTATTTTTGTTTGTTTTTTTTTAGTTATTTTTTTGTTGTAAAATGCTTTTTAATAATATTTTTCAGTTCATATTACATGTATTGGTTTTTTTTTCATTTGCATTTTTATTTTTTTACCTTTATCTATTTATTTTTTTCTATGATTTTATTTTATTCCTTTGATTGCACTTTTTTTTTTCAATATTTTTTCAAATTCCCTTCATTTTTTTTTAATAAAAAAAAATCTCCAATCCTTAATCCTTGATTTCCTTGTTCGCTGTGAGGCCAAAGTCGAGTTTAATGATTAAAAAAAATATTAAACTAGCTATTAGTTTAATATTTTTTTTACCAAAATAACTTGAGCAGTGATTACTTAACATTCCATTAATTTGTAATATTTTTTTGAAAACCAGTAGTATTATTTTATTCTAGTCTGCATATATTTATCAGTATTTAATTATAAATATACAAGTATTTTTTTTTTTTGTATATTGAATGCATTTTTCGTGTGTGCTGATTTTCATTCCAAGTTTTTTAATTTGCTGTGACAAGTAAGTGATCAAGTAGATTTTATGTTTATATTTATCATAATTTTTTTAGTCATATAAAATTTAATTACATAATAATTATAATTATCATTTTTAATTATCATTTTCAAATTAAATATAATTTTACGAGTTGAAAGAAACACAACAAAAATAATATTTACACATCTTATTTGTCAAAACTTTGAGGTATCAACAACTAAAATTCATAGAAATAAAAATCGTAATTAAATATCATAAACAAATCGGGTAAAAATGTGTCTACTGACCACAATCAAACACGAGTAAAATTGAAATTTTATCATCATAAAAAAGCATAACAAACAGAGAAATAAAAAATGGACCAAACGACCCCTGTGTATTAATATATCTGCATAAAAATTCATAACACCACTGTGCTGATAAAACATCACACGCCACATGAAAAAATGTGATTAAAAGATTTTTTGTTTTTAAAATAAAACAATAAAAAAAGAACAAACGAGCAAATAACGAAAAACAAAATATAATTCCATCAACTGTATATTTTTTTCGATTAAAAATTTTCTCATATAAAAATAGACAAACAACGGGCTTCTAGCTTATCAATACAGAAAAAAAAAAAAAAAAAATTTACTCCTAAATTTAATCAAAACAAACAGCGGCAATTAAGGGTAGTTTTTTTTTTTTTAAATATCGCTATGATTAAACAATTCTGGCGCAGATAAATTACTGGTTATAACGACTTTTTTTTTTTTTTTTTTTAGGTATTAGCGTTCAAATAGATGACATATATTTTTGTACGTTCGCATGTGTATGTACCGAGGTTACTATATGAATCGCAAAGAGAAAAAAAAAAAAAAAATTAAAATAAATAATCGTGTTTGTGAAATGTTAAGGTTAAGTACCTATATATCTATACGTATTCTATTTTTTTTAATATTAAATTTTTGTTTTAAATATAAAATTAAATTTTAAAAATGCAAATTAAGGTGTATTCTTGTGGCAGTTGATGAGTAGAAATTAAAGCGGTGAACACGGTGACTCGTTAATAATTATCTTCCCGGGCCCAAGTAATGTTTACTTAAAATTGTGATGATGTCAAAAAGAGAAAAAAAAAAAATGAAAAAATAGTGTTACAAACACAAACGTAAAATTTAATCAAAGTTGGAAAGAAAAAAAAAAATTTAAAAGAAGAAAATTTCAAAAAAAAAAAATTATATTGATAAAAAAAAATAATCCATAGCTGGGTTCATATTTTTTAATTATATCAATTCATATTGTTGCATGCTTAGTTATCGTGTAGTGATATCAAATACTCGATTTGAAAAAAAAAAAAAAATATAGTATGTAAGATTATATATTAAAATATATATTATATGATTGAAGTAATTATTATTATTGCCCTTTCAGTGCAAGGGATTGTTTATTAGAATAATACCAAACATAAATTAACAGGTATAATTAATAATAAATCGTGTTAATTCTGTAAGTTAACAGAAAACCGGTGCTCATTTAGAAAAAAAAAACAGAAAATATAGGAGACTGAAGTTACGTCTTTGACATAACTCCATTGCGTTGCTTCAAATTAAAACATCGAAAAAAAAATTTTTAAAAAACTTTCTGTTTCAATCTAAATCACACGTTATTTCACTCTTTTTATTTCATTTTTTTAAATATTTTTTTTGACTATTATCAACGTAATAATACCGCATTATTGAAAAAAGTTGAATAAAAATTATAACAAGAAATCCAGAAAAAAATTCTAAATAATCATTGATTTGGTAATTTTTATTTTGTGGTAGAAAATTTTCATCAGCTCCATTCCTCTAGGCATTAATTATAAAACTAATATTCTTGTAAAAAAAAAAAACATTTATGCACGTGAAATTTATATAATTGAAAGTACGCTCATTAAAACAAAAAAAAACCTGACACAAAAATCTCACCTCACCCTTTTCAACCCGTCTTTTATCTCTCGCGTATTTAAAATTATTTAAAAACCATTAAAACAAACACAGAAATAAAATAATCCCCATGAAGATTGACAACTCATTTTGTTTGGTATAATTTTTTAAAAACTCCCATTTGATTTTGCGCACAAAAGGAGATTAAAACGACGGTTACAATGCAAGAGAAAAAATAATATGAAAAATAAATAACAGTTGAATATATTTAAGTAAAAGAATGCTTTAACCTTCGGTAAGACTGATAAATCAAAGAATTACTGTAAATTGACAAAAAACTATGAAAAAACATGACCCAATAAAAAAGGCTGGTGTAGCGCGTCGACTGTCAAATCACGTTGCATAATATTGACAAACCTGAAAAGATAAAAAAAAAATCATCTAAACAATCAATCAAACTCAAAGTCAAATAAACAAATGAGATAAAATTATAGTTTTTTTTTTTTTTTACTGTTAAATTACCTGCGATATTTTACTGAAAAAAAAATAAAATAATAATCATTAAAAAAAAGAAGAAATGTTAAAAGTAAATAACAATAATTTATTTTTTCTTCATAATAAAAATGTCTAGATGGAAGGGAAAATAATATCGAGCATAGATGCAACTACATGATAATAATGAGTAGCATTTATCAACTAATTAAGTAACAAAAAAAATAAAAATTAATTGTTAATTATCATGAACAATAAGTATATTAAAAAATAGAAATAACAAATAAACGTTGATAATTTTGTGGGGATGTTATGAAAAAAATGTTCATTGAATCAATTGAGAACTTTCAGTATTCCAAATGTCTATGATATAATTAAATATTTGTATTACCAATCATTGGTTTTCTTTTTTTTTTTTTCACTGTAATTGTCAGCTAACATAAAAATATAAAGCAACAATACATCACAATTGAAAAAACGGACAAGAATATTTAGCATAAAAAAATTAATTTAAACAATTAAATGAGTTAAACAGTTGAAAAAAAAAAACAAATATTAAATATAATTAATTTAATATTGAAAGTAAGGTTGTAGTATTCGTAAGTCAAGTGTTTTTTTTATTTTAAATTTATTTTTTTTCGTCGGCCAAAGTTATGTGGTGCCGCCCGAGATCTTGTTATTAAATTATAAGCACATTAAATTGTACGAATTGAATGTCTAGTCATGGCCTCTCAAACTAATATTAAAAAAAAAAAAAAAAATACTAATAATAATAATAATGTTAAGGAAGAAAAAAAAATACCTTTTCTACTTCGTATTAGCGTTTTATGAAAAAAATAAAAAATAAAATCAATATGTAAAAAAAACAAAAAAGAAAAAACAAAAAAAAAAATAATAAAACCCAAAAAAATGGAAAAAAAATAAAATGATGAATTTAAAAATTCATTTAATATTGTTTAGATATTAAGAGGTAATTTTAAAACATTCAGGTATTGACGATAATGTCATACTAATAATTAGATAATAGTTTATTAATCAATTATAAAAAAAAAAAAAAAAAAAACAGAATTTTATGATAATTGATATTTTGAAAATTGATTGAGATTACCAGGATAAAAAAGAAAATTATATATTTATTACTATTAACATTTTTTTTTTTTTAAATTTACATAATTTTTTTTTTTTATTCAATTACAATATTATTATTATTATTATTATATTTATTATCATAAAATAAAAAAACAAAAAAAAAAAAAAAAGTTGAGAAAAAGTTGGAACGAAATTGAACCGCCAAATATCAATAAATATAATGTCAATTTTATTATTATCATTAATTAATGATACTATTATTATTATTATAAATTATCAGTTAAAATTATTATTATTATTATCAGTTATTTATTAAACAATTTATCGAGACATGGTCGATATTTTTAACGAAAAAAAAAAAAGTGAAAATACATTATTTATTATTATTCCGCACGTCATTATCATTCATGCAATTAATTATTAAAAAATTTATTATTGTCTCATTGATGATTATTATTGCTTCTATTGGATCGATTATTATACTGGGTAAAAATTAAGTAAGACAGAAATTAAAAAGGACACTTACTCATATCCAATAATTGCTAATTTATAAATATAAACAATGGTATATATAATTATTATTATTATTATCAATATTGAATATAAATATTGAGAAAATGTCAAGTATATTACGAGTGTTGAAAGGAGATAATTAATGATAAGAAAAAAAATTGCGATAAATCATTTTTTTTTAAGGTAAAAGGAAAAAAAAAATGATTAAGCTGGTTGATCATTTTTGAGTATTAGCGTCGCGGGTCTTTTGCCGAATAAAAAAAAAAAAATTATTATTAACTTATATAAAAGAATATACTATAATTATTATTAATATAAGAAAAAAAAAAAAAATCATCTTTTGGCCTGCGACATGGATTGAGAAATATGTATTTTTTTAAATTTTGAAAAAATAAAAAATAATTAAAAAAAAATGAAATAAATAAAATCTGGGAACATAAACTATTTGTAGATCTATATATTTACCGTGTACTGGAAAACACCACTATTTCAATATGCAACGATATTGTGCTCCATCATACATTTGTTTAAATTAAAAAAAAAAAAATTTATAATTATTGTAAAATAAAAAGTGAAAATAATTATTTTCATTTTTTTTTTTTTTTCTTTATTTTTTTAACTGTATAAATGAATGTTTGAAATAATAAAAATTTGTTTGTTCAAAAAATAGTTATTATCATATTTCACAATAATGATATTGCACAAAAAAATAAATAAAAATAATAATAAAAAAGTAAGTAATAATATTAATGAAATTAAATTCAAAAATATATTTAAATAACTGAAAAAAATGTAGATTTAAACTTTGATATTAAAAAAAAAAAAATAATTAAAATAGCTTCAGAGTTTGTTGTTGTTGATAAATAATAAAAATAAAAAAACAATATTGTTTGAATAAAAATTTTTCGTGTTAAATTGTATAGTGTTATTGTACTTGTTATACGCATAAAAAAAGGAGAAAAAAAAATCATAATTCAAATGTTAAAAGTTGCTAATTCTTCCTTAAAATCTTGATCACAATTTGTCAATAATAATTCCTGTTTTTGTTGATAAAAAAAAAATTAAACACAGTTGAATAATACTATTTAAATTTATTTAATTTGTGCGTGTTGATTGAGCACAATTCGTAGCAAAAAAAAAAAAATAAAATAATCAAGTATCTTCATGTCAATTACTCCAGGGAACATCTACAGTATCAAAGACCATTGAATTGCCGAGTTAGCCTTTGCCAAGGAAATTTGCGATTCTTTAGTTAATGCTTTCGCAACAAAAAAAAAACAAAACAAATAACAGTAATAATTACCTTCCAGCACTTTTTTCACGAAATGAAAAAAATTAATTAATTGAAATTAATAAGTAAAAAAACAAACAATTTCACAGGCACATTTTTCTTCTGATCTTCGTCACTATTTAAATTCATTAACAAATAAAAATAATCATCAAATGAAAGTGAAAAAAGAATAAAAAAAAAATGCATCAAGTGAAAAAATCAACGTTTAGTCAGACATCCAAGTAATAGCGAATCAAGTGACGAAGTCTAATGATAATAAAATGTCACGGTAAAAAAAATTATTATATTGTCCAATAACAATCAATATTGTTAATGAAAAATAAATTTAAAAAATATAATATACATAAATTATAACCGTAAGACATAATAGTTTATCTAACTGTATTCTTAGAGTGTTTGTACGTATTTTTTTTATTGACTGCGTTTTGCTCATGTTGGAAAATTAAAACAAGAGTTACGCGTTGTTAAAATGAGTATTAAAAAAAGCATGTGAAAATAATATTTAAAAAAAAATTAATTATTTTTTTTTTTCTATAAAAGAAAAAATTATTTAAATAAATAATATCAAGTACGTTAAAATTTCAAGTGGCCATAGTTGATCGTACATTTAATTGTTATCAAAAAATTTTTCCACTGAATGCATTGGTAGAAAAAATGAAATAATAAAATTATAACAATTAAATAACGTTAAGCAAATAATAAAAAAAATTAAAAAATGCCATTCGCACTCATTTTTATATACAAAGGACTGTGATCTTCACAATCGCTTTCTACTTTCTGACAATGAAATTGAGTTATCATAATTATAATCAGTGTCTCTGCCAAACGGCAATAAATATTCGAAAAAAAAAAAATATTAAATAATAACATTAAGGTATTAAAACAATTTTCAATAAAAAGAAAATTAAAAAAATCATAATTTTGAAGATAAATTCAAATAAATAATAAAATACAAATTTAAAAAATCATTATTATCTGTTGTTCGTAAATTAACCGAAAATGTAAGCAAAGACGTGATATCAAGATATTTGAATAAACAGCCCTTACTCCCCTAGGAGGATTAATGAGGGGACAAATTATGAAATGTTTGAGAAGTTTATAAAGATTCAACGTTGTTAAAAAAAGTTAAAAATAAAAAAAAACTCTAGTCTTCTGACACCGTGATTTAATTTATTTTTATTAAAAATGCAATGAAAAAAAATTTAAAAAAAAAAAAAAAAAAAATACTATTGACATTTTACCGTGTTTGGAAATTAAAATAATAAAAAAACAAAATAAATCACGCACTGACTTATCAATATAATTATTAATAATTACTCAATAATATATTCATGAAGCATGTTAAATGTAATAATTATCTGTGCAGCTATATTCACATAAAAAAAAAAAAATTAAAAAAAACCAGAAAAAAAAGAAAAAATCATTCTCCCAGTTGATAATTATTATGTATTTAATAATAATGGTTAATTATAAATAGTAATATTTAAAAAATAAATAAAGTGACGCTACAAAGCTAGTTTTATTGCAATGATAATTATTGAAAAAAAAACAAGATGAGCAAGATAAAAAGAATATTTAAAATAAGGGTACATATTATATGAAAAATTAAAAATTAAAAAAAAAATATATATATATACAAAAGTGAACTGTAATTGAACACCAACACTGTAATGATGTATTTCTTCTAAGCCAGTCATTTGACTTGATTAATCACTCATAGTGTATCCATCAATAAATTTTCTTTTATTTTTCCAAGTCCTGCTAAATATATTGAAAATAATGAAAAAAAAAGAATTATTTTTAAATAATAAAGTAGGAAATGTTATACAAAAATCAAATTCCGTCATTGTGCATTGAAAAAATTTACTTAAGAATTTCTTTTTTTTTTGTAGAAATTAATTATTTTTATTTATATTTTTTTGTTAGTTGATGAAATTAATGAAGAATTAACAAATTTACATATAAATATAGTAAATATATTCAAAAAAAAAAGATGCAATCAGCCTTGGAATGAAAAATCCTAGGAAATAATATTTTCTCAGCCAGACCAATTTTTTCCCTTTAAAAAAAAATGTAATATATATTTAAAAAAAAAAAAAAATATCTTCACTTGATTATCAAGAAATGCATCAATTAAAAAATAATAATCAGCAAAAATCAAAATGATCGGGGATTTTAGAAATGCAAAATTAAAACCAATATCAAAAATTTAAAAAATACAATAAAAATAAAATAATTAATAGTTAAAAATAAAATGCCAAAATAAACAAAAAAATGAACAGCATAATATGTCAATTGTTTTTATACCTTGTAATCAACACTGTGAGCTTTTTAGTATTTTTTTTTTTTAAATATTTTATTTGCAGTTTAAACGTGAATTTTTAAATAATGTGTACTTTCATAAAATACCACATTTTGACCACTCATTATGTTGGTCTTAGTATTGGACCACTTCTTCGCTGCCATCTTAATAATAAAAAAAAATCAATAAATAATAATTAAATAATAATCATTAAATATCAGCTTGTTGTTGTCACATTATAATATTCACTTATTAAAAAAATTTCACACAATTAAAATGTTAAATTATTCATCATAAGTTCATGAAATAAAAATGAAAAAAATTTACTTTTATTTTGTAAACAATTGAAGAATTAAAAAATAAAAAATTCATTTTACAAAATATTAATAAACCCTTTGTCTCTTTATATTTTTGATCGGCAGTTTTTGATTAACCTCAGTTATATTTTTTAAATAAATTAAGAGAAAAAAAAAACCAAACAAATATGTCTACAAAATATAATTGTAGACATTTAAAACAATCATAATTAGACTTTGATGTTGTAGATTATATAAAAAAAATTAATAATAAGAAAGAAAGTAAATGATTGAAAAACAAAAATAAAAACAAAATCAAATAAAAATGAATAATTAATTAAGGATAATGAACGAGTGATGACAGTGAAAACAATGTTTTTCACTGATCTGTTATCGATCTGTTATCGATCGATAATAGTGATCGACTTTGGGTATAATAATTTTATTTTTTCTATCGTAGTTTCCGTGACAGGGTATATATATCACTCTGTTTGCTGAAACACTCTCGTAATAATTAATTAATTCATACATAAAAATAAAAATTAAGAAAAAAACAAAAAATAGAAAGCAAACAAAATAATATTTAATACAAATACACAAATAACGAGAAAAAACATTTGTGAATTATTTGTAATGTAATTATTATCATCGTGTATTTTAAGTGCATGAATTAAATTGTTAAAAACTATATACAATATTATTAAAAAAATGTTTCATTATAACATTGTATTAATAAGAAAAAAAAAAAAAAAAGCAAAAAGATAAAAAAAAAATGTGTCCGTTAAGAATAGTATTTTTTCCCCAATTAATCCTCAACGTTCAAGAATTTTAATCGTTAATTATACTCGTAATAATTATTATGATATCAAATAATAAATAAACAGATTCTTTGAATGATAAAATAAAGAAAAAACAAAAAAACAAATACGTTATATATATTGTTTTTAACAGTAATAATAATTTTGAATATTAAAAAATAAATAATAAAAAAAAAGTGCTAATTTTTTTAAATATATTCCGTTGTCAATAGATTTAAAATAATAATAGGATAAAAAAAAAAAATGATTAAATAATGGCGGTCATTTTGTAGGCAGTGCCGCGATGACGTGTGTAGCTTAGCAATAGTGGAGGTAGGTTAGAAATTGAATCCTAATCGAAACCACCCCGAAATCCAGAGAAACCCCTATGCAATTATAAGCGTAGGAATATTTCCAATTACACAATTTTATTTCATCACTTTTTTTAATTTATTTTTATTTATTGCTTTATTTGTTTATTTATTTTATTTCAATATTTTATTTTTTAATATTTTCTGGGACACTACATAACATCCACACAACGACACACGTCACAGGAATAATTTTTTTTTTTCATTTAAAATACACTTTACATTAACATCTATTTCACTATTAAAATTTCATCTAATTTTATTTTAATTATATTATTTTTAAATAAATAAAAAAAAATAATTTCAAAGAAAATTTGGGCATTTAAATCCAATGATTTATTTTCACGATTTATCTCTCCTAATTTTCTTGAAAATTGAATTTTTTTTTTACGTTTTTTTGAATAATATTCTCTTAAAATTTACACATAAAAATATTCTGTTTTATTATTTATTTATCTTTCTGAGTAACAATTGAAATTTAAAAATATTTTTAATTGACCACTCTTCTATAACACTGCCTTAAAATTGAACACACAATAATTAAAAACGCAAACATGACCAACAGAAAAACACGATAATACATAACAACTTTGTCATTTAATTAAATTATATTCATACATAAATGCACAAATATAATGCACGTAATTTATTAAATAATATAATAACAATAATAATTGATAAATTAATTATTATATTATGTATAAGATTATATGAAAATCTAGTCGTCAAGATTTAATTATTAGTTGTTGTTAATAAATTTCTGCTTATCAGTAATGATTAAAGAATAATTAGGATTATAAAAATAAAATGGCCGAGCCAAAATTGTTTTGATGTCTCATTTGTTACGAGTATCAGACAGTTTTTCGTCGACATATTTATTGTTAAAAATTAAATATGTAGACTATTGTTGTGGTGGTCGTGATATCACCGTGTATTTTGATCATATTTATTATGAAATATTTAAATAATCCCAGCCCAAAGAAAAAAGAAAAAATTAACTCAAAGGACATGTCATTTTTGAAATATTAATATTATCATATTAATTATTGAAAATTAAATACTAATTGAGTACAATATTAAAAATGTTTTAAATAATATCTCTCTCGTATCACTCTCTAAGACTGACACAGTTTTTTTGAACTAAATAATTATGTTAAACGCAAAAAAAAAAAGAAAAAAAAATCACAGAAAAACAACACACCCACACACACAAACGTTGACTATTATTCATTAAAATTTTTCATCAAGTTGATATATGTAAAATGAACAATCTAAAAATTTTATACTGTGAAATTGTTTTAAAAGAAAAAAAATTTTAAAGGTCAAGTTACAATGAAAAATAAAATATCAAAAGTGAGAAAAATGAAAAAAAATTTAGAGTTGATTTTTGTATCTGAAAAAACGCCAATTAAAAACATTGATAGGATTTGTAAGAAACTTAAAGTTGAAATGGTTAATTGAATAGTATTAAAAATAAAAAAAAAATAAAAATAAAAATTATATTGAGCTTGAAAACAACAGATGAGAGATAGTCAAGTGAATAATTTTTTGATAAGCAAAATGACAGCAAAAAAATAAAAAAAAAAAAACAACAATGCCCTTAAATTTGAATTTTCCTATTTTCCAATAAATACTTTGTTTACAAAGTAATTATTAAAATAATAAAAATAAAAATTGAACCAACGAATTGATAATAATATAAAAAAAAAAAATAATCAAATTACTGTATAGATATGTAAATGATACTCATTTCTCATAATATTATTGAACTAATTTGTCGATAATTTTAAGCAACAATTTATTTAAACTATTCAGCTGTATCTCTATTCTTCTATCAATTATATTTTTCTATTTCTATTATATTAAATTTTGTACGTTAAATTATTGTGAGCGAGCTAAAATGATACTTGTTTATAAAAATGCCAATAATAACAAAAAAATTTTATTAAATAAAACCACACACAAATAAATTAATCTTAATTAATAATCAAAAAGAAAAAAATTATAAAGTTGAAAAAAAAAACAATTAAAAAATAAATTTTTTTAAATGTATTAGTTAAATTTTATTTCGTTATTTATGTTTTTTATTTATTTTCTCATTGAATTATTAAAAAGTGGATTATTTTTTATAAATATGCAATTGTTAAATGCACAAAATTGAATGAAAAAATCTATTGAATTTAATTGGATACTAAAAATTTTAAAATTGATATAAACAATTATAAAAAAAACATTAAAAATATATTTGAAAGATTTTTATTATCAGCGACCATCCAATACGAATCGCTCATTATTTTGATGAACATTTTCACAATATTAAACACAAGCCACGTTTTTTTTTCCATCGCGCACAATTCACATTAATTATCAGCAAAAAATAAAAACAAAAAAACAAAGACTATAACAATTAAATTAAACAAAATAAAAAAAGTTTACAGTTTTGAAATGTGTTTAATATTGAAATAAAATATTTAATTTATATAGATGATGTACATCAATGATAATAAAATAAAAATAATTTCAGTTATTTTATTTTTTGATATTAAAAAAAAAAAAATAATTTTTTATTACTATTATTATTGATATTATTATTATTACAAAAAATAGTTGTATAAGTTTAATCGCATGCTTTGAAAAGAAAAAAGTTAAAAATAAAAAATAAAAAAAAAAAACAATAATATAAAATAATAATTAAATAATCATAATGAAAAATTCGTGTTCAAAAGTCGTTGAAATACTCGAAATAATGTGAATGCTCCAAGATTATTTAAATTTATTTTTTAACACATTGTTTTTTGATTTTTTTAAATTTACTTTATCAAAAAAAAAAGTTAAAATATTTTGATATTTCAACGTCTTTAAAACTCGTTAATTTATGTTTGTTTAATTTGTCAAAAAATTTCTATTTTTCCATAATAATTAATGAGTAGTAAAAATGAACGATTTTAATATTTATAAAAAAATTAATAATAATAAGTGTGGCCCGAACAAAAAAAAAATAAAAACAAAAAAAATTGTCATTGTAATATTTTAAGTGATTAAATATATTTAATTATCTAAACAGTTGTTTAAAAAAAAAAATACAAGTCCACATTACAACAATTAAATAACGAATTAAAAAAAGCATAATAATATTTAAAAATTAATAATAATAATGATAAATTAAAATCATCGGGAGCAAATTCATGTGAAAAATAAAATTGTGGCCAATGCTGATAATGAGAGAGGGGAAGACATTTTTTTCTCGTTATGAACTAAATGTGCCTAGTCAATAGAATATATCTGGTCAATTTTAATATTCTAATAATAGTTATTATCATTATTATTATTATAACAATTAAAAAAAAATATATATACAATGTTTTAACAATAATGATTAATGAATTTTACAATAATTGTAATGTGGACAATTGGATAAGATGAATTTGAGGCATCATTGACATTAATAATTATTAGGTATATATTTAATAATTAATTTTAAGCATAGCTGATAATGATACGACAATTATTGTGCTGTGTTGTACCACGAAAAAATATTGGCCAGTGACTATTTGTAGTTTATAAAAATGCATAATGTTACGTGGAACAAAATAAAAATACAATTGAAAAATAAAGAAGAAAATTTAACGTGGCAAAAAATTTAATAATAAAATGAAAATCACTTATAGATAAGTGCCAATTAAGCCACATAAAAATGAACGAATAAATAAAAAAAAAAAAAAAATAAAAATCTCCATTAAAAAAATGATAATCCAGCATAAAAATTGGGTTGGTAAATTTTTGAAAAAAAATTTAAATTATATAAAAAAGTTTTTTGAAATGTAAACGTTGAAAAAGTATAATGGTGATTTTTTTTTTTTTTTTTTTTTCGGTGAATTTTGAAGTGCAGGGATATTCCCTTCTTCCTATACATATATCTTCTTTCTTATAAGAAATGAAATAAAAAGTAAGTGGCTTTAAAAATGAAAAAATAATAAAAAAAAATATCCACAGGTTTGCGAATAAGAGTTAAGGATAATGATAAAAAAATAAGAAAAAAAAAACAGGAAGTTACTGTAGAAATCCTGATATAAAATTGAAATGATATTTTTTCTATGGAAAATCACCTTTTTTCCCTTTTCCCATTTTCCCAAATAAAATTGATAATTAATCCTCCCTTACCCTGTTATACGTGGAATTGCAGCGTTATGATTGGCTTGTGGAAATGTTGTATTAAAATTTTTAAGCTCAAGAGAGTTGAATGATAAAAAAAAAAAATGAAAAAAAAAATGCTGAATAATTGAAATTTTTGCGATTGTCATATCATGGTTAATTATGTTAAAGCAAAATGGCTATATTTATTTATAATTAAATGGTCTGTTTAACTGTGTCACGGGCTACACGTACTATAATATTTAACAATAAAATATTTTGTTTGCTTCAAATTATCATTGTTTTTATTTATTTTTCAAAAACAAATAATAAAAAACCTATCCAAATGAACTTATTGATTCAGCAGGTATACAACAAAAAATTATAACTTTTTTTTCCAGTTCTCTTTTCCAGTTTCACCAGGGAATAAACAACTATATTCAAAATTTATTAATTAAAATTAATTTGAATTTACATCATCAATACAAATAATAAAATTTATTCAATTTTTTTTTTTTACCAAATTTTATTTTCTACTTTTTAAAAATATAGATTCAAGCAGAAAAAACCGAGCTTCAGTTTAAAAAGCAGTAAAAATAGTGATAAGGCTGGTTTTGTAGTTCATATTTCAATTATTTGGTATAGTTCAACATTTCTCTTTCCTATGCTATACCATGTTAACTTAACTATGGACTACAAAACCAGCTCATATATGATCCAAGTGACCGTAAATTATTGTTTTAATTTCAACACCAACTACCTGGATCTGTATTTCCATCAAAAACGCCATGAAATAATAGTGACGTAGACTCATTATTGGCATATGGTATTATTTATTCATTTTATTGTCAAGGCAAACCCAAAATTATAGTAGTAAATGTTTTTAAATTTTTAGTCTATGACGCTTTGTGCCTGAGTTATTAACGTTTTTAGTCTATTTAATTTTAATTTAAAATCACATTTAAATTTTTGGTCACCTTATGTGATTTATTTATTGAACACATTTTTATTGATTACATATTAAATTTAAAAATGTGATCAATAAATAAATCATATAATGTGACCAAAAAAAAAAATCTGAATGTGATTATAGATTAAAATTCAAAATTGCAATTATATAATCAATAAAAACATTACATAGTGTGACCAGGAAATTGAATGACATTTCAAGCAGATAATTTAACTCAATCTCCATATTAAATAAAAAAGCTGATCAACAAAATAATAGTTAAAAAAGAAAAACAATCTGATAACTGGAACAGTATGATCTTATTCATTAAACCAAATTTTGGGGTTGTAGTTTTTCACAAGTAAAAATGAAATGGCTCCATAGCTCCAACCTCAATTTTTTTTTTTTTTTTATAGCAACAATCAGACTGTCTACAATTTTTTTAAGCTGGCCCATACACGTGGGTTACAGATAGACTTGATAAATTCTAATCGAATAAAAAAATCTCCAGATGAATATTACATCAATTTAAAAAAGTCTAAATCAACCTGGTGGAAATATTTCTCCGCTATTTCTCTACTTTTTCCAAAAATAACCCATGGTTGGAGAAATAGCGGAGAAATTTATGTATAGCTCTGGTGAATATATTTCTCCGCCATTACTCCGCTTTTTTCCACATAAAGTTTTTTCAGGTAATATCATCTACTCTTTTTTTTTTTTAATCTACAACACACATATGCATTGTTACAGTGTACACAATAATTATTGAAATATGTGGAGTATAATTTATTTTAGTTTTATTGTTTTAAATCATGTAACAAAAAATTATTTTTACTATATATTATTACTTTATAAATTTTTTCTATTTTTTTTTTTTAAGATTATATTTATTAAAAAAATCAAATATGCTTTACAAGTGAGTGCATTCTTCTATTTCATATAGCTTTCGGTAATTAGCTGTTAATAATACCTAGATGTCGGCTAGTATAATTTTCAATTTTGTGCAGTCCATTAAAAATGTTTAACAATTTAATTTAAATTTTTTATTAAATTTGAAGTTTAAATTAATCCATGTTTATTTATACATATAATTTGAAATTTAATAAAAAGTTCAAATTAAATTGCTAAACATTTTTAATTAGAAAAAAAAAACTAATCAATAATCAGTATTGTCTACGTTTAACTTCAAACTAAATTGTTAACAATTATTGTTAGCATAAGTTAAATCATTTTTAACAAACGAGATCAATGGGAATCAAATCTGGTTCTAAACAATGTTTAATTTAGTTATTGAAAGTGAAAGTATACAACATTTTTACTAAATATTAATGCACAGTTATTTACATTCATTGATTTTATTAATTTGAATTTATTAATGCCACAGAAAAGAAAAATTGTGTCACTTAGTAACAGGTAAACAATATAAATAAATTAACAAATTAAACACAAACAAATGAAATATCATTGTGAGAGCCAATCAAATGAATCGAAGCGAGGCTTCATTTCTCGTTTTTATAATCGGAGAATATCACAAAAAGTTTTATATTATTGTTGTTGATGTTTATGTTGTGCATAAGTTGTATATCTATAAAATTTCCATAAAATTCAGCATCAATCAGAAACTATAAATGTCAAATCCATTCACAACTGAATTACCTGACAAGTAGTAAATTTTTATTATGGTCAGCCAAGAATAACGTATAAAAACTTTTATATACAAAAAATTCAGGTGATTCAAAATTTTTTTTCCGTCAGTATAAAAATGATAATAAAAAAGGGAAACAATTTTTAATATTTCAGTAAATCTTGGGTGTTGTAAAAACAAAGAAAAATTGAGTTAAAAAATCATATATATCAAAGACAAGTCGTTGGTTGGATAGAGTAAAAAAAATATTAGATGGAAAAGTAAGTTTATAAAATCAGAGATTCGTATTTAATGATACAATTTGTGGATTGTTAAAATTTTAAACTCATTGTCAGCATTTATGGGTGGTTATATGTCTGTGCTGTTGATAATATGTGTAAGTATATACTGGTAAAAATGAAACGAGTGACCATTAAAGGGTATGTAACCCTGGCTTATACATGACACAATCAATCGCACGCCAAAGTTATATCACGGTCAAATCCCCGAGCTTATAGACACGCTGAAACTTTTAAAAAATAACCAACATAAAAAAGATATTTTCATTTCAACATGTTATATCGTAAAGGATTTTTTAAAGGTTAATGATAAAAATATCCTTTCAAAAAAATTTATCAAAGATATTTTTTTTATATACTATTTTCATCTTTATTAATTATGATATTTATTTTTCTTTTTTACTCTTTTAAGTTCTTCTTCTAAGTAAGAGCTTTAAAGCAGGATAAAAAAAGCTTTATAGATTTGATACAATAAATTTCTACAAAACAAAAAAATCACGTTTAATTTTATTTTACTTGAAGTAATAAATACTTATCACAAAAGCTTTATGTGATTTTTTAAATAATAAATTGCAAATCTCAATAAATATCGAATAAATGTTAATAAATTTGATAACAGCTGAAGATAGTATAAAATAAAAAAAAACCTACACTTTATTAAAGTCTAGGAACGTGTTTGAAAATTAAAATTGAAGATTATTAAATATTTACTGAGAAAAAAAAAAATCATTTGATATCAAATATCAAAATTTTATTTAATCTAAATCATCATAAAATGACAATCGACTGTTAAAGTCAATTCGAGTGTGGTATATGCAACAGGCTAACCACATCTAAAAAATTAATATACGCTTTGTCATTTTTCAACAAATATTTAAAAAAAAAAAATTAATTCTTCCATAAATTTTAAAGCAAAATCAAGCTTAAATAAACAAAAAATTCATCTATTTATTTTTCGTATTTTATTATACATATTATGCTAATGAAAATTACTTAACCCGAGTTAATATTTATCATCTTTTTTTTATCTATTTTTATCAGACTCAAATGCAGTATACTTGATGTTTTTTTTTTTTATTTTTTTTTTATTTTTTGCGACAGAGTAGCGCGCCATACTGCGATCGATTGAGCGTCGGCCGCGTCTAGTCTGGTGCGGTGAGTAACCCGTCGACGCTTTTGAGTTGTACCTATGAAAACCACATTGTCCAGACTCAGTAATACTCAATCGTTATGTGACATTTAATTCATACCCCTAGGTCTATGCCACGTAAACACGTCAGTCATACTTCATACAATATCCAAAAGAAAAACACTCTAAAAAAAAAATAAAAAACATTTATAAAATTCATTGTTTTACATGTTTTTTTATTTTTAAATCAATGAGCTTTAAATTTTCTACTAGCATTAATAGATTGACATAAAAATCTACTTAAAGTCAAGTAAGTAATAAAAAAAAAAAAAAAAAAAATTTCTAATTTAAAAATAAAATTAGTATAAATTTTTTATATAAAGAAATATTTTTTAATTTTTATATAAATAAATGTTCTTATTAAACTAAATTAATTTGAATAATTTTTCTTTTTTTAATTTATGATTTATACATTTTCAAATGAAAAAAAAAAAAGAACGAAATTTCTAGTACGTTATGGAAAAGAATGAGCCAATGAGTCATAAGCTTTTACGCACTAATACCCACTAAAGTATAATAATGAAATCGATCTGTCAATTTCATTGTCGTGTATAAAAGTGTCTAGTATTATCGCATTGTCACAAGTATTAATAATGATAATCTAAATGAAGCTTTTCAAATATAATCTAAGAAGATTATATAGCAAATTGTACATAGAGCATATGATTTACTACCTAGACACACGCTAAAAAAAAAATATAATAATAATAATAAAAACGAATTTAATTAATTTATCAATTAAAGTAAAAAAAATAAAATCTATTTTCATTATTGATTATATTTTTAATTAATTTTTTTTGATTGAAAAATAAAATTTAGTATTTATCAAATGATGCACTGAGAGAAATTTTAACTAAAAATTAAAAAGGATCCATGGATTTATAAAATTAAGAGTTAAAGGTAATAATGATTTTTTTTTTTGGAGATATTGGGAAGATGATAGTACACCTGGGATTGAGATGAAAGTTAAATGACTGTGGGTCAAGTGATTTCCGGTATTTAGCCCAACGGGAATCAGCTTGGATTTTGTTGACGAATAAACTGTTTACTACAGTCTGAGTTTAATCAACTACACAACGCATTTGTGATTTCCCCAGGGATTTTAGTTGGCAAATTCAACGTTTGTCTATTACATCATGGGTCAATGCATATACCAATACGGAATTATTTTTTTTTTACTCTTTTTCTTTGTTATATATTTGATATATCTTTGTCTGTTGTTTTGCGATAACAACTGGTACACTTGTCTACAATAGACACCCTACATATAGACACACACACACACTTTACTTGGTGCTTCCAGAAGCTTCCACTTTCTAAGTGCCACTTAACTCAGTCCTTTTCTACAACACACATTTTTTTAACATTGAAGATTTTATACTTTTATGTGTATTTCATGTAATATCCCTTGTGGAAAAGTTTGATCTCACCAAGGGTTCTTGTGTCAACTCTCTGGTAAATATTTTCTTGACGTTTTATTTATTTTTTTTTTAAATCCTTTTTATTGCTATTTATGTTTGCATTATTAATTATCTTTGAAAAAAATCAGTGATATTTTTATTTGAAGTTTTAATGTTTTGATCAAATAACCAACTTTTCTTTCAAGTTGATTTAATTTATTGATTTAATTTTTGATCAATAGTTAGCTCTATTTTGTTATTTAATGTTTATAAATTTTTTTTAAATTTATTTTTATTTATAAATTTTAATTTTGTAAAGTTTGAAATTGAGGAAAGTGAACCAAGTAACGGCATCTGCAATCGACAGAATACAACCCAGCTGCTACATGTTCAACTGCTTGGTCGATAAATATTATGTATCCACTGAAGCTATATAAATTACAGAAGGTTTATTTTATCAACAATTGCTTTGTTCAGTACTTTATAAACTGTAAAAAATGACCTGTAAATCCGTAAGCACTTTTCAAGACTTGCAAGTGCTTCTCAAACTATAAAAATTCTTCTTGAGATTTTTAAGTGTTTTTTCAAAATTACAAGTGATTTTCACAGATTACATATAAGTAGATTTTGAAAATATATTTTTATAAGTTATCAATTTTATTGGTGTATAAACCCTCTGAAAAATATAAAAAAATACACTGTAAAATTTTTACATGACCATAAAAAAAAAAACAACTTAAAAGAAAATAAAGAAAATTTAATAAACCAATTATTTAAAATCAATCATCGAATTGTTGACTAAAATAAAAATAAAATAAAATCTGATCTCAATACAAAATATCATAAACATAGAAAGCCTGCAGCACTGAAATAAATTCCATAATCATCTATAAATTGCTAAAAATATAAAAGCCACCATTATATATAAAGAAAGAGAAAAAAAAAATACAAAAAGAAATAATAAAAATGTAAAAAAAACAAAGCCCAATTGAATAAAAATTACAGTGGTTAACAACAACTTAGTAGATAATGATGCTTTGAAAATCTATAGGATTGAAATTATCTAAAAAAATAAAAAATAAAATAACAAGTGGTAAAAATAAAGTACAACCCTCATACAAAATGACAAAGAAAAAAATGTATTATTAAATTAAATACCAATTGTTTAATTATCATTTTGTTATTATTCATTTATTAAAAAATAGTAATTTTAAAAATTAAATATAATAATCATACAATAATTATAATGTATTTTTATTCGTTCAAGTATTTATCTTTTCGCTGTTTTATAAATTGACGATTATAATTTTTATCATCAGTTATCATAATTTGAAGGTATACCTGGTTAACCTTGAGATTTATATCGTTGGACAATCAGGATCGACTTAACGCTCAGAGATAAATGTTATAAATTTATATATAAATTATTTTTATTTTTTATAAGCACTCGATTCAACCTCGTATCATTATATTGACTATGACCTTATGACATTACCAGTATATTTTTTACTTTCAAACTTACATAGAATAATTGTTGTTGTATATAATGAGTGTAAATTGCGTATCAAAAAAAAAATTCCATTATAAATTTTTTTATCAATTAATTATTATATTTATTTTTCAATTGTTAATAATATGAAAATTAATTTAGTATAATGAGTATCATTATGAATTTTATATTTTTATACTGCAATAATTTCAATGAGACAATTTAAAATATTAGCTACATTAATTATTTAAAAATACTAAAAGCATTATTAAGTTGAATAATAATTTTATAAATTAATTTTAAAACTCATTAATGTCATTGATAACTTGAAGAAAAATTAAAATAATATTTTGAAAAAATCGTTGATGAAATAAACAACAATAATATCCAAATTTATATTTAAAAAAAAATCAATTTTA
Source organism: Aphidius gifuensis (assembly GCF_014905175.1). NCBI lineage: Eukaryota > Metazoa > Arthropoda > Insecta > Hymenoptera > Braconidae > Aphidius > Aphidius gifuensis. The sequence continues at coordinate 2,345,727 of NC_057793.1, forward strand.
ATAAAAAAAATTAAGCATAATTTGTACGTTATTTTATTACAAATAAATATTGAGTTTAGGTTTTTTTTTTTTGTCGTATAAAAATATGATAAAATGCCAAGAGCATTGGATGAATTATCCTGGCAGTTTATCCGATGAAACCAACACCCAAGAGCTAAAATAATCGATCCAACGCGTTGCTTATTTTTATATTATATTATATTGTTACAATAAAAGTTTAAACACGGACCTATCTTTATTTTACTCCTCGCACTAACTTGAACTTAACTGAACACTTAGCTTTTTTATTATTATTTTTATTTTTGGTTCATGGTCAAGGTGTTGTTCCAACAAGGTGTTAGATTAATTGTTCGATTAAATTGTCGTAAATCAGCCAAAAAACGCCCACAAATTTTACAAGATTAAACACTTTCTTTCGCATTTATAGCTTACTGATACTCTTTTCCTTCATACACTTATTTTTTTTTACTTTATTTTTTCATTTGACCTGTGCGAACAGTATCACCATAACACTGCTACTTTTTTTTTATTTTTTAATTTTTATCCCACCAACAGTCTCATCTGATTTGAAAAAGGGGCCCTCATCCAATATGTTTATAAACATATATATATCTAAAATATATAATATAAGAAATTGTGATTTCTATCATTCAAGCTTTAAGCATTATATATATACTATATGAAAAAAAAAAATTAAATAAAAAAAAAATTGTTATAAAACAATGAAAAAATGTATTCAACGTTCCCACCTCAAATTGGAATGCCGGGGGCCTCGTTGAATTTTCCCCCTGCTTGATCGTGTCGGTTTTATGGTAAATTTATAGCACGTCTGATTTTTTTTATCTTTTTGCAACTTCTTGGCGTTTATGTGCATGTTTAAATATAAAAATCGGACATGCCAATGAGCGATATTGTAGACGATTAACAGGCCCATTGTACTTTGGCGTATATCTAAAAAAAATTACTCTCATTAAATTTTAAAATGGAATTATTTAGAAATAATATTTGTATGTGATAGAATTACTGTAATATTATGTGTGTATTTTTAAGTCACGTGGAACGTATTTTAATTACAATGCAGTTTGTCACGTTATGAGTCATTGGCTTGCTGTGACTTTAGGAAGGTAATATGAACTGAAAAATAGACTAGTAGGTTTTAAACTTTCACTAAAATATCTGTGAGTTAACTGTTTGTAAAATGCTTCATATTTCTAGTAATATATCAAAATAGAAAAATTTTTTTATCAAATTTTATTACAATTTATTATGAAAATAAAATTAAAAATATTTTTGAAAATTAAAAAACAAATGTTTATTATATTTTTATTTATTTTTTAATGTAAAATGTATTGCGTAATTACAAATATATGAATTTATAAAATTCATTACAAATTTTTATTTTTCTTAATATTAGAAAAGAAAAAAAAAAAGAAATTTACAGTTATAATTTACAATAAGTAACAATATTTGTCATGAATTTTTTATTTTTTTTTAACGTAAAATTTTAATAATAGAGTTATTTTCAATTTTTTTTTTTCATTGAAAGGCATTGAATAATTGAAATGAAATTGAAATATATAAAAATGGAATATACAAAATTAACAAAGCTGATTAATTCAATTCGAAAATTAATTTTCAACGATGCGCAAAGTTTTAATTTTACGATATGTTTGCTTGATATTACTTGAGTTTAGAAAATTTATAAAATTTATCAATACCTTGTTTAATTTTTTGCACAATATAAAGTTTATCTTTTTTTTTTTGTATTAATTTATGTAAAAGAGGATAATGGATACATTAACACAAATTTGTTTTAACGGGAAGTTGAGTGTACAGGATATCGAGCAATGTAGATATCAGTTTATGGAATGATTAAATCGTATGTTTTAATTTTTTTATCTAACCGCAATGTTCCCAGGCTTATGTACACTAGATAAAAAAATATATATATTTAAAAAAAACAACTAATTTTGTGCTCATTTAATAAATTACAATTTACAATATTAAAAATTTCAAATTATTTTTCACTCAATCAACTTTGCGCATTCTTTTTTTTCTACATTTTATTTGATTTTTTATTTTTAAAAAATTACTTGTGCTTATAAATTTGTTATTATGCATGTTATTTTTATTTTTTTTATTTTTCGTTTCGAGATATTTTGTTTATTTAAAAATATTTGTGCTTATTTTTTATTATTTTAATTATTCTCGTTGGGTTATTGTTGTATTTATTTTTTGTTTATTTAAATTAATTTTAAGATAGAGAAAAAATATGATGAGCTTCTTGAGGCTCATTAAGAGTGCATTGATGGTGCGAATGTATAATATTGCGGTAGGTTGAGTGTACATTGAATAAATGTTTAACATGAAGTGTCCAACAAGCAAAGTATCCTTCTACTCTTTACGATCCCATTATGTTAAATCGTTGCTTCTTATAAACATCACTGAATTTATTTTCAAACTTAGCTATTCGAACCATCAATTCATTTTGTAATTAGACATTATAATTTATATCGTTTCCACACTTTTCTGTACAACGACAAAAAAAAAAAAAAGAAATTTTAATTTCTTTTATAAAAACAGACAAATACATTAGTCAACGATTTTTAATTCAGGCACTGAATTTTTCTCTTTTTTTTTTTATTACAAGATTTGAGCCATCTTAATTTCTAAAAAAAAAAAAAACCTTTTTTTTTTCTTTTTTTAATTACATTTTATGAGTTTTTACAAAGATAAATTATTATTAATTAATTATAAACTCATATTTAAAACTGTGATTCACATTACAATGTGTCTATCCGAGAAAACCATAAAAATAAAAAAATAATAATGTAATTATAATTATAATAATTAAAAAAGAAAATTTAAAAATAAAAAATTTTTATATTTACAAATTGATAAATTGATAATTAGTAGAGAAGATAATTTCTTTAATATGTATAAATGTTAAAAATAATCTCATAAATAATTTATTTAAATATTTAAACACAAAAATTAATAGTAATTATCAATAAAAAATAGGAAAAAATTATTTAAAATAAACTATAAAATAATATGGACAAACCAGAAAAAAACCCCCATGAGTTAAAAATAAAAATTAAATTTACAGTGTTAAAAAAAATAACAACAATTAAATTTGAGTAAAATAATTAATAAATAATAAAAAATATTAAATTATCATGTTAATAATTGAGATATTTGACTCACCTGAGTCAATTTTTTCTTACAAAATTAATTCGTAAATAAAAAAAAAAAAACATTTCTTAAGTACTAATCGTTCATAGAACATACAATCATTAATATATCATAGATATATGGGACCAAAATCACTGAACAAAACCAAGCTTTAAAAGCTCCAAATAATCATTGTGTTATAATTTTTTTCCATATATTTTTAACAATAATAAGAAGAAAAATATAACAATGGTGATTAAGCAGCAGCGAACAGTTCCGCGCGCTAAAATCACTCCAATGTTTGGTAAAAAAAAATTACAAATATTATTATTGAATAATTGATAATCACAAAATAATAATCAATAATAATTAATAAGTTTTTTTTTACCTTGGGGCACTTGGTCAGGGTCAGCAAGCAATCGTGAGAATAAAAATTCTACGAGGCTAAAACAATAGTTTCTTAACGAATCATTACTAAATTCGTATTGAAATTTAAAAAAACAATAATAAATTAAATTATTATTAATCTTTTTTTTTCTTTTTATCATTTAATGAGGGACGTACCTCCCACATAAAATGTTAGATAAATAATAAAATTGTTAATTAGAAATATAAATTAATTAAAATTGCCAAAAAAAAAATTAAAAAAAAACAAATATATGTGAGTATTACCCAACTGCATAAACACATAATTCAAAAAAAAAAAATTAATTAATTAAATTAATATAATAATAGAAAAAGAAAGAATAATAAATATTTATTATAAATATTTTTTAAAAAATTACTTGACAAGAATAAAATTTATTCTGTAATTTTTTTTTTCTTTTTCATCGTAATAAATTTATAGCTCAGGCACTCGAGTTATGGGCCCAGTTGATAAGCAGTCAAACGATGATAAACTACATTATTGAATGGAAAAAAAAAAAAATAAAAAAAACATTGAAAATAAAAGAAAAAAATATTTTACAAGTTCATAGAGATTTGCGATAAGTATTACTTATTGTGAATCATTAGAGAAAATGACTGGTTTCAAAACAACAAGATACTTTTGCGCGTATTATTTTTCCATCTATATTGTATTTCAAAAATAAAAAATAACAAGCTATTATGATGTACTGATCAACTGGGCCAGTATAATATTCTTTCAAAGTTCTTTATTTAAAATTAAAGAACCAGAAGCCCTTATTGTATAATGATATCTCGATTAAAGTTCAAAGATAATTTATACATAGAACTAAAATCGAAATAATATTATTCGAAATATATATTTTTCTTATTGTTAAAATAAATAAATATATTTATTTAAAGACAATAAGGATGACAAAATTGATAAACTAATCTTTGACTACGTTCTGTTTTTTTCATAATACCTTTTTTATAATATTGTCGTATACTACGACTCAATTTATCATAATTCATTGCTGGTCTATTTTTACGTTTACCCCATAATCTAGCAACTCTAACTGAATCCTCAATTTTAAATACACCCTTTGTACGATCAAGCCAACGAATACAAGATCCATTAACACCAGGACTTTGTAATAGCTCTTTTAAAAATTGCCAAAGGTGTATATGTGATCCACCATTTCTCATTTTTCCAGTACTGTTTGTACTTTGAGCTGGGCTAGTGTCTTCATCTTCATCTAAAACATTCATATAAGTAATAAAAAATATAAGCATTAATTTACAACAAGCTATTGATGATGATTAAAATATTTATAAAAAATGTTATTTAATTATTAATTTACCATCACTAAAATCTAAATTGCATGATGATGCTGTAACACTTGCTGGTCCAATACTAGCAAGTGGTGATGATGCTGTTGAATTTGAATTATCATTTGTTGATTGTACAACACCAGTTGGACTCCATGATGCAGCCAATGTGTTCCTCGGTGATTCTTCAACAGCTGCTTTCCATATTTCCAATTGTGCATACAACATACTGCCACACTAAAAAAAACAAAAATAGCAAAAATTAAAATTTACAATATTTTTATGTTAACAGGGTAATCTAATTTCAAGTCAAGCTATTTGGCAATGTCTCTTCATCATGTGAATGTCAACAAATTGACAATTTATATTATCAAAGTATTTATAATTCATGATACAAGAGTCATTTATCATTTTTATTATTTCTTTGTTACTTTTTCTGGCTAAACATAAAAAATTCCTTGAGGCATTTGTTGGTAGATACATGTATATATATTTCAAAAAAAATATGTGTATGTATAAGAGGAGAAAGCGGCACGACGCAACAGACGATGGCAATGACTGACCCACTTACCGACACCAAGAGATTTTTGTAGCATATGTATAACCAATCGGACACTACATGCCATCACAAACAACCAACGATGATTTCTTTGAGTCTTCATATATGAAATATTAAAACTAGATATGTTTACATATAGGTATTTTTATTTTTTAATATATGAGAGCTTAGGAACGCACCTTAGATGCAAGTTATGCAGTTAATGTTTCGTGACGCCATGCTCCACGTGATTCAGAACTCTTTATAACTGTGTAATGCTGTGTATTTAAAAAAAATAATAACAAGAACAACGATTGAAAATATAAATAAATTAAAAAAAAAAAAATATTAACAACAACATAAACTATTGAATGTAGAGTCTTCAATTTCGAAATTGCATTTAGTCACCTTCGTTTAAAATATGTTTTCATGGTATTATAAATTGATCGTGATCTCGCAACTGGATCGAATAAAACTCGATGGCTTGTTGCATGTCGATTTCATCGTGTACATGTTTGGTTTATTTATTATTTTTTAACAGATATTTTAAAATTAGCTAAATGATGTGTTGTTACATCTTGTTGTTGAGACAAAATGTTGCGAAATTATAAATGATACATTGATCGTGAATTAAATTGTATTTGGTAGGCAAATAAAGATAAAACGACCTGATTTAATATATGCTTTTTTTATATACATAAATATTAAAATTTTAGCTGTGTATTGTGTTACTGTTTGAGATCTAACAAATAGAGATTACTACATGCTTTTATTTATTTATTTTTTTTTTCTATATCGTGGATTTTTTTTTGTTTAAATTTATTTCAACTCATGTGCATTGAATTTCTCAATAAGATATATTATTTATCTTTAAAATCAATTGAAAAAAAAATAATAAATATAAACAAATGAATTTTTAAAATAATTTCAAATTAGAAACGAAAAAGTTTGAATTTTTTTTTAAATTTTTATCTCAATTTTTTTACGATTATTTGTATTTTTTTTTATTTAAACAATTTTTATCTTTATTTTTATTAGTTATATTTCTTTGAATATATATAGTCAAAGTATCTGGTTGAATGCGTAAACACTTTACGAGAAAAGGTACCGACGCACATTGATTTCCAAGAAATTCACTTTCACCGAACTTTCCTCTCCATCAAGAAGCCAAATAAAGCAAAAAAAAAAAAAAAAATATATAGGTATATCTCGCAATCACTTTACTTCCATCTCTTTTTGTTATTTTAATTTTCACTTGGCTAACCACCGATTAACCACAACCAAAATCAAGCACCAAGAGACAATGACAAAAGACCGTTAGGTATGGCCAACAACTGTGCTGGCGCCAAATGAAATACGAAAAAAATTCAAAAAATTGCAATGAAATAATTCATCGAAAAATTTAATGAACAAAACAATTCAATTTAAAGAAAAAAAAATTTACATTTAAATACTAACTTGTGGTGCACGTTGACAAAAATCATCTTCAGTCAATGATGCCAATGTTGCTCCATCAATATTGAAACTCTCCAGGGGTACTGATGGTAGTTGTAGTTGTCTTCTCGCCCACTGAACCCATGCTGCGACATCAGCAGCACTCCAACGACGTGGTTCTATTAAATCAAAAATATAATATTGCATTGTTAAATAAAATTGCAGTATACTTTATTGATCATCAATGAATCATGATAGTATTTTTTTGTCGAGAGTGTAGCTGATTGTACTGTGATACCGGAAATATATCAACAAACGAAATACCAAAGGGGCCATATTAAACGACCTTGAAATCGTGGCAATGTTGAGTTTCGTAATTCACTGGTAATAATCAGCATCGTGATGATGCCTTCGTAACTTATTCCATGCGTGACGTCATGGACAAGACATAGAACCAATAGTGAACCGGTGGAAACCGGTCGGTAGTCGACTGTCTTGATAGAGTCAACATCAGTATTTGTGTGTGTGTATATAAATAAATATGTTTTGATAAAAATACAAAGCAAACACAATGCACGAGGTAAAAATATACTTGACAAACATTGTGAGTAATAAATTTTATAAATATTATATGTATTTTTTCATATGAAAATCATGATGATTCTTGATGAGATATATATATATTTAATTTAAATAAAAATAATAAATTAACAAACCTGGATGAATGCCTAGGGCAACACATGTATTATCAAAATCTTTTTGTAATTGTTGCATTGCTAAACTTAATACAGGCTCAATTTGTTCTCTAGCAAGATCACCAACACATTCATTACTATCCATATCTTCAATAAATCCAGTACCAACACTTCCAAGATCAACTGGACGTAAATTATATTTTCTTTGAAAACTAGTATCACGTAAAACTTCACGTAATAATTGATGATCACATTTTTTATCATCTTTATAATTTATTTTTTCTATATTATTATTTGATTTTTTATTTATTTTTTCAATTTCAATTATTATATCTTTATCTTCATTTAATTTTTTTTTTTCATTTTTTTGATTTATTAAATTTAATATTGTACATATTTTTGTTGTTGAATTTTTTAATAATAATTTATCATTTTCATTATTATTATTATTGTTATTATTGTCAATATCATTATCATTTATTTCAATTTTCGGTATTATTATTGCTGTTTGATTGATGGTTTTTTGTGTATCTCTAAATAATAAACTTCTCAATGGTGATGTTTCTAAATCAATTGGTGATGATGGTGATGTTGATGGTAGTGATGACGATGATGATTGTGATGAACAAGATGAATTTATTGAAGAGCAATCATCTTTAAATAGTATTTCTTTTAATAGTGAATTTGTTTCTTCACGTTTTGGAAAAAAATCAGTATCAAGTGTATTGTATATGTCTTCTTCTGTTCTTGGTGGTGTACATGGTACTGTACAATCTGTTGAATCTTCTTTATATCCCAAACTTTCTGCTAGTAATCTTTAAAATTAAAACAATAATGATAACCATTTAATTTCGATATACAATTTGATTAATTTATTTGAAAAAAAAAAGCTTTAAAAAAGCTTTAAAAAAGCTTTCTAAAAAATTACCTTGATTCTTGAAGTATAGCTAATAAATCAAGACTTTTTTCTCTTTTAACAGGTTGTTTAATTGGTTCTGGGCTTGTTGGATATAATTGTGCACTTTGTGGACTTTGTGGTACATAATATGGACTTGTTGGATAACCAGGTGATGCATCAATTGAATAATTTGGTGATAATTGTCCATTCAAACCTGGATATGGTGGACTTGGATATGTTGTTGGTGATCCAGATCTTGGTGAATGTACTTCTTGTTTAATTTGCATTGGTTTCAATGTTGTTTGTGATATTGATGAATTATAATCATCTGGTAATAGTGATAAATCAAATTGAAAAGTTGTATAGTCAAATGACGGCGAAAAGCCTGCAGCTGTTGGTACCGTTTGTGGCATCTGTAATTCAACAAAAAAAAAAAGATTAAATTAAATATAAATTTATCATATATGATTATTATTAAAGTGTTTTGAATTATGCTAGATAATATGTAATCATGGATGAAAAGACCTATCATCATTGTGATGACCAGCCAATCATTTTTCTTATATTTTTTTTTTTCGTTAATACAATGTAATTTCTTTAAGTGAAAACAATAAACGAGTATGTTAACAATATCTGTCATCATTAGAATCAACCCTCTTTCATCAACATTGATTTTAACGTGTTTTATTTTATTTTATATATTTATAACATCAATTTTAACGGGGCAAAATAGCCTCAGGTTAATTTACAACAGTTCACACTGTAACCAAAACACTTTTCTGATATTCTCTTTGTTTTTTATTTTAAATATTTTTTGTTGTTTTATCTTGTGATGATTTTGCGGCAAGAATATATATACAAAAGTGAGACAGAACCCTATTATCTGTATGTATAGAGGGTTGAGATGCTTGTCGTGAGTTGAGAGGCTTTGGGCCGTTTATCTTAGCGCGTGTGTTTATTGCCCGTCGTGTGCTTGACCTCGCATCAGTTTGTTACGCTTTGTAAGCCCATTACAATGTTCCCAAGTGCATCTCTGCTACGCCAAGGCGGGGTCGCATCGCTCTGACATCTTGACGTAGTGCAATGCAAAAGGTCGGACTGAGAAATAAACGATTATGCTTTTTCTATTTATTTTTTTTTTTTATTTATTTTTTCATTCGTTGTGCAAGATGAGCCTTAGAGTTGAGATACACTTTGATTTAACTGGAGTACATTGATGCAAATATATTTATGGATTATTTTATGTTGAAATTATTTGTGATGCAACTTTATCAAGTATAATCGGAATATTTTCTTTTTTTTTTATTTTTTGCTCAACAAGTGAGAACATATAAATATTTTTAACAACATAAAAAATATATTTCAATAAATTTTATCAGATAAATTTAGTTTTTATATAGAAATAAAAAATAAAAATGAATTTTATTGACGATAATAAATTATTATTATGACTTTGAAAAAAAAAAATTTGACGACTTGTCCCTATATGTAAAATTTACGATGATGCTTTAAAAAAAAAAATTACAATGAAGATGTTAATAAATGTCAGTGTTTGCATAAAGCAAGATGCATGAGAAAATTTTATTTAAAAGGAATAAATATAAAATTGAATAAGGTGGTGGTGGCATCCCGACATTGTCCAAACATCTTGTAATGTATATACACAACGTCACCAATATATTTTATATAACAGATTTGTTTTCACATCGGGTTTATAAATTGATACTACGTGACGCTCCGTGAGACCATTTCTCTGACAATGCCATTAGAATTTTTGGAGTGATTTAAATACACTGTGTGAATGACAGCCAAAAAAAAAAGGAGCAAAAACAATTCCAAGCCAATTTCATGTAAGTTTTTTAAAAAAATATTCATGCATGTGAAATTGAGTCAACAATTCAGCCACAAGTTTTAATGGAAAAGTGCTTTGACCTGGTTTTATAAATAATAATAAAAATATTGTCTGCCACAAGCCAACAAAGAGGACATTTGTCTCAATTGTTGACTACTGAGGCGCATAAATAAGGACAATTTTGCTTGGCAAGTAAAGAGAGGCATGAGATCGTTAAAAAATATAAAATTTTTTAAAATTTAAATAATCCACAGGGATCAGTTGAATGTTGATAAAAAGAAATAAATTAATGGATGGTAAATAGGACAGATGAGAATGATTTTAAATGTTTATTTGAGAGAGAGAAAATATTTTCAACTGTTAAGTACTTGACAGCTGATGAAACAGATAAATCACACTGATAGTTCATTGACTTTGATATTTTTTATCTGTAAAATTCAAGTATCATTTGATCATCTTGATCTGAATTAAGCTCTATTTTGAAATAAATCCCTTGAGTGCTATTTAACCACGCGTACTTGATCTGCTTAATTGTCCACGACGTATCTTTGTCACGGATTAATTCACCATGAATAATTGTCAATTATTATTTTGTATATTTTTATTTAATTATTCAAACTGTATTTTTTTGATGTAAAAAAATTGTACAGGTTTTATTTATGTTGTTTTATGAATTGTCAAGTGTTTTTGCTTGACAAGTTCTCAGGATATGTGCGTGACTTGTTGGCAAATCAAGATGACTACGACTATTGGCTATTTTGGAATGTGTCTTTCATGACGTACGTCTTACTCACAAGGTCTTTCATAATGTGACATGTGTACATTGATATTTTTAATATTGAAACAACTACAAAAATTTAATTTAGAAATTTTATTTTTTTGTCTATGAAATTTTGCTATTTTTCACTATTTTTTTTAAACTATTATTATATTATTATAGATAATTTTCATTTCAACTTTTAATGTTACTAAAATATGCTAGATGAATGTAAAACTATTTTTTTTTTTCAATTAATACTTTGTTTATTTTTTTTTTTTAAGTAGAACAAACTTATTTTCGTCAGACAAGTGGAAAAAAAAATTCAATTATCATTGAGTGTGATATTAACGCTTGAAAAAATTATTGATTTGTAATAAAATACAACATTTTAATTAAAAAAAATATTTTAATTTTAATTATATCAAAATATTTCTATTTTTTTCATTTTTTAAAGACAAGAAATTATCAATTAAAATTATAAAAAATTTTTTATAATCAGAAAAAATTATACTGTTAGTATTTGATAAAAAAAAAATAATTTATTTAAATATTATTTGATAATTTAAGAGGCTATTAAAATATACTAAAATTAAATTTTATATTTTATAATTATTTACTTAATTTAGGTTGATTATTGACACTGTCGCAAATAATATATTTACTTTACTACTATTTGATAGAAATTGGTTTATTTTTTTTTTTTATCTAAATAATGATGTTAATAATTTTTGTCGATGTCTTTTGGTCTTCTTCAACGATAAATACTAGCAAATAATATTTCAATAATTGTATACACATTCACTCGCATATTATATGATCCGTTACATTGATCAACACCATAAAACTAGTGTACCCACCGATTACTATCACGATTTACACGGTCAACCAGGTCTCCACGTGATTCAAGGAATTCCACAGTTCCATCGATCGTTTTTTATCGATTGTTCGATCAGTTTGCTTCAACGTTAATCTAGCCAAATACCACGAGAGAAAAAAAAATATAAAAATAAATAAAAAGTCAATAATTAAAATAAGACCCGGTTGTTTGACTCAAATTAATTAGTTTGAATTTAAAATAGCGATATATATTTTTTTTCTTTCCAAAGCAAACTCATTTGAAAGTTAAGAAATACCTGTTAATAAACAAAGTCAATTCAAGCGTATTTAAGTCACTTTGTTTATTTTTTTTCTTTTATAATTACATCACTAAATTTGTATTAATTAAATTCAAGCACTTTTTAAAATATTTTTTCATGACTTTTGTGATTGTCACGTGTGTCTATCATGACAGTTGAGTTGCGTTTAAGATCATCTATAACTTTATACTTTTGCAAGCTTGAAATTCGTCTTTTCATACCAAAAAATATTTATAAAAAATACCTGAGCTATTTTGTTTGCTATTTAAATTTATTTCTATTTAAAAAATAAATAAAAATAATTGTAAATTAATTAATTAATCATAAATTAATTACAAAATAAAATTTCAAATAACAAAAAACATTATTAAAGCTCATTTTTTCTTTCTAATATTTTCATAATAACATCTCCAAATTTTTAAATACTTTCAAAACTATTTAAACTAAAAAAATTCTAATATTATTATTTTATTGTTTAATTTTAATAATAAATAATAATAATAATTTTATCATATGCAACAATCAAATTTATAGTAATGAATAAGTTCAGTATACAAATAAAATAATAAATATTTTCTAGAAGCCTGAAGCTGTATTTGTGCCACATGAATACACACAAAATACAAAAAAAAAAAAGTAAAAAAAAAATTCAACCAGGTAGATAATAGCATTTCTCGAGCAATGGCAATTGTAATGGTAACTTTATTGCCAGTTGTATATACACACCGAGATTTGTCGTAGCGTGTGGGCGAACGATCGACGCTTCTGCGACACATTACTGCTCTACAATTTATACATAACACAATATATATAAAAAAGCTCTCTTTATATACCGCCTCATTTTGTCTGTGATTTTCTGACTCACAATCGCATATGTACATGTATTTATATATTTTTTTTTTACATTTGCATTCAATAATTTACCATCGATATTGTGTAAATTAAATAAAGACACTATTTCAAGAAGATAATAGGCCAAATGTGATAGAAATAAAAAAAAAAATCGCCACACTTATTTGTCCATCGTTTGTTAGGGAATTATATTGACCATGTGATTGTGTATTTTAAAGTATTTTATCGATGCACTCTCACTCCAAACAAGCTCACGATAATTATTTTTATTTATCCATGAATTTATTTGTCTTTTATTCAGTAGCCATTTTTCAAGTGGCTTTTTTTGTCCTTGAATAATAATTTAAATTAAAAAAAATATATACTATAAATAATAATTGTTATCAACATGAGTTTTATAATATTTATTTGTTGATTTTTTATTTTCTTGGTGTGGATAAATAATACTTAATGTGAGACACATTACATACAGAGTAATAGTTTCACCACGCGTGTGGGCGACCGCTCCTTATTGTCTTTCACCAAATGTTCCGTGACAATTTGAAACTCGAACAATGGGTGCGTGTGTGACCGATTGTTGTTGAGGTATTTGTATATTATTTGCAATTTATTTTGTATAATTTTCTATTACATTATATTATTTAAATATATATTTAACATATGTCAAGATTTCAAAAATGATGGATCATCTATTTTTTTTTATTTTGGTTTTTTTATTTTTATTATTTATTAATAATAAATGTATGTGTTAACCGTTGTCAATCATCTGTAGGTTATTCATACTGGACATTATGAAATATTTTTTAAAAATTATAATAAAATAACACAGCAAACTTGGTTCATATAAAAAATTTATTTCTGACGCGAAACGACTTTATCTCTTTGAATACATACTTCATATTTGAATTGTCTAATATTTTTTTAAGCAAGATATATTTTATTGTTCTTTACTTATCAATTTAAAATTCAAGTTTATTTTTAAATTTTTGTAATTAATTTCTACTGCAGGAAATTTGGTAGATGATGATTAATTTTATTTAAAAATATATTATAAATATGCTGAATAAAAATGAGTATAAAAAATGAAAAAAATGTAAATAAATATATTATATGAAAAATATAAAATTGTGTAAGTGAGCAAGACAAATAAATAGTCAGTTGTGATAGTGTAAATAGTAACATAATACTGTATAAAGGGAGCATAACGGTGGTGGTAATGATCTCCAGTGCATCACCACGTCGAGTTATGAGCATTGCCTTTTGTCTGTTTGATAAAATAAAGTTTAAAAAATAAAAATATTTTTTAAAAAACAAAATATAATATATATATGTTTAAATCACAATGTGAATATGCTCATATTGTTGGACATTGTTAAATGTTTTTCGAGACTGACAGACTACCTGGTGTTCAGAAATATTTCTCTGACACTTGATAAATTTATATAAACAAGAGAAAATGCAATGACATGATGAATAATTTACATTTAAGTTGAATTTTTTTTCAAATCAAGATATAGTATAATTATTGTTCGTATTTCATCGAGTGAGCTGATGGTCAAGTCGGCAAGAGCCCTGCCTACAGTTCTTGTGGTCTCGAGTTCAAATCTATCCATATAAGAAATTGTTAAGACCGATACATAGCACTCTTCGCAATATTCTGTCTTCTGGTATTCGAGGCAAATATGTTCTAGCATAGACCATGTGAACTACGCACTTAGTCTACGCCAGGATATATCTGCCTTGAACACCTTACAGCTTTTTTTTATCTTTTTTGAAAAAAAAAAAAAATAAATAATGTAACACACTCACACATATTCTATCTATTTTTTTGTCACAATTATCGATGGCAACTGTTTTTTTTTATAATGGAAAAAATAAATTTTTGTTTTATAAAAAACTATGTACTTATTTGAAAAAAATGAAATAAAAAAAAAACAAAAAATGTCATTTTATTTTATTGTTTTTCATTTTTAAATTTATTTACAAAAACAATATACATATACCTACACATTTATCTAAAAGCATTAAATCCCATACATAAAATAATTTTGCATAATCCAAAAAATTCAACACTCACTTACTCTCAATAAAAAATTTACAAATTTCAATAACCAAACGAATAAATAATTCATCAAATAAAGTAAAAAAAAATACCAATTATAATATAAATAATAATTGTTATCGTGAAAAACAATTTGCAATTTAATTTAAAATTTAAACAAAAAAAAATTAAAATTAAAAGCTCAATTTATAGACCTTGCTTGTCATCTGTATTAAAATATTTAAAAAAACAACAAACATAAAATTAATAAAATTAAAATACAAATAATGACTAATAAAAAATTTAAATAAATCTATATTAAAAAATCAATTGTTTATGATTACACCCGCCGGCAAAAATTAAAAGCTCAGAAAAAAAATTATACAATATCATCATAATGACAAGCAGGATACTTGACATGAACAATTTAATTTTAATTATCTCAAAATTTAAATGGCATTATATCCTTGTTGCTCTAATTTTTTGCAATAAAGGTCAATTTAATAAACATCATTTATAAAATAAACTTCCGTAATAATAACTTTGTATTTTATTTCATGTAAATTATTATCGATTAAAAAAAAATCATATTATTATTTAAAATAGATCAATTTAACAACACAATATATAATTAATATTATTATTATTATATGTAAATAAAAAATAATTAATTTTATAGTGAGTATAAAGATTTTTATGTGAAATCATCTTGTCAGATGGTTTTTTTTTTTTTAAACACGGATTGAATTGAGAATAATTCTGAAGAAAAACAAGGACAAAGATAGGAAGTCAAAGGATCCACGAATTGGAAAAGTTAAATGTAGTCGGCCTTGAAGGTTGCTATTTATTTATTTGTGTAATATATATATATATGTGAAACGAGTGAGAGGTAAATTTTACAAACATATATACAACTTATATACACATATAAACGAACAAGGAGAAAAGGATTGAGTCGTGAATTCCAAAGTGTTGCAAATATATATGAGAAATTATACTGAGTGAATAAGTATGTGTTTATGAGAATAACGTTTGGATATATATTTTATTTGAGGATGTGAATAAGAAAACATGAATATGTGAATTTATTTTTTTGTTTTATATTGAAAAAAAAAGAGCCAGTGACTCCAGTTACTCGATGAGTAAACAGAATATAAAGAATGCAATAAAAATGAGAAATTTTTTTATTTAATATTTGTCTGGTTATATATATTTGCATATAGTTTATCTGATTTTATTTATATATTTTTTTTTTGAATAGCTAATTATGATATTTATAGAAAATAAATGGCTTATGAATAATTAGCGATATGAAAATGTTTAAATAACATAAAAGCTGTAAAAGCTCTGTTGAAAATAACAGTGTTATATTTATTATTTTTAGCATTATTGTTTATTAATTAAAAAATAATTAAATTTATAAAAATTGTTGGAGCTTTATTGTTGTCAAAAGGTGAATGATAAGTAAATTAAAAATAATTTAAGAAAAAAGCTCTGGGTAAATTGATTTATCAAATTTAAAAGAAAGCTTTAAGTGGCATGATTTATGTATAAATTATATTTAAGAAAACATTGTTTAATAATAATATAAAATAAATAAAAAATTGATAAAAATATTGTTTATATAGATGGCAAAATTGCTGACGAAATAATCGATAAATCAACTTAAGCGGTATATGAACGACATACGAAAAGCGGTAAAGTGGACGCCATTAAGCCTTGTACAAACCACAGGGTTTCTGAAGGCGGTTTGGTATTGTAAAATAAGCCGAATACAAAAACCACCTACTCACACCTTTGCTATATTATCCACTGCAAGCACAGAAAAAAAAAACAATAAAAAAAATCAAAAACAAAGGTAAATAAAAAGAGCTAGATTAAAAATAAATAAATAAAGTTATAACAAGTTTATAAAATGAAAAAAATAAAATTACAATCTCGATTTTGTTGAGCATGGTATATTTTTTTATTTTAATGTTTTTATGATCTATTGATGTTACATTTTGACATACATACATGTTTGTATTATTTTTGCAACACCTGAAGAAATAATGTTACTTCAACCTCGAGTTGTCAGCTGAAGAGCCCGGAAGCCAATAATGAATATTTAAAAAAATAATTAAATAAAAATAATTTTAAAAAAAAATCTATATTGCATTATGATTTATGATTTATTAGTTTACAATGTGTAAGTGTTGTAACTTGTGATAAAATTTCACCAATCATTTAAAACGTGTTTTGAAAAAAAAAAAAAATATATTTCAAGGCCACAATTAACGTCATTCAAAACTTTAAATGTCAGATCGTTAGAAAGGTAAATATTTTTTTAATCAATATAAATTATTCAAATTAATAATATATCTGTATACAGCTGAACAAATTTTTAAATGGTTTAAATTAACCATTACTTGTGTGAGCTTTAATGAATATGTAAAAAAACAATACTATGTAAATTATTTTTATTTTTTGACACAAGCTTTTCTTCTGGTTAATATCCAACTTGGGATACATATTTATTTATTTATATATATTTTACTTTTATTTTCAATATTATTATTTTTCTTACAAGTTATTTCCCTTTTTTTTTTTTTATTTTTCAAGCGTTTAACGCTCGCGGCATATATTTTATTCGCTCAAAGACTTATGTATAATTCAGCGGTAAACACGGTCGCACTACGATCTCGAATACGAACAAGATTAAATTATATTGCACATTTTTAAAATAAATATATATATGAAAAACATGAAATATAAAATAAAAAAATTAGAAGAAAAAATAAATATTAAAATTCAGAAACAAGATGGTTGAATTATTTTTTTACTTTACATAATTTATAATTAAAAAAAAGATAAATAGTATATTCAATCAATTGTATTGTAAATTTATTGATGTGATTTTATTTGAATTAATTAGTATTGTAATTTTAATAATAAAATTATAATGAAATAAATTATTGTTCGTTAGAATATTGTCATTTTGAAAATACATTTACAATTCATTATTATTTAATTTATAAATTTTTAAATATGTTAATCAATTTCTAGCTTATTTAAACGTTAAAATAAATATTATGATATCATTTAATTATTCAAAATTAAATGACAA
This sequence comes from Aphidius gifuensis, assembly GCF_014905175.1. Lineage (NCBI taxonomy): Eukaryota > Metazoa > Arthropoda > Insecta > Hymenoptera > Braconidae > Aphidius > Aphidius gifuensis. The sequence continues at coordinate 2,363,929 of NC_057793.1, forward strand.
AGTTATATAAAAAAAATAATATTGCTAATTTGATTATTTCATCTAAAAAAAAAATAAGAAAACAATCAAAAAAAATATATTTTTAATGAATTATTTTCTACATAATTTTACCCTCCAATAGAAAATAATAAAAAAAATACTACTTGTTTGATTTTTCATTGGCTAATTGAAACAAACAAATAATTTTTTAATTGAAATTTAAATAATTTTACAAGCCATATTAATATAAACTTAAATAATTATTATAAAAAAAAAAGTAATAATTCAATGACGTGCGATAGTAAGCAGCATTGATTTTATATAATGGATTCAAACTAAAGGGGTTTGTATTGAGATATCAGTATGTGGCTTAAGGCACCAGTAATGGCCTCCCGCTTCTGAGAATATTCCTCCCCCATTTTATATATATCCACAAGAGATAGATATGCACATTGCAGTTGGCCTCTGTGTGGCCCTCGATCGAAAATTCCTTTTTTTATTTTTATTCATTTCAATTTCTCTGTATGTTGACTCTATTTTTTTTTTTTCATTTATTTTTATTCATTTATTTTTTTTTTGTCTCAGTATTGTCTACTGTATTTATTTTCTATATAAAATCACTGTGCATATACCTACATACCCACATACCCACATACCCCCCTTACAAAAATTTTAAATTTATGTTCAAGCGTGCGCGACTATATATACTTTTTATTGTAAATACATATGAAACACCAGAGAACGTATTTTATTATTTTTTTTTTTTTTTCTTCGATTACATTTATTTTGGATGCACAAATGTACTCTCTTTCTGGCTATCAGAAAAATATATTGAAAATGTATTCATAAGACCCCGGGGGCGATTGTATCCGGTATCTTTTTGTAGATTGCGAGATTTCAATAGATTCAAATCGATATTTGTTTTTAGCATATTCAATAATGTCTTACTTGATAATTCCACTTTTTTTTTTACTTTATTTTTATCAAAAAATACTTCTCATACTTTTTTTTGAGTAAATAAAAATTACCCCATCGCTTTTTTAATTTATTCAATTGAATGAAATTCATTTGATCAATAAGATTTTTTTTTTTTTCAGTATAAAAACAATAAGATTGTTTTTTTTATATTTAAAAATATTTTTACTTGACTGAAAATTATATATGAATTTATCTTAATTCTGTAATAATAATAATATATTAAAGAATAAAAATTTTTTTTTCAAATAAATAAAGTTAACATGGCACGAGCATACTGCACCTTCGTGAATACCGTAAATAACCATCGTCCTATTCTATTCAAATGATACTCGATCCTCTTCATTTTATTTTTCTCTCTTACAGTCACCTCCTGATCTCTTTTTTTTTCTTTTTATTTTACTTAATGTCAGTATTGCCTATATGTTTTTTGATAAAATAAATAAATAAATATTAATAATAAAAGCAAGTCAAAAAAAAGAAAATATCCCCGAGTGATTTTTATATTTAAAAATTGAATTTAAAAAAAAAAAGGGATAAAAAATGTTTAAAATACAAATAAATAAAATCACTGAGTGATTTTTATCCTAGCAAAAAAAAATAAAAGAGCAATATAAAAAATATTTAAAGTAAAAAAGAAATATAAATAAATTAAAAGAAAAAAATATATAAATTTAATATAATGAAGAGGATGTGACATGATATGCACATGCTGTGTTAAGAAGAATGAGAGTAGCTGGTTTAAATGACGATAATAAAGTCACGTAGATTATCGCTAAGAATATACGAAGCAACGACAGTTGCTTGTTTGATAAGACAACTGAGACAACAGCAGTGAAAACAACCCTCAAGTATTGTGATGACAATTCTTTTGTCCTTCAGTTAAATTTTATACAGTGATACAGTGGCAAATGTCTGCAAAAAAAAAAAAACAATTCTTTTATTTTAAATACAAACTGATATTGTCACTGTATCACTATATAAAGACAATATACATTTTCTTTAACACGCAGAGATATATACAATTAAGTCTTCCTCAAAGACAATTAAAAATTTTTTAAATAAAAAAAAATTAAAATACAAAAAAAGATCGATTAATTTAATTTATATTAATTTAAACTTAAAAAATTTATTTTTTATATTTTTATATATAATTTGTAATTATTACAGTGATAATTTTACAATTACAAATTTAACTAAAAAATTTATTCATTTTATGCAAGTATAAATTAAATATAAAGCTATTAAAAATCAGCAAATCATAGTGGTGTATATTAGGTGAGAGGAGAGACAGGGGGTCAAAATTGAGGGAAAAAAAACGAGTCCAGTCTGGCATATGCAGTGCAAATAGGTGCATGTAGGTGAGTCGCGAATGGCAATGTGTATATAAGCGGCCTAGTCACTCAGCTAACGGTAAAAAATGCGTTAACCAAAGAAAATAAAAAATAATACAATATTACACGATTATGTGTATTAGTGCATTTGAAGATGTCCTGAATTTATATTTAAAAAAAAAATATACAAACATGTATTTTTAATTAAAATAAATAAAAATTATATTGAAAAAATTATAATTATTTTTGAATAAAGAATATAATTTATATTTTTTTTTATTAGCAATGTAAAATCCTATTTTTATTTAATTAAAATAATAGTGTTAAATGGTATAATAGTCTTTTTTTTTTTATATTTTAAATTAGGTTATAATTCGAAGATAAATTGAACATAAATAATTGATTATTTTGTAAGAAAATAGACATTTTTTTTATGCTAAAATATTCGAGGCTACACGCGTGCCAGTGTATATAAAATAAAACGTGTGTCTACACGAGACATAGAGCTGTCATGAGATAATTTTATAGTCTCATTCTGTATTTCTCTCGGAATCAAACGCGGATTGCATACCATTCAAACAGGGAAAAATAAAATGGTACAGTAAAAAAGTAGACATATATATTTGCCATCTAAAAAAATCATATTTATTTTTTTTTCAATTTATTTCTTGGAATTTCATTCGGTGAATATATTGATAAAGAAAAATTTTATCAATAAAAAAATCATTGTATATTATCTAGTCACTATTTTATATTATTTAAAAAATAAATATTGTAGAAAAATATTATTTAAAAGATAATCAAATGGATATCAGAATGGAAATTATTATATTTTTTTTTTTTAATTAAATAGTAGATGAATGGGAATTAATTTATATTTATGTATATTGTATTTATAATGGCTCTGCAATATGCATGTTACACAGTCATTGCACATGTGAACACAATAGCACATAGCTACATGAACATGATAATAATTAGAACACAACAGATATATACAAATTATTTTTATAATTAATTATAATTCATAAATCATAACTGATTATGGTAAAGCTTTGAAAAAATTGATAATATATAAAAACTAGATAAAAAGGGTAAATGCAATGACATGATGAATAATTTAAATTGAAGTTGAATTTTTTTTTCAAATCAATAATAAAGTATAATTATTTTGGTTAGTTCATCGATTGAGCTGATGGTTAAGTCAGGAAGAGCCCTGCCTACAGTACTTGTGGTCTCGAGTTCAAATACTGGATAAATGTTCTTGTTTTTACAGCATTCTCCAATAATCTCTTACTGGGTGGACTCTCTAAAGTTTCTGCTTGGTCATTTTTCGAAATATAAATGCTTGTCTTCTGATGCTTAGAGCAAATATATACTCGCGTAGAACATGTGAACTACGCACTTGTTCTACGCTAGGAAATATCTGCCTTAAACACCGAATATCCCATTTTATTTTTTTGGAAAAAAAGATAATGTAAAATTTATTCATACTTTAACAATAATCATTCAATATAATTTTATACTGCTAAAAGTTTTTTGAATTTTTTAAACAAAAATATCATAAATAAATATGAAATTACGCACAATTTATTAAATTTATTTTTGTTATATAGATCTCGGATAAATTTTAAATTAGATAATTTAAAAATAAATTAGTAAATTATCGTAGTGAAATTTTTTTTTATTATAAATCGATTCCGACCGTATTTTTTTTACTCTAATAGAATATATTTTTTTACAAGGATATTAAGACCAGAATATTTTTAATATCTCCAAAAAAATACCTAAAATATCGCGATTTAAAAAATGAGACCGTCTTTTTCTCTCACAAATATTTTATCAATCTCTTTCTTAAAATTATCGATTACAATTATCGATGCGAAAACTGTTTGTTTTACATAAATTATATAATAAGTGCAGACAGTTTGATAGTAAAATGATGATAAAAGTAATACAATAAATTCAAGGGACAACAAAAAAATACAAATAATAATAAAATGAAAAAAAAAAAAAAAACAAGCAAATCGTTTTGCAAGACCAAACACAATTCGACCTCGAAACGAGGTGAACGTATTGCATTTGTCTACTTCAATTCGAATATATGCAACAAGATTTAGAACGTAAATTATAATCATATATGAAAAATAAAAAAAAAAAGACAATAGATTTTATTTATAAATTCAATAATATATTAATTTTATTATCTAAATTTAATTTTTTATCAATTATATATATTAATATAATAATATTGTTTATGATCACAAATATAAAAATCCATATTTCAAGTACATACATAATACAGTATTTACGCGATAAATATGATTTACAAGTTATAGGTTTTAATGTACATTTTAAAAGTAAATTTTAAACGTTAAAGAGGTCTAGGGATTAAACGATAATAAATGTATTTAAACTGAAGGTAGTCGACTTTTAGATATAGCAACAAAACCTGATGTTTAAACTCATATACCTTTCAAAAATAATTTTCTCGTCAGTTTATTTGCCTTGTTTTTTCCTCTTCTTTATCAATTTTTTATTTTCAAATTTTATTTTCTTTCATGGTCACAATTTCATACACAAAATTTGAAAAAAAAAATAATACAAAACACGCAATTGATGTGGATATTGTGAAAATAAATAAAAACAATTCACATAGATTGTTTTTTTTATTTTTTTTCATTTACAACATTAAATGTATGTATATTGAAAATAATTTAACGATTTGGCATACAAGTTGCTTGAATTTTATAGTCTAGCTATTGTGTATAAATATATATATTCGCATTTGAGATAAACGATTTAGATTTCGGTATAGAGATCGATCAGTAAATGACGTCATGGCGTCGTTACGCGGAGGGCAACCGGTTGACCGTTTTGCAAGATAATATGTTGCGTTGTGTCTATACAACTGAAACCAGATCCAACCTCATTTATAGTTTTAAACAAAAGTAACATTATAAAATAAAAAACCCATTTATATTTTATATATAACATATTGAAATATAAATAAATAAAATAAAAAAAGTTCATTTATCGTGAGAGTCATTGTGCGAAATGCGAATGGAAATAACAAAATGAATTTATAGAGGGTCAGTAGTTGTGGGGGACCGTTTGGATTGTGCAACAGGCCCAATATGCATACACACAAACATTTAAGAATTTAAAAATATAAAAATTGTTTTTTTTTTTTTCGTTTACAATTGATCGAGGGCGCACGCGTACGCGAGTCAGTATCTTTGTATACCGGTGCAGTTTCTTTTACCCTGTAAAAATATGACTAGTCGGAGAAACAGTTGCAACATTTTAAAAGACAAAGATAATAACCATGGGGGACCTCCCGCGAGAAACGCGCCGATGTCCATGACCGTTTGCCTCTGTCTTGTTGAGAGAATCTCGACTTGAAAGACAAAAAAAAAAAATTTACAAACACTAAAAAAAAAAAGGAGCACATTCACATAAATATATAACTGAAAAACCCATATACTTTGTATATTGCTTTCTTGAAATTTATAATTTAATATATATTTTATTGTTTCCTTAAAGAAATATTTATCATAAATTTTTTATTCTAAATTATTTATATAAAATTAAAAATTGTCGTCATTCTTTCATGATGAGATTTTTCAAGTTACATATAATTTGTTTATTGTTATTTTCTATAATAACTATATAATAAACAGACAACCACGAGCTCATCAAATTTTACTTGTATTATATTTAAATAAACCACAAGAATTTTAGCTTTTAAATATTTTTAAAAATGATATTTTATTTTAAATTAAATATATAAATTCATTGACATATTTGTGGATAAAAAAAAATTGCTAAATAAATAATTAAATAATAAAAATATCAATTGGAAAAAAAAAATATTAAATATATTAATTTTATTTTATAATAAATAAATTTTTGATTATTGTCAGGTTAATAAATAATAAGCCAGTTGGCATTTTAATTACATTGGTATATATCAAGAATAGCTCATTAGTGAAATTATATATACATTGAAATTATTGCAACTCATTGCTCACACCCGAAGGGGGTTGTAACACGAGAGAGCCATTCAGTATACAAACCAGCTACAAAGAGATGTAACGAAAAAAAGAAAAAAGTTAAAAAAGTAAATAAACAAACAAATTATATGTATGAAAAAAAAGAAATAATAAAATATAATGTTGATCGAGACGTGGAGAAAATTTATATTCTATTTAAATGTTGAGTTTAAGTATAGGATGGCTATTGGTGAGGGAAAGAGGGCTGAAAATTCCACCAGAAAAGGCTAATGCGTGAGCAACCAGGGATAACAACCTTAATGAGCTGAACGCGTAATTAAGCGAGTGATCATTTGCACTTTGCACAAATAACCAAGGTGAATCTGTTGTTCAAGTATAGAGAAAGACATAAACAAAGAGAGAGAGTATGTCTGATTTATCTTGTCCCCAAAGATGGCTACAATTTACCATCACCCTTACTAACCCCATCGGCTACAGGGACAATATCCCCTGCACCCTGTAAATTATCTTTCTCTTTCTTTATATACACTTTATACAAACTTATCTTGAATTTTTTTAAATTTCTTTTTTTATTTTATTTTTGTATTTAAATTGACAAAACATTTGTTATTTTTTTTTTTTTTAACTTTTATGTATAATTTTAATCTTGGTTAAGTTGTTTTTATCATAATTTTTGAATCACCAACAATTTGTGTTAGTTTATAACTTTCACCTTCAATTTCTACTTTGAATTTTTTTTTCCTTTTTTTTCGCGACTTATTCTGACCACGGAAATTCCGAGTAATATAAATTGCAGAGGTATCCTGGCGCCACGTGTAAAAAAAAAATTAAAAGCACAAAATAAAGGTAAATTATAACGGTTTTTAAAACGGAATTATTAAAATATATTTTAATCTATTAATTTATTATTTTTTTTTTTTATTAATATTGTTTTTTATTATTTTATTTGAAAGAATGTGTCCAAGAAATTTTCTTGTTTTTCAACGGCCCCTACAATTTAATAATAATCGAGTAAAAAAAAAATATGTATGTATAAGATAGATAGTTTCATCGTATCGTAATGTAACTAATAATCTTTCGAGTAACTCTATCGAGAAGATATTAATTTTCTTACTCAATTACTTCCCGCATAAAATACAATTTTATCATTTTCTTATAGCCACATGTGATGGATCATAAAAGCCAAACCCATGTACAATTATGAAAAATACGATACCAGTTAGCTAACATTGATAAAATAAAATGAAAATAAATTTTTTTAATAAAAATAATAATAAATAAAATCATGCTAACATGCCTAATATGCACAACAAAACCACGCACAAGTTTGACAAGAACAGCGAAATTATGACTCTACTTTTTTGACGCCTTTTTAATTTTTATTTAGAATTTTGAAAAAAAAAAACAAAAGTATCCACACCTGTTGTGCAAAATAATAAACTAAAATAAATTATAATCAATTAACCTGTCGTCAATAATCGATAAAGTCTTTGAATTAAAAAAAAAAACCACTCAACTTTTTATCAAAAAAAAATCATCATAAAATAGTTTATATTAAATTTAATTCAATTATAAAAATTAGTGACAATATTTAAAAATTCCAAGTCGTTAAATCGAGATAAATTGATAAAAAAATTCAAGTTATTGGTGTTTTTTTTTAAATGTATGATTTTTTAAACGAAAAAAAATTGACATAAATGTGAATGAAGATAGAAATGAAATAACTGTGATGACAAGAAATTTATAATGTTTCAAGTATTCACTGGATTATTAAGGAATTAAAAATACATATAAATATATACGGAAACTGGATTGATAAAAAATAAAAAATAAAAAAATTAATGCTCGAGGGATTCTGGTTTAACTGACCCAGAGAATAATTCGACGCGATGGGAAATGTTCAATAATATTTGCATTTAAATACATCATTTTATAAAAAAAAAAAAAATGTATAAAATAACTTGAGACTGGAAATAAAAACGACGGGAATAATTCGGTGTATGCATTAAAAAACAAAAAAAAAAAATGAAAATAAAACGATCAGAATCAAGTCTAAAATAATATGACCATGTTGAATATACAAATGGTATTCTGCAATTATGTATTTATTGGATTTTTATTTATTTTTTTAATACTTTTTAATTTAAAATGAAAAAAAATTATACATAGTGCATATAAAAGAGTAGCTACCGTGTTTCAAGTTCACAGAGGTTTATGGTAGTTGTATGCGGGATGCCGTGGGTCCTATCCTTAAGGAGATTCCACGGCGTGACCAGCACTGCCCGGCTAATTGGGCACCGCGGCTGATTCGCGAACTCTTAAAGCCGCACGCACGCGTTTATACTCAACCCTTGAGGGCCATAATCCCTGCGAATCGTGTGAACATCAACACGCAAACTCAACAAAATAAATAAAAATATATAAATAGTAATCAAATATTTATTTTTTAAATATACAAAAAATAAATTATTTATTGTTAATCATGTACACTAAAATTAATTGAATTAAATAAATCAATTAAGATATAATTAATTAATTAAATAAATAATTTATAAATTTCATTGATCAAAAATAAATTTTAAAAAATGATAAAATAATTTTTAAAAAATCGTGATTTCAAATTTATAATTATTTTAATTTGAAAAAATATTTTTAATGAAAATTAAAATTAGAAAAATTGATTGAAATTTGATGTAATAAAAAGAAAACTTCTTCAATTAATTGAAAATATTTTAAAATTAATATAACTGTAATATTAAATAATTAAATCATGACAAAATTAGAGTCACTTTATCATCAATTTTGAGAATGAAATAATTCAATAATTCCTAGATTGTTAATTTGTTAATGTCATTAAAAAATATAAATCATATTTTCAAGCAAATTTTTGCATTGATACAAATTTATCATTTTAGTTAATCATGAGATAATTAATATATTATTACGTGATAAATAAACCAATGAAAAAAAAAAAGTGTGAAACAAAAAATTATTATGACTTTGTAAATACTTAAAAATATGAACAAAGTTCAAAATGACGAAACTCAATAATGATAAGCTGGATAATACTGATTAAAAGTGACATTTTATAATGTATCAATATACACATGTCTTGTGTTGATTAATTATTGTTCAATAATTACTTTGTTAATTGGCAATTAAGACAAAAAAATTTCATGAATATTTAAAAAATTTAATTTATCACTTAATTACATGAAAATGTTTAAAAAAAAAAAATTTTCAAGTAAAAAAATTAATTCTAGAATCAAGGAAATATAAAATTAATTACAACAAAAAGAATAAAGACATATTTTGATGACAAAAAATAAATGATTTAAGGTGATTCATGATGAAAAGATGAAAGAAAAATTTTAAAATTGAAAAACCAACGAGGTCATTTGCAACTTTTTATTATTAATTTATTTTTTGTTATTAAATTTTTTATTTTTAAATATTATTGTTATTTATTCATTTATTATTATATTTTTTTTCACCGCAAAATTTTCCATCACGTACGTGTCGAGTGAATTTCTCGACGGGCGAGAATTACGAACGTCGCGAGAATCAGTGAAGGGGCGGGGTATGTAGTAGATTCGAAAGTTAGCCTTCTCAGCAGGTCCAGAAAAAAAAAATTTTTTAAAAAAACATAAAAAACACATACATATAAATCCATATATATTTTTCATATTATTTTACATCTGATTTTATCACAAGGAAGAGTATATAAGAGTCACTCTGTTGACCATTGAAAAATTATATGAAAATTTTTCGAAACAATGAGTAACAGCATGTCATAATTTTATCGATTTAAATTCAATAAATCAAAACGACATTTTTCAAAATTTTTACAAACGTAATAAGTATCATATTTTTTCTAAGAAAAAAAAAAATTGATATAAAAAATTGCACAAAAACAATACAATAATATTAAAAATTGTTTTCTCGTTTTTTTTTTCAAGATAATTCGTAATTTATTTTCACGTACATCCAATTTAAATTCTAAGAAAATTATGAGCATTGTCAGATGATAGATTTAATAACAGATTAAATATAGTGATGAATTAATGGAAAAAAAAATTGACGAAATAAATTTTTTTTTTTTTTTTAAATATATAATCCCAGACACTATGAAATGATGTAAGTAACTTGGTCCGTCGGCTTATTGACTATTTTGTTATTCGAGTATATACTTTTTTTGGATTTAAAAAAAAATTACTATTATATAGCCTTGAATGAGAGGGAGAATGAGAATTTCATGAGGTCAAATCTATTTAAAAATTCATGCTATTCAAGATATCAAATTTCCATTAATATCTTTGACTTTTTTCAAGGTTTTTATATTCTTTGTTTAAATTATTTATTTTATCATATCGTTATCTTTTTTTAAAAAGATTATTTTTACACTAATGTATAATATTAATTGTTTAAATAAAGCGTTTATTAGGAAAAAAAAATTTATAATAATCACATGAATATGTTAGTTAAAATTTAAAATAATTACATGCTTTGATGATTGCTTTCTGCAAAATTTAATTTAAAATTATTTCAAATTTTTTTTTTCTATAAATTTTTTCCAATAGTTAACTTTCTCTTTTCCTCGAAAGTTTAACTTGCTATGCTCAGTTAAAAGTTTATAAATTACATAAATCATTAAAAAAATTATTCCAGTATTTTTAAATGCAGGAAAATGAAGGAAAAAAAAAAGTAGATTACAGCCTAAATAGTATTTTAGTTGGCTAGTATAAAAATTGGTTCAGTTCTCGGCTTTCCAGAGCGCGATTTCTCTACTTGTTGCACGAATGTCTCTATGTATGTTATCCACACGCACAAGAAGTGGAGTTGTCCCGACTGGGTCAGTCTTGTACTTGCGTATTGAATGATCGCGCCAAATAAAATTATCCACGAGTGACTGTCAATGTCACTATCAAAGAAAAACATTAACCTCGAAAAAAAAAACAACATATATGTAATTTAAAAAAAAAAAAAACACCATTGAATGGCTTTTTTTTATTTTATTTTTTGTTCAATTTTAAATGTCAAGGTAATTTTCAAAACCTGATATTTAATTTAACAAAAAACAATACATACTAATTGATGAACTATTATTTATAGATAATTTATAAATATCAGTTAATAAAATCTTGCTAATCATTTATAAATAAATAAATTTTTTATCTATTTTTAATTCAATTAACAAATTTAACTCACCGTCTCCATCTCAAAACCACCGTACACCATTTTTATTTATTTTTTTTTTCTTTAAAGATTTAAAAAAATCCACTAGGATATTATTTTAAATTAATTTTTATTTTTTTTCTCACTATTCAGTACTTTAGTTATTAATTTACACAACGGGAAAGTTTCAAAATTTCCCGCCGAAAATTTGAGCCATCAGCCAATAGTTTAAGTGAAAAAAAAATCAACTTTTTCAAGTCACTTTATATCCAATAGTCAAAAAAAAAAAAAAAATCATTCAAATATTGAATGTATTAAATTAAAAAATTGTTCACATTCACATTGAATAAACACACAAAAAAGAAAGAAAATTCTTTTTTTTTTTTTAATTGTTAAACAAACAGGTAAAACTTTTATTTGAATAATTTTTTTTGTTCTTTTATGCAAACGCATGTGTCTTGTACGTAAACAAATATTTTAAAGCCGGCTTTTTAACGTTCCGTTATTTAAAAAAAAATTATTTATAATATAACCGCTTGTCCCTGCATCATGCTCGGGTTGCTCCGTGTGACTGAATAAATGCCACGGCAAAGTGCGACCTGTGCTGGTTAACTCTCAAACAGCGACCTACTGAGCGCCAATCATTAAGCGCATGCGCAACTGTCATGAACCCACTCATATACAAGAAATCACTTTAAAACAATCCCTCTACTTTTTTTTATTGTTTCTTGTTGCCTTCTATCTTAACAACTTGGCGTTTAAAATTGTTTTTCATTTTTTTTTTTTTTTTCAAATAAAAAAGTCAATGCTTGTGTGGAGACATCAATGCGTTACTTTTCAAACAATCATGAAAAAATTTATATTTATATATATCCAGATAATATATATTTTATTTTAAACAACTGATATAAAATTTTTTTATTAACAATTGAAAATAATTTTTTATTTAGACTTGTATTTTATTTTTTAAATCATTTGAATTTTTTAAAAATAAAAAAGTGAAATTTATTTTTTTACCTGATTGTTTGTTGATTGTTTTTTTTTATTAGTTAAAAATTAAATTTTAAAAAATTATTAATACTGATTAAGTTATATTACGACGATTCATCTTTTTAAATTCTTGTTTTACAAACTTTCAAATGATGAGCAATTCATCTTTCTTTCATTGAGTGAATTTTAATATGCACACACAATGTACAACATCAAACGAACTGATTTATATATAAAATGATGAAATATATATTGAATGATGAAACAGGAAAATAACTCATTAGCTCATATTGATAAAACTTATAAAAATCAATTTTAAAAAATTCCTTTTTTTTTTTCATTCCTGTAATAACGATGACTAAGAATTATGGAATTTTAGAAATCACAAGAATGATCGTGAATTTTTTTATTTTTTTTTCTTTTTCTTTAAATATTATTACAACTATATTTTTCGTCTAATGACCAGTCATGTAGTTATAAATTTAAATCATACAGTGCTTTTACTGACGCAATCAACAGTCATTGTTTCATTTTTTTTTTTCTTTTCGCTGGATGCTTTTTTTATTTGATGATATTTTATTTACAGTTATACATCAAAATGACATTTTTGCATCAACATATTTGACTAAAAATTTAAAAATATATTTTCAAAATTAATTGAGTAATTAGGTAAAATAAATTCTTGAAAAAATAGAAATTAAAGTTATTTGCAATCCAATTTGAAATGGTCCTGAACAAAAAGTATATTGTATAATATAATTCATAAACCATAACTGATTATTGTAGAGCTTTAAAAAAATTGATAATATATAAAAATTAAATGAAAAGTGTAAGTGCAATGACATAATGAATAATTTAAATTAAAGCTGATTTTTTTTCGAATCAATAATAATGTATAATTATTTTTCTTAGTTCATCAAATGAGCTAATGGTCAAGTCGGCAAAACCTCTGCCTACAGTGCTTGTGGTCTCGAGTTCAAATCTGCAAGGTATCGATTTTTGTATCGATTTCTGGGTGCTGTAAAATCTTCTTTTTTCTGGCACTTTTTTTCACAGATTTGATTGTTTGCTTGATATAGTCTCTAGTGTTTAGGGCGAATATAATCTACCATAGAACATGTGAACTACGCACTTGTTCTACGCTAGGAAATATCTGCCTCGGACACCGGATACCCCTTTTTATTTTTTTGGAAAAAAAGATAATGTAAAATTTATTCATACTTTAGCAATAATCGTTCAATATAATTTTAGACTGCTAAAAGTTTTTTGGATAAATTTAAAATTAGATAATTCAAAAATAAATTAGTAAATTATTGTAGTTAAAATTTTTCTCTATTATAAATCAACTCCGACCACAAAAAATACAAAATAAAAAAAAAATTGTTAAAACTAATTAATGATTTTTAGTCGATAAAATTGATAGAAAAAAATTAATTTAGGCAACAAATTAATGAGATGAATAAATAGAACAATAAATATTGGTTGAACAAGAAAAAAAATAATGTCCTTTTTGTAATTTTAAGATAGGTAGAGTAAGAAAAAAATATGACTACAAAATAAATCGAATACAAGAAGCACATGTATATCTCGATTGACTCTCCCAGTATTTTATTTCGCATCTTCTTTGTTGAACAATGGAAATTTCAATATTTCGCAAGTTCTATAACTCGCATTTCGTATCAAATCTCAGTATATATATATACAAAAGACCGAAGCAAAAAACCGCATCAAGGGGCATCGAGATTTCACCTCTTGTTTGTTCGAAAAAAAAATATATAAATACAAAAAAAAAAAACCTATTTTATTTTTTCAAAAGTGCATTATGGTAATACATATTTTTTTTGTTTGTGTATTATTTAAAAATAAAACTAAACTATTGATCAAATTAAAAGAATCTAAAAATATTAAAAAGTTGATTAATTGACCTTCCTTTTCATCAAGATCCAAACAACTTGAAATTATTTTAACTTGATCTTTATATATTGTGACCTTGAAACAGCCAATGATGTAAACTATAAAGAAAAAAGTAATTTATATATATTTTATTTTTTGTTAAATAAGCTTGGTCCTTGTCGTCTTGAATCATCAAATGACTCGACATATTTTAGTTAATAGAAAATGTATGAAAAATTATATTGACATTACTGTTAATCAAACGAACTAATGAACTAATATTTTTGTCATTTAATTTGTCTGAAATTTATAGAACTAGATAATTATGAAATTAGAATTTATTATTATGAAAAATAATACAAGAGTAAATTCAATGACATAATGAATAATCTAAATTAAAGTTGAATTTTTTTTCAAATAAATAATATAGTATAATTATTTTGCACAGTTCACCGAATGAGCTGATGGTTCAAGTCGGCAAGAGCCCTGCCTATAGCGCTTATGATCTCGAGTTCGAATATTTTGCAGTGAAGAATTGTCGTTATGTTATTTGATCATGCATCCATAACTATTTGATATTGTCCTTAACTCGTGACAAATTGGATTCAAGTGATGTGTGAGTCGTGTCTGCTGGTGTTTTAGGCAAATATAATCTAGCATAGAGCATGTGAACTACGCACTTGATCTACGCCAGATAATATCTGCCTCAAACACCGCAGACACCTCTTTTTATATTTTTTGAAAAAAAAATATCATAAATGAATATGAAATTATACAATTTATTAAATTTGTTTTTGTTATATATATCTTGGATCAATTTAAAATTAGTTACTTTAAAAATAAATTAGTAAATTATCGTAATGAAGTTTTTTATTATAAAATAACTACGACCGTATTTTTTTTACATTAATAGAATATTATTTTTGGAAGGATATTAAAGCTATCGGATATTTTTAATAACTACAAAAAAATACCTAAAATATAGCAATTTAAAAAATGAGATCATCTTTCATACTCACACGTATTTTATCTATTCATCTCTCAAAATTATCGATTACAATTATTGATGACAACAGTTCTTTTTCTAATAGGAGAATTAAGTAAATGAAATTGAAAAATTTGTAATTGTGTAGCTGTTATTGGATTATTCTGTTGGGCTTATAAAAAATTAATAATAAATAAATATACATATAAAAATTAGTTAATTCAGCATTAGATTTTAAATTTTTCATAATAAAAATTAATAAATAAATGTATAACAAAATAAACGAGAAAAAAAAAAATGTTTCAGCAACTATATCACATCGATAAGACCTCGATCAAGACATTTCATTTCTTTCTAAATAAAACCATTAAAATACAAAATTCAAGGTTGAAATTTATATCTACAAAATTAATTTAAAATTTAAAATTGGAAAAAAAAAAATTAATTTTGTATACAATAATAATTTTTTTGCATGCTCTAGTATTTTTATAAAAATTTCACAAACGTCATACCTCAAAAAGGCAAGAAAAATTATCATACAATCAAGATTAAAATTATAAAAAAAAAAAAAATAATAATTTATATATATAAAAATAAAATTATTAATCTACTATGTCATCAATTAATTAAATAACAAATCAAGCATATCATTTAACAATTTATTTTGTCTCAAAAAAATAAAAAAAAACAGCAACAAAAAATTAAAATAAATCAATATGATCGAATGCATTTGTAAAATGTGATTGTGGATAATTCCAGGTAAATATACAATACATAATATATTTTATAAATAATTAGATCATGGCCTGTAAATCCAGGGTGCGTATCAAAAATAATAACAGTCATAATTTTACATAACAAACTCGTCATAAAAACTATTGTAACTCTTAGGAATTTTTTGCGTGGGTTAAAAATACATTTCAATTACAAATTTACATGAAAAATATTTTTGCCATTCAATTAATCAAACACTAAAACATCATCATTTATATTAAAAAACTTTTCAATTGTTGGAAAATTATTTTTATCAAAAATAATGGTCAATTGTTTATTTAATATTTTTTTTAATATTTTTAAATTATTGTTAAATTATTTTGATATATTTTTTTCTATTATATCTGTGTCATTTTATTCATAAATTTATGTAAAAAAATATAAAGTGTATATTAAAAAAATACTGATTAAAATATATCTTTGATTTTTTTTTATTAAAATATTTTTAATTGTTGTTATTTCACAGCTCGTAAGTAAAAAAGTACGAGTGGGTTTGAGGGATTAGATTTGCGATACAGTTGCCATTTACAATTGTTAAAAAAAAAAAAAAATAAATATATAAAAACAATGGTTCTTTGTGATTTAAATAAAATATTTCATAAATTCTTGATTCTATTCTTAACAAGTGTTATGCCATCATGCGTGTATATTAAATATTAATCTTTCAAAAAAAAAAAAAAATTAAATAATAAAAAATCTAAAAGTTTAATTATATTTTCATAATTGTCAATAAAAATTTATGATGTTATCTAGAGCATAGTAAAAAAAAAAAATTGATTTTATCGATAAACTCATTTGACTTGACACACACACAAGTCATGAATTTTATTTGTTATTATATTTCTCAAGACACATATGAGTAATTGTGAATGTTTTTTATTTATTTATATTTTTTATCAAAAGAATTGAATAACATAAAAAAAAAAAAAACGATTTATAAAACAGTTGTAAAACAATATCTAATGACGCATGTAAAATAAGTCAATTAAATTGTTAAAAATAATTTTAAAAAATAATAATATCAATTAATAATATGCACTAGCTAGTATCCGGTATATATATAACATGTGACATTATATTGATAGATAAAATGTAAATTTATTTTGACAGATTAACATCCGTGGGGGTTGCACCTCTGGTTTTTCCATCATTGCGAAATTTCTTACGCACGCAATGAGCGCCATTCAGGCTTGGCTTACTCACCGTTTGAAAAAAAAAAAATTATATTTATTATTAAATAATGGAATATAATAAAAAATGAATCAGACAAGTTGTGTCTATGTGTGACTAACGTCTTGTCGCCGTGGGCAAGGGAAAAATTTGTTCCGCGTTTGCAAATAATGATTTTTTTTTTTTTTTTTTTGTTATTGATGAACAAGCTTTTTTAAAAAACAATTCATTGAAAATATTGGCACTTGTTTGTTTGCTACTGTTGGACTTTGATATTATATCACAAGCCTCAGGCTTTTCATAGTTACAAACTGATTTATTTTATAATCAACTTGTATATTAATATAATATATTTAAAAAATTCCAGAATAATATATATTTTTTTTTTTTTTTAATATACAATTTTCAAGGAAATACTTGATGATTTTCTGAATATATTTTTTTGTCACAAGAATAAATTATAATTATAATTCTTTTTAATTGATTATATTGTTATTTTTTTTTTAAATGTATAAATAAAAAAAGTATTTCAATATTAAAATGTAGAATTAATGAATAATTTAAATTAAAGTTAAATTTTTTCGAATCAATAATAAAGTATAATTATTATTCTCACTTCATCGAGTGAGCTGATGGTTAAGTCGGCAAGAGTCCTACTTATAGTGTTTGTAGTCTTGAGTTCAAATCTGTTCGGTTTCGACGGCTGTACCGGTTTCTATTCTAGGGAATTTCTTCTGGCACGTCTCACAGATTTGATGGTTTGCTTATGTATATTCTCTAGTGTTTAGGGCAAATATAATCTAGCATAGAACATGTGAACTACGCACTTGTTCTACGCCAGAAAATATCTGCCTTACACACTGAATACCCCTTTTTATTTTTTTGGAAAAAAAGATATCTAATGTAAAATTTATTCATACTCTAACAATGATCATTCAATATCATTTTATACTGCTAAAATTTTTTTGAATTTTTTAAACAAAAAAATTATAAATAAATATGAAATTACAAAGTTTATTAAATTTATTTTTGTCATATGTCTTGAATAAATTTAAAATTAGATAATTTAAAAACAAATTAGTAAATTATCGTAGTGAAATTTTTTTTTATTATAAATCAATTCCGATCGTATTTTTTTTACTCTAATAGAATATTTTTTTTTACAAGGATTTCAAGACCAAGATATTTTTAATAACTACAAAAAAATACCTCAAATATAGCATATTAATAAATTTTATAAATTATAATAGCAATAATAAACAAGCATATTTCAAATTGATGGCAAGAAATAACAACAATATAACAATAAATTTTTAACCAAAAATTGTGAGGAATTTTTGCCGACAAATGAGAACAATGAAAAGTTATAAAATCATATGGCTTTATATATAAAATAAGTTGAAAAGAATCAATAAATTTTTTTAAAAAATTTTATAGCAATTTTGTGTTTTTTGTTTTGTTAATCCTTTAATTCCCCTGTGACAATAAAAATATTAACAAGTATATAAATAATATATTTTTTATTCTTTTATTTTTTTTATTGAAAAAAAAAGGCTGTGAGATTTTATACCGTCATTTTATTGGCTAAAGGCCAATTGTTTGAAATAAAAAATATTAAAAATTATTTGAAAAAATTATTTAAAATGTATTGAAAATTATTTCCATTAAATCAATTATTCTTATTAAATTATTGACATTAGGATAGGTAATGTAATAATCAGAAAATTATATACAAATTAATATTTCAATTATAAAAATTTCTCTCCCACATGGGAAGGGTTTCAACCGGATGAGACATGCAAGTTAAATTCGGACGTCATCAGTGCCCAACAAATGAGACATCCATTGCAACACACGAATAAAAAAAAAAACCTCACAATCGTGAGATACTTGAATGGAAAAATAAAATTTGATGACGTCCACAGTCTGAGAAGGAGGAACCGACAAAAAAAAAAAAAAGTAAAATAAAAAATTCAGTTTCGAAATAAATAAGAAAAAATTTTAAAAAAAATGCCAAACAGAATTAAAAAAATTTGAAAAAACAGTATTATAAAAAGGGTCGACAATTTTTTCAATTTTTTTATTTTTTATTTTCAATGAATTATAGACATAAACACATGCACATTTGGCATAAAAGAATGCTAAAATAAATTTATATTTATAATTTTTAAAAGTTCATTAAACTTGAATATATTTTATGTTAATTTACTTGTAAAATTTATTTTTTTATAAACCCAATATTATGTATAATATTCACATATATAGATAAATAAATTATCAATTCAAATAAATCATATAAAATATTGAAATAAAAAAATTTTCCACGTCAATATTTTTTATTATATTTATTTTTAAATTTCATATTAATTTTGCTTGTTAATTCACGAAGCAAATGAATATAATATTTTAAATATTGCCATTATTTAATTTATGAAAAAGAACGATAAATAAAAATAAAATTGTCATATTATTAATCAAATAATAAATGATAATGTGAGACATATACTTGATAGTTTCATAATAACAAACAAAGGATAAAGAATATATGATTAACCTGTCTGATGATCCACTAATGCCTCGATCGATAGACGCAAATAACTATCTACTTCACAAAGATTGTTATTAACTCAGTTCTTATCTTCATCAACAAACAATATATGCGTTCCATTTTGATGTATAATACAAATCGCGTGTGCCTTTCACAAATATAAACGTAAAACAAGACTATATGTATTTTCCATCGCATGATGAATAAATAAAAAATAAAAAAATATTTAAGTAGACATGTATATGTATACCTACCAGTAATTCGGTTACAGTAATTGTAAGGCCCAGAAAAATATAATACCATTGTTCAATATTACTTGATGGAAATAAGGCCCTAAAATAAAATTTTAAAAAAAAATTAAAAATATATATCTCATAAAAAAATAAGTTAAATTTCATTTTTTTTTTTTTTTTTTTTTATTATATAGCTAATGTACATTTTTATTTAATGTTTTATTTATTTACTCAATTATTTATTTATTTTTTTATTTTTAGATAGATTATAGTTTGAATTTTTTAAAAATACATTACGTAAAATTTTTATGTAAATGTTTTATAATTGATGGAAAATTTAAGAGCTTTATTAATTTATTTATTTAAAAATAATTTAAATTTTTAATTGTTTATAATAATATGTGAATTATTTCTTAATTTTCGTTATTTTAAATTTATTTTAAATTTATAAATTTGATTAATTTTTGAATTATGAATTTTTCCATTTTCAAATTTTTTTATAATTTATAAATTTTAAATAACTAATTTAAATTTGACTAATTTAATATTGCAGTATTACATTTATTAATATTATTTTAATACGTCGGTAAAAATAATTTATAACAACAATGTATATTTAAAAATAAAACATCACTTTAAAATTACCTTGCAAGTGTTATTTTTTTGTTGGAAAAAAGTTGCTCTACTCGAATGGAGACTAGATAATGAAAGCTTTTGATAAGTATGTATTAAAATAAAATAAAAAAATGATGCTCTATAATTACCTTTATTTCTACACAATTATTATCACAATTTATGTAATTCATGACCACTCCTATACTTCCAAAACGTATATACATCAAACCCACAGCAAATGAAATGTTTTAAAAAAAAAAAAAAAGATGAAATAAAAAATAAACTCGTATCAAAAACCCCTTTCTCATGTAGCATTCATGCATGAAATTGTAAAATTGAACTTACAAGAGTATACATTAATGAATCATACAGGTATAACATATAAATACGCACTTTGTAATTCAGTGTGACAGAAGTTTTTAAATTTATCAAAAAGGTCCTGGCACTACACTCATTTTCACTTCACACACTCAATATAAATTTTTTTAATTTTAATTCATTAATATTATTTATATCTATATTTCATTTTTATTCATTAATTTTATCTGTATGATTTTTTAACTTTAATTTTGCATGTTCCCATCCGTATCTACAAACATACCATGCGCGTAAATATAGAGCATTTATAGTGAAGGGGTTGAGATCGACCCTACTTATGACCCAAAGTTCTTCTCCGATTTGCGAGCAAAAAAAATTAAAATAACAAGAGATAAACACAAAAGATCAAGTGAAAAAAAAAACATGAAAATAAAAGGATTAGCAGAAGAGATACACAGATGAGACAAGAGGAATGAGAAGATATGTGGCTAAGAGCAAGTAAGTTTGACAAGAAATAAAAATAAAAATGATATAAAAAAAAATAAAAAAAATGTATGAAGTAAAAAAAATAAATAAAAATAAAGCACAAAATAGTAGGAAGAAGAGATGAAAAATAAAGGAAAGAGTATACAGTCCTCGAGGATGAGATTGTTGAGGAAAAAAAAATGGAAAAAAAATTGAAGAGAATGAGAAATGGTAGCTGAGAAGTTGTGAAAGCAGACTGAAAGAGAAAATAATGAAATAAAAAAAAATATATATATAAAAAGAATGAGTAGTGGGGAAGATAAAAAGTACGCTAAAGAGATGTACGTTCCCACACGAACCCCCCAAGATGCGTCCTGGCGTCGAGCCCTGGACCCCCGATGCCCAGAAGCTGATAAAAACTGCAGCTACAAAACTGCCTACCGGTGTTTTGCTTCTGCGTTACTTATCCTATATTTTTTACATTTTTTTTTTTTAACTTTTATTTTTATCTTCAACTTTATTTATGTTTTTTTTTTTTTTAATTAGTCTAATGTGCAGTTTTTAATGGAGCTTTACTACTTTTTAATGTGACGCTTTTAGCTGTGCTTTTTCACCCCCTATTGAATAAAATTTAAAATTCAGTATGCTAAAATAAAATTGATAACTGTTAAATAAAAAGACGAATGATACAAATAATTGAAAGAAAAAAAGTATATTCATTTTAATTGTACAAACATGATAAATAAATTTAATAAAGCTTTTATATTTCTTTATCAAATATATCCATCTAAATAATAAAATTTTAAAAAATTTAAAACATTTCAATTAAAAAAAAAAAATGCAAAAATAGCTTCTGCAAATATAATTTTATGACATAAATAAAATCCTTATTTTTACTTATAATTTTATCTTTATTTGTTGTTTTAATTATTTCATTATTTTCATTATTTTACTCAGCTAAAATTACATGGTTTATTTTAATTTTTTTTTGTTTTATTTGTATGACCAATAGCTGTGATCAAGCCTGCAGAGTTCAACGCATTTATGACTCCATCTCACGCACTCAAGCTTTTGATTTTTTTTATTTTTCTATAACCTGGCCACATCGTAAAAAAAACCTGGTTCTACCAATACACATGCTGTTGTCCTTCTAAAGATTATTCATAAAAAATAAAAGAAAAAACTCCAATGAATTTTCATTTTGTATTTTTATTATTCGTTTATTAAACATAAAATTTTATTACAAATTTTTCGAGCATTATGGAAATAATAATATGCTAAATAATATATTATAAATTTTTTACAATAATTGATGTTAATGTTCATCTCTTTTTGATTGTTATAAAAAATAATGATAGTGTGACAATTGGATACTTTTGAATATTTTTAAATAATTTAAATAATCAACAAAAAAAGAAATTTTTTTTTTCTTTTCCTTATCTTGTCATAAATAAAAATAATAATAAAGCTTATTTATAAATTTTTTTTATTCAACAAAAAAATCAAGTATCATCTTGAAAAAAAAAATGATAATAAACTCCAATAAGTTTTAGAAAAAAAGCTTTTCAAAATTTAAAAATAATAGGCTCATTAATTTTTTTGTTTTTTTTTTTTTTTTCATAACATCTTCTTTTAACAGATGGAATTCATAAAACTATACATGTATATGGATTGAGGCAAACAACGAAAATAGACATTGAGAGAATGCACATTGATTGATTTCTCATGCATAACACTCATGAGAGAATTATTTTTATATATTTTTTATTTGTTTAATATTTTTTTTATTTTCGTAACTCTTTTTTTCATTCATTTCGAAATTTGATATTGTACAAAATAGAAAGGAAAAATAAAGAAAATAAATTTAAAAAAAAATAAAAAAAGTTTGATAAAGAATAATAAAAAGAAAAAAAAAAAATTGTAACAAACGCTTTCGATGATGAGTAAGTATATTGCTGACGGGTATATCGTGCAAAACCACAAGAAATCTCGTCTCTCGGTGGGCTGCCTTCTTGATCCATTGCGTTTCACCATATTATATACTCTCGATCCTCACAATCTTGCATTGAGCTCTCTCCCTTTGGGAATTTATTCCCACGGTACAAAAACTGTGTCGCAATTGCAACAATGCATTTATAAATTACACCCAATAAAATCCACATATTTTTTTTTTATAATTTCAAATTAAAATTAAACAATGTAAATGTATCAATAATACAAATAACACTAAAATTATATATTTAATTAATTATTGAAAAAATTAAATTTGCAAAATTTATATTACAATTTTTTTTCATTTAAATAATACATTTGTTAAACAATAAAAATATATATTATAAAAAAAAAAAAAAAACATTGGAAAGATTTAAATGATTGTAAAAACATTTTTATTTAATTTATTGTTTTTTTTTTTTTTCTACAAATCTTGACTAATGCTACTTGTACAAAAGAGAATATATAAAAAATAAAAAAAATATATATTTATATTATACATAAATATAAAAGAAGATTTTAAAAAAAAAAAAAGATTATTTTGTTCTTACGTGTTTACTACCATGATGATTATTATCACGTAATGCCTCACGTGGATGGTGGATATCTTACCTAATTAATCTGATTGTAGAGGGGTTAACCTGTGAAGGTATATCGAGATGAGAAACAAAGTCTAAGGACTTGAAGTTCCAAATACAAAAGTGCACGCGATATACGAGATTTAGTACCAATTTTATATTTAAGTTGTTTATTTTTTTTTTCTTTTATCTTTTATAATTCTGTAGAATTAAAATTTGTTGAAAAATAAATTCTTATCAATATTTTACAAGACGCAATGAGATTATTACATTTGATTTATTATATTAAACTAGAATTCGTCAGTTTGTTTCAGTATAAACTTGTGAATATTATTTTTTTTTTTTTCATGTGTCTGCAATTTTGACGTAAGACTAATCTTTATATTTTTTTCTTTTACCTTTTTTGTCATAATTAATTTATTCTGTTTATTTAGTTAATATTTTATTGTTTCACTTGAAAACATGATAATTTTTTTTTTTTTATATTGGTTTTTCAAACAGTAGAACAAGTTTTTATTTATTTTTATTTTTCTTGAGTCTGGAATTTTCCGATATTGATGTTTTATTATTCATTGATGGGATCAATGAGACAACAAATGTAAATAAATATAATTAACATTATTACAACGATGTAATAATACAAATTTATTTAGAAAAAAAAAAACTCCATCATGCCATTGCTGCATTTAAATGATTAAAAATATATTACAAAAATAATGAAAACAATTATTTATTGACATGAAAAAAAATAAATTCAAAACACTTGTCATGTTTTAGACAACATGTGTGTTAAATGATGTCAATGTCTATTAATCTATGTAAATAAAAAAAAATTGTGTAAATAAAAATAAATAAAAATAACTTCCTCAAATAAATTGTTACAAAATAATTATATAAATAAATAAAAATTCAATTAAATTATATATTTATTTCAAGGTAAAGAATTAAAAAAACAATATAAAATAAATATTTATCTATCAAATAAAATGTAAATAAATATTTTTCATTAATTTTTTTTGTTTTTTAAATAAAAAACTTGTAAATTTTGTTAAAAATATATTTTTTAACAAATAAAAATTTAATTTAAAAATAAAAAAAAAAATAATAAAAGTTGGTGCGATTTTGTGCACTAAAGCTATTGGTGGTGTCTTCGTGAAGAAACGACTCAATTCCAATTGCGATACCACAGCCAATTCTCGATGCTATCTTGAAGTCTCGCCAGGTCGAGAAAAAAGAGCTGCAGGCGCACCAATGAACCAACCAAGAAGATAATGGTATCTGTTTAACGATTCAGCCGATAAATTAAATATCGACGTGCAACTTTTGTCCCCTTTTTTTCTCCTCTTCATACGGCTCTTATTTTTTTTTTATTTATTTTTTCTATTATCCTTCAGCCCTCCCTACACTCTTTCTTTATTCAAAAAAAAAAAAAAAAATTTTTCTTACTCATTTTGACCAATGTACACATAGTACAATGGTGAGGCCAATTCAAATGCATACACAAGTACTTGTGGATTTTCAACGACTGCCATTAGCCATAATTATCTTTTTTTTTTTTTTTTTTATTTTTAAATTATGGCGGTACATGTGCATGAGGGTCGCGTGGGTGTTCGACCACACGATCAGCAAATATACGCAGTCTCAACCCTCCTTCCAACCCCCTTGTACTTATCATCATTTAAACTTTCAATAAAAATTTTTATTTTACAATACATATAGATACCTTTACGCCAGTTGAAATTTCATCGTGTTAATTTATTTAAATTACCGCAAACGCGAATGGCATCTTACCGATTCGCCATTGTCAGCGATTTTGTTATTTATTGATTTCGCCTTTGCACCGATGGGCTACGGTTTTCTCATTTTTTTTTTTTAAATTTTTTTTATTTTTTATACACTTTTACTTTTATAAATAATTTTATTTAAATATTGTTATTTTTATTATTATTTATATATTAACCTGTTTATATTTATATGTAGATTTTTTTCAATTTTTGTTTTTTTTTGCTTATGTTCTGTGCAAGCGAATTGTTTTTGATTATATTCTTTGTGTTTGAATATTTTTTTATCTTTAACATTTGGTTATCTCTCTGCGGCATTATACATTTTATTCTTTCATTTGGTATCTGGACAAGGTGCTGGAACGTTGCAGGCTGACCTTCGGTAGATCTTTTCTCAATGACAACGAAAAAACAAAAAGATTCTTGTCATTCTGTGAGACCCTTTAAAAAACTACCAGGATACGTATTGTTCAATTGATTATATATATTTTTTTCTATTATAATTTTTCAAATGTACATCTAGTGATTTGTCTGAATAATTTGAATAATTTCATATGGATTTAATTGAATTCCAAATTCCAAATAATATACACGTAAATTTAATAAAAATATCAATTGACTTTTTTTTTCTCTTAAATTAAATAAATAATTAAAATTTAATTTTTAAAATTGTAAAATAATATACTCAAATTTAGAAATCATTTGTTATTAAAAATATTGATTTTTAAATTCAAAAATATTCAAGTTCCAAAAAAAAAATGGCTAAATGTAAATTAAAAATTTTTTTATATTTTTTATTTAAAATAAAAACGAAAAGTATTAATTTAAAAATTAATTTTAAATTATATTTATTTTATAAATATTTATAATTTTACTAAATGAATTTTTTATAGATAAAATAAATAATTATTTGTAATTAAAATAAAACTTTGTAAGTATATTTCTATCATAATATAAATAGCCATGTGACAAAATTACACTGATTGATTCTTGATCCACTGAAAAAAAATTTTTTAAAAATCATAAAACATTGTCCACTAGATTATTTCAAACCCCAGTATCAATGGGGGGTTACATCAACTATTATTGTCATGACAGTTGTCATAAGTCAAAAAGCACTGTCTCATTTTGTGTCAATGTTTCTCTAATGATCGTTAAACTTGTCATTCTCAATGATTAATTTTCATTCTTGTTCAAATTGCTTAAGCAAACGGGCGTTCTAAAAAAAATAAAAAAAAAAAAGGGGTATGATGAAAAAGAAAAAAAAATATATGTACGTAAAATCTACACATCCACGACGAAGGGTCTTTGTAACACACAAATGACTTGTTCCCAGGCACATACATAAATGAGACAAATAAAAAAACTTATCCCACGCGTTGACACTTGCATTTTTTTCTTAATTTTTTTTTATTTACACTTGATTTTTTATTTGAAACCAGCAAGTGGTAGCTGGGCTGGGATAAATGTATCAGTCGTATTTATTTATTTGTAAACACAGGAGGTAATTATTAATCACATCTGACATAAAAGCTCAATTATTGTCAATAAAAAAAAATTAACTACGTGAAAAAAATTGACTTTTAAAGTGACTTTTTGCAGGATAATAATAAAAATTTATTGTTAATTCAATTTAACGATTTTTAAATCAATCGGCTGTGTGGTTTACGGGATTGTCAATCAGGTTTCAAATAGGAAATTTAAATAAAAAATAAAACTTGAGTCTGAGATGAGAAAAAAAATGATTTATTTATACAAAACACAACACGCTATATAAATGGTTATTATATCACTTATATTTAATTATCATAATTATTCATAAACATACAACTATACAATATAAAACCGATTAAAAGTATATCCTTTTTTTTATATAAATTAAAAAGGACTTAATAAAGTAAATACAAAAAAAAAAAAGAGGTAAAATATCGTTTTATTATTTAAGTAATAACAACGTTGCAAATGTTTCAAAAGTATTTTTACAATGTTAATTTATTTAAGACTTGCTAAGCTACTATTGAAACGTTTGCAAAGCGTTATAAGCTTTCATGAATAATATCAATTCACAAAAATAAAAAAAAACATTAAATGAAATTATAAAATTTTAAAATTTTACCTTAAATTATGTTTGATATTGTCATTGAAAAGCTCATTTAATGGCATTTAATTAAAAATTGAAATAATTGAAATTATTTTTAAAAAATACCTAGTCACTATAAAATATAAATTTTTTTTTTTTTATAATAAATAAAAGACGAATATTAATTTATCTAAATTTTCAACAGAATTTAAAATTATCATTCTACATTAAAATAATTCAAAACTATATAAAAAACATCACCAAAAAAAAACAAACAACAATTAAAATATAAAATTTCCAAGAAATCAAAAAGCAAATGAAAATGAAATTTTTCGATAGAAAAAAAAATACATCGATAGAAAAAAAAAAAAAAAACTTTTGTATGATGCAAATGAGGTACATGTTCACTAGACGACTTGTTTATGATTTTTCCGGGATACAACGAGTACTTAGAAATACAGTGTCGTTACAAGAAACTGAAATGACGAGTAATTATTTTTTTTTTTTTTTGCTATGAGAATAATACAAACCATGTTGCAAATCAGATAAGATCAGGATGACATCAGGATCACTGGAACGTGCGCAAGATCAAATGTATCGATGGAATAGAGAAATATATAAATTATGTCAGTAAAATTTTTAAACAAGCTGATCAGACAGTTGCTCCATCAACAACAACTCTCGTACTATTTTTAACAAATGATTGAAATTGTTTAGCTGCTCCCTGTGAGACAAAAATTAAAATAAAAATTATAATACCAACAATTAATATTCAATACAAATATTTTAGTAATGTATATATTTTTTTTACCGTTATTGCAGCACCAAGAAATTGACTAAACACACGAGTTGCTCCAAGAGCAGCATTCAACATTTGATTTCTAACACCACCACCACCACTACCACCATTATTGTCTTCAGAATTTATTTGACGTTGTCCATTAAAGCCAAAATTAAAATTACTAAATAAAGGAGATGGATAAGTTGAGCTTGGTATTCGATTTTTTACTGTTATTTGTTTTGGTTTTGTTGGTATTGGCCTTGGTCTTGATGTACTACCTGTTTGACTCTGTAAATTAATTTTTTTTTATTTTTAAAATATCATTTACCTAGTATGTTACTGTGTTGTATAATTAATTTAATATTTACAATTGATTGAAGTTGTTCACGAAGTTGATTGGCTGGTGTTGATGGTTCAATACCTTGAGATTTTAAAAGCTCAGCAATTAATGCAGCATTACCAGATGTGCTTGATGAGGAAGAAGGTGTTTTAACTTTAGCTTGACCATTCAAAATTGAACGAAGAAAACTCTCATCACTAGATGTTAATGGTGATTGGCTTTTTTTACCATCTTTACCTGTAATAAAAATAATATTTGGGATTCATTGGAACAATCAGTTCAAGTCTTAATCACGATCATTAAAAAATTAATAAAATTAAACCTTTTTTATCTGCTTCATTTAATAATTCAACTAAAAATTTAGCATCTTCTTCAGGTGAAGCTGTTGTTGTTGTTGATAAAATTGGCTTTTGTGTAGTTTTTACTGGTTGTCTTGTTAAAGCAGGTCTTTGTGTTGTTTGAGGAGCAAAAATATTTCTTCCAAATAATGCTTTTAATAAACCAGCACCAAATCTAAACGGAGCTTCAGTTGGTTTTTGTTTTTGAACTGATTTTATTATTGGTTTTTTTGTTGATGAAAGCTTTGTTGTTGTTGGCATTGTTGTTGTAATAGTTGTTGATGTTGTAGTTGACGCAGATTTTGGTGGATGAGTTGGAAAACCGGTCCAAACTTTTTGTGTTGTTGTTGATGTTGTTGTAGGTTTTGTTGTTGGTGGATGAGTAGGAAAACCTGTCCAAACCTTTGGAGTTGTTGTAGTCATTGTTGGCCTTGTTGTCAATGCTGCTTCAGTTATTTTTTTAGTTGAAGCAACAGTAGCCACAGGTTTCCATGTAACAGATTTACTAGTAGTTGTACTTGCTGGTGGAAAATTTCTCGATGTTGTTTGTAATAAATCAATGATAATTGGCTGTGATGATTCATCAATACTTGACAATAGATCCAATGAATTTGGCTCGGAATTTGATGGCTGAATTGCTTTTGCAGAACGTGATGGTCCTGGTTTTGCAAGAGCCAATGATAATATCTAAATAATTAAAAATAATTTTTATCATTACATAAATTTTAAAAATTAATAATAAAAAAAAAATAACAACAAAGCACCATTGACAAATCCGATTTGCTCTACTTGGTAATAATTCATTGAGTGTGCAACAAATAGCTTGTTTTATTATCCACTTAATCTCACACTTGTTTAATATTTATTTTTTGTCTAAATATAAATTATTAGCTTTTCTATATTATTCTTAAATATATTTTTTATTACAATATGTAAATCATGAATAATATGTATATGAAATACATAGTTGTTGGAGACATAAAATACAAAATTGTTACGACTTATATACCAACCTTCAAGTCAGTTTGTCGACTATAAACGCTACCTGGTTTAATCATTAAATTACATATTGAAAATATGGATAAGGGGCGGATAAAAACCCAAGATATATAAGTTGTAAATTTAATCTTGAACTTTGAAGATTCATGTTCTTGAAAAAAATATAAAAAGTATACGTCATTTAGGTAAAATTATATATTTAATATAGTTGACCACTTTAAGAATCATAGAACTCTAAAAGGTTCAATAACTCTTCAAATAAAAAAAAAAAACCCACAACATAATTTTTCAAATAATAATAACAAAAAACCTGATAATACCAATGAAAAAAAAAATTAAGTTACATAGTATTTAATTTTTTTTTTTTCGTTGAATAATCATTACGGTTATTTGACAATGGCTTTTTTGTTATTACCCACGGATTTTGCAAATCATCATTATCGCTCAAGGCACTTGCTTAAAAAATACAAATAAATAATGATAATTATTTTAAAAATAACGTGCAATTTCTTGACGTCATTCTAGTTATCACGTCCAATGCCAATGGCGCGTTAAAAGTTAATTATCGTTGGTCAGACTTGAAGACAAGATGACTCATATTATTGCAATAATTGAAAAAAAAATTATAAAAAATGATTACTATCCAACTTTGACCATACGCACGCGACTATATATATTTTTGATAGATCTATCGACACAAAATACAGGAGATTGGAAAAAAAAAAAATCATAATAAAAAACAAATAGAAAAAAATTATAATAAGAGAAAAAACAAGATGCCCCGAAGGCACGATTCAGAAGGTACAGGAGGTCGAATCAGTTGGCAGGTGACCTCGAAGACTGTACAATTTCTACAATCATGTTTTATTTGTGAATATATATATATATGTATTTTTAATGTTCAATATGTATTGTGTTGCAAAATTTACTGATTTTTATATACATGAACAATGTTACATATACATTTATATATTTATAAATACGTATTATATATACATGAGAACTGCTTTGCTTGACTCGAGGCAAATGATTAAGTGTATTACTAAATCACTGAGAAAACAAACGCATCTATTGACTAGAGGGATGCAATTGCCGATGGATAATTGATCTTGTTGTTTGATGTTTATCTGCCGTTAGTTTTATCGTGCGACAAACAACGTATACACACAATTTTTACATTTTTTTTATTATTGATATATTCTTTTCTTTTTTTTTTTTTTATTTAATTCTTATTTATTTTATTTGTCTATTTTTGTTGATGCATTCTTGAGAGACGTATCATCAATTATTATCAACGAGTCATCTTATTTATTGATTTTAAAAAATTATTTTTATCAGCAAATTATTTTTTTATTTTTTAATTTTATTTTAATTGTTGTTTTTTTTTTATTTTGCAAAATAGATTTATTAATTATATGAAATATTTTTTATTGTAAATATTTTTTTTTATAAAAGAAAAAAAAACAAGATTAATTTTTTTTTTAGAAATTTAATTTTTAAATTTTTCGAATGAATTTATAAATTAGGTATTTGAAAGTTAAAAAAAAATTTTTTTTTGAAATAATAAATAGGTGAACATTATAAAAATTAAAAAAATAAATTTAATTTTTTTTTGAAAATTTAATTTTAAATAATTTTATAAAATTTAAAAAGAATAAAAAAATTAGAGTAGTTAGAAATATGGATTGGTTAATATTATGAGGGATAAAAAAAAAAATTTAATTCTCGATAAAATATGAAAAAAGATAGTGGGTGATTGTGTTGATATCAATGTCGTCATCGAAGGACGCTGACAAGGCCGTATTCGTACGTTCACCGTGACTAGTCGTGTAAGATAATAAATGCTTATGGTTATCATAGAGATACTGTGTTTGTAAAATAAAATTAAAAAAACAAAAAAAAAATCATGATCTGGCAAGATTTTGTTATCAGCAACAATCTCACAAGCAGATATATACCAGCTGGATTTGAATGACTCAAGCAACTTGCAAATTATTATATTTTTTTTTCTCCATTTATAAAATAGATTTATATAGTTTTTTTATTTTTTGCTATATGCGTGTTTCAATATTATTGTTAATAGCTTTTGGCCAAAAGTCAACAAGCGGATATAGATTATTGTTATGCAATTTATTTCGAATGAATTAATTCTTTTTTTTTATTAGTCATTACCTTGTTAGCTAACAGCTGTTCAACTTCAGTCAAAGATTTCGATGTCGAGCTGGCTGATGCTAAATATTCATTTGGTTGTAGCTAAAAAAAAACACGTACATTTAATTAATTAATAATGTTAATAAATAAATTAAAATATTATAATAATAAACACCATTGACTTAAAAATTGTTGATATATTAAATTTAAAAAATTTCCATCAACATAATTATTTTTTCATTATAAAATTTAATAAATTCTATTGAATTATATTTATTACCAATGAATTTAAAAAAGCCAAATCATCAAATGTCGTGCCAAATGGTGTTTGCATGGGAATATTTGTTGTGGTGGATGGCTTGGTTGAGGGGGTAGTAGATGTAGTGCTCATTGTCGACGAAAAAGTACTTGGAACAAAACTCGTTGCTGTTGTTGTTGTTGTTGTTGTTGTTGATGTCGTTGGTCGTGGGCTCATGGTGGTAGTTGTTGTTGGTGGTGGTGTGGTACTGGTAGTAGTGGTCGTCGTTGTTGTTGTTGTTGTTGTTGGTGATGTCGTAGTGTCTGTGGTAGAGACACTTGGTTCACCAGTGGTGGTCGTGATCAAAGTGTCTCTGACTAACTGCGCGTCGTTCAACATGGGGGTGAGGACCCCCGAGAATGAATTTATGGAACTCTCAGTGATCGAAGATCTCGATGGAACCGGCTCGTCCTGTAACATAATTATGTGACCGACGTTGATAATATCTACATTGAAATCATCCAACTCTTTGCCTGGTTTTTCTATCTGACGAAGAGTCAGTAAAGGTCACAAAGACATACTTGTTTAACTCACAACAATATATATATGCAAAAAGATTTTATTTAATTTTATTTTTTAACTATTGTTAATTATTTTTGTATTACCCAACAAGTTTTTTGTATATATTTTTATAAAATTTCACAAGTAATTTTAACTTACACTGACATTTGATGATGAATTTTTTGGAATTCCAAAAATTTGATCAAGTGGATCATTCCATGGTTTACTTGATGATGTTGTATTTTGAATATTTTCAATAATTTCTTGATTTGATGATGGAGGCAAGCCATTTATTGCTTTCTTTATGAAATAAATTTTATTAAACATATATATTATAATTCAAATTTAATTTAATAATTCGTAATTGCTAAACTCACTGTTACAGAATTTATTTTCACACTAATGACTCGCGAATTATTACCGGGTGGATCGTCTGTCCAGTAGTCAATGAACTTCTCCTGAAACACATACAATATGCCACCACAGTGGTCATTTTTAAGACTGTTAATTTGCATTTAATTTTTATTTTAATGTTTTTAATGTTTTTTTTTTTTTTTTATCATCTTCATGTTATTTGCTCTCTTCCGCTCACTCCTACAAGTACCTGTCCAATGTACACGGTGCTGCGTTGACCTCCGGCCTCTTTAGTCCTGCTGGCCTTGTCCCTTTCTCCGTCCTGAATAATACGACCACCCTGTGATGTGACGCTTGAGGGTGTTGCTGCTGTCGGTGGCCCAGGCGTTGTCAATATATTTTCCATTTTTTCTGTTGTACTCAACATTGATGATTTCATTTCCATATCCGACACAACTTCAGTCTAATAAATAAAAAAAAAATATAATAATTTCCATTAAAATCAATTAAACATACAGCATGCATATGGAAAAATTCTTGCATCAATTTTGTTTTTTTTCTTCAACAAAAAATACTGGAAAAAAATGACTACAACTTAATGCTTTCAAGATATAAACATACCAATAAAATTACCATGCAGAAAGTGCAAAATATATATATATATTATTATGGTTTTTTTTTAATTGTGCTTGGTACGGGTGCACTTTAATATATTAACAAATTTATAATCAAGATTCATAAATAAATATATACAAGGTTTCCTGAGCAAATATCATATTTCGATATATATAATTTTTTTTTTATATAAACCTGAAAGAACCAAGCCAATCATACACGATTATATCGGTAACTTGATAGTTGAATGAAAAATTAAAATTATATATTCAACTTTTTTAATTTGACAAAAAAAAAAAAAGTACTTGTTAACACGTCCTCTTTAAAATATATAATTAAATCAAGATTATCATTTAAAATATTATTTGTGCTGTAAAGATTATTAACATGCATTAAGGAATTTTTAAAAATTTAATTTAATATTATTAATGAATTATTACAATTATATATAGGTAAAACAAATATTATTAAGTTAAGTGGGTACCATTTTTGTGATGATAGACTGGTTACTGGTATTATCGGCAGTGGATAATAAAACGGGACCATTGGTTTGATTGGGCCCGTTGCCGTTAGGCCGGAGAGCGTTACTAGACAGTCCAATATTTAGCTGGCTGGGATTATCGTCTGTTTGGCCTCTGGGATTTTTAAGTACATCAACCGCCGTTTGATTATTTAATAACGTGTCATTTTGATTATTCAAAATTTTGTTAGATTGATTAATTAACTGCTCATTAAATAAGGGCCTGTTAGTGGTAGTGCTTGTGGTAGATGTGCTAAGCGTAAATACAATTTCCACCGGTACAATTGGCGGATCCGGTATTACCGTTCCATTTGGATATTTTCGGACCAATTTTCCATCTGGATAAATGCCAAAAATTACATAAGGACTATCAACATTCCTTGCGTCAATTAAATTATCTTCTGGCCGTTTTCGAACAATAGTTTTATTTGGATAAATTCCATAAACATGATAATCTCTAAGGGGTTGACGGGTTGATGAACTTGAACTGAATCTTGGTGCTGGAGTTATTCTGGAGCCACCAAAACGTCCTGTATACTGAGTTGTTGGTGCATTTGTTGTTGAACTGGTATTTGATGACTTCACAGAAGAAACTGTTGTCTCGTTCATTGGATTTTCACTTGTGATTTCGGGTCTTGGAGTATCTGGACTTGTGGAGGACATTTGTGGACTTGTGGAGGACATTTGTTGGGTTGTTGTGAGCATTGGGGTATTTTCAGTCGGGGAAATTGTTGTGGTAGATTGAACGTCGATACCTGCTGTCGTTTCAGTGATTACTGGTGTGCTATTCTGTAAACCAGCAAGCATATCAAGGTCAACTGTTAATAAAATAGTATCAGGGGTTGTTGAATTTAAAGTCATTGTTTGGGGATTAGTTGTTAATTCTGGAATCGTAATTACACTGGGTTCTTCATTCTCTGGGCTGGATTTTTTTAATATTTCTGGCACTGATGTTGTTAAAAGCACTGGATCAATTATGCTGGTTTTGTTAATGGTAGAATTAGTATTAGGCGTAGTTGTTTCAAAAATTAGGGTATCACTTGGAAACATTGTTTGCATCTCTAGAGCCATCGTTGCTGATTCAGTCATCAACGATTGCATTGACTGAGATGACAAATCCATGTCAGAAGTATTTTTATTTCTTATTGAATCAAGAATATCACTAAGTTTTGAATTATCTATATCTAATGTTATATTTCTACTGGTGTTATCCAAAAAGCCACCCAACAATCGACCAGCATTTTCCAGCTCAATTTTAGATTGTTGTTGAATGTTTTGTAAATAAGTTGTGTTATCGCGAATGAGAAGTGTCATTAGACGATTTATCATAGTAAGTAATTCATTGTCAAATGAGCCTGGGAGATCAGTCGTTGAATCTACTAATGATTCATTTGAATTTGAATATTCAAACGTGCTTGAAATTTCCGGTATTATAGTGGTTGTTGAAAAATCTGGATCAGCAGTCACTGTACTGAACGACGGTGCAGTTGTGATATTTTCCATTGCTTCATAAATTACCTGAGTTGTTGAGGGTGCTTCTGTAAATTGAGCAAGACTTTTTAACGTTGGTATTATTAATTCTGAGTGTGTTATTTCAATTGTTGAAGTTGAAGGTACAGCAGTGGTTGAAAAATTTTTTATAATTTCATCATTTGATTGAGAACTTATTGTTGTAGACTCAGTCATTAAAATTTCAGGAATAATTGTCGTAAAAACAGAAGCAGTATCAGTGTTCTCAGTGGAGTTTTGTAGTGATTCTGATAAATTGAAAGAAGCCTGATTTTCAGTGGTAGTTAAAGTTTCCATCGTAGTCAACATCATGTCCGGTAATTCATCAATCATTTCTGGTAATTCATCAATCATTTCTGGTAATTCATCAATCATTTCTAGTAAATCATTCATCATTCCATTGCTGACATCATTAGAAGCCAAAGTTGTCGTTGATTCAGCATTACTAGCCGTTGTTTCCATATCTTCTGTAGGGTTAAAAACAAAAGTGGTGCTGGGTTCGCGATTCAGGACACTTTGAGGCATAACAGTGCTTTCAATTGGGGTCTCAATGACATTTGTTTGGGTGACAGGCATGTCGTCAATAGTAGGCATAGTGGTGGACTCGTTAACAGGGTCTTGGGACTCCTCTACCCCATTTAAACTAGTAGCCATTTTCATTACTTGATCTAAATTTTTTTCTAGTATTCTGGTAGTGTCATTATTAGCATTATTTGTAACATTAGATTGGATAACGGTGTTTTCAATTGGTTCTACCTGAACAATGTCTTGGAATTTTTTAACATTGTCCGTTGTTTGGTCAATTTCATTAGTTATACTAGCAGATTCCAGGGCTTGGTAAAATGTTATCACTTTCGGCTCACCGGGACTTGATATTGCAATATCTGGAGATCTGAGGGTATCCTGGGAACAAAAATATAGGCCGCCCAAGTGCTAATAATATAACATGCTGTGATAAATAATCTATAATGAGTGTTAAATATTTTTAATGTATATATACGTGTTTATTGTGTTATTCACATTGTTATGAATATTTTTAAATATATAGCCCATCAATTTTTACTCAGTGTTAAATGTTTATTTTTAAAAAGGTTCATGTTTGTTGTAGTTTAAAAAAAAAAAAAATATACATTTCGCACCTGCTCAAACATTATAATTCAAACTTGACCATCAGTGAGATTGTTAACAGTCAGAGAACATGAATATTCAACCCACTACAATATTACATTCCATATTTTTATTGACCATATTTCATCCACCTACACCTCCCGACCGCTCCCACGGTTCTACTACCATAAGGAATTTTATGTTATAGTTTTGTCTTATTTATTTTTTTTTCTTTCATTTACAACTTTTTTTTTTTTTTCAATCTCAAGTTTAGTTGTTCACGTATTTATATTGTGTGCATATATAAAGAGAGCGAAACGATACACTTTCACTCTTAATCCTGCTGAGAGTATAAGCGCAATAAAGTCCTTGCAAGACTTATACTTCAAGTCGGCTAATATATGAACCACACGAGGTTACTTTATTATTTATTTTTTTTTTATAACATTTATAAGAGTCTCAAACAAAAATAACTGGTTCTCGTTATCTATATACTTTCTGAAAAAACTGGATGAATAAAAAAGTATAAAAAAAAAAAAATTTAAGTACGCAAAAAGAATTATTTAAAATATCTACAAATAATAAAAAATATAAATTATAAAAAGTGATTTGTTTTGATTTAAAATTTAAATAATATATAATCTAGATTATGTTGAAAGTAATATACAAGTTTGTGTTATGTGATGATGCATACTATGGGATAAATTGTGAGTGTTAAAAAATAATTAATCAAGTTATCATGTGTATGTTTATCTCTTTGCAAATATAAAAAAAAAATGTAAATTTTTTTACAATTTTAATATTCATACCTCTGTTGATTCAAAAGGATTTGTTGAAGATGGTCCTGAAGAATCAAGACTATTTGGTTTTCTTACAAATAATTCAGCGCCTCGATATCTTGCGCTAAACCTTGGTGGAGCACCACTTGGTGTTGATCGTGACTGTGAATTCTTTATCACAAAAAAAAACAATTATTTAAAAAAAACAAACAAACAAATTAAGCAATTTTATGATTAGTTATTTTAATTTTATTTATAGATATTTTACTTACTGAATTATGAACATTACTATAAGATCCACTGAAAATTGGAGTTCTATTTCCAAGTGCACTTAACAATGGTGCAACAGTACTTCTCAATTGTTCCAGCAAACTTGCATTTGAACTTATAAGATATGTTGACTTGGAGGGATTAAATATATTTGAATCTGAATTGCCACTACTGCCTCTACTAGTCAGTGATATTCCTGATGTATCATTGCTAGTGCTATTGCTGATTGTTGAATTTGAAACTTCAATAGCAGGCTCTTGTCTCGTTGATCGATGTGTCATATTTTCTGTTTTATCTGATGAATTATAGTTTGGTATTTTTGGAGTAATAGAAACACTTGAACTATCTTTTATTCCAATTAAATTTTCAACTACTGGAAGTCCTGAATGACGCCTGTATGTTGAAGTCCTTGGTCGAAATTCACGACGCTGAACATGCAATGCTAAATTGCGAGGTGATGTAACTGTTGTCTGTTCATAATTAAAAGTACTTGCTTTCCATCTTGGATTTTTATTTATTGATGTGAAGGATGATTGTGTTGTGGTCGATTTAATACTTGATTGTTCAGTTGTATCACGTAAATTCCAAGCTTTTGGTCTTTTTGTTGTCATAAAATCTAATTTTTTAACTGGTACACTTGATCTTGTTGTTGGTTCTTGCCAATTTCTATCTATATACTCAACATTCCATGGACGAACTGGTCTAACAGTTGAAACAGAACGCTTTGTTGTTGTTGTTGTTGTTGTCGATGATTCTTTTTCAATGGGTTGAACAGATCGTGTCATTGTTTCTTTTGTTGGTGTTAGTGGCTGATATGGAACAGTTGTCTTGACAATTTCACTATTTTCAGTTTTATATTTTATCATACTATTTATTTTATGTGGCTCAACTAATCTATCTGTTTTTCTGCTAATTATTTTTGAAGGTCTAGTTATTTTTTTATCAATCGTTGGGAAAGTTACAGTCACTGATGCTCTGTTTGTCGTTGAAGATGGTCTTGATGTACCAAATCTGGTGGGTCCTTTAATTGTCTTGGGTTCATTTAAACCAAATGCTTCAGATGATTTAGATTGTAGAGCTTTTATTGCAAGCTCTGATGATCTACCTGTTTGTCGTGTTGCTCCTGATGAATTAATTTTCGTTGGCTCTTCTCTCTTTTCTTGAGGTTCAATGACTTTTCTAGCATTTGTCAGATTTACTTGTGACCTTGAAGAACTGCTGACATCAAGTAGCCGTTGTCTGAGACCCTGAAATTTCTTAAATTCATCTTTTGATCTTTTAAATAAATTATTTACATGCGAAAATTTTCCACAGCAAAACAATATTTCGTTGGAAAAAAGTTCATATCATCAAGCTCATTAGAAAAAAATACCTTTTCTGTAACCCATGCATTGTTTTTTTATTTTTTAGAAATTCACAAATGTCATAATAATTGTGATAGATTTTTAATTATTTTTTTCTTGATTATAGTAAATTGAAGCAGCATGCTGTCACAAATAAAATTATAAAATAATTTTTATTTATAAAATTATTCTCATCAATAATTTATCATTTGCAATAAATATTTTGCTGATATTATTTTACGACAAATAAATTTTTAAATATTATTAAGCAAGAAATTTATAAAGAAGATACATGCCGCGAAATACAAAAGACACAAATTGTATAGAAATTCATGTGACACACTTGGCAAATTAAGTAATGCTTATGGTGTTTAATTTTGTCATAATAAAATTAATAAAAAATCAACCTTAAATACATAATTATTCTTCTTTATCTAGCTTTTTAAATAACCGTGTTATAAAAATAACTTTCCAACAAAAAAAAAAAACATTTTAAATTGAAAAAACTTTTAACCAATTAAAAAGACTAATGACCGATTACACAAGCCAAGTGTTTTCTGTCTCATTCTAGCCGAATCGCGTTCACCTCGTTGTCCACTTTCAGCTCTGCATGATATTGTATACTTTCTCCGAGCAGATGAAAATAAAAATTTTAAAAAACAAATTGTAATAATATCAACAGCTATACATAACAAACATGGGTGGAGTTTGGGATATCTCTAGAATCAATTACTATTTACTCGCTTGATATTCTCTTCAAGTACACGTTCAGAATAATAGACAAAAAAAAATAAATAGAGCATATAAAAATTTAAAAATTTAAAAAATTTAAAATTTCAATATTAATTTCCATAAATATTTATTCATTTTTTTTCCTTTTGAATAAGCATTGTCAAAACCTCCAATTGTAATCATCCACCATAAATAAAAATA
The DNA here is from genome assembly GCF_014905175.1 of Aphidius gifuensis. Taxonomy (NCBI): domain Eukaryota; kingdom Metazoa; phylum Arthropoda; class Insecta; order Hymenoptera; family Braconidae; genus Aphidius; species Aphidius gifuensis. The sequence goes on from NC_057793.1 coordinate 2,404,668, forward strand.
AATAAATTGACGGATAAAAATTACAAAAAAATTCATTGCCACAACTCATTAACGTAAAATTTTTCAAGTCAAATATAAAAAACTGTCTTCAATTATATTTTTAAAAATTTTAACGTTGATGAGTTGTAACACCCTCCAGGTACCAAGCATAACGCCAATTGTCCAGTCTCAGTTGGTCATCAATTTGGCGTTTAAAAATAAATAAATTCCCACAATAAAATAAAACCGAAATTTATAATTCTTACATAGGAAATATCCTGGTTATTTGATTCCACAAATGACTTTGTACGATTTTTAATTGAAAGAGATTCATCTGATAAATTATCATCCTTTGAATTTTGATTTTCAGTGGAACGTAAATGACGAATTAACATCAGCATGTTATTATCCTGTACACAATCATTATTAAACAATAATCCACAACAAATTTCGATTAGAAAAAAAAAAAAATTAATACATTATCAAATTTTCTCTAGTAAATTTATAAATATATTTTTTTTTTTTTTTAGTTTTTTAGAGCATTAAACATTTAGTATGAAAAAAAAATATATTAAAATTATTTATGAAGAAACTTGAAAATTATTTATAAATACATTTCGACCTTGTTATAATGCAGAGATCGTGGCCGTTGCATGCGATTTAATAATTAGTATTATGTAATATATTTAAAAAAATATAAATTATAAATTTTTAGTACTCACTTCGTTAACTTGTACAGAAGTTTTTGATGATAGGTTCTTTGTGTCTGAGGATTTCTGTAATAATAAATATTTGTTTTAAATAAAAGAACAAAAAAAAATTTATGCAATTTTTTTTTGTTGGATAAATTTATACTGGTGCAATCAATTACCTCAGGCTATATAGTTGCATTATGTTTAGTATCAATTTACTATTGAATTAATTAGCTAGATATTTTATTCTTAAAATTTTTATTTAAATATTAATATACAGTTTTTAAATAAGTAAAATCTAACTTGCCAATTGTGCTAATTTTTCTTTAAATTCTGGTGGATAATTTTCAGTTTCATCAAGCTCTCGATCAGCCTTCAGTGTCACTGAAGTTTTGTTGGAGTGTTTGATATTTCTAGCACCACTTGTTGACTGCGGCTCTGTTGTAGTTGATGGAGTTACTGTGTTTATTGTTGTTGATGATGTTGTTGATGATCTTGATGGGCTGTTAGTGGAGGGTAAACGACGTGACATTGTTAATTCATAATTTTTTCTCGTCTGGGTTAATTGTGCTCTTTGAGCAACTGGGGTTGTTGAATGAACATCAGCTGCTACTTTGCGACTTCGAAGCTTTAAATTTCTACCAGGTAATTCATCTTTTAATGATGTTTTTGTACGAACTGTTGGCAAAACTGTCGTGAAAATTTGAGCTTCAGTAGTTGTCATGACCCTCTCAACAGCAACTGTTGATAATTCATCAGTTACAAATTTTACATCAGATTTAATTTTATTATTTTCACTTGATTTTTGTGTTATTTCTTGTTTTTTTAATTTTTCCATTTTTCTAGGTGTTTCTGATTTTCTTGATGGCTGTATATTTTGTGTACTTTGTTCTGGTTTTTTTCTGTCATTATTGTATCTTGACTCGGTTCTCGTTTCTCTCGACTGACTACTGATATTCTTTGATTCAGTTGAACCTCTTCTATTGACCCTTGGTGATAAAGTTGTCGAAATTTTTTCTCTCAAAGAACCACGTAATCTTTCTGCTGATTTTTTTTGTGTAAAATCAGCTTTTTTACTAGAACTTTCTAATTTTAAATCCAACGAATCTTGTTTTTCAGTGCCACGTTCTGTAAAACGTTTTTTTGAATTTCTAGGATTTTCTGTGGCTCGATTGATAGCCTCCCTGGGTATTTGTGATTCGACAAATGAGCTTTTTCTAGACATAAATTTACTACGCTGTTTTAAATCATCAGCTGGTACAATTGTTTGAGAATTTTCCGCTCTCTTAAATTCTACACTGTCAGAACGTCTTTCAATATTTTTTGAATTAAAACCCCTAGATGTCAAACGTCCTCTTTGATTGACTCGATCATTCGGTGAAAGTTCAACTGGTGTCTCAAGATTCGTTTCATCCTGAAATTTAATCGGACGTTTATCATCGACTTCAGGAAGATATCTTCTATCTTCTGTAGCTGCTTTTGTCAAATCATTTACCAATGATTCACGTCTCAATTGTCCATTCTTTCTCAATGATTCTGTCCTTCTACTTGAGGTACCAGTTAATTTATCGATTTTTATTGATCCGATATTTTTATCATGGTCAGCGTGATTTTTCAGGGTGGTTGAGTGATTTTTATCAGATGATGCCCGTGGGATTTCACGACGAGTTGTACCCCGACGAGTTGACCTCGTTAAAGTGGTGAAAGGCACGGGGGTCGTAACAATTTTTTTTTCAACCTTCATATTAAATCGTGAACCACCTCGACTTTGGATTGTCGTATCATGACCTTCAACCTGCAAAAAATATCACGTCAATTAGTCTTACAGGATAACACAAATAATCTATATATATATTTTTCATTTTTTTTATTTATTTACTTTCAAACTTGCATGCATAATAAAAATATAGAAATAAAAATCTGGGTGTGTCCGTGGACTAGTAACCTTGTTGATTCGAAAGATGCGTGAAAGTAACGAAAATTTATAATATAATGGTAGCGACAAATGAAAAATAATAATAAAATAAATAATTTAAATGAGATTGAAGAATTATTTTATTTTCATATAATATTTTTTATTTTTATTTATTGCCTGGTTTATTTTGAAGGAGAATAAAAAGCCAGTAGTGTTTTTGATAATTTGAAGGGCGGAGAAGTTTGGTTGTCGAGTTTAATTTACAAGCGCTCAATGTGCTGAAACTATTAGTCTGAATTTTAATTTTATTCTACAAGGTAAGCATGTTTTATTAAGTAAATTAAATCATCTTGATTATGACATTTTTATTTATGCCATATTACATTCACACCTATCACTTGTATTCATCGCAAGATCTCAATCAATTTATTTAGTTTTTTTTAAATAAAATTGATTGAAAGAAAAAAAAACAACCTACAATCATTTAAATTGTTTATGAAATAATTTTTTTTTTTCACAGTATTCAAATGTAAATTTATATATTGAAGCATAGCCAATTATTTTTTTTAGTTTTTTTACTTACTTATTTTACATAATTGACAATTGATCGACGAGCTACGTGCATTTAATTTTAATAAATTCTTATGGACACACTGGGTTGCCATTAACACAGTGGCAACATTATAAATAAATCTCATAATTATATATACTGTCAGGTGAAAAATAAAATCACATAGTTATTTTTTTTTTTTTTTAAATTAATCAAATATTTTTTTTTTACAATAAATCCTTTTTTCGCAATCGATAAATGTAATTTTATAAATTCATTTTTTTAATTAAGTACGTATTATTAATTTTAAATTAATAGCTTTTTTTTTGCTTAAAAATATTTTTATATTAATTAACTAATAAATAAATATAAACTTTTATAAATAAAAATTGAACTAAAAATTATTTGAATTTATCAATTTTAAAAATAATTTATGAAATTTTTGCGATATTAGAAAGCAAATAAAATACAAAACAGTTTAGTAAATTATATGACAATATTATTTTTGAACTGTATTATTTAAAAAATGAATAAAAATCATGTGTTATTTATTTTTCAATAATCCGATAATTTTAAATTCTTATTAAATTATAATTTTTTTAATACTAATTTTCGTATTATTTTTATATTTTATCATTAACGATTAAAATTACATTTATTTTTTTTTTCAGACTTAACTCTTACATGAGATGATGTAATGGTGAATGACTTAAATTTCTGTCATGAAACAGGGACGACAATCAGTTTGAAAAGTAAAAGTTCTGATGCATCGTTGTCCAACAAAACTGGTCCAATTTTTTCATTTATTTATACTAAAAAATCAACGGTCTTTGCATATTTGGAACGAAAATTCCCATCATTTATTATGTGACATATTATGAGGCATTATGTTCAGTTCCGCATTTGGACATTGTTATAAAACAATATTATAATTTAATATTTAAAAAATTGCATTATAGATTTAGCTGCATTTTTTTTTGCATTTATAAAATTGCATGAATTTATTCTCACGTGTTTAACAAGTTATTTTATAACATCTCAATAATGATTTAATATTATTTTGCAAAAATATTGAACGCACAATTTACAAATTGATCGATTGAATATGAAGATGTTAATTATTTGTAATAATTTATTACAAACATGCAATAGAATATTTAATTACAAATTTTTTAATTATTCTTAGCTTAGAAATTATCATGAACAGTTCAATTTCTCACGAAGCAGATATACATCTGAGGTGTTAAAATCATCAATATTTTTTCTTCAATTTATTTATCATCATTATTTTTTATTATATCAATTTATTTATTTATTTTTAATGCAGTTTTTTCGTTGAAAAATTTAATTTATTTTAGAGAAAGTAATAATATTTTTCCATGAATTTTAAATTATAATAATCGTTTATAAAAAAAAAATTTATTTTTCATCTAAATTCTCGTATTGTTGTACATATAACTTTCAAAAAAAAAAAATAAAAAATAAAAAAAATTCTGCATGGATTTGTCACAAGTACAAAGTTACAAATACAAAGTTATAAAATTTTAAAAAAAAAAAAAAAAACTAGTACATGTTTTTGTTTCTAAATTCAACACTGAGAGAAATTTTAACTAAAAATTACAAACGTATAAGAAAAAATTACAAAGCGAATAGTAAAAACTGCGTTCCTCCGATTATTTGTAAGAATTATTCGTATATTGATAAATAATTTTTACAATAAAGTTGTAAAAATTTGGCCATTGACTATATACAACACTAAGCCATAAAAATTACATAATTTTATTGTAATTTCTCTTTAAAAAAAATGACTAAATTCACGATACTCACAAGTAAATTCTAGCAGACTGAGAATTTACCCACTACCGGTTTTAGAATTTACTATATTTTATTATAAATTTTATTTAAAAGTTGGACATTTTTGTTAAGTTCGGCAGTTTGTGCTAGATTCACGGAGAACGGCAATCATCCCGGCAACATTTTTTCTTTTCTGTTTACACGCTTAAAACTCGAAAACTAATTGATAAATAGAAAAATTCATTCTTGATAAATTGTTCAGAAATAAATTACCAACAATAAACCTCGCTTAACCCCATACCTAGCTTCAACAGATAAGGCTGTAGAAATGTTTGAAATTACATGACAATTCAATCATTTGTTCAATCAGTCGGCCATCTTTGTATTATTTCGCCTCACAAAAATTTTACAAAGCGATATAGTAAAAATATTTAAGTCTATGCTAACTTTATATATGTGTACATGATAAATTTTATTATATGTATAGAATATTTATTAAATTGTTCAGTATTTTATTTGAACTTATGATATTTTTATCGTTTCATCAAAACATGTATGTGCTTTATTTTAATTAACTCATAACTCATTATCTAAGACATTAATCAAAAAAAGTAATTCTTTATAAATTGTTTAGAATTAAATTCTCAATAATTAACTCCACTCAACCCCATGTCTATCTGCAATAGATAACGATGTACAGAGACTTGAAGTAACATAACAATTTTTTGACATTGTGTGACATTTTACATAATTTTATTGTAGAATATCATCTCTCGCGGTCAATCCCAGAAATAAAACAAAAATTACAAAGCAGTATAGTAATTTCTATTCAACATGAGTTTTAATTTTTAGTTAAAATTTCTCTCAGTGAATAACGCGAATTGAATAAATAAATAAATCAAAAATTTTATGTTGTTTTTTTATTTTTTTTACTGTAAATGTAAATAATTTTATGACAAAATATTTATACCGACTGTTAAAGTGAGTTAAATAATAAAATTTAAAAAATTAAAAATTAAATTTAATAAGTCAATTGAAGGTGTGGTCTGAATAAACCTTTCACAAACAATAATTATTAAGAATATAAAAAAAAAAATCCATTCTTTTCATAAACAAGTAAAAAAAATTTTTGTAAAGTTTTTTTATTGTAATAATATCTGAATATTTAATCTGATAAAAAAAAATTACAATAATAATTTTTTTCGACAGTTAAAAAGTTAAAAATAATATCCAATTGTTTTTTTATTAACAAGACAAAATTATATTGTAAAAATTTATTTACTTGAGAATTTAATAATCTGATGGAAATAAAATTATTGTAATAATTTTTTGACAGTAAAAAAATAATAAGTTTCATAATAAATATAAAAAAAAACCTGTCCATCAGTTACTTTCGTGTCCGACTAATCTTTGGACCATTGAATGTCATCAACAGTTTTTTACCTTCGCATTCAATTCAGAAATTTATTTCATATATTTGCATAAATATATATCGAACATTTGCTTTCTAGTTTAAAACTGTATCAATGATCAAGGACATTTTAATTTTTTTTATCATTTTTTTCTCACTCAGGTGTATCTTAATTATCATCCAAATAATTTCACAATAGTTGACATATTATTTATCATTTTTTTATTCAATAATTATCAACAATATATATCACAATCAATAAGCATTAAAAATAGGGTAAATAAATGGAAAAATTCTTTTAAATTTTCTACCTTATGTCGAGTAGAAATTTATAATTAAATATAATTTATTTTTCTCGAGTTTTCTTTTGGTCAAATTAATTTTCATATTTATTATTTTCTATTTAACTTTATTATTTTTCTTGAATAAAAAGTTTAAATTATTTTCAACTCAAAATTTTAAATTATAATTTAAAAAATACTTAATTTTTTTTCAAAAAAAGTCATAAAATTTAAGAAAAAAAAAATACAAAAATACAGCTTAAAAAATATTAATCAATTTAAAATTAACAAAAAAATTTTTTTTTATTTTTAAAAATACCGTATAATAATAAATATATTTTCATTTTTATAAATTTAAATCAACATTAGTTTTCTTGAAAAACAACACAGACAAATAAATACTTTTTAGAAATAACAATTTTTTTTTCTGTAATACAATAAAATATGTATATTATTTATTTCTCAATTTTATTAAATTTCAATTTTATAAAAATTATTAGTTTCTAATGAATGATTCCAGATATATTCATTGATGCATTGAAACTTTTCCGTCATTTTTTTCTTCAATTGCATAAAACACATGTATATAATTACTAAATATATCCTCACAATAATTATATCTACCAATGTCCCCTTTCTTTTATATATTTCAATAAAAAAAAAATCATAAAATAACAATAATATAATTTCAAATTTTAAAAAATAAAATATTCTAAAATTAAAAACTTCAAAAGAAAAATGAATATATTTATCAAATATTATTATTAATAGTTCAAAAATAATGTAGATCTAATTTTGATATATTCCAGAATAATTTCTAATTACATAAAATTATAAACCATTCTTTTCCAAGAACTATTTGTATTTTTAAAATAACTTTTATCTAATTTTCTTCACGTATTGCCTCTTACATATTTATACAATACTACGTGATTGGACTTGGAACTCAACCTAGTAAATAAATAGTAAAGGTAAATAATAAATAAAAAATAAAAAATGAGACCACAATGTGTCGAGAAGAGACCGGTTCGATCCACATCGATTATCATGTGTACAGTCTGTAAAAACATGCTGCAAGTTGATGCAACTAACTCCTCGAAAAATCAACAAACACATATTCAAAAGAAAAAAAATAACAATTTCAACAAACACTTGTTTTCAGTATACAAATGTACACACTTGAAACTGGTATATACTAGCTTAAAATTAAGCTCTCGGGTAAAATGATAAAGTCGTTAAATAACATCATAATTATCTTGAAAAATTTAAATCCACAAATGAATAAAAATTTCAAACGATCATTAATAAACAGTAAATATTTGTTGTTAAATATTTAATAGGCAAAGTAAATTTAAAAAATTTAAAAATGATTAAATAATTTTGTAATTTTAAAATTCATTTAGTGCAAGGACTTTTTCAATAATAAATTCATAAATTTATCAGTATATTGCAAACACGTGGGAAAGTCAAATTTAGTATTTCTTTGTTTTAAAAAAAAGATGATTTACAAATAAATAATAGTTACAATATTATTATTATTATTAAATTTTAGTTTTGCAATTTATCAATTATCATCAATGTCAAATTTTCATTTCGTTTTTGTTGTTGAGATACTTGGAATTAATTAATTAATAACAAGTTAATATTTACAAAATAAATATTTACTTTTTGTTATAAACTTTCACGTATTATACATGTAGTTTAACAAAACAATACTCAATTTTACGTAATTAGAAATTATACTGAAATATGAGTCGATAAAAATTTTTATAAATATATTTTTTTTTAATATTTTCAAGTGATTGATATAAGAATGTAAAATAGCTTTTTTAAACTATTAATAAACAATTTTTAAAGATGATATTATATAGTTTTTATTTATTTTTTTTAGTTTACATATTAGTATTATAATATCCGTGAAAAAAAAAATTGATTGATTACTTTGTTTGGTGTATGAAATAATTATAAATTCATAACGACGAGAAAGTGTTGTTGGAATATCAGTTTTCATTTATAGACATGAAATAAACATTAGCAATTTATAAATATAATTATTTGGACGTTGATCGTTCATCATATTGATAGATTAAAGATCAAATAATTTTTTATTTTTGATGAGAAAATTCATTGCACTGCATTACTAGCAATATTTTTATAATAAAAAAATTAATAAAATAATTAAAATTGACTATTAAATATGCAAAAATAAAAAGAAATTAATTTATAAATAAAATTTTAACTGAGTATAATCAAAATTTAATGATTAAAAATTTATATAATAAATATTAAACTTGAATAAAACTAGAGATGATGAAAAAAAAAGTTGTAGAATTTTATAAAATTTATTGTGAAAACTTTGAGATACTAAAACTATTTTTCAATATGATATTTCTTTAATAATTTATTTATTACAAATTCGTCCTTGCTATAATTATTATAAATATAATAAAATTCTTAAGGACATCAAGAGTTTTATGTACACTTTATCTTCCAACTTGGATTTTGCAATGTGTATAATTTTGAATTAATAAATATGAAAAAAAAAATGTAAAAAAAAAAACAAACAGGTGGGTTAGAGTGAGTGGTTGTGTACATAATTAACACGCTCAATTAATTGCCATTTGTTGAATAAACATTTTATGCAGATGGCTTTATGACATATTTTTGTTACCTAACTTTCACATCATCTCATTACCTTGATGCCCATCAATAATTCAACAAAACTATCGTATTAAATTTTTTACCAGAGCATTCTAAAAAAAAAAAAAAATTGTCCATCGAAAATTTTATAAAATTATCATATTGTCGATGTAAATATACTTTACATAAATTTCATAACGAAAAAAATGTACGACTGAATGAGGAAGCAATTTTGCAATCATCTGATGAGTTCTTGTTTTTTTTTTTTCTTACGCATTTTTCTTTGAGATTTTTTATGGAAAAAAAAAAATTATTTAAATGATATAACTCTCGCATGTTGGGTATAAACTAGTATAAATGAAAATTGAATGACCGGAGATATGGTACAGTAACCTATCGACGAGAAAAACCTGATTCTCCATGAGTCTGTTAATTCATTTTATAAATTTTAAAAGTAATTTTTATTCTTTTTTTTCTTCTAAGTTGAATAAACTCGTGGCTGTTTAATTTTCACCTATAGCGATTGATTTGTAATATTTTTTTTTCATTCTCAAATGAAGCGAGAAAATTTAAATATTTATTAAACCTTTTGGACAATTAAATTTTTAACATGTTAATAATTTTTCTTATTTCTAATTTTATCAAAAATTATTATAATCAAATGTATAAATTCATTTTTAACTTTTCAAAATGAACAAATGAAATTTTCTTTTTTTATTTTCGATATTTATCTATTTATTGTTGTTCGATTTTGAAAGAATAAAAAAAAATATTGTCAGGTTATATGGAGCTTACAGTTGAATCAGTTGGATTGTAAATATATCGCGTGTGTCGAGTTTTAGTATAAATGTATCACTATGACTGTTACCAAAAGGTCAAGCCCTGCTTACCACTGCGTGACCACATGGCGAATGGCTTGACTCGCGACTAGGCGTGTCAATGAAAGCGATTTTAAAAAATTCAAAAAAAATAACACCACATGATTTAATCAGACCTATCAAAAATTCACGACATAATATAAATATTTAAATAAAAAAAAAGTCCTGTCCATAATAAAATTAACGTTAAAAAAATTTATAAATACCTGTAAAATTTTTTAATTAAAAAACTTAAATAAATTATAATTTATAAAATTCAAAAATTAACATCAAGATATTAAAATTATATGTTTAAAGAAATTTACTTATATATATTTAAATAACTATAAAAAAATTCATCAGCTTTATTTTAATTGTTAAAGAAAAATAACATCGCGTTATTTCACGCTCGTCTAAATTTTTATGAATGCGTTTATTATTGTACCGTTGATATCGTGAATTTAATATGTTTACGTGTATTAATAATATTTTTAATTTCCTGGTGTTATACACATAATATTTTTAAATATTAAAATTGCCGATAGTATAAAGTATAAACAAAAAAAAAAATAGAAAAAAAACACTGATGAATGATTAATGGCATTATCTCATATTATAAAATGTATTACTATCATTAAAATATAAAAAAACAAATAAAAAATAAATATATTTTTAGAATAATTAAAAAATCAAATAGTTTTATTAGAGAAACTGCATGACTATCAATATTTAAAGCGTCAATCATGAAACATGACACGCACGAAATGTTAGAAAATCAAAAACATTCAAGATGACACAGAAATTTTGTTTAATGGAAAAAATATAAAAAATATATTTACATGAAGCAAAAGAAATAGAAAATTATCGAAACATTGTTTAGGAAATTAAATAGATTATAAATTTAAAAAAAGTGAAGGTAAAGAGAATGGCAAAAAATAGATAAGAAAGAAGGAAGGACATCTGTTATAATAATTGATTTGAAATCGATTGCTGTTAATAATATATTTTTATTTAAAAAAAAAAAAATATATATAATAACATTGTAATTTTTCTACATTGTTGCTACCAACTGAGCATGATATAATTTATTTTTTTTCCTTCAACCAACAATTAACCGTCATTAGTTTGTTATAAAATGGAAAAAAAATTTCCGGGTGTAATTTTTTAATTTATTCATTTATTTTTGTGCTAAATAAAAATTAATTTGCAATTAATACAATTTATTTTGTCCATGAACTTGTGTTTATTCAATTAATAATTAATAATTTTTTAATAAATAAACTTGCAAGTTTTTATTATAAAAAGTAAATTTTTACTTACATTTTCATTGACTGGCTTACGTAAGCAATCACCTCCGACAAATAAAAGTGTCACCACTAATGTTGCCGCAAACCACCAAAACCACCTAGCCATTCTGAAAAATAATTTTAATAAATTGATTATTTTTATATATTTATTTTTAATATTTTAAAATCAAAAAATTACTTTCTTTTGTTTTTTATTTTTTAAATTTTCATGATAATGTGAAATTTTTATATATTTTTTTTAAGGTGAAAGCATTAAGCATCATTTCGAATTTGTTTATATAGCTGACTTTCATTCAGGAGGATAAAAATAAAAAATAAAAGTAAAAATAAATAATATAAAATTAAATAAAAAATAAATATTTTTTAACGTTCATAGAATTACAATTTTTTGACCTGTATATGCAGAAAATAAAACGAAAAAAAACCATAAATAAAACCTCAAGTATATGATGTAATTAGACATAATTTTTCTAGTTGTTAAAATTGTCTAAATTTAGATATTTCAAAAATAAAATAAAACAGTTAATGTTATTTAAGAAAAAGTATTTGAATAGTAAAATTTAGTTTGAAGGATTCACCTCGCAGCTTTTGCTTTCCAATTTCTGCAGTGAATTGATGCGGACACGCATGAATTGACGTTACACTTCGATAAAATAAATATCGAACAAATGTCACTTTCGTATGATCTAAAACTAGGTCAATTGTTTTGCTATTTTTGATGTTAGATAAATAGAAAAATAAAAAAATGAATAATTTATTAAATAAACAGTTGTGTAGCCAAATAAAAAATTGAACAAACCAATAAATCAATAAATAAACAAATAAATAAATAAAGTAAATAATTAATTTAAAAAAATATAAATAAATAAATAAACAAATAATCAAACAAAAAATTAAACAATTAAATTATTCAAATAAAAATACCATCAAAATAATATTTCTAAAAGAAATAAAAAATTCTAAATTTATATTTACTATTTATTGTTTCAATAAGATCCTTGAGTTAAACCTTGAACTTGATTATAACAATGGTACACAAGCATATCGATCTTGGATGGACCTGATGATTCAAAAGTGAAGGTGTTCAATGCGAAAGTAATTTCAACACGAGGCACGATCGAAAATATTTATTTTACTATACACTAAATACCGTTAGGTAAATAATAATTCTAAACGTAGTTTATATTTATTATTTTTTCATTCAATAATTTATTTATCAATTTTATTTTTACAAATAAATATTAATAATTAAGACTTATTCAAAATTAAAAAAATAATATTAAGTTTTATTGCAATTAAATTTGATGGTTTTTTAATTCCTTCTTTTCCTTGTCATAAATTAAAACCTGTTTTAAAAATGTCACATAACAATCAGTAATTTGCATAATTTAGAAAAATTTATAAGTTTAAAAAATTAATTATGCATCATCTTTAGTAGAGAGTGATTCTCACCGTCAAAATCAAGTTTAATTTTTGTTTTTTTTTTGAACCTTTCTATCTTGAATAAATTAATATTTTATTATTTATCGATGAAACGTTGAAATTATATGCGAATTTATAGTATTTTTTTTTTCACTTTTTATATAAAAAAAAATAAAATATCTGGTTGCTCTGGTATAATGTTAAGTCTGTGAAAGTGGACTGTCGGATATACGAGCAACGGTCAGTTGATCTCGTTGACTTGTTTAATATTCCACAATTTCATTTTGTCGCACTTTTAACTACTCAGCCATAATACCATGACAGTATTTATTTTTCATAATTTATATACTATTTAAAATTTACCAAACAATTATTTATAATTCGAAAATAATTATCAATGTATCATTAATAAATATAAATAAATCAATTTATTAAAAAATCTTTACAATATCAAATTTAATTAAAAATATATTTTACCTTGATTATATTTTTCTAATCCAAATTTCGCATATCAAAAATCACAAAAAAAAATTATAAATATAAAAAAATAAAAAACAACACAATCACAAAAATATTTCACGTTAAAAAAAAATCTATATAAATAAATTTGTAAATCACAAAACTCAGCTGAATAATAAATCACTAAAATAAAAGTAAAAAAATTTCAGTTATTTAATTTTTTCTAAACCCTATTTCCAATCAATTTTTTTTTTCAATATAAAAAAAAAAAAAATTAATGTTTTGTAAATAATTGCATTTTGCCGGTTTGCACTAGCGTGTAACGGTGCAGTGAACGGTGTGTCGAAGACAAATGTAGCCCGATCGAATGTCCGTGTCAAAAAATGGGGCAGGTACCACTGACTTGTTGAACGAGGGGGGCAAAATAAGCGTAAACCCAGTGGAAAGGAGTAAAAATAAAAAATAAAAAAAATAAAATCGACAACGCCAAAACAAGAAATAAAATTTATATATATATAATTTAAAATTTAAAAAATGGGGGGAGAGAAAAAGTGGAAAAAAAAAGAAAAAAGTAGCGAATGTTATGTTTGGGGGGGTATTTTCCCTTTCGCTTGTATTGATATCGTTCCGAACAACACGGGCATTTACCCCCACTGACGAGCTTTTTTATCATAATAATTACGTTAATCAGAGAGAGAGAGATAAAATGAGAGTGGGAAATCATGGGGTTTACTGAAAGTCCGAACTCTGGACTGTACATACTGCAGTTCATTTGCTCATAGCACCTTTAACAATCACGTATCAGCTCGCACATTCTCATTGCAACAAAAATTAATTATCTATTTTATTTTTTTTTATAACATGCATATTATTAAGTAGAAATATATAGTAGAAATATTAAACATAATAATATAAATTATTGTCAATATTTTTTTACATTTGTAATGTTTATAATATATAAAAAACTTTATGAAGAAAAAATTGTTTCTTTTATATTTTCAATAAATTTATAATAATATTTTGATAATGGAAATTTTTTGTTAATATAATGTAATATAGTATTATTATTAATTGATTGTATATTAAAAATAACTTTCGCAAAAAATAAATAAATAAATAAATCACAAGTTAAATAGTTGTAACAGGATATAAAATTAACTGGACGATGTTATGCATCACTTATATTTACAACTTTCCCTTGACATTCATGAAATAAAATTCGAATTAAGAATGAAGTTAATTGTAAAGCAAAAAAAACTTGGTCAGATGATACAGACGAGTTGTTTAAAAAATCAAGATCTCATCAGTTGTTATTATTTATTTTTTTGTACCTGATCATATGTATGAAAGACATGAAACAAATTTATATATGTAATGTCATTAATTTTTCGAAGATTCAACTCATAATAATACATATTTTAATCATAGTTATTTAAAATTATTTTCATGTCAATTTTATGATAGATAATTTGAGAATAAATGTATTTTACAATTTTTATTTTTATTCTGCAATAATATATAATATTTTCAATTGATTTTATATTTTATTGCAAATTAAATGACGAAAATAAGTTAAACTATATAATCAACATTGCATTCTTTGTATATTTTTTTGTAAAATATAAAATGATTTATTTGGAAATAATTGTGAATTTCTTTGTTTTATTATTTTTAAATTTAATTATAACAATATTTTTTTTCGATTAAATTAAGAGTATTTTATTTGATAATTCGTTGACAGTTGTACGTTTTCTGATACTGATAAAAATCGACACTTATGGATGCTAGTCAATGTTTTCATGGAACACATATTTACACATTTTTAATAGAAAAAATATAGACGGAGAAATTCAAAGTCTAAATAAAAAAAAAACTAATCACGAAGAAATTACAAAGTAGACGGAAAAGTTGTGGAGAATAACGGAGAAATAAGGATAAAGTGACAAATGAATTACTGAATGAAAAAATTATTTGTTGGGAACATTGCTACGATAGTGCTATTATCTCTCATGGTTCCAGTTGGGAAGATCACCCGTGTACCTTTTTTTCTGATTTTGCGTCAATTTTGTTTTTTTTTTCAACCCCCAATATTTAGTTTTGCTGACAAGGCTCCTGAATTAATTTAAAAAATGCAAATAATTATAAGAACAGATAAAGTGTATTTATTGAATCAAAGAAAGTATACAATAACAAAACATATTTCCAGTGGTGGGACAAAACAATATTTATTGAAAACCAAACAAAGAAGGGTTTACAACTTCAGGGTATGTTCCCAGTGGTGGGACAAAACATATACACTTTGATCTTAGCCAGTTGGCTGAGATGATGGTCTACACTCTAATCTTGGCCAGT
This sequence comes from Aphidius gifuensis, assembly GCF_014905175.1. Taxonomy (NCBI): domain Eukaryota; kingdom Metazoa; phylum Arthropoda; class Insecta; order Hymenoptera; family Braconidae; genus Aphidius; species Aphidius gifuensis. The sequence continues at coordinate 2,420,327 of NC_057793.1, forward strand.
TGGCTAAGATGGTTGGTAACTTTAATATTTTTTAATTAATGTATACATAAATCTTTATAATTTTATATTTAAAAAATTCAAATGATGGTATACACTCTCATCTAAGCCAGTAGGCTGAGATGGTGGGTAACTTTAATATTATTAAAAGGTATTTATATATATATATAAATTATAATAATAATATATATATTTATAAAACTTTATAATTTTATATTTAAAAAATTCAAATGATGGTCTACACTATCATCTAAGCCAGTAAGCTGAGATGGTGGTCTACACTCTGATCTTAGCCAGTTGGCTAAGATGGTTGGTACTTTCCTTTAACAATAAAGTTGTTTGAAAACAATAAAATTATTTGTAAGAAAAAATTGATTAAAATATACAACTTTTTTTTTTTTTCAAATGTAAATCTATTGCTGATGCTGCTGCAAGTTTGAAAATACGACCCTGGCTTATCTCACTAGACATTCATTTAACATATTTAAAATAATTAATATCTAAAAATAAAAATCTGGATTTATAAAATATGAAAAAAAAAAACAACAAGTAATCCGATTTTTAAATGTTAAATAACAATTTATTTATCTATTTATTTAATTGTTATTTAAATATTATTGATAGTAATTTTTCTTTTTTTTTTTTTTATGTTCCATGTATCTGTAACATTCTAGAAGTACTCAAATTGTCAGATCAATTTTTAATTGATTTTTTAGTGACGTTTAAGAAAATAAAAATACATTTAATACAATTAATAATGTATTTATTATTTAATTAAATAAAACAAAATACAATAAACAAATTAATGTATAAAAAAAAAAAGAATGAAACGACAAAATAAACGAAAAAAAAAAAATTCACTTATATTTTTTAGATTCACAGGAATGTTTATATGACTACTACTTGTACGATCGATCTACATGATTATCATCGCATATTAAATTAAATAAAAGAATTATATTTTACAAATTACTGACTTACTCGTACACTAACATTTGAATACGACAAATAAAAGAAAAAGAATAATGAACGAAGAAATTAAAAGTCTGTGAAAATTAAAAAACAAATTATGGAGAAATATCGATATTTAGCCAATTATCGCCCTATACTACACTCTAGTCTTAGCCAGGTGGCTGTGATTGAATGCAGGTGCTATAAATTATGAATATACAGGTAAGATACAGGTAACTTACAGGTAAGTAATACAGGTAAATTACATGTAAGTAGGTGACCTGATTAAAAAAATTTTTTTTCCATTTTTGATTAATCGGATTTAATTAAACAATTCATCGATCCAATTAAACAATTCATCTATTCAATTAAATAATTGGTTTTATTGTGTTTCTATAGTGTTATGTGGGCTGTTTCCGGTGGTACTGCAATACCGGATCAACCCGTGGTAGAGTCAGAGCAAGCCCCGACATCTACCTATTTCCAAAAATCAGTTTAATATTCTGGCCCCTCAATGAGGAGCGTATCAGATATTAAGCTGATAAGAACAGATACTACACTTTGATCTTAGCCAAAAGGCCGAGAAGCGATAACGTTAACTAATATGAACCTCTTTTTAACGTGGAAACATAAATATAACACATACGAAAAACATGCGACATCATTCGGACACATTTGTAACTTTCTTCACAAACTCATTTTATTTGCCTATTTAACTACAAAAACTACTTGCAAATGAATTGTTTAATTGAATGCTGAATTGTTTAATCGAACACTGAATTATTTAATCCAACACTGAATTATTTAATCGAAAATTAATTATTTAATCAATAAATTTTTTAATCAAAAATTAATTATTTAATCAAATATGAATTTTTTAATTAAATTCTGAGTTATTCAATAACAAAAGGAATTGTTTAATCAAATATTTAATTATTTAATCGAAAAATAAATTTTTTAATCGAATTTTTAATTATAGAAATTTTTTCACAATTTTCATCAAAAAAAAAATTTTTAAATATCGAGTTATTTGATTAATTTTCTTATCAAAAAATTGAATTTCATCTCCATACTGTTACAATAAATTATTACAATATATTTTTTATTTAAAAAAAAATATTAGGTACTTTATTTATTATCATAAAAATACAAAAAAAAAAAAAAAAAATGTTGCATATTTTATAGGTACTTTAATCAGTAGATCATTATAATTTTCTCTTCATACGAAATAGAAAAAAAAAAACATATTAAAAGTAAACATGATAAATTTGATAAGGATAAAAAAATAAATTTTATTATGATAATAAAATTTCAAAGAAAATGTATATATGCAAGTGTACGTAAGCAATAATAATTTAATTATCCAATCGACAATACTCGGTTAATTTCGATTGTCTTCGCTTACAAACACTTGTTTCTTTTCCATGAATAAACGTGCAGCAACAAGCTGTCAGACTGAACAACACAATTTCATATCATCGTTTATCTAACCTAAGACTAAGAAATAAAATTTATATATAGACATATATATGCTCAGTGATAATGTTAAACTTAAGTGAATAATATTTTATATATTTAATATTTTTATAGTGTTATTTTTTATATATTTAAAATAAAAAAATCAGTGTGTGTGACGACAAATGCCGGTAATAACCAAGAGAAAAATTTTTGCTCCAAAATAATAATAAAAACAATAATTTGTTTTGAATTACATCAAGTTTGTATCCTTTTTAAATCAACATAATTATTATACATAAATATTAATTATTTAATTATATATAAACATTAAATAATTAATTTTAAATTAAAAAATAAATATCAAAAAAAAATATATATTTATTCATTGTCGTTAATTAATAAACGTCATTATGACCTCATTTTCAAGGATGACAAATGGAATTTCCTAATGCTTTGCTTTGTTCATGGTTAACTTATTTTCCTTAAAATTTTTTTTTTAATTTATTAATAACAATAATATATTTATATCAATTTATCCAACTAAACAATTATATTTTTTGTTTATTTTTTGCAATATTGTTTATTTTTTTAATTGTTGAGTGCTAACAATAATAATAATAATTTTAAATATATAATTAAATCATTGTTATTTATATAAAAAAAATAAATTAATAAATAAATTATAACCATATTTAAAGATATAATTTTATTGGATAATATTAGTCACTAGTTGGTTGTTGAAGTTTTTTATAATGAACATACCATATTTAGTTGTACAAGTTAGTTAAAACAATGCCGATTGTTTTAAAAATAATAAATAATAATTAATTTAAATGAATAGTTTAAAGAAAAATTAATTTAAAAAAGTGTGATATTTTATTTTTTCCTTGACAAGTCTTGTTTAGATTAAAAAATAAACAACAATGTATAATAATGATGATCATGATAATCCAATTGACTCTGATGACAATAATGACGACCATGGTTTATCACATGATTCTGAATATGATGATGAACTTGGTGTACCAGATTCACTAGATGTAACTGTACTTCCTGATGAAGGACTAATAAATCTTCCAAATTCAAGTGAAAAAAATATTCAACAACAAAAACAACAAGAAGAAAAAATAAAAAATATAAAAAAAGGAAATTCATTTGATGCTGTACATATACCACCACTTAAATTTAAAAATCAAAATCGTAATGTATTTATACAGGGTGAAGATATTATTGTTAAAATAATAAATAATGAAAGAAGTGTAACAACACATCCAGTTAATCCAAATTTATATACAATTGAATTTACACATGGACCATTTACATGGACAGTTAAAAAACGATATAAACATATACAATATTTACATAATCAATTAAAAATATATCGTGCAAGTCTTCATATTCCATTTCCAACAAAAAATCATAGAGAACGTAGAAATAGTTTAAAAAATTTAGAAAATTTACGTGAAAATAAAAATAAAAAAGGTGCATTGCCAAGGTAATTTATAATTAACAAATAAATTTTTAATAACTAATTTATTAATTGTGTAATTTATTTTTTAGATTTCCAAATAAACCAGATGGTCTTGTTGCATCTGAACATGTTGCACATAGAATGAAAGTACTGGAAGATTATTTAAATAATCTTTTAAAAATAGCAATATATAAACATCATTCAGAGACAATAAGTTTTCTTGAATTATCATATTTGTCATTTATAAATGATCTTGGTGACAAAGGAAAAGAAGGATTAATTATGAAACGTACTGGTTCAAGTTCAAAACATGGTTGTAATTTTTGTGGTTTAATTGAAGGAATGTGTTGTATTCGTTGTAGTTATTTTTGTACATCATTTTGTGGTAGTTGGCATACAAGACATCTTGTTGTTAAAGATACATTTATTGCATATATTAATCCAAAAAATGGACAAATTAAATCAGTTATATTAATGGATAATGGATTTGAAGTTAGCTCTGGTATTTATTCAACTGGGCTGAGAAATGGTTTACAAATAACAAATTCAAGTAGACATATTGTCATTAAATGTTGGACAAGAAGAAAAGCCAAAGAGTGGCTTGAATTTATTCAAAATATTGCCATCACTAGAGGTAAATAAATATTAATTTCGATTTCTATACTTAACGATTAAATTTTCTTGTTATTATTAGATACAACATATTTTTTTTTTTAAATGAATAAATAATATTATCATCAAGACATAAAAATTCATTTAAAAAAAACTTGATATTTATATTTTAACAAGTGACAGTATATAAATTAATGACAAGTATTTAATTTTTAATACAAACAATCTTATAAAAATAAAAAAAAGTAAACATATTGATTGAAAAAGTTAATTTTTATAATTTTTTTATATTAAAATAATAATATTTATTAAATTATTTTCAGGTAAATATTTTATTCAATCAAATCCACATGGTTCATTTGCTCCATATCGTTCATCAACATCAGCAAGTTGGTTTGTTGATGGTGCTAATTATATGTCAGCAGTTGCTGATGTTCTTGAAGCAGCTAAAGAAGAAATATTTATTGCTGATTGGTGGTTATCACCAGAAATATATATGAAACGTCCAATAATAAATGGTGATTATTGGCGTCTTGATAAAATACTTTTACGTAAAGCACAAGAAGGTGTTAAAGTATTTATTATGATATATAAAGAAGTTGAACTTGCACTTGGTATTAATTCATTTTATAGTAAACAAAAATTAGTTGAAAAATGTCCAGAAAATATAAAAGTATTGAGACATCCAGATCATGCAAGAGTTGGAATATTTTTATGGGCTCATCATGAAAAAATTGTTGTTATTGATCAATCAATTGCATTTATTGGTGGTATTGATCTTTGTTATGGTCGTTGGGATACAAATGAACATCGTTTAACTGATTTAGGATCTGTTCATCAATCAAGTATATATATTCCAACAAGAGGTAAAGTAACAACATCAAGTAGTAAAAAAGGTGGTAAAAAATTAGTTGATAAAAATGTTTTTTTACCACTTGCTATTGCAACAAATACAATTGCAATGGCAACAACAAAATGTATACCTGTATTACCACTTCCAAAAATTAAATCAACAATTAATTCAACACCAGTTAAAAAAATTATATTACAACAACAACAACAAGATGAACAATTTGAACAATATGAACAACCACAACAATCATTTCAACATCAACAACAACAACAGCAGCAACAACAAAATCAACAACAAGTATCAATACAACAATCAACAAGTTGTGGCTATGATAATCCTAGATTTTTATCACCATCATCATCATCACAAGAGATTGAACATTTAAAATGTAATACACCAGATCCACAAAAAAAAAATATATTTGACATGGCAAGAACAACAGTTGATAAAGTTAAACAAAATGTTAAAATAAAAAGACAAGAATTTATAAATATGGTTTATAGTAATAATGAAATAAGTAGTAGTGATGATGAAGATGAAATTGATAATGCAGGATATAATAATCGTAATAATTTTAATATAACAGAACCAATTGATGTTGAAGAAGTATTAAAAAATAATGCTGATATATTATCTGGTTTACCTGGTGCTGCAAAATTATGGCTTGGTAAAGATTATACAAATTTTGTTGTTAAAGATTTTTATAAATTAGAACAACCATATCAAGATTTAGTTGATAGATCAACAACACCAAGAATGCCATGGCATGATATGGGAATTGTTGTACAAGGTTCATCAGCTCGTGATATTGCTCGACATTTTATACAACGTTGGAATGCAATTAAAGTTGAAAAAGCTAAATTACATATGAGTTATCCATTTTTATTACCAAAATGTTATAATAATAATTTTACAAATTTTATGGATAAAATTTTTTTAAATGAAAAATTTTATAATGTTAAATGTCAAATATTGAGATCAATAAGTTCATGGTCTGCTGGTTTATTAGAATCTGATGTTATTGAAGAAAGTATACATCAAGCATATATTGATGCAATAACAAATTCGGAAAAATATATTTATATTGAAAATCAATTTTTTATAACACTAGCAACAATGGAACGTCATCCAGTTAAAAATAGAATTGGTGAAACATTATTAAAACGTATATTACGTGCACATCGTGAAGGTTCAGTATTTCGTGTATTTATTATAATGCCATTATTACCTGGTTTTGAGGGTGAAATTGGTGGACCAACTGGTACAACATTACATGCAATAACACACTGGAATTATGCATCAATATCACGTGGTAAAGATGCAATTATAAATCGTTTAATTGAATCTGGTATTAAAAATCCAAGTGATTATATAACATTTCATGGATTACGTACACATGATATGTTAAATGGTACACTAGTTACTGAACTTATTTATGTACATAGTAAATTAATGATTATTGATGATAAAACAATTATTTGTGGTTCAGCAAATATTAATGATAGAAGTATGATTGCAACAAGAGATTCAGAAATTGGTATTATTATACATGATTTAGAATTTGATGATGGTAAAATGAATTTAAATAATTATCCAAGTGGTAAATTTGCTGGTTCATTAAGACGACAATTATTTCGTGAACATCTTGGTTTAATATGGAGTAAAGAAAAAATTGATATACAAGATCCAATTAAAAAAACATTTTATGAAGATATTTGGCGTAAAAGAAGTCAAAAAAATACACAAATATTTGAAGATATATTTCAATGTATACCATCTGATAAAGTTAAAAGTTTTGCTGAACTAAAAATATATCAAAAAAAACCTGGTTTAGGAATAACTGATCCAGATGCAGCCAAGGAAATGTTGACTGGTTTGAGAGGACAAATTGTTGATATGCCTTTAGAATTTTTAAAAGATGAAACACTGACACCTGCAGTCAGTACTGTTGAAGGAATATTGCCAACGTCATTGTGGACATGATGACTTAAATTACATAATTATTAATAATTAACATTCCTTCAAATGATTGCAGGCAATGCTCAGAAGTTTATTTTTATAACTTGCTATTTTTTAAAAGCATTTGTGATGTAAATTAATGAACAAAACTTATTTTTTTTTTCTTTTTTTTTTAATTAATAATTAACAAAAATATTTACGAATTTATATAAATTTTATAAAAACAGTATTTTAAAAAAAATTTTAAATAATTTAATTATTTTTTTCATAAATTATTTATGGAATTGGAAAAAAAAAAACAACGAGTCATATTAAAAAAAATATTTCATTATGGCAAATTACTTGTACAATTAATTATGTTATTATTATTATTTTTTTTTTTTTATTAAATTAAAAATACCTCATTAAGTATTTTATTTTTTTTTTGTTTATATTTTTAAATTTTTTAATATTCTTGATTAAATGTTAATCAATGGTTGTTATTTTATTTTCAAGATATTTTTTCTTTTTTTAAAAAAAGGATAAACTCAATATTATTATTATATTATTATTAAAAATATATATATTAATTATAAATATTGTACAAATATGCCAAATTGATATTTAAATATATTGATTTATATTATAAATTATATCTTTTTGATGAAATTTACGAATAAAAAAATATAATAAATTATTAAATCTATTTTGTTTATTTATTTATTTATTTATTCTACTAACCCAGTGACAGTATAAGAGTTTTGTTTATTTACTTATTTGTTTACTAAATTTTTAAATTGTTTATGTTTTTATTTATTTGTTTATTTATTTTTTTTTGTTGAACTTTTTGTTTGCTATTATTATTTAAATTCTATTTTATAGCGACGTTACCGACTGCTGTACTCAAAAGTTATTTTATTCACCAGCGTTTTTATAACAAAAAAAAAAAAAAAAAATGCATGTAATAAAATTTAAAAACGTAAATATCATAAACATCATGAATTTTGATTCAAGTGCTACTGGATGCAGCTTACGACGTGCTTCTTTGTATATACGGCTTTCAGGTGGTTGTGGTCTGCTTATGAGTGGTGTTGTTGAAACTGGTGAATGTGAAGGAGATGCTGTTGGTGCTGGTAACAGTGGTTTTAATGTTGGTCTACGTCTTGCCGGTGATGATGGTGACGATGGTATATGTGTTGATGTTGTTGCTTCATCGTCATCAATAGAAAGCTAAATAAAATTCAAAAAATGATTAAAATCTGTTTTATAAATCAATTTAGTGAGCTATTGACAAATGGCTAAGGAATGGACGTAGCTTATCTGTTAATTTTTAAAGGATTAATTTAGCCAAAGAAATTAATAGGTAAATCACATCCATTCCTTAGCCATTTGTCAGTAGTAATTAATTTATTGAGTAAATTTAATTACAAGCGAGCATTACTAAAACAATTGTAAACTTTATTTACCTCTTCCAAAGCATGAGGTGAAGCGGCCATGCGTTGCCTCATTTCTTCAAAGATTTTTTTTTTGTGGACATTGAAAAATTTTGTCACGCAATCGATATTCTTCTCACGATAATTCGGAAGAGATCTTAACTCTTCGTGAATCTTATTGATGATTAAATCGTCCTTTTTGCCTTCTAATTCCCTTAATGACGCACAGCGTAAGGCAAAGTCATAATCCAATATTTTATAATTATCTAATGACACTATATAATTTGGGTTTCTCTGAACTTGCTCGATTTCATATTTGATAAATTGTTTATTCCGATATATATACGCAAGAATTTTTAACTTTAAATTTTTTTCACGTAATTTATTCGGTTTGATATATCCAAGTGCTGTAAATAAATTATCAGATCCAGGATATGAACCCATTTTGACTAGGTCAAGTTCTTCAAGTTGATCTCGAAAAAAATCGACAATAGCTGGTAACTTTTTGGCAATGGCACTTTCCATCGTATACCGAAAATATTAGTTTCAATCTAAAATTAAAAAACGAATTCGCAAATTAGAAATTAAGACACGAAAAAAAAGTAAACAAAAGAATAACTTGATGTTTTTCGAATACAATACTTACATAGATAGGAAACTGTATAAAACTCATATATTTAATACTACTATTTAATAGTTGATGATAATTTATTGAAATTATAAATGTTTTTCAGTATATAATCAAACAGTGTTTGTTATACGTTGTTGTACGTTCTTATTTGTTGTTAATTGTTATTAAGAGTAGCAGACACTCAGCTCTCAGGCAGCAGCCGTTATAAATACGATAAATACAATATAAATATTTTCATTTGTCTTTACACTTTACAGTTTACATGAAAATATTAAAGATGCTTTTTTGTAAACCTGCCTTAAAGTTATTCAGGAATCCATGGAAGTGAACTGCAGCGTCACTCGATTAAGTGGCCATCATTTACAACCATTTATAAATACATACAGCATCATGGCGTCTTGTAACCGCTGATTGTGATAATTGTAATCAATTGTAATAGTGATTAATTTTTGCTTAAGACTTGATAATCCTTACAGTGTAATTACCGATAAATAATTAATTTCAAGTTAAATACAACAACTGTAAATAAAATATATATTTTTTTTTCAATAATAACATTTCATAAAAAAAAACTTGGTTAAGAATTATTTGACCTCATAAATTGCCTTCGTCATCGAGACTTCGAGAGCCGGACATTCCTCTGAGGCATCAGAACAGCAGCCGGATATTTTTTTTTTTTTTCCTATTCAGTTGACACATATTATCAAAGTTATTAAAAAAAAAAAAAATAACAACAATATTTATTTAAATATAAATAAAGAATAGTTGGACATTGATTCTTTTAAAAATTTTGGATTATTGTACAAAATGGCAGCAACAAGACGTTTGCAAAAGGTAATTGAATTAAAATTATTATCATTTTTTTATTTAACAATATACGTGTAATTATTTAAAGAAAATTTAACTATTATTAATAGGTAATGTTTAAAGAAAAATTATCAAGTTTTTTCATTGTGCATTTAAAAGAAAAAAAAAGTTTCTGAGTCATCAAAATAATTCTTGCCTTTGTTAAATTTATTTATCTTTTTTTTTTTTTTTTTTATTATCAACATGGTAACTATATTTTAAAATGAATTTACAGGAACTTGGTGATCTTCGTGCATCTGCTATGAAACATTTCACAAATATTCAAGTTGATGAAACAAATATTCTCAACTGGCAAGGACTGATATTACCGGTTAGTTGCATAACTTTTTTAGTTCTTTTGTTTTTATTTTTTAATAAAAAAAAATTGATTAATTGATTGTTAATTATTTACAGGACAATCCACCATACAACAAAGGTGCATTCCGTATTGAAATTAATTTTCCAGCTGAATATCCATTCAAGCCACCAAGGATTACTTTTAAAACAAAAATTTATCATCCAAATATTGATGAAAAAGGACAAGTATGTCTTCCAATTATAACAGCTGAAAATTGGAAACCAGCAACAAAAACAGATCAAGGTAATAATCATTAATAATTACTTTAAATAATTTATTTATTTTCTTTTGTAAATTATATATTTTTTTTAATGTTTTATTTAGTCATTGAAGCATTGATTGCATTGGTAAATGATCCAGAACCAGATCATCCACTTCGAGCAGATCTAGCTGAAGAATTTTTGAAAGATAAAAAAAAATATATGAAAAATGCCGAAGAATTTACAAAAAAACATGCTGAAAAAAGACGAGAATTATCTGAATAATCAAATGATTAGCCATTCTCACCATGATGCCTACCGTCAAAAATATGATTTGTTTATTGGTAACTAAAATTCAATAAAAAAAAAAACATGTATAAATTTAAAACAAAAAAAAAAGTAAACAGAAGTTTAAATAATTTGTCATACTGTTTACCGATAAACACTTTTTTAAATACAAAAAATAATAAAAGATAAATCAATGAAAAACAAATGAAATATCAAAAAATCAATAAAAACAATTAAATCCGGCAGATATCTAGTGTACAGTATTGGTTGATCAACTAAAAAAAAAATCCCTTGAATAGAAATATTTATATGTGAGATAAAATGTTTGAAAAAACAAAAAAAAAAAATGAATAAAATAACAAAGAAATGAAAAAAAAAAAAAATATAACATTAATTAAACTTTTAAGATTAAAATAAACTGTATAAATACAATTTACTATTGTTTAATTTTAATCAAAATTTTCAGTATTTTTATCATTCACTTATTTTCACAATTAAAATGCTGGCTGTTGTGTGAATGATTAAAAAAATAATTTGTTTATGTGACAGTGCCAAAACAAAATATTTAATTTGTTCATTTTAATTTTTTTGCAAACCAAAGACCAGCAGTCAAACTAAATCAATAATATTTTCTTATCATTTGATACTTAAATTTTCATGTAACATTTACTAATATAATTATTTTTTTTTTGTTTTTATCAAAAGCAAAAATAAAATATATAAAATTTCTTTTTTAATTTTTGATATTTAATTTATTTAAATAATTTAAAAACAAGTATGTTAAATAAATTTATTAAAGGATAGATAATCATTACAAAAAGTACAAAAATATAAAGAAAAAAAAATCCATTTCATGCCAATGGAAAAATGACAAAAAAAAATTATTTTAATTATTTTTTTAAATCTTCAATATCAGCCATGACATTGGTCCATGAAAATTCATCAGTTTCATTTTTTAAATGCATAATTTTATTATTTTTATCAAGATAATCAATCATTTTTTTAGCTGGTGTAAATCTTTCAATTGACAATATATCAGCAATGACAATTAATTTATGTTTTGCACGTGTTAATGCAACATTAATACGTTTATGATCTTCAAGAACTTCATAAATACTTGTTGGCATTTTATTTGAATATGTTGTAACACTTTTACCAAATGTAAATATTATAATAGATTTATCTCTTCCTTGATACTGATCAACTGTATTAATTTCAACATCATATTTAATTGTTTGTTTTAATAGACATGTTTGTGCACGATATGGTGATATTATTCCAATGTCATCAATTTTAACACCTGATAAAATCAAAGTATCAACTAATTTTTTAACAATTGATGCTTCACAAATATTTGAACAACCAAAATGATCACTATCATTATCATCATCATCATCATTATTTATTATTACATTATCATCATTTTTATTTAATAATTTATTCATAGCAGCTAGATGAGTTGGTCCAGTATTTAGCATAATAACTGATTCATTTAATTCATTTGATAATGTTAACCGTAGCCATTTTTCAGATTTATTTATAATACTTTTATCAGTCAAATTATAAGTTGCATTTGATACTGTCTCATTACCAGCACAAAGTTTTCCATCATATGTCAATTCATTAGCAAGTGTCATTATTGGATAATTCATACGATATTGAAGACTTAGGATTTTTGTATTATTTGGAGTATCAAGACGACTAAAAATATCTTCTCTCATTCCACATTTTCTGGCTAATGGACTTAAAACAATTGGTGACAGTTGTTCAGGATCTCCAATTAGTACAAATTTCATTGCATTAAATAATGGTTTTAATAAAACTGGCTGTAATGCTTGACTACATTCATCAATAATACAATAATCAAATACTTTTTTTGTTAATAATGCATGACCAGCTGTTAAACATGTTATACCAATAATTTTAGCTTTATTTATTTTAGCATCTAACATCTCAGGACTATCACAACTTTTAATTAACGTATCATCACTATGATCAATCATCAATGGATGTATTCTTGATGATGCACCAATTCTTAGAAAATCAATTTTTTTATCTAACAACTTTAACAGTATATTATTAACAGCAGAATGTGTATAAGCTGTAACAAGTACTGTTTTTCCCATTAACATTAACATCTCAATAATTGCAATAATTAAATGTGTTTTACCAGTTCCAGGCATTCCTTTTATTAATAAATAATCATCAGCTTTTAATAGTGTTTTTAATGCATCATCTTGTACTTGATTTAAATTTGAACGTATTGCTTTAGCTTCATTACTGTAATATACATTTGTTAAATTTGTATTAAATGTTGCTGGTAATTTATCAATAATAATATTTCTTAATTTATTTGTAATATCATTGTCAGTTAATAATGTTGCAATTGTACCAACTGTTCTACTATTTCTATTGATATATGGATATAAATCAATATGAAATACACTTGATGAATTCCATTTTGTAAGGTCTTTATCAAGACTAATTTTCATTTCATTATTATTGATAAATATTATTTTTCCAGATGTTAAATGTAATCTAGTATTTGTACTTATTGAAACATAATCATCTTCATTAAATACATTAGAAAAATTATCAATTGGAAAGGTTGAATGATTTGGTTCAAGTGATTCATATGAACGTACAAAATGATGTATCATTCTACCATGATATTTTTCAATATTAATTACTTTTAAATTACTTATACAAAGACCTTTTTTTTCACGTGATATTGGTGTGGTGTTCCATATACAACGTGACAATTCAATATTACGATTATGTGCTTCTTCAATTTCTATCAATGATATCCATTTAATAACATAATTAATATGATCATCAGTTAAATGTTGTAATAATACATTTTTTAGCTTTGCAATTGGATGATGTTCAGATAAATATAAATCATCATCTCTATCAGCAAATGCTGTACAAACAGTATTATATGCACAATTACTACAACGTTTTTCATGATAAATTGGATTTGGTAACTTCATTGATTTTAATTTATCATTATCATTGTCATTTAAATTATCAGGTATTGTTGATAAATAATATGCCATTGTGTTTCTAGATAGCAATAGCTCTTTTTCATCTTTTTTAGTTGATTTAAATTCTTTCATTATATTATCTTTGATATAAAGCAACAAACCACCATCAACTTTTGTACCTAATATATTAAGCATTAAACAATAAAGATATAACTGTCCTTTGTGTGATTGATAAAATGTTGTTTTACCTGTTTTTATTTCTAATGGCATTATTTTTTTATAATTATTATGTAATTTAACTTCAACAGTTGCATCAATTTTACCTTTTACTCCTAGCAATGGTAAATAAACACTTTCTTCAATATCTTTAACATCAATTATTTTACCATTAAAATTATCATCTTTTTTATCATCAAGATTTTTTCCTTTTACATAACGATACATAAATTTATGTGTCATCAAAATATATTCATTTGCTAGTGATTTAATTTTTGCATGTGTTAAATTTGATGCATAAAGCATTATTATTGTTGATGGTTCTTTTAATATATCATCAAATAATTTATTTAAATCACTTACTTCAAATATTTTTTGAACTAATGCTGTTTGTAATAATTTATGAATTAATGAACCAAGTGTTAATGGTGTCATACTCACTTCTAAATTTGGTAATGCATTATAATCACCAAATTTTGATGATAATACACCTTCTCTTGGACAAAATAATGAATTAACAACAGTTGTACCATTAACAAGTATATCTGGTTGTGTTATACAAATACCATAATCATTATCAATTATCCAATCAGTTGAATTAATTTTTCTTTTAGCTTTTATTGTAACATATTCATTTATTGATGTTTTTAATCTGTACCATGCACCAGAACATATTACAGTTGCTGATGATTTTGTTATTTTATCTTCAACAGTTAATATTGTTTCTGATCTTTTTTCTTCAATTTTTAATACTTTAACACGTATCAAGTTTTCTAAATTAAGATTATATTTTTTTTCATCTTCCAAGTCATCAAAATCAAATATTAAATCATCATCATCATTTATTGTGTCAAATTCATTTGTTATTATTCCAGAATCAATTGTTTTTGTGCTTATTTTTGAAATTGTTTTTTTTGGAATATTTGATGATGTTGCACTGTCTGAATCAGAGTCAGAAAATGATGATAATAAACCAGCAATAAGAACACTGTCATTTTGATCAATGTATTCACATGAATTTGTTAATTTTTTTGGTTCCTTTGGTGACGTTGTTTTCGTTAATGATGACATAGTATTGTCAATTTTATTTGCCACAACTAAAATAACATAAATAATGTTTTTTATTTCATTTTTTTATTGGGATAATAATGATAATTTTTATCTTTGTTTACCTGTTAATTTTGGTTTTTTTTTTAAAACCATATCTTCTTCAAAATCTGAATCATTAAATATTATGTCATCTGGTATTTCATAACTTTCATTAAAATCATTTTCTCGTTCACGTTTTCCAAATTTTTCAGTATCATTTTTTTTATCTAAAACCTATTGAAATAATTTTGAAAAAAAACAATTATTATCTTTTCAATAATTAATTATTGTTATACAATTTTTATAAATAAATATAAAATTAACCTCATGGGATACTTTTAATTTTTGTTTATTCATTATTTATTTTGTTAGAAATTAAACAATGTCAGGGTAAATTTATTTGTTGTTAAATAATTAGTTGCAAAATTTATCATGAATTATAAACAAACGACAATCAGGTTGCAATTTTTTGTCCTGATTTGTTAATGATTTTATCCCGCCAATTGAAGTTAACAATTTTTTTTGTTTATTATTTTATTTTTGCTATTTCATGTGTTTTTACCTTCAGTCGACAAAACATTTAACAAGATGGCGTTTATTTATTGTGCATGTGTGTTTATCACATGGATACAACTTACAAGCTCACACACAAAAATTAATTTACAATTTTGTGTATGTGAATTTGTGAGTTTACGTAAGTAAGGTGAGTTTAATAAATCAATGAAATAATAAAATAAATTATAATATAATTAAACAATATTATTAATAATATAAAATTTATTTGTTGTTTAGGAGTATTAATAGTGTATCGAAATGGCACTTCAAACAACACTTTACAATGTTTTCTTCAAAAGAACATCAACATTTCTTCTAACCATTATGGCTGGTACGTTCCTCTTTGAACGTGGAGTTGATGTTACAACTGATTACATCTTCGAGACTTACAACAAAGGGGTATGTTATTTATTTATTTGTAATATAATTTTAATTAAAATACAAAATACCTTTTTAATGTTGACAATTGTCCCCACAATTAATTTAATACTTGAATTAATGTTTATAATTAAAAGTTAAATATTTTTTTCACATCTTGAGCTTTATTTATTTTATTTATTAAATAATAATTCTTTTTTTCTTACAGAAACTTTGGAAAGATATCAAACACAAGTACGAGTAATCACTGGATAATAAATTTAAGTTAATTAGTGATTATAAACTCAAAAAAAAAAAAACAACAAAAAAATCATTAAATAAATTGATTATCTAAAAATAACAAACTTTAAATATTCTTTTTTCTTTATGCACAAATTAAATGTATATAAAGTTCTCTTGTGCAAAGCTGTTTAAAAAAAAAATGATAAATAAATAAATAAACAAACATAAAAATAATTCATAATAATTCATACAAAAATTATTTTAAACTTTAAGAGTTATAATATCAAGAAAACTGTCACAGCTTTGTTGTGTCTATTTTTTTTTTCTTTTACATTTTTTAAGAGGTCACTAAAAATGAGCCCAAGCAAGCCCAAGTAACCTGGATACTCCAAATAAATAATAAACAAAAAAATAGTTCACTAAAAATAGAGGTCATATTTTTTTCTAAGCAACCCAAATTTAGCAGAAAAAGAAAATTAAAAATAACATTTATTAATTCAAATGTTAATGTTCATAACTTGGCCTTGTGATAATTTTTGATGATTAAATTATCCAATTGTTCATCAATAATTATTTAAACTCTTCTTGTCATATAATATTACCTCCTCCCAATTTTAATCAAGAACTCACAGGTCTGTTGATGATGATGATCATGATAATTACCTGCTGTTGACTGTTGTCATGCGCAGTCTCATCATTTTTATTATAAATAAAAAATAAAAATAAAAAATACATGTAAACATGTATTTGTGTGACGTCACTTAAATTGACAATTTACAATGTACATACACAGTGCATACAAACAAAATACTGTATACACCTGCAACAATTGGGATTGGTCACACACGATGTTGCTGTCAGTTTTGTTAACGTATGGACGTTAACAATTATTACGTACAAATTAATAATCAACAATACAAGGACACATGTAATTTATTAAACAATTTACATTATTTTACAAGTATTATTATAATTTTATTAATTACTATTGTGTTGATTAATTATCAAGTTAAATATTGTCATAAAAAAAAAAAATTCTTTGACATTTTTTTTTTTTTTTTTTTAGAATATTTAATTTTCATAATAAACATAATATTTGACAATAGTTTTTTTTAATGATTGTTATAACCTCAAAAATTGAGGATGTCATTTGTGAGTGTATTTGTGTTGTGTTTGTAAATAGCCTAGTTTATTATCTATTTGTTTTTTTAAATCTTTTGTGTATTTACTCAAAAATATATTTTTTATAAAATTAATTGGATTAATTTGTGGGTCATTGTGATTTAATTGAGTGCAAAATTATTTAAACAATTGTGTCATAAACAAATTACAAATTTACTTTTTTTTTTTCAAGTAATTTGCTTGCTTGTTTATATTTTTTTAAACAAAAATAAATAAATAACAAAGTAATATATTTTTATGATTTTATTTCTAAGCTAGTATTTATAGTTTTTTATTAATATTTTTTATATTTAATTTTGACAGTGATAAATTATTGACACTCCAAAGATGTAAGACAATTCATAATGAGTACACAAGATTCACAAGAGCACTCATTGGTAAAAGTGCTATTTGATTTTCAATATAAAACAAATGAAGGACGTGAAATATCAATTAAAAAAAATGAACGTCTTGTGTTATTACAAAAAACAAATATTGATTGGTGGCAAGTATTTCGTACACATGAACAACGTTCATTTTATGTACCAGCAACATATGTACGTGAAATATCAATATTGTCTAGAAAAAATTCAGAAGAAGAACGTGATAATACCACAATGGATCCATCAGAAGGACCAATATATAAAAATATGCCAAAAGAAACAACAAGTGCCATTAAAAATGTTAAAAAATGGCTTGCTGGTGCAATGGAATGCACTCAAGATGCATCAAAATCACATGAATCATATGATGATTATAAAAAATATAATGCAATTGATTATCAAACAAGAGCTGAATTAAAAGTTGGATTAGCAGCAATTAAATCAAAATCACTTGAAAGAGATATGAAAAATACAAAAATTAATTTACAATGTGATAATGAAATAATTAATGAACAATTACCATTAAATAATAATCCATCAACATCAACAACAAAGTTTGATCATACAGCTAAAGTTGATATACCAACATTACAAGATAATAATTTTCGTAAAGAATTAGAAAATTCACTTGATCGTAGAAATCAACGTAAATTATCAACAAGTAAAAATGATTATGATAAAATAATACAAGAAAATCGTGATATTGATACTAAAACAAAATTATTAAAAACACGTATACGTACAGTATCATCACGTTCAGATGATTCACAAATTGACAGTGATATTGATGATAAATTTGAAATAAAAAAATTAAATACATCATTACATGATGAATTAAAAGATAAATTAAGTCCATCAAATTCAAAAAGAAATAGTAGAAGTTTAGATTTTGAAATTAAAAAATTTAGTCAAAGAAATGAAAGAAGTCCATCACCAAAACCAGTATATGGACGTCAATTAACAATTGCTGGTAGTAATATTAATGATGAAAATATTGATAATAATATAAAAGCTGGTAATAAAATATTATATGATAAAAGAAGTACATGGGCTGTTGAAGAATTAATGACTGAATTAACACAAATGTGTAAAGAACGTGTTGTAACAAATAAAACAAAAAATATATCAAATCTTAAATCAATTGAAATTAAACCAACAACATTTGATCCACATGATGAATTAACACGTGAATTACATGAAATGAATTTACAAAGATCTGGTGGTAATACACCACAAATTGAAAATCGTACAATTGAAACAACATCATCATCACCATCAACATCAAATAATATATCAAAAATATCAATTAATCAAAGTGATAAATTACGTATTGAAAAAATAATATTACATAAAGAAGATGAACAACAAAAATTATCACCAACAAATAAATTTACATTTACATTTAAAAATAATGATATTCCATCATCATCAACAACTACATCAACATCAACATCATCAACAACAACAACAACAACAACACTATCATCACCACAAATAAAACCATTAAAATCACCAAAATCACCAAAAATACTAGACGAATACAATGAAGCAAATATATTAAATGATTCCCCTACATCACCAAATGACTCACTAGATAATACTCATTTGTTATCAGCTGAAAATGATAAAATAAGTCGGATTAATAATTTTATTAAACAAGAATTAAATCCAATTCATGAAACTCCATCATATTCAAATATAAAATTATCTGAACAAGTTAAATTACGTACAAAATTAAAAATGAAAAATGATGAAACACAAAGTGAATTAAAATTAACACCATCATTAGAAAAATTAGCAAGTGAAATAAAATTTATACCATCTAAAAAAACAACAAATGACACTGATGAAATTAATAAAAATAAGGTTAAAATTAATAATAATAATTATACATTAATAAATAGTTCTAATTTTAATCTTGATAATGATAAAAATCATGAAAATGATAATAATAATAATGATACATTTGATGATAGTGGTATTGTTGATGAAAGTATTACTATAATTGATAATAATGATGATAAAAAATGTGAAAATAATTATTTAAAATTTAAAAAAAAATTTTTTCATACTGGAAGTTTTAAAACAAAAAGAGAAGGTAAATATTTTTATAAAAATAAAGATTTTAATGATGATTATGATGATGATGATGGATGGAAAAATTGTTTAAAAAGAACAACAACAATGCATTGTACAACTGTTCCTGAATCATCAAGACGACATAAACGTTTTGATAATATAAAATATACAAATAAATTAAAACGAAAAAGTCGTAGTTTAAGTGATTTAAATTTATTTGATGATGTGGATGATGATGATGATGATGCTGATGAAGATGATGATAATTTAAATGAGGAAAATTTATCTGAATATGATAATTGTGGTATAAAAATTAATCATCGTCGTCCTGTACCATTACCAAGAAAATTAATACCATCATTTGTTGATAAAAATAAAAATGATAAATTAAAAAATTTTGATTATCATACTGATGAAGATATTTGGATTGCTAGAGATGATATTTATCCATCAAAATCATCAACAGCTGTTGGTTTTAAATCATTACTTAGTCCATCAGATAGTGGCTCTGATAATTGTTTACAATCAAAAGAATTATTAAATGACCATAATGATGATATTGATAAAAAAGCGAAAAATAAAAAAATGATTAGAGAAAGTTTTTCTGATGAACTTGTGTTGAGTTCAAATGCTAGCTCTGAAGCATTACAAAGTCAATCAGAATCTGAAATAACACCTGCATCACAACAAAGTCCAGTTGATATTAAAACTCCAATAGAAGGATATGAATATGATATTGAACTACCACCAGGATGGATACAAAAATATGATTCACAATTGGAGCAAATGTCTTATTTCAATAAACAAGGAGACAGGGTAAGTTTTTATTAAATATTTATATTAATTTTTAATTATATTATATTTTTAACTTGACATTATACAATTGAATAAATCCGTGGGGAAAAATAATCAACAACAAGGTCATTTATTTCAATGCTAATAATTTAATTTAATTATTATCATTATTATATATTGTTTTTTTTTTTTTTATTCAAATACAATTTAACTTGATTATAATGAAGAAAAAAATAATAATAAATAAATAACAGAATAAAAAATAAATAAATTATCATTGAAAAAAAATTAAAATAAACAAATTTATATATTATTTTAAATAAATATTAAACTCACTGCAATTATTTTATCAACGGATGTAATGTAACTATGACCAGTTTTATTTATTATTTCACATTTACAAAACTAAATTTAGAAAATACATTAGAGATTCGTATTCATAATGAGAGAGTTGTTGGAATGTCAACGACAAAACATATGTCGACCAAACACACACACCATCCGATATCTCTAATTATTTTTTTTATCATCTCTATTCATGTCTATTTTACCCACAATAAAAAAATTGACAAAAAAAAAAGAAACAAACTACTACTAATTTATGGTACAATCTCTCATGGATATAATTAACAAAAATAAAAATGACATCATCAATTTGGATAAAATATAATTTTAAATATACATTTATGATGAAATGAGTGGAAAAAATGAAACAAGTAATGTGTCTCGGGTCATCAATAATCATTGACCCCATCACAATTGAAGCTATTCGTCATTCATAAAAAATAAAAATTGTCGATGATTGTATTAATGCAAGTAATTACTATGCCAAAGATTAATTAATGAAACAAAAAAAATTGCAAGAAATATATATAAATAAAATAAAATGATAAATAAATAAACATCCTGGATATATAATTACATGGAATTAATTAAATTAGTCATGTAGATTAATGTTGATTGACAAGAAAAAAAAATTAAAATTAAAAAAAAAAAAATTAAGTGCACTATTCGGTGATTAATGTGCATGAAAAATAAATTTGTTGAATACTGGGGGTCCCTCATAATAACGTACAAGAGATTCCTCTGTTGTACTGCACCCGCACAACACCATTACCATCATCATGATGATGATCATCATGTAAGAAATATCTCTCACGTATGAACAGTCTGGTTACTTTGCTTTTCACTTTTATATGACCATCCAATTCTATCATCATTCTTAATTTTCCTGCGTATGTAGTTGTATTTAATTTTGTAAATACATTGGTACTTTGAAATTTTGTGTGTTGCGTATGTATTAGAGGGCTACTTGATTCTTTTTTTTTTTTTTTTTGTTTATTATTATTCTGTTACTTTATTTTATTTATTTTTTTTTATTTCACTTTGAGACCTTCTATTCGTGAATCACATGTGCAACCGTCTCTTGAGTGGAAGCATTGAGCTTCTCAGTCTGGATATTTTAACTCAGTTTTGTTACGTTAATTCGAGACGGTGGAGCATAACTATTTGGATTACTTATCAGACTGTCGAGTAAATGACTTGTTAAATTATTTTTTATGTTTTATATTTTTTCTACACAAAATTGGGTTCAGTGACATAAACTGAAGTAAATTAGTATTGTGGTTTTATTTTTAATTGTTAATAATGATTAATTTTTATTCATCAATAAATGATAATTAAAAAAAAAATAATCAACACAAATTTTCTTGATTCAATAATACAATGTTATTCGAAAATGAATTGGATAAAATATAAAATTTATTCAAAGTCTAAAATTAATTTTTAAGTGTTTCAATATAAAGTTAAAAAAAAAAAAAACCATCTAAATCCAACAAGAGCTTTATCTTAAAATAAAAATAAATAATATTATTTATTATCACTTGAATGATTTATTAAAATGGATGAAGAAATTTTTTTAATGGAAGAAAAAAGTATATTGTCATTAAAATCAAATATAATTGATAATAATACAAATACGCTATCAAATTTTTCAAAAGCTCGTGTACCAAGCTACAGTTGGTTGCCATTAAATTTACGTCAAAAAATTGATGAAAGTTGTGAAAATATAATATCAAGACAAGGCTATCCAGTTGTTGATTGGCTACGTCAAATTCGTTTAAGTTGTGATTCACTTGAATCAAGTAAAACAACAAAAATTAATCGAAATAATAACGACGATGATGATGATGATGATTTATCAATAATTGAAAGTATCAAAACATCTAAAAAATTAAATGATTATTTTGAAAATGATAGTTTAATGGACACTGATAATGTTGATTCAATAACATCAGAAATAATCCCTGACAATTTACAATTACCAATTGACAATAAAATAAATTATTCAACGTCTGTTGAAATTTATCATGATACAGATAATAAAAATAATAATTCAATTAAAATTAATAAAGATATTAAATTTTTCAAGTCTGACAATGATGAATTTACATGTTACAGTGAAATAAATTTAACTGGTAGTGATATGAGTTTAAATAATTTTAGTACAACTTGGTCATTCAGTCAATCAACTATGCCAATGAAAAATATTGTATGTTGTGTTGACTTGATACAAGATGAAAATGGATTTTATAAAATAACAGAAAATGAAAATTTAAATTCCAACAAAAAACATCAATTAGATAATGATAAAAAATTTTTTTTCGATAACTTTCATGATGTTGAATATGTTGATGATGATAGTAAGGCATTAAAATTATGTCAAATATATTTAGAAGAATCAAAGCTATCAAATAATAATATTGAAACATTGAGTAATGTATCAAGTGATAATTCTTGTGGTACAATATCAAAAATATTTAAAAATGTATTTGATAATAATAGAGATACAGAGTATGATTCTTTTGATGATGATACAAGTTCATTTGTTATAAATAATACTGAAAATAATTATGATGATAATAATTATATTATTTGGAATCCAGCGTTTAATGATTATCAAGATAATGAAAGTGTTAAAGAATTTGTTACATCAAGTGAAGGATTATATGTATCTTGTGATAATATTGATGATAATTTAAATATTGAAAATGAAACAATATCAAAAATTTGTGATTCTGATTATAAATCATTTGAATCGGGTAGTTTAAATTCACAAAAATGGTTATTAGACGTTGAAGATTTTTATTATGATGATGATGAAAATGAAGAAATTATTTCTGAATATCGCAAGAGAAAAGGATCTGTTTCGAGTGATATTTTAATGTGGAAAAAAGATTTATTTAATCAGGATTTTAATGATGAAGATGATTTTCGACAGGTGATGTCAGGTTTTAATTTTAAATTTAGGTTTTTCATTATAAAAAACAAAACCATAATAATTTTTTTTTTTACAATTAAATTTCTTTTCCCTTTTTAAATTTATAAGTCAAGTTTTAAAAATGGTCTTTTAATAATTTGTTTTTTTATCTTTTATCTTTTTCAGTGGTTTTCATCACACGATGCTGAAGGAAAAATATATTTTTTTGAAGAAAATAGCAATGAATCATTTTGGGTACTTCCAACAAAATCCAAAGATCAACTTGTTCCAACAAAACCGTCCACAAAAACAAATAGATTATCATCATCATCACCAAAGTTTATTCCACCACCATCAATAAATACAACTAAAACAAAAATTAATTCATCAAATACATATACAAACACATCACCATCACCATCATCATCATCATCACTTCAACAAACATCAAATATATCAAGTCCAATTTTACATTATGAAAATTTACAACAAAAAAAATTAACAGCATCAACAACTACAACAATTACTGAATGGCCTCAATTGTCATTTGATGGAAATATGAAAATAATAAAAGAAGGACAAATAAATAGAACAAAAATAACTGAAAATGGAAAAAAATTACGTAAAAATTGGAGTACATCACATGCTGTATTGACTGAATTATTTTTATTATTTTTTAAAGATTCTAAAACATTTTCAACAATGATTAAAAGTGGACAATGTCAAACAGCTAAACCTGATATATCTGTTGATTTAAATGGTGCTAGAATTGAATTAGGTGATCGTGCAAGTAGTAGAAAAAATGTTTATATTATTAGTACTGTATTGGGTCTTCAAGTTTTAATACAAAGTGATAATACATTACAATCAAATGAATGGTATCAAGATATTGATACAGTTATTAAAAAATTACCATCACAAACAAAAACACTTGTTGATTATGATGGTATTAGAAAAATAAGTAATAGTAAATTGGATAAACAACAAAGTGAAATAAATCAAGATGATAGTAAAAAGGATAACAATAAAGTATCAAGATCAAGATCAATGAAAATTAAAAGATTAGATGATTCAATTGAAGATCTTCCAAGTGTCAATGAAAAAATTAAAATAAAAGCTAAATTAAGAAGATTTTTTTTACGTAGACCATCTGTTGAATCATTGGTTAAAGATGGAATTTATAAAAGTAATATAAATCGTTTTTTTAATTGTTATTTTTATATAAATTGATAAATAAATTTTTATTGTTATTTTGTTTTTTCTTTGCTTTTAGATGAACCAGCTTTTGGCTCTTCTCTTCAAGATGTATGTCCAAATTCATCACCACGTATTCCTGCATTTGTCAAAAGATGTATTGAAGTATTAGAAAGTAATGAGGATAATATGAAAACAGATGGTTTATATCGTGCAAGTGGTAATTTAAGTCAAATACAAAAAATACGTTTACAAATTGATCAAGATAAGCTAAATGTATTATCACAAGAAGAAGATGTACATGTATTAACTGGTGCATTAAAATTATTTTTTCGTGAATTAAAAGAACCATTAATACCATCATGTTTTTTTAAAGAAGCACTTAATGCAAGTATGTTAAAAAAACATACAACAAAAGTACAATGTTTTAGAGATATTATTAAATTATTTCCATCACCAAATTATGATACATTACAATATTTATTAAAACATTTACTTAAAGTAACAACTTATCAAGAATTTAATAGAATGCATATACCAAATCTTGCTATTGTTTTTGGACCAACATTAATGTGGCCAGCTGAGGAGAGTCCAAATATGGCACTTGATTTGATGCAACAAAATTTAGTTATTGAATGCCTTTTGTCAGAGTACAATAAGATATTCAAATAATAAATAAATATTCAAAATAGTATTCATTTTTAATTATAATTATTATTTTTAATGTGTTTATTCATTATTCACATTTATTTATTAAATATCAATTATTAAATATCCATTCCGATATTATAAAAATAATAAAAATGACAATTATTTAAAAAACAAATATATATATTTATTAAAAATATATTTTTCGATATAAAAAAAAATAAAACATTTAAGTCTGTTAGAAAAAAATAATAATAATGAATTTATTGAGGGCAAATATCTCGGTAATTAATTAAAATATTTTCATGCATAATTTATTTTTGAAATTAATTTAAAAAGAAAAAAATGTTATTTAAAATATATTTATTGGTAGATTCAATTATTTTTTTAATTTTTATTTACGAGATTAATTAATACAAATTATTATTGCTAATGAATAATCCAAAAATAATAAAAATCACAAAAAAAAAAAAATAAAAAAAAATGCACAAATAATATAAATAATTATTATTTTTAAAATGTTGATAAAAATTTTAATTTTTATAATCAATTTAATGTAATTTATGTAAATATTCAGTTTATTTTTATCAATATTGAATTACATCAAATATTGCAGTCAAGTATTTTTTTTTTTTCATTTTTATTTTGACACAATATTCATCGATCGAAAGTAGTTTCGACAATCTAAATAATTAAAACAAGACCAAGTTATAAAAAACAAATTATTGACATTATTTTCAATTACTTGGTCTGTAGTTACATTCCTTGTATTAATCTACTGTCAATACTATCCTCTGATAATTATTAATTAAAATATTCAGTCACACTAATTTAACATATTTAATTATTATTGAAATAATCATAAATATATAATTTTATTTTATATATAAAAATGAAAAATTTATCATCATTTAAACCAAAATATTTAAGCCAAAATACAAACAATTTTACTTGGTTTATCAAAGCTTGAAAAATAATTAAAATAAATGTTATTTGTTAGTGCCAATATAGCTATTTGTTTACTGAGTATTTTAAAAATAAATAATGCTAGTTGACATTTAAATAATTATTCAAAACTTTATGCTAATGTTTCATCTTGTTTTAGAAATTAATTTTTTTTTTAAATTATATTTATCAAGTTATTAGAAATTAATCTGCAAAGTTTTTTTATATTTTTTTCTTTTGAAATATTTAAATGTCGATGTTTAAATATATTTGTTATTTTTATTAGAAAATATATATATATATTATGTAATTATGATAGAGTCAAATGATGAAAAATTAAAACTACATGAAAAAAAAAAATATATTATATTTAAAAAATATTAAAGGGCGATAACAGTATTGTTATGTAAAAATATGTTTATTTGTCTCGATAAATGTATTTCGAGAAGAAGACTTTATGGAAGTGTTTCGAAGTGTGAGGTATATTTATTTTTTTATATGATTGTAATGATGATTTAACATGAAGAAGTGTATATTAACGAGAAAGACAAAAAATATATATAAAAAAACCAACAAATTAGAAAAAAATTATGAAAAATAAAAAAAAAAAAAATTAGTTTGGCTGTTAAAAATTACGTAAAACTTGAATCAGTTAAAGTTTTAATAAATATATTGACATAAATAATAATGAATAAATATTTAAAAATTACTATTTTGCTTATTTAAATAATTAAAAAATATTTTTAGAAAAAAGTAATGACAAATTGTTAAAAAAATAAAAAAAATTGATTTATATTATTTACAAATATTTTAATATTTAATTTTCATTTATATTATCTTTAAAAAATTATTATATTTATCTGTCAAATTCTTCCATGTATTGCTGATATTTAATAGAATTAAAAGTCACTATTTTTTTTTTTCAACTTTTACTATCAATAATAGAGTTTGACAAATAATTTCGTCTGTAATTTGAAAAAAAAAACACAATGCCAAGCACGTAATGAAAAATAAGTGTGATAAATTATTTGGTTATTTATTATAGATGAATTATCTTTCTAAAAAAATAAAACTATGTGTAAATTAATAATAAAAACTCCAATACATTTGTGGATTAGAGTTAAGAGACTGTCATACTGTTAAAAAAAAATTTAATTATATTATTTTAATTAATAAACTTGTCACAAATAATAAATTCAACAATTGTCATGACCTATTTGTAGCTTCCAATATAGCTGAATATTAAAATCAAATTGATTCATAAATAATTAAAAATATAATAAATATTACTTGTTAAATGCGTGCATGAAAGAATCAAAAATATAAATCTATATTCACATAAAAAAAAAAAAAGTCTATTTAAAATTATTCGTGTCAAACAATCACATTTTATAAACAAAAAAAAATATATTTATTTATTTATTTTTAAATAGAATAAATTTAAAAATCATTAAAAGAAAATATATTTTCTGTTTGACATTAAATAATATTTTTTGTAAAATTTTTATTTAATAATATTCTATATGAAATATTATTTTTATTGTTCATTTATAGAAATTATAAGTATGTTTATTATGAATTTTATTTAAATAATTATATTCAATTATTATTATTGTATTTTTATTGCACATATTAAGTGGATGCAGTTAATGTATAATAAATTATATGTATTGTTATTGCATCTTTAAACACTGAGTTGAGTATATGTATTAATAAAAAATAAAAAAAAAACAGAAATTAACACAGTCTATTTAATTTTCTTTTAGTAAATTGATGTGTTCAATCATCGGTATTTGTGACCTAAAAATACCATCACTATTTTTAGATATAAAATATAAATATTAAATCAAAACTGAAATATCAATTAACTATCTAAATTTAAATTTTTATTTTGAATATAAAAATTTAAAAAAAAAACGGGATATATGTTGTGATTGGCTTTGATATTTGACTTAATTTTTTTATTCAATTATTTTTTAATAATAATAATAATTCGGAAGTTTGAAAATAATATACTAAAAATTGAAAATAAATTACTTTTAGAATTATTTTCTCAGTTTTTTATTTTGCTATTTTTGATCAATTAAAAAAGGATCAATTTGTTCAATGAAAATTTTATTAATTACATTTTTTATTTTTTAAAATTCAAAACTAAATAGTAAATTTAATTATTAATTAAATATAATAAGTTTAAATTAAATAAGTATTGAATGATCAAGTGTAAATAATCTGTATGCCAAAAAACCACCAGAATCATTTGAACCACGATGATAAAGTCCAATACCATTGAGTGGTGATGGTTCTGCATTTAGTGTAACATTCTGTCCATCAAACCAAGGAACAACAGATTGTCCAGCATCTCTTTTAGGACTTGATACTTGCAATTCAACATAGCTATTAATTTTATCATCACTTGATTTATTTTCTTGATTTATTTTATTTGGTGGCATTTCACCAATGATTTTTTTAAATCTAAAAAAAAAAAATTATCAATATATTTTGTTTATAAATTTTAAAAATAACACTTACAAATGATTTTGATTATTTTCTAAATAATAACTGCCATTTTTTTCAATTTTTCCATTATCAAAATTTATATTTTTACATTTTATAACAAGTCCTATATGATTTTTATTATTTTTATCTTTTTTCAACTTTAATCCAACTCCTGAAAAATAAATTATTGATTAGCTATTTGAATATTAACTTATGAGTAGAAAAAAAAATTTCAATTACCAGTAACAACATGAGATTTTTCCTCACAATGTAAATCATCTAAATTAAATTTTTTAACATCATTTCCAATAACAATATAATCTTGATAAACTTTTGTATCTTTTTCCAAGTTGTCTTTAATTTTTGATTTATCTAAAAGTGAAATTTTTTTCCATTTAACAGTATTATTGTTTATCCAACCACCTGGCAATAATTCAGCCTGCTCAATTTGTGTATAAATAATTTTATCAATTTTCACAAACCTAACACCAACAACAATTCTAAAAAAAAAATTAAACAATTTATTTAAAGTTAAAATTTATATTCAATATATTTTTAAAAAAGTATTTACTTACTTATTCTTATGAAAATTTGAATTTACAAATTGGGAAGAAATTATAAATGTACTTTTATGAGAAAGAAATGTATTTTCTGTACACGTACAAATACAATTTTCATCATAACTCCAAAGTCTTGAAAATTCAAAAATATATATTGTACAAATTTATAAAAAATTTTAAATATAATATTTTACTTACGATTTTTTATTTTGAATTGTAAAATTTAATGGTTTAACACAATCATCAACATTTCCACAGTAATTTTCTCCATAAATATTATTTTGAGATACTTGAAAATTTTTTGGAAAATTATCTTCACTGAAAGCCATCCATTCAAGTCTCCGATAATTCTTTTCAGCCTTTTTTTTTTTTGTCAAACAAATTAATCATTAATAAATAAACAGTTTGGAAATATGAAATTGTTGTTTGAATAAAAATTAAAAAAAATATATTTACACCACTGCAGTGAATCATGCTTCCTACAGGATAACACTCACTGGCATATCCTTCACACAAAATTTCATCAGTTGCATTTGAAATTTCCCATAGAAAATTTTTGATTGTACGACATTGATGATGCCCACCTAATCTTCGTGAATTAACAAGAAAAGGCTGAAAAACTCTCTCTAATTCGATGAAATTTACATCTAAAAATAAAAAAATAAATCAACATAAATTCAAATGATAATTAATTTAATTTAATTTTAAATACCTCGTTCAAATTTAATTGGATCATTATTTTCTATTTTTTTATCAGCACTTGCTACCATAATTTTCATTATTTCATGATAAATTTTTATATCCTTTGTTACACTATCAAGTAATAAAAGTGATTTTTTATAAACTTCATCATCAGTTATGCCTAAAGAAAAATTGATTAATATTAAAAATTGATCATTGATATTTAATTTACAAAAAAACCTACTCGAATTAACTGCATTTTTATGATAAAAATGAAAAACATCTAATGAAAATTTTTCAAGTTCTGTATGTGTAAAATTTACATATGCTTCTAAATATAAAAATTGAGAAACACTGTGACCTTCACCGTCTTTTTTCGATTGAACCCACTGATAAAAAAAAAAAAAAATTATCAAATATATTTTTAATTCTTTTTAACATTTTTTTCTCTTTTACAATACCTCGTGAATATTTTTTGTTAATTTTGTTGTATCAACAGCAGAATCAGCTCCAAAGAATTGTCTTTTTAAATGAATCATTTTATGTTGTATTTCTTTAATTAGATTTTGTTGGTATTCTGTCAAATTATACTTCCATTTATTTGGCACTTTTTCGTAAATATCAATACTAGAAAATGCAGCTTCTAGAGATTGATATAATTCATCTTTATATAATTCGATTTGCTTATTTGTAGCTTGAGAAGATGGTCGTTCCACGACATCAAAACCATCAGAAATAATAACTGCAAGATTATCCAAATTATTTAAATTTGGATATTTATAGAAACTTTTTTTTTTTGGTTGTTGAATAAATGATACTGCAATTGTTATGGATGAAAAAATTAATAAAAATTTCAGTAATCCAATCATTTTAAAATTAAATAACAATCACTCGTTTATTTGTTATTTTATTTTATTTTTTATTTTTATTTGAATATGTTACTACTTTAACATGAGATCCAAGTGTGAAATAAAAGCTTCCTTTTACTAGGTAGTTATACCCAGTCACAGTTGATACTAATAAATTATTTTTTTAAATGTATACGTGTCTATTTGAATATTATAATAGACATTGGATATTTTTTTTTCTATTAAATTTTATCTTATCATTAAAAATATATATCCTCGGGTGATATTATTATATTTTTAAACAAATAATTGATAAGATTTTTTAATGACAGTTTCGTTAAATATAAAAAAATGTAAAAATAAAAATTTATGACACCAAAAACACTTTGAGTAAGTTTTAAATTTTTAACGATATATTTGTTCAGTCGACTGAAAAATTAAAAACCATTATTAAAAATTAATTACAAAAAAAAAGATGATCATTTTTTTTATGATTTTAGCAATTATCGTGGCTATCAAATAAAATTATTTCAAATTTTGAAATACCATTTTTTTTTTTTTGCTTTTCGTCAAAAATAAAAAATCATTTTTATTTTTTTTATTGTTAAATTTATAATAAAAAATTAATTTACATAATAAAGTTGATAATATTTAATTTTTATAAATTATTTTATTTATTTTTTTTGATAATTATAATTTAATAATATTTAAAGCTCAATTTTGCCACGATAAGCGCTGATTGTCATGCGCAGTCTCAATGTTTATACAAATTTGATAAATAAAAATAACAAAAAAAAAAAAATAACAAAAACACAAGTCAATCTTAAAATTTAAATTGTTATCAAGTGTAAAATATATTCATCATCTCAATAAACATTCAATTACAACGTCAAGTATTTTTTTATATTCATCAATAAAGTTATCAAAGCCAAAAAAATAAAAATATCAAAAAATTAGAATTACCTAACCCACAAACGTACAAAAAAGTGTTATCAAATAATAAATGTGTAAATAAACAATAATTAAAACATTGATAGACAAATAAAAAAAATAATCATTTAAAATGTTGAAAAGTCAAGTAATTTCAACATGGGAACCACTTCGTTTGACTCATTTAAAACCATCATTAAATAGCAACGAATTAATACTAGCATCACGTCAAGATGTTTATCATAAATTCATAATATATCAAGCAAATGATTGTGATCCATATGATTTATTAAACTCAATAATCACAACATGTAGTCCAGAAGTTATGTTACCAATGAATTTCGATATTGATATATCAGGAAAAGGCACATTCATAACAAAATGTAGTGTTGCTGCAATTGAATCATTTGTACGTCAAGGTTTATTGATATCTATAACAACAACAAATCAAATATTTAAAATAGATATTGTACTTGGTTTTATGAGTATAAATGATCTTCAATATAATCAACATCAAATAATAAATAATATATTTGGTTATCGTTGGGATCATTCAAAAAAAATATTAAATTTACAAAATTTTCATAATGATGAAAAATTAAAAAATTTATATTGTCCATTATCAATAATACCAATATTTATATATATTATAAAATGTTTTAAATCACGTCAACGTGATAATAAATTACCAATACGTGAACTTAATTTAAAAAATAATAAATTTACAAATTTTATAATACATGAAAAATTATTTAATTATACATTAACAAAATTAGATTTAAGTCATAATAATATTGTTAATATTGAGCTATTACGTTATTTTAGTGAATTTAAAATAACTGAATTATGGCTTGATGGTAATCCATTATGTTTATTATATAAAAATTCAACTGATTACATTGAAAATGTTAAAAAAATATTTCCATTCTTACAAAAGCTAGATGGTGTTATTATTGATGTTGAACGTAAAAATATTATACCATTAACACAACAATTTTATTTATCAGATAATACTAAAATTAATTTAATTAAACAATTTGTACAGCATTATTTTACAATGTTTGATCAAAAAGATCGTATTATATTGAATGGAATTTATGATAAAGATGCTATGTTTTCAATAACAATTGGTCACATATCAAATCCAAAACATCGTCAACTAATTAAAATAATGTCTATCAATAGAAATTTATTAAAAGTTGTTGATTATTCTAGATTTCATAAATATTTATTACGTGGTCCAGATAGTATTGTCAATACATTACGTAAATTACCATCAACACATCATGATTTTAAAAGCTATTCAATTGATATTTTACATCAGACAAATAAACAAATTGCTATGGTTATTCAAGGATCATTTTATTTTCGTGAATTTGCAATACCATTATCATTTAATCGTACATTTATTATTACTGAAAGAATTGATAATGAATATTGTATTGTCAATGATCAATATCATATTTATAATTTTGATTCAACAACAATTAATCATGTTGATAATAAACAAATATTATCTTGTATACCAAAATTTGTACCAACTCTATTGGGTGAAAGTGAAAAAGATGATTTAATTAAATATCTAAGTAATGTCACAACAATGAATGAAAATTATAGTTGTAAATTATTAAATAAATATCAATGGGATTTGAGAGGAGCAATATCAGCATTTATAAAATCATATTCATCAAATGATATTCCAACTGAGGCATTTAGAAATTTTAAATAATTATATTCTATTTTTTTGTTTTTCTTTTTAATTTAATTTAATTATTAATATTCTATGTACATAAATTTTTGTTTTATTTCGAAATAAAATAATAATATTAGTATGAGTTTATTATAATAAGTATTTGTTAATTGTTTTTTTTTTTTTTTAATTACCAATTTATTTTAACATCCTCTTTGTGTATTTAAAATTGCAAGACTTTTGTGGATACAAGGAATAGTATTGACATTTGAATTAACACCAAGTTCAAATATTTTTTGCAATAATGGTAATGCATATTCTGTAAATTAAAAATATTAATTAAAATAAATATAAATTAAAGAAAATTAAAATTAATAAATGAATAATTATTTTAATACCTTGCATGCATGCTATAACATCTGGTAATTTATCCAATGCAGTCATCAATACATCTGATCTTTGACTATCAAGACATCGTTGATAAGCTGCTAGTATATTTAAATTTGGTACTGGTTTATATTTAATTGCTCTTGCAATTAATGAATGAGCAAGTAATCTAATATTACCTTGTGGTGATATTAGCAAATCAGTTATATAATCAATAACAGATTCTAAAACATTTGGTTTTCTTGATGATAAATTATCAATTTCTTGTAGTGTTAAATATACATCTTCTCCTTGTAATTTACCAAGTGATGCTATTAAATTTGGCCAATGTTGTGGATATTTTGATTCATTTGTTATAATTTTTTGTTGTCCAATTAAAAATATATTTTCACCATTTGTACCTTCTTTTGGTCCTGGTATACTTGAAATTAAATTACGTAATGATGTTACTTTTGAGAAGAATTTTTGTATATCAATAAGTGAATGTATATTTTTATGAAGATATTTAAATGCATATTGTGCATTATGTAATACATATGATTGTAATAATGTTACAAATCTATTGATAAGTGTTAAAAATTGATTATTTTCTTTAACACGTCCATATTGACAAAAACATTGTAAATAATGATCCAATGTATTTTCAAATGCTTTACGATATTCATCATTAAATATATGTGGTTGTAAAATTTCAAGTAAACCCATTGTTTGTGTAAATACATTAAAATGATTACCAGATTTAAATTCATTATAATTAAAATGACATCTACCAATTAATGATAATGGTAACATTGATAATTGTCGTAATACTAAAATTGGATGTACTGCTGCTAATTTTCTAGCACATATTTCAAAATCTTGTGATTTAATTGACCATGCTTTTTGTCGTGGTATTGCAGCAAGACCAGTCAACAATGCATGACTCAAACAATCAAGTACAGAATTATTCCAATTATTAATATTTGCATTTGATAAAAATTTACGTGATTGTAATTGTGTTAAATAACATATGACTTTTGGAATTTTCATATACATATGTAGCAAATAATTATGTGCCATATTAGCTTTTATATTTATTAATTTATTATCATCAATATTATTATTACTATTAAATTTATTAATCATCATAATATCAGCAAGATATTTAACAACTTTTGATATTATTAATTCATCATTACCAATACAATGTTGTATTAAATCTAATCTTTGTTCCATTTGTCTTAGAGCAAAATTATTACCTTTTGTTTCATATATTATTACAGCTTCAGCAACTAAATAATTCATAACAGTTAATATTTGTGATTCACTTAATAATAATATATTTTCTGGTAAATAATGTTTTGGTGTAAATTTATCTCTACCTTGCCAAAGTTTTGGATTACATGTTAATGCCCATAAAAAATCTAATACAGCTGTTGGATCATAATTATCATCATATTTTAATAATAAATGTAACACACATTTATATAATGTTGTCCAACTAGCACGATGTGTTAATAATGTTAATAAATATGGACGACATTCATGTGTTTTAATTAATTTATCATTAATTTTAATATTAATCATTGTTTTACCAAATAATAACTTCATTTGTAAATTTGGACATATACCAATTAACTCTGGTTCAACTGATGCTAACCAATCAATTAATAAACCAGTTCTTGGTTTAACTAAATCATCATTACTATCTGATACTAATAATTTAACCATTGATTCAACTAATATATCATTTTTTTGTTCTTTTAAACATGTATCCAATAATTTTCTTCCAATATTTTCTAAATTTATTGAATCTGTATTTTCAAGTATCATACCAGGATCATTTGTATTACTATTATTATTTTTATTATTATATAATAATGTAATATTATTATTATTACTATTATTATTATTAATATTATTATTACTGTTATTTTTTTTGATAATAAATATATTCATAAAATCATGAATTATTGATAATACTGGTGCTTTAATATCACCAATTAATATTATTAAATTATGACACATTGAACGTGCTAAATCAATAATTTGTTTATATTTATTATTATCATTGTTTTTACTGTTGTTGTTGTTGGTGGTAGATGTTATTAATTTTATTGGATGTAATATTATTCTCATAAGTGTACATGAATATTGTGGTAAATTAATAATTGATGATAAAAATTGTTTAACTTGCATTGATGATAATATTGTACAAATATGTTGTATTGTTAAATAAACAGCACAATTAATATTATCTAATTTTTTTAAATCTTTAGCTAATGTTTTATGTAGTCTTTTAAATGCTTCTGTTTTTTGTATTGATGTAACATTTTCAATAAATAAACGATTAATAAGATGTGGTATATCTGTTTTAATTGAACATTGTATAACTGATTGTTTTTTAATCATTGCTGATTGTGGTATTGGTTGTTGTAATTTTTCACTTTTAATTTGTAATATATCTGGTAATGGTGGTTCTAATAATTCTAATTCACGTACAAATATTAAACCACCAGTAGCACCTCTACGATGTTGTACTTCAACTAATTGTGCCATATATGTTTTATCAAGTACAGCACCATCAACTGATGGACGATCAACATGTACAGCATGATCAAGTGTTTGTAATAATTTTGTCATTGATGTTACTGGTATACCAAATGATTGTATAAATAGAACTAATTGTTGTGATTTTAAATCACGTAATGCAGCATCAACAAGACGTGGTACATTACTTCTAATCATACGTAATTTAAGCCAATCTGGTATTAATAATGCTTCTTCAGATGTATCAACTAAAAATGCTTTTGGTGGTTCATTATTTTCTGGAAACCATATTTCTAA
Organism: Aphidius gifuensis; assembly: GCF_014905175.1. Lineage (NCBI taxonomy): Eukaryota > Metazoa > Arthropoda > Insecta > Hymenoptera > Braconidae > Aphidius > Aphidius gifuensis. The sequence goes on from NC_057793.1 coordinate 2,457,692, forward strand.
TAAATCATTTGATAAACCATTATCATCATCATCTGTAACATCATATGTTAGCAATATAATCATAGCATGTACAACAAGTATATGCATTGTACATTCTTCACCAGTTTCCCATTGTACCAATATTTGATCTTGACTTTCTGACCATGTATAACCTTCACCACGTGGTAAACGTGCTTTTATTAAATAATTACAAAAAATTTGTTTTAAATATTGTAATGTTGTACGTGTTTGTAAACAATCATTTTCTGGTTCTGGTAATAATGCTGCTGTTATTGTACTACGTTCAACAACAAGTTGACTTATTTCATTAACAAGATCAGTTAACTCAGATAAATCATCATTTTTTGTATGTACAGATAAATATGATATATATGAACGTACTAACTCTGGATTATTTTCAACTTGACATGCATTTCTAAGTGCTGCTGATACTAATGATTTAATTGTTGTAAAATGTGGTATTGATGGTAATTTTTTATTTAACCATATTTCCGATTCAATATTACTATTAATATTTAATTTATTATCTTTATTATTATCATCATCATCATCGTCATCATCCTCATCATTATTAACATCATTTTTATTATCATTTTTACGACTAGCACTAGCACCACTAGTATCATCTACAAGTGGTATTAAATCAAGTACTAATTTTAAACCTGTTATTGCTTGTAAACGACTACCACTTTGTTGTGAACTTAATCTACGTAAAAAATATTCCAATACTTCAAATGGATGTTTTTGATCTTCATTTGGATCAGTTAATAATTTTTGTAAATGTTGTAATAGTTGTTGTTGTCTTGGTTGTTTATCAACAGCTTGTGCTGTTGTTGATAATAAAAATTCACATAAACATTGTACTGGTAATTGATTTAATGAACCTTCTGAATTTTTAACTAAATCAGCTAACCATGGCATACTTTGTGATGAACTTTGTTGTTGACGTTGTATAATATCAAGTAAAAAATCTGGTTCACGTGAACGACATAATAAATGACCAAGTCTAAGTGTTATATTTAAATTTTGTAATTGTTCAAGTAATAATTGTGGTGGACGTCTTGCAATACCAGTTGGATCCATATTTATTAATTGACTTAATAATAAACTATTTGTTTCTGATATTTGTACTTTTGTTGATGCTGCTGCTAAATGACTTTCATATTCAAGAATATCTTGTTTTTCTAATGTTTCAATTTGTAATTCTTTTGCTCTTTCAGCTTCAATTATTTCTGGTAATGCCATTGTTGGTGGTGGATATGAAAAATGATTTGTTATACACATTTCCATAAGTGTACGTAATATTGGATATTTTTTCCATCCAGCAGCACCAATTGTCAGTGGATTATGTGCAGCAAGTATCAATACAATAATCCAACTTTTCCAATATAAATTTGATATTGCAAGTGTTGGTGGTACATAACCAGATGGTATATTTATTGATGTTGGTGGTTGATAAACACATAAATTAAATATCAATTCAATCATTTCAATTTTATCAACTTTTAATGTTGGCAATAGCTCTGTTGCATTTTGTGCTGCTCTACGTATTAATTGATCAGCAACTTCTAATAATTCACCATGTCCAATACCATTTTCTTTTGGAAATCCCATCATTAATATACGCAATAATGTACTTTGTAATAATGGTACTTCAGATACACTACGCATATAAATACTACGTTCACTTTCTGGTGGCCAATTATCAATTTTATAATATTGATCAGATGATTCAAGAAACATTATTTTATGTAATGCATGGAGTAATGTTATTTTATTTATTCCATATATTGTTATTGTTTGTGGATTATTAAGCCATGATGTTGTTTCATATTGTATTGTTGATACAAGTGTTTGAAATTGATTAATAATATTTGTGTCTTTTTTATCACCACGTTGTACAAGATTTGATGTATCTTTTATTTGTGGTTTACCAAGAAGCATACATAAACATAATAAATCAATTATTGATGAAAATAAACGTTCTTTATAATCATACTCATTTATTAAATTGTATATTAATGGTCTATCAGCAATTAATGTTCTAGCAACTGTTAATAAATTCAAATCATGCTTACAAACACGTACAATATCACGAAAAAATGCTCTTAATGCACGTAAATAATCTTCTTTGTTGCCTAATAATAAATCTTGAAATATTTCAGCAAGTATTTTAGCTGATGCATCTGGTAATGATTGAAATATAACAGCTAACATTGCCATATTATTTTGATTTCTTGTATTTGATAATTGATTATATATTGTATGTTTCATCATTGCTGATAAATTTTCTGAATGTAAATTTATTAATTCTTTAATACCATTTAAATATAATGTAAATAATATTTTTGTATTAAAACGCATTTTAGCTAAATGTGATATAACTTCAACATCACGCATTGTATGAGTTGTTGAATTATAACAAATATATATTAATAATTCTTGTGCTGGTTTTGTTAGCTTTGGATTATGTAGCCATAATTCTAATTTTGTTATTGAAATACTACGTACATACGATAAACCACATGTTGTTGATAATAATTTTAAAAAATTTTTAGTTATTGTATCTTGTTGACGACGAGCCATTGGTTCTTTAATTGTATCACTCATTATTAATTCAATGCTATCACTACTATTTGAATATCTTGGAATAATATTATATTCAGATTTATCAATACCACCAGCACCACTTGAACCAGCTATAATTGATGTACCAGAATCATCATCACATTCCATTGCAATTGGACTATGACAATCACGTGATGGTACAACTGATGATGATGATGAAGATGCTAATGTTGTTGGTGTATCATTTTGTAATGCTGATTTTGGTGGATGTCTTGTATTAAATGCTGTCATAATATTATCAGTAAAACATTTACATTCATCATGATCAACCCAATTTCTATCACCAAGTGAATCTTCAATATATAATTTAATAAATACATCAGGCCAATTTTTTTTATCCTGATAACCATGCATTAATAAATTTGCAGCAAGTACTGATACAAGATTATTTGGATTTTTAGTTTTATATACAAATGATTGATCACGTTTTAATAGCGATGATAATGCATGAAGTATACAATCATTTGAAAATATTGATGGACGCATTTTAGCAAGTACCAAAAGACCATGATATAATAATGGATCTGGTTTCCAACGATAAGTTTTTAAATTTTTTATTGCACCACAAATAATACCAATAACTTTATCACCTTCATCATTATCACTAGCTTCAAGTACCATTGGTACAAGTTCCCATGGTTCACAATCACATGCAACAACTTCCCATGCTTCAGCACTTGACATTGGTGCTCGTTGTAGTGCACTTACTGGACCAGATAATTTTGGTTTTTTTATAGGTGGAGGATTTAATGATTGTGATGAACCACATTCTTTTTTTCTATCTGTAACTTGTAAGAAAAATTATTTAAATTAATAAATAACAATATTTAGGATTGAGATTTTTTATTACCTGTTGTTGTTGTTGATGATGATGATGATGAAGATGATGATAAACCAGTTTTTCCATGAATAACACCAGGACGTTTTAAATCTGTAGCATCATTTCTTGAATTTTTTGATCCACCAAGTACAAATAAATGATCACCAGGAACTGGTTGAGTTAATTTACTTTTAGATCCACGTATTATTCCTGGTTTTGTTCGCTCCATTTTTTAAAAAACTAATTCTAATTGACTTGGTAAATTTAACTATTCTGTCAATGAAAAAACAACATTAGATTATTTTTAATAATTAGCAAAATAAAGTTAAGTATAACTCAAAATTTAACCTTTAAATAATTTTTCAAATATTTGAAAAATATACACACTTTATTAATTAATTGACGAATTTATAAAAAACATATTTAAAAATAAAATTGATAATAAAAATTGTTTAAAAAAATAGCTATTTAATAAATAAAAAGTAATTAAAAATTACATTTTTTGGCTAGAATGTCCAGTCAGTGAGCATGTACACAATCCAACAAAAACAAAAAGTGTAAATAAAGACATATATAGTTTGATATTTTATAACTGTCTTCGTCACAAGACGAAAAGTCCCGAAGTAAGCCGAAATTATTTATTTACAATATTGAATTTGATCGCTCTCATATCGAAGTGCATCCAACAAAAGTCCACATAGAAAAGGAACACTTCCATGTTTTCTCCTTTCTCAGACCCGATGTTTTCCCTTCCAAAATCCAAATGAGAAAAAATTCGTAAAGAGTGGGTAAAATTGTACAAGTATTTCGTAATTTTCATTGGTCCATTTTCACATGACGTCAACGCCCATGTTGGTCGACATTTTGAAAATTTTATTTGAAGCCAATTTCAGGTTGGTGGATTTCTGCAATGCAGTGTTCCACACAAGAAGACTAGGAGCTTTCTCTTTCTCTTTCTAGTCTTCTTTGGTCTTCTTGGTTCCACACACACAGTTCCACATATTGGTAAATTCAGCTCCGAGTGTCATCATAAAATCATTAAATTTTTAATATCAACAAATTAACATGGCAGGAGTGGTAAGTTAATTTTATTTATCAACAAATTGTTTATTTAGTTTTTTAAATAAATTTTGCAATAATTTTTTTTTTTGGAGTTTTTTTTCCAACTTTTTGGAGTAATTCATTATAAATGTTTCTCTATACATAGACCAATTTTATCAATACTTGGTGGCCTATATTCTCACTTGCTATAAATTAACAATAAAATTATTTTTAATTGTTATTTTAAAACATTCATTATTGATTTTATTTAATTATTATTTTAATAAATTTTATTCATTTGTTGTTAATAAGAAAAAAAGAAAGAAAATTACTTTATTAAAATTTAATATCACTTTGTTATTTTAATTTTTTTTTTTCATTTAATGAATAAATTAAATTTTAAATTAAAAAAAAATAAATAAACATTAAGGTTTCATAAAAAAATGACTCACTCTTTTATCTACTTGATTGATAGATTTTTTTTGGTTTTTTGTTTTATTGTTTTAATTTGAATATTATTGATTTATTTTTATTTTTTTTTTGCAGAGGATGAAGGCTGTCAAGTGTCCAACTGACGAGTTGAGTTTGACAAATTGTGCTGTTCTTAATCCTAATGATTTTCCTGAAAATGTCAAGTAAGATAATACAGTTAAAATAATAAAATAAAAATATAATATTATTTAAATAAATATGATAATATTAATTAATTTATTTTAGACATATTGAAGTGACAACTGGACCAAATCAACATTTTGTTTTTACTGTCAAGACAACTCAGGAAGTTCGTTCTGGAACTGCTGGTTTTAGTTTACCACAAAGAAAATGGGCTTCATTATCACTTAATCAAGATATTGATGTTCGTCCTTATTATTTTGATCCAACTTCAAGCTCTGAATTTCTTTGTACAATTGTTTTGGAAGCTGATTTTCTTCAAAAAACAAAAACATCATTAGAGCCATATGATACTGAACAAATGGCCAAAGATTTTCTTCTTCAATTTTCTGGTCAAGCATTTACAGTTGGTCAACAGCTTGCATTTCAATTTGGTGATAAAAAAATGCTTGGTTTAGTTGTTAAAAGTTTAGAAGCAGCTGATATATCAGCAATAAAATCTGGTCAAGAATCAAAACCTAAAAAAACTAAAATGGGTAGATGTTTGGGTGATACAACAATACAATTTGAAAAAGCTGAAAATTCATCACTTAATTTAATTGGTGCAGCTAAAGGTAAAGTTGTACGTCAATCAATAATAAATCCAGATTGGGATTTTGCTAAAATGGGAATTGGTGGTCTTGATAAAGAATTTAGTGCAATATTTCGTCGTGCATTTGCATCACGTGTATTTCCACCAGAAGTTGTGCTACAACTTGGCTGTAAACATGTTAAAGGTATTCTACTTTATGGACCACCAGGTACTGGTAAAACTTTAATGGCACGTCAAATTGGTACAATGTTAAATGCACGTGAGCCAAAAATTGTCAATGGACCACAAGTACTTGATAAATATGTTGGTGAAAGTGAAGCAAATATACGTCGTTTATTTGCTGATGCTGAAGAAGAAGAAAAAAAATTAGGTCCAAATTCTGGATTACATATTATTATATTTGATGAAATTGATGCAATATGTAAATCACGTGGTAGTGTTGCTGGTGCAACTGGTGTACATGATACTGTTGTTAATCAATTATTAGCTAAAATTGATGGTGTTGAACAATTAAATAATATATTAGTTATTGGTATGACTAATCGTAGAGATATGATTGATGAAGCATTATTACGTCCAGGACGTTTAGAAGTACAAATGGAAATAAGTTTACCAGATGAATTTGGAAGACAACAAATATTAAATATACATACATCACTTATGCGTGATCATAAAAAAATAGCAAATGATGTTGATTTAAAAGAACTTGCTGTATTAACTAAAAATTTTAGTGGTGCTGAATTAGAAGGTTTGGTACGTGCTGCACAAAGTACAGCAATGAATAAATTAATAAAAGCAGCATCAAAAGTTGAAGTTGATCCATCAGCAATGGAAAAATTATGTGTATCACGTACTGATTTTCTTCATGCATTAGAAAATGATATTAAACCAGCATTTGGTACTGCTGGTGATATACTTGATCATTTATTAGCACGTGGTGTTATTAATTGGGGTAGACCAGTTGCTGAAATTTTGGCTGATGGTAATTTATATATACAAGAAGCTAAAGCAAGTGAAGGTTTTGGTTTAGTATCAGTATTACTTGAAGGACCACCAAATAGTGGTAAAACAGCATTAGCTGCACAAATTGCGAAAAATTCAGATTTTCCATTTGTCAAAGTATGCAGTCCAGAGGATATGGTTGGTCATTCGGAAAATGCAAAATGTTTATCAATAAGAAAAGTATTTGATGATGCATACAGATCACAATATAGTTGTGTACTTGTTGATAATATTGAACGGCTCATTGATTATGGTCCAATTGGACCAAGATATTCAAATTTAACACTACAAGCATTATTGGTATTATTAAAAAAACAACCACCAAAAGGTAAAAAATTATTGGTCATTTGTACAACAAGTAGACGACAAGTATTGGATGATATGGAATTATTATCAGCATTTAGTCATATTTTACATGTACCAAATTGTTCAACACCAGATCATCTTCTTGCTGTACTTGAAGAAGTTGATTTATTTACTAAAGATGAAATGTCATCACTTCATGCACGTTTACAGGGTAAAAGAATATTTATTGGTATTAAAAAATTATTGGGATTAATTGATATGGCAAGACAAGTTGAGGGTGGTTATCGTATTCCAAAATTCTTATCAAAACTTGAGGAAGAAGGTGGTCTTGAGTAACTGGTGTATTATATTATCAAAGACATCTGTACAATTTAAATGTCAAAAATAAATATTTAATTAAAATAAAATAATTTATAGTCAATAATAAATTATGGAATGATGTGGAGGATCAGACAGTACACAGTGGAGGGTAATTAATATTGTTGGATTATGATTTTATTATTTTTCAAGACTATCTAAAAATACTGGTTATTAAATTGTCATTTAATTTATTCCAGGCACAAAATATTTTTTATTTATTTTCATGAATTTTAAAAAATTTGATTTTATTTTTGTTAATTAAATCAATGATTGTTAATAATTATTATAATCAAATTATATTTATTATCTCAATTAAAGAAAAATGAGATTATAAAACAAAAAAAAATGTAATATTTTTGAAATATTATCGTAAATTCTTCAAGCGATTAAATGTGCCATAGCTTCTTCGGTAAATAAATATAAAAATAATAATTTAATTACTTGCTTGATGACTAATCATCGAACTCTATCATTCCTCAATGCACTTGATTAAAAAAAAAAAGGACACAGTACTCATTCCTTGATGTTAAAATGAAACATTAATTATTTTATTACCACGCAAATGTTTTATTGAGAGGAAAAAAAAGTATATTAATTAGAACAATGTTAGTTGACCAATATTTATCAAAAGATAAATGCACTTAATTAAATTCTATCATAATTATTAATGTGAAGTTAAGACACAAAGAAAAAAAAAAACTTCCTGGTGAAAAAAATTAAAAATCTATAAATAATTAATTATAAAAGTTGTTAATTAACACAAAGTAATTTGCAAAATTTAATTTATTTTTTTGAAAAAATAAAAAGCAATAATTGTTAATTATAGAAATATTTAAAAAATCATTCCAAACAATCAGTGAGCCTAATAGATTTTTTAATTTAAAAAAAAATAAAAAAAATAATTCCTCTTGTGTTAGATTTATGATAGAAATTTTGTAGAAATTAAAATCAATAATAATGATAATTGTAATCAATATTGATTAGTTGCAACTAAAAAAAATTGCAATGTAATTTAAAAAAAAAAAATGAAAAACACAAATGAAGTGGAAATAATAATTTTATTAATTTCATTTGAGAAAAAATATAATAATTATTTGAAAAATATTAAATATATATATTATCAATGTGAGTGAAGTAATTGTGTTTAAATTGTATCTAGTGCTATTGTCTCTGTGTATAAATAAAAATTTATTTGGTTGGATCAAATTGTTTCGTTTTGAAAGCATAATAATTAAACAAGTCGAAATTATTTTCACATATTTTTTCATATATTTTTTCGAATTTTATATCATCATTCACTACAGACTAATAATAAATATGTTTATGCTTATTTAATTCATAAATCATATATTCACACAGGCTCCCACAAACTTTCAGGCCATTGTTTTTTTTTTAATTTATTACGTTTTAGCTTCGTTTTCTCTTTTTTTTTATTTTCTACATTATTTTTTTTCTTATTAGTTTTTTCATTTTTTTATTTTTTTTTAAAAAAGTTAACAAAAAAACGAGGATATTTCACATGAATCCCCGAACTTTATAAACTCTTTTTACATATCTTTACATTATTTATTTTATTTTTCATTCAAAACCAGTCTTCTTTTCCAAGAAAATCTCAGTATTCAAATAATTTTGTTTTAAAATGATTAAATACATTCTAAAAGTTTATTCTTTGTAAAAGTTTGATATATCTATTATTTATTTATTAGATAGACATATTAAAGAAACTGTTAAAGAATGTGTTTTTTTTTTTTTTCTTTTTTTATTAACGTTACATTTATACAAAGTTATATCGATTATTGTTACGTTGCTAAAATCTCTACATACATTTTTTAATTATCTATTCAGTTTAATATTTGGTATTAAGTTATATTTTTTTATATTTGTTCATTTTTGTTCGTTTTATTATGTTTTTTTTTTGTATTTTTGTAATTCACTTTGTCTTCATTTGAGGTACTTTGATTTTGCTCGAACAAATTAAAAATAATAATAATAATAATAAAATAAAAAATAATAGAGAGACAGGAATAGAGAGAATGTAATTTCATTAATTATTGACTTCCATATAACTTATTATATATTTTCTTCACTAAAATCGTCATTTAAATTATTTATTAATTTAATCTAAAGGGGTGTTTCTTTGCGGGTCTCAGCTTTCCATTGAAATCCATTGACCCTCGTTGTCATTGGCTTATTTCTATTTGTTGCATTTTCGAAACCATTTCTAACACCAGCAACAAGTCTCATTGCTGGATTTGTAACTAGACCATTACGTTTTGGCTTTGCATTTGAGCTAAAAATTAAAAATTAAAAATCAATTAACAACACAAATAATAATAATAAAATAAAATAAACAACAATAATAATAATTTACCTAGTAATATGCTCAGATGATTTAACATTTCTTCCAACTCCAGCTCCACTATTTCCTAATATAATTCTCATATGTGTATCTCTTGTAAAATGTGTATCAGCTAAATTTTTTTTATCATCACATGTACTTTTTTTTTTATCATTAATTTTTAAACCAAGCATTTCATTTGTTAATTCAAATGTTTTACCATTATTATTATTATCATTTCTATCAATTAATTCAGTTCTAATATCAATTGGTTCATAAATTGCTGTTGTATGATTAAAACTTCCAGTACTTGGTGGTTTATATTGAATACTTTGATTACCAGTTAATAATGATACACCCAATTGGCTTTGTATAACACTTGCTGCTGTTTTAGCACTTGGTGGACTTGTATTTGTTGGTGAATATGGTATAAGACTATCACTCAATGGTGAATGTGGTGGTGATGCATATATTGGACTTTGTGGTTCTGATTTTAATGGTGATAATAATTTTGATAATGGTCTACTTTTAGCACCTCTTGAGCATTGTTGTAATTGTTGTGTAAATGATAATGGTGTTTTAATAACTTGATTAATCATTGGATTTTGACTAAATTTACCTTGTTCACTTTTTGTACTACCAGTTAAATTACTACTTGATTTTGAATTACTTGAATTATTACCAAGTGATACACAACTACGTCTTTTTGTTGAATCTGGTGATTCAGCTGGGCTATATTGTGTTGATATTGGATTTAATATTGCTGATGATGGTTTTGTTTCAGTTGTTGAATTTGATGTAACAGATGTTGCTGAACTACCACCATTACTACAACCATTACCAATAACTCCTGCTGATCTTTGAGTTCGTTGATTTGCTGTATGTTCTTCAAGTAAACGTACAACAGTATCATGCCCACTTTTAGCTGCTACTTTAATTGCATTTCTACCACAATGATCTGAATGATTTGGATCAGCACCATGATTTAATAATGCACGTACACAATGCTCATGTCCTTCTTGTGCTGCAATACCAAGTGCAGTTGCACCTTGATTACATGTATGATCTGGTGTTGCACCATTTTCAAGTAATAATCTAACAATTGCAGCATGTCCTTGCCATGCTGCTGAATGTAATGGTGTACGATTTTCATTATCGCATGCATTTACAATTGCATTACCAGCTGTTAATAGTAATGCAACCATTTCATCATGTCCCTGCCATGAACTTACATGAAGAGGTGTACGGCCCTCTGAATCACGACTTTCAATGTCTGGTCTTGCATTTTCAATAAGAAATTTAGCCATTGTCAAACGATTTTCAAGTGCTAATATATATAATGTACTTCTACCATCTGCATCTTTAGCATTTACATCAGCATTGTGTGATAAAAGAACACGTACTGTTTCTGTATGACCTTCCAGTGCAGCCAATCTATTAAATTATTTAACCAATATTAAGTTTTATTTATTTATCATTTAAATATATATTCAAATTCTTACCTCAATGCAGTTTTTCCATCATGAGCATGTTGATCAATTGGTGCTCCATGTTGATTCAAGAGTCTCTCAACAAGAGCAGTATGTCCCTCTTGTGCAGCAAGCATAAGTGCTCCCTTTCCATCATTGTCAGCTTCGTCAATTTTACCACCAGCTTCTAGTAAAGCTTCACAAACATCAAGATGTCCCTCAAACGCTGCATAATGAAGTGGTGTCCAACCAGAATTATCTCTATGTTGTTCATCAAGTCCTACGCAAAAAAAAACTCATTATAAATATGATTAATTAAATATGTACTATGTATTATTTACCTCGATCAAGAAGTTGCTTAACAACATCAGTTCCTCCTTGTGCAGCAGCAACACTTAAAACAGTACGTCCTTCATTATCAATACTGTCAACATAACATCCCCAAAACAATAGCAATGCAACAACTGTACTGTGACCCATACTAGCTGCAGCCCACAATGGTGTTCGTCCTGTTGCATCACAATGATCAACATCCGCTTCATATTCAAGTAAAAGTTCACATACATCACGATGACCTTCAAATGCTGCTACTAATAATGGTGTCATTCCATCTTTGTCTTGATGATCAACTGCTGCACCACGTTCTAATAATATCGTTACAACCTATATAAAATTAATTTATAAAAATAGTTTTATTATTTTTATTATTTTATAGATTTATTTATTCATTTTATTATTATATATACAAACCTTGGCATAACCGTGATTTGATGGTACACACAGTGCAGCAACACTCAATGCCGTTCTTCCATCACTGTCAGCATGATCGATTTTAGCTCCATAATCCAACAAATGCTCAACAATTTCACTGTGTCCCATATAAGCAGCAGCAATCAATGCCGTTCTACCTTCATCATCTGTCCTATTAACATCAGCATCATGTTGAAGTAAAGCTTTTACAATATCCTCATGTCCACCCCATGCTGCTGCCCTCAGGGCAGTTCTTTGATCCCAATCAGCACAATCAACCATTGCTCCATGTTCCAGTAACATTTCTACCACCTTTTATTTATTTATTTTTTTTTTATTCAAAAAATAAAAACAAACAATCAATAAATGTTTTAATAAAACAATAAAAATTGTAAACACGTATACCTTATGTTTTTTTTTTAAATGTCGAGACTAGTCTGGCTATTAAAATGATAAATGAATACAGAAAAAAAAAAAACAAATAAACAAATTAATAAATAAAACAAAAAAAAAAAAAAACTGGAATGGGATTCAAGGTTAAATTATAAAACAAATGAAAAAGTATTGTAAATTGAATGGAAATTTTTGAAAAAAAAAAATGAATGTTAAATAAAGTTAGTAGTATTATTAGTAGTAGGTGAAAAAATATTAAGGGGGAAAAAAAAATAAAATACACTAACTACATTGGAGTCTGTAATTGACGGAAGAATGGTTGGCTGTGAATGTACCTGGGTATGTCCGCCCCAGGCAGCTGCCCTAAGAGCAGTCCAACCGTCACAATCAGCATGATCAGCACTAGCACCAGCAGCTAAAAGTACCTTGACAACATCTGTATATCCATGTCTTGCTGCAAGATTAAGTGGTGTTTGTCCATGTCGATCAGTTGCTTCTAATTTTGCCTAAAAAATAATTAACAGTAATATTATATTTACTATTATTTCAATGAAATAGCTGTATAATAATTAAATTATTAACCTGAGGACAAGCAGCCAATGCGATTTCTAATAATGATGCATTACCATCAGCAGCAAGAGTATGTAAAACAGTTCTACCACATGAATCAGCTTGATTAATATCACCACTTTCACCAAGTAATTCTGTAAGTGGTTCCTCTGGGGATTCATCCATGGGACTCACATCTTGTGAGACCTTAAAAATACAAAAATTAAATAAAAATTTAATCATTAAAAAAATGTAAAAGAAATTAAAAATATATGTTACAAATTTACCTGACTAGAAGAAACTGGATCTTTGGAGGATTCATCATTTTCAATAATTTTTTCTGATGGTTTAGCACCAGAATCAATTAATAATCTTAATAATTTAGTATCTTGTCTTGGCCACATAATACACTCAGGACTATCAAGATAACATTGATCAATTGGTACTCCACTACCAATCATCCAAAGTACTTGAAGTGTATGAGTATCATAATTCCATATATTAGTATTAATATTAATTAATGATTTTTGTAAATGTTGTCCAAGTGCACATATTTCATCTGGATTAAGTTCTTTACCACGTATTGTATAATAAGTTGCTAACATTGCATGTCCTTCAGCAGATGAACATAAATATTTTTGTGTACAATGTTTGACATCTAATAGCCATTCTGAAAAACTATGATGAAATAACATAATTGCACCAGCTCTTGATACAGATATAACTCTTCTTAATAAATGTAAACGTCTATTAAAATCTTCAATTGTTATTGTTACATGTGATGTTTTAACACATTTAAATAGTATATCTTGTGTTATTGGTAATTTTGCAGCAAGTATTACATTTAATAATGGTTGTACTTTGGCAAATTGTTTACGACTAAATAATCTTTGACACAACCATAAATATAGACCATTTAAAGTACCAGGTATTTCACGTACTTCACGTAATACAATAAAATTTTCAGCAACACCATCAAGTACTTTTTCTAAATATAAAAAACAACCATTACTTTTAATATGTAATTGATTTAACATTTCAGCAGTATCACGTGATATATGTTGACGTAATGCATCCTCTTGATCTAATCTAGCCAATATATATTGTTGTACATCACGTACAACTTGACTTTTACGTAAATCATCAAGTGATATTTTACGAAAACCAGTAAACATACGTGATATTGTTTTACTTTGTCTTCTTGCTGTACATACAAGCAATAACCATTGTGGAAATAAATGATGATGATTTGCTAATAATTCAGCAATTGTTTTACTAATATTATCATTATTATTATCTTTACGTGAATCTTTTGTTCCAGTTTGTGGTGAATTTAATATTTGTCCTTCATCAATTGAATCAACAAGTAAAAATAAACAATTTTTAGGTGGTTCAACTTCTAATAATGGAAATAATAATGCTTTTTTAAATGCATCATCTGGATCTCTATCTAATACATCATGTTGTAGGGCTGCATGTATATCTGAATCAGTACGTAATTTTTCAGCATATGATTCAGCAACAGATTCTTTTGATGTTGAACGTGCTGATGTTGATGTTGTTGATGGTGTTGGTGATGTTGGTGTTGATGATAAATTAATACCATCATTACTTGCTTGTAATATTTGTGCAACAAGTGAACGTACAAATTGAGCTGGTGATAATGATGCTTCACTTCTTGCTTGACAAAAATGACGTGCTAATAAACGACGATTTAATGAACGTTGATGTCGTGAATTTGATGATGTTGATGGCCATGCTAATTCAGCACATAATGCTGTTTTACCAGAACCTGGACCACCAACAATTAATGCACCACATGTTTTTGAAGCTGGTCGTTGCTCCAAACAATGTGATAGCTTCATAAATGCCCATTCACGACAAAAAAACCTTTTTTTTTCAATTACTGGAGCCGCCATTTTTTAAAAATAATATTATTTATTTATTTATTCAATTATTTACTTTTTTTCTTTTATTTGTTTTTAAATTAACAAATACATATTTATTTTATTAATATTTTTTTCTTAATAAAATATTATCAAGTACATTTGTTGATGATAGTATATATGATCCGGGCACATTGATCTGAGCCCCAGGGGGCTCTGCGGCTTCCTCGGCCTCCATTCAAGCTACTCATCGCCTCGTTCGTAAAATCCCACGTGATTCCAGCCACTGCATTCTAAGATATAGCAGCTTCGACACGAACTGAAACGAAAAAAAAAAATCGAAAAATCAAACAACATATATTGAGTTTATTCTGATGGTCTTTCTGTACATCTCGAATCAAATAAACACACAACTTTTTTTCTTTCTGGGCTTGACTATAGTCTATCTCCAGAGAGTAGCTATCGAGTAAAGAAAAAAAAAAAAAAAATCGAATATTGGAAAGATGTTTGGAGTACAGAAAAGCTTTTCTAGACACGTGAAATTTTACTCGGGGGAATAAAATGGTCTGAAGACTTTTTTTTTAATTTTATTTTTTGCTGTTTTGCCATTTTAAAATATAATTTTTTTCATTATTTATTCATGATATTTTATTTACAATAAAACTACGAAATATGTTATAAATTTTTTTTCGAATTTAAATTGACCCAATTCATTTGGTAAATTAACTTTTAAAAAGCCCATTGCATGACATCATTGCAGCACGTTAAAGTCCATTAAACTCTTCCTTCCGATTCGAACAATATATAGCACAAGTCATTGCATGCAAAATACAACAATAACAATAATAATTATTATATAAAATAAAATGCAAGTTAAATTGTATAAGGAAGCTAAAGAAAATTACAATTTATTTTGATATATCTGATATAATTCCTACATGATACAATATTGTATATTGTATATCTGGATATCAACACATCTTTGATAGTCATTAGGTGTATGTATATATACACTGGTTTATACAGTTGAAAATATAATCTGATGAAATGGGTGCGCCATAATTTCAAAGACCCTTCTGATCTTTCCACGCCTCCATGAAAATTTTGATTCTGTTTGTATCAGTGTGTGTATGTGTGTTCATCTTTATTGGCATAAACTTCAAAAGAAGATCAATCGACTTTATCAAAGTTCATTGTACTGTTTTTTTTTTTTTTTTATTTAATAATATCATTTAGTTTAATCAGCTGTACAAGATTTTAATTAAATCAATAAATTATACCCAAAATGAAAAGTTGAAAATGTATATTATTAATGAAATTTATAAAAATAAAAATATATTTGGGTCATCATTTAAGAACAGATGTAATTATTTGATAAAAAATTTGTCTTTTTTTCTTTTGGTATATTCATCTTTCTCAATTATACATGTGAATAGAAAATATTTCGAGTCGTGGTTCAAGTTGATGCAACGAGAAAATGATTTTACCAAGGTTTTATTTGAATTTTAACGAGTAAAATATACTGCTAGTCTGGTGATGTAAATTTACACTTGATTTCCCTAATGACTTTAACGAGGACTTGTGTTATATACATATTTCAACGAGTTAATTTTTCACAGCCACCTTCATGACTTTGCTGATTGTGTTGAACAACTGTTCAACGCCCTCGCTCCACTATACAACAATTGAGAAATGTGAAAATAATAATAAATAAATAAATAAATTGCATATAAGTTTTTACAGTTGAGAATCTTTAATTACAAAACTCGTTGATTTATATTTACTTTTTTTTTTTTTAATTTTATTTTGCATTTTCTCATTATTTTTATACAACAGCTGTAATACCATTATTTATTGTTTTTTTTTTATTTTTTTCTACCAAGCAATCAATATCCATGAACTTGATTTTTTTATTTAAAACATTTAATTTTAATTAAAATCTGTTATTTGTCTTTTTTTGTTTTACTGAATTATTATTGATTTAGTAAAATTGAAAGGCTAAAATTAGTCTCAACTGATGGATATGGCTTTTTCGATTTAGCCAATTTCAAGGGTTTCTTCATCCTCGAATAATTCACAGTAGAATTGAAAATTTGTAGAATTGAAAATTCTTAAACGTCTTCTGTGAGTGAACAATGTGGTGGATAAAAAAAAAAAAAAAACAAATAATAAAAAAGGGTGGATTGATGAAAAAAAAGCTGGTATTAAAAATACGAGACTTCTTAATGATATGCTTCGATTCAAAACTTCCAGACGAAATGATATGAATCTTCATATACAAAAAAATTAAAAAAAATAAAATTTCTTGTCTCTTTGATATGACAAAATAATAAAAATTTATTGATGTTTATTCTTTTGAATTTTTCATATGAAATTATGGGACAAATAAATTTTCGATAGAAATTTTTTATATTAAAAAATTTACAATAGACTTTAAGTCGATAA